>NC_060138.1:714730234-715930234 GCF_021461385.2 Schistocerca piceifrons
TAAGAGGAATAACTAGACAAGACATAACCGACAAACGGAAGTTATCAAGTGGAGAATTAATATATGGCAGACAGACTGGGACACAATCGATACGGGAAGACGAGTCTACACTGTCTTCCGCAGTAGCCGAGAGCGGCTGAATTTGAAGTACATACACACGTGGCATGGTGCATTTTCTCAAGGGGCCACGGCCCGTATCCTGTGCATCTCCGCGGGTTTAGCCTAAAACAGACTCACACTTGTGCCTGACGTGAGAATGGCACACCTGAACACATAGTGTTTATGTGCGAGGCCCTAGGACACATAAGTTCGAGTTTCGGGAACTAGGGCATATGGCAGTTAATACGCAGACTAGATAACTGGAATTTTATAACGAACATCGCAGACGAAGTATCTCGATCACTGCATGCGACGTACAAACAGCGGAGACAACACGCTAGAATAAGACAGGCTCCACATATGACAGATCAGCAGTACGTAGTAAACGACACAGATACAAATACAGACACTGAATTGGATGCTATATCATACAAAGAAAATGAAAAGGCTCTGAGCACTATGGGACTTAACATCTGTGGTCATCAGTCCCCTAGAACTTAGAACTACTTAAACCTAACTAACCTAAGGACATCACACACACCCATGCCCGAGGCAGGATTCGAACCTGCGACCGTAGCAGTCGCGCGGTTCCGGACTGCGCGCCTAGAACCGCTAGACCACCGTGGCCAGCGAAAATGAAAACGAAACAAACACGCAAACGTAGCAAAAGTAAGCTAAGGTCCTCCAACAATAAATCAAATCAATTTGAAAATGTAATTTTCTCTGTACCTGGTTGTTATACCATTCCATAGCATGTAACACTATCTGAAGATGTGACAATTCTTCTTCTTTCACTGCATCAAGTGTGACTGGCTCGCAGTTTCACCGAGCTCTCACACCTGATGCAGCCGATTATGACTTTTTAAATCAACTCCCAATCTTCACTGTCACCTTAAATTTAGAAACAAATCGTGACCTAATTAATAAATACATTATTAATTTAGTATTAACGAAGTCAAGACAATAAATGTCACAGATGTAACAAGAACTATCACATCAGATGTAAGGTCAAATTCACATCCCTTGTTTCTTCCATTAAAATTTAAAATACACTACTGGCCATTAAAATTGCTACGCGTACAACGTGCTGACATGAGGAAAGTTTCCAACCGATTTCTCATACATAAACAGCAATTGACTGGCGTTGCCTGGTGAAACGTTTTTGTGATGCCTCGTGTAAGGAGGAGAAATGCGTACCATCACGTTTCCGACTTTGATAAAGGTCGGATTGTAGCCTATCGCGATTGTGGTTTATCGTATCGCGACATTGCTGCTCGCGTTGGTCGAGATCCAATGACTGTTAGCAGAATATGAAATCCGTGGGTTCAGGAGGGTAATACGGAACGCCGTGCTAGATCCCAACGGCCTCGTATCACTAGCAGTCGAGATGACAGGCATCTTATCCGCATGGCTGTAACGGATCGTGCAGCCACGTCTCAATCCCTGAGTCAACAGATAGGGACGTTTGCAAGACAACAACCATCTGCACGAACAGTTCGACGACGTTTGCAGATGCATGGACTATCAGCTCGGAGACCACTGCTGCGGTTACCCTTGACGCTGCATCACAGACAGGAGCGCCTGCGATGGAGTACTCAACGACGAACCTGGGTGCACGAATGGCAAAACGTCATTTTTTCGGATGAATCCAGGTTCTGTTTACAGCATCGTGATGGTCGCATCCGTGTTTGGTGACATCGCGGTAAACGCACATTGGAAGCGTGTATTCGTCATCGCCATACTGGCGTATCACCCGGCGTGATGGTCTGGGGTGCCATTGGTTACACGTCTCGGTCACCTCTTGTTCGCATTGACGGCACTTTGAACAGTGGACGTTACATTTCAGATGTGTTACGACCCGTGCCTCTACCCTTCATTCGATCCCTGTGAAACCCTACATTTCAGCAGGATAATGCACGACCGCATGTTGCAGGTCCTGTACGGGCCTTTCTGGATACAGAAAATGTTCGACTGATGCCCTGGCCAGCACATTCTTCAGATCTCTCACCAATTGAAAACGTCTGGTCAATGGTGTCCGTCACAATACGCCAGTCTCTACTCTTGATGAACTATACTATCGTGTTGAAGCTGCATGGGCAGCTGTACTTGTACACGCCATCCAAGCTCTGTCTGACTCAATGCCCAGGCGTATCAAGGCCGTTATTACGGCCAGAGGTTGTTGTTCTGGGTTCTGATTTCTCAGGATCTATGCACCAAAACTGCATGAAAATGTAATCACATGTCTGTTCTAGTATTATATATTTGTCCAATGAATACCCGTTTATCATCTGCATTTCTTTTTGGTGTAGCAATTTTAATGGCCACTAGTATACATCCACAACGATTATGTATCTTATTTATTATCATTATCTAAGTTGGCAACATGTTTAAACAGAATTGTATATATACACTCCTGGAAATGGAAAAAAGAACACATTGACACCGGTGTGTCAGACCCACCATACTTGCTCCGGACACTGCGAGAGGGCTGTACAAGCAATGATCACACGCACGGCACAGCGGACACACCAGGAACCGCGGTGTTGGCCGTCGAATGGCGCTAGCTGCGCAGCATTTGTGCACCGCCGCCGTCAGTGTCAGCCAGTTTGCCGTGGCATACGGAGCTCCATCGCAGTCTTTAACACTGGTAGCATGCCGCGACAGCGTGGACGTGAACCGTATGTGCAGTTGACAGACTTTGAGCGAGGGCGTATAGTGGGCATGCGGGAGGCCGGGTGGACGTACCGCCGAATTGCTCAACACGTGGGGCGTGAGGTCTCCACAGTACATCGATGTTGTCGCCAGTGGTCGGCGGAAGGTGCACGTGCCCGTCGACCTGGGACCGGACCGCAGCGACGCACGGATGCACGCCAAGACCGTAGGATCCTACACAGTGCCGTAGGGGACCGCACCGCCACTTCCCAGCAAATTAGGGACACTGTTGCTCCTGGGGTATCGGCGAGGACCATTCGCAACCGTCTCCATGAAGCTGGGCTACGGTCCCGCACACCGTTAGGCCGTCTTCCGCTCACGCCCCAACATCGTGCAGCCCGCCTCCAGTGGTGTCGCGACAGGCGTGAATGGAGGGACGAATGGAGACGTGTCGTCTTCAGCGATGAGAGTCGCTTCTGCCTTGGTGCCAATGATGGTCGTATGCGTGTTCGGCGCCGTGCAGGTGAGCGCCACAATCAGGACTGCATACGACCGAGGCATACAGGGCCAACATCCGGCATCATGGTGTGGGGAGCGATCTCCTACACTGGCCGTACACCACTGGTGATCGTCGAGGGGACACTGAATTGTGCACGGTACATCCAAACCGTCATCGAACCCATCGTTCTACCATTCCTAGACCGGCAAGAGAACTTGCTGTTCCAACAGGACAATGCACGTCCGCATGTATCCCGTGCCTCCCAACGTGCTCTGGAAGGTGTAAGTCAACTACCCTGGCCAGCAAGATCTCCGGATCTGTCCCACATTGAGCATGTTTGGGACTGGATGAAGCGTCGTCTCACGCGGTCTGCACGTCCAGCACGAACGCTGGTCCAACTGAGGCGCCAGGTGGAAATGGCATGGCAAGCCGTTCCACAGGACTACATCCAGCATCTCTACGATCGTCTCCATGGGAGAATAGCAGCCTGCATTGCTGCGAAAGGTGGATATACACTGTACTAGTGCCGACATTGTGCATGCTCTGTTGCCTGTGTCTATGTGCCTGTGGTTCTGTCAGTGTGATCATGTGATGTATCCGACCCCAGGAATGTGTCAATAAAGTTTCCCCTTCCTGGGACAATGAATTCACGGTGTTCTTATTTCAATTTCCAGGAGTGTATATATATATATATATATATATATATATATATATATATATATATATATACATTTGGACTTTTTATATATTTTTGATTTTTTTTACTTTATCCTTTTTGTAAAATTTTCAAAAAATTTACTAGTAATAAAACTGAATTTGTATGATACGTAAAATCATACTATGTACGACCTGCTGTATAACAACAGACAGCTGGTCTTTACTTGAGAAATAAATACATAAATAAATAATTCCGGACTCCAGATACCATATTATTCCACACAGTTCTGGCTGCAAAACTCTATTTTTCAGCATACTGTCCGTTCAATGCGACGGAATTACGCCACCTTACTGAGAAGAACAATATTCACGCATGGTAACACTCCCCATCATCCAAGTACTGCTCTCTATGGAGTACGCCCTTCACGGGCCAACCAGATGGAATGTGTGAGATCTGGGATGTAGGGTGGATCAGGAATGACAGCCCAGTGATGTTCTGTGATCTCCTCTCGGATACGTAGATTTATACAGGGCTTTGCGTTGTCGTGGAGAAGTTCGTCTGCATTTTTGTCACGACGAATACACTGAAGCCGTTTCTTCAGTTTCGTGAGGGTAGCGCAATACACTTCAGAGGTGAGGACATCAAACAGAACAACACTTTAACAGTCCCAGAAGACCGTTACCATGACTTCACCGGCTGAGGGCGCAGCTTCGAACTTTTTCTTCGTTTTGTTCCGGTTCGAATTGATAGCCCCACGTTACATTGCCTGTGGCGATTTTCGACAAAAGATTGTCAGGTAAAGCCTCGTAACGCGCAAGCAACGTCGCACAAATGGTCTTTCGTTGCTCTTTACGGTCTCATGTTTGGAGGCGAAAAACCTAGTGGGCACACAACTATGAGTACCCCAACTGGTGGCCGAGTGTGTCAGCACTACCAACAGAGATGTCCAGTTGTGCAGCGAGGTGTTTGATTGTGATCCGCCGATCACCTCAAATGAGAGGGTCCGCACGTTCCAACATTGCAGGAGTGACAGCTGTGTGCGGCCGGCCGGCACGCGGAAAGTCGGAGAAGTTAGCGCCACCTTGTCGCTATACTGACAGCCGCATCGCCTAACGACTCACTGTGCTTTTGTTCACAGCAAGGTCTCCATAGACATTTTGCAAGCGCCTGCGAATATCTGCGGTGCTCTGGTTTTCCGCCAAAAGAAACTCGACACCTCTCTGCTTGGAACACAGCTCCATTACAGACGCCGTTTTGAAGGCATACGACCAATCGGAACTTCGTGAAACTACACTGAGATGAAACAAATAAGTCACGGGGTAGCGATAACACATATACTGATGGTGGTAGTATCGCGTGCACAAGGTAGAAAAGGGCACTTCTGTCATTTGTATTCAGATGATTCATGTGAAAAATTGTCCGACGTTATTATGACAGCACGACGTGTATTAACAAACTTTGAACGCGGAATGGTAGTTGGATCTGAACGCATTGGACAATCCATGCCGGAAGTCTTTAGGGTATTCAATATTCCAAGATCCACAGTGTCAAAAGTACGCCGAGAATACCAAATTTCAGGCATTACCTCTCACAATGGACAACGTAGTGGCCGACGGCGTGCCCTTCACTTAACGACCGAGAGCAACGGCGTTTGCGTAAAGTTGTCAGTGCTAACAGACAAGCAGCACTGCATTAAATAATCGCAGGAATCAATGTGGGACTTACCGTTAGGAGAGTACAGCGAAATTTGGCATTAATGCGCTATGGCAGCAGACGACCGTCGCCTTTGCTAACAGCACGGCATCGTCTGCAGCGCCTCTCGTGTGCTCGTGACACTAATGGTTGGTTTCTAGACGACTGGAAAACTGTGGTCTGGTCAGATGAATTGCGATTTCCGTTGGTAAGAGCTGACAGTAGGGCTCCAGTATGTCGTAACCACACGAAACCATGGAGACTGAACCGTGAACTTACTTTCAAAATCTTTTCTTAAAGAATTTACTTTATTTACTAGCGATTCATCAAGAACATTAACACATTTAATCACACTAGGTGAGCGTGGAAGTAGTCACCAGGGAGTAACTGATGAAAATGAAATTACCTTTAACAAATGAGAATTTTATTCATAAAAGCCTTTTCAGAAACTGATTTAAAATTTATAAGCAGAAAAGCACCCTCGAAATATCAAGTTACAATTTTATTTAGAGGCAGAAAGAACAATATTGACAGTATGAGCCTTCGGGCTGAGAAGCTTGCCGCTCCCTTTCAACACGACCGTAGTCACGACCGCTCACAACAACTTCTGAAAGACTGCACTGGTGCAAGTCTGCAACACACCAGATTACTTTAAACTAAAAATTTTAACAGCTCACACCAACACATTAACTATGCACCCATAAGCAGGATGGAAATGGTACAAACACTCACACTAAGAAATTATTTCCCACCGAAAGTGCAATTTGTTTTTAAAAGATCTCTTACGGTGGAAGTGTGGCAACTTTATAAAAATGACTATTTAAATAAAACCCATGAAATTCAGACTTACATAAAATGTACAACATGCTCTACATTACACATATACCGCCTCGCAAATTGACAGGCAAGATAAAAACATATTTCAGGAATTCGGCCTTTACACCTTAATTCTATAAATTCGTTAACACCGAATCCGACAAACATGACAGAGGGAGATATTAACGCATGGCAGGTTGATAGGGGGATTACTGAACAACCCGAACCGCAGATTGCTCTAACCCTCCCCAGCTCCACAAGGGAAAAACGGGCCACTCACTTCACAAATAACCACCGTCCCGCGGGTGGGAAAACGGAGAAGAATGCTGGGACGACCCCAAAACAAAGCGGCCGGTGACCTCACCAAGAAAACAAGTAGAATTTAACAAGTAAATGAAACAACATATCTCCAATCACTTAACTTCTAATAAACTGCGATTTCTGGCGAAGACCTGACGCTGCTCCCCCAACGCTCTCCCGAACCGTCCGCTGCCAGCCGCTTCAACGGACGCCGTCTCACGGTGTCGCAGCTCGCCCCGGCCAGCCCAATGTCGTGGTTTCACTCATGTTGCTCTCGTGTCAACCGCGAAGCCAATACCCCTTTCTATACGGCGCGGCCCACTGGACTCACGTGGGGACCTCACATGCGCCGACGCTCAAGGCGGACAAGTCATATAGTGTCTCAGTGCGCGACCAACCAACCGACTGATCCAACCGCCAACGACCATTGCCCGAGGCAGACCAGCAACTGGTGACGCGAGACTGACTTAGCCTCACTCCGACTGACCCACTGCTGACTTTTTTTTTTCCTTTATTGATTTTCAATTCCCCCCGAAGGGGGCGGGCTGGCAGCAGCTTAGTAAGCTGCTCTACAGCCTACAGACTTTTATTTTAAAAAACGGAAGAAGAAAAGAAACAAGAAAAACAGGCGATAAAACGGTGACATTAAGTGTAAAATGGCGGAAAAATGCGGAAAGTTGAAACAGAAAGCAAAAGGAGTTGGCAACGTTAATAAAAGACACAGGAATCAGACAAGTAACATAGCACACAAACAATTAAGAAACACGGCGACAGTCTGGTTTCTGTTCACAAGAGATAAAAGGCACACTCAGCGACAGTATGATGGCCGTTCGCAACACTTCCCAAAAAACACAACACGGAACACCCACTGTAAAACACTCACTGAAGAACACTCAATGTAGAACACTGCACAAAAGTGGCGGCACAAAGATGACACTCCCGAGCTAAAGGCAGATGGGGGGGGGGGGGGACCTGGAGGAGAGGGAAAAACAAGGAGTGAGGAAGGAAAAAAACGAAACAGGGGGGGGGGGACCAAGGAGGGAGAGGACTAATAAAGGGGGGGGGGGGGAAGGGCAGATGCGAGAGGGAATGAGAGGAGGCAGAGGAGGGAAATGTAAAAGGACTCGGGGGAGAGAAGGGACAAAGAGAGGGGAGGTGGGGAAGAAAGAGGATGGAAGGGGGGGAGAGGGAGCCCGGGAAAAGGACAGAGGAAAGGAGGGGGAGTGAGGATCAGAGTTGATAGAAGGGATAAAGGGAGGGAGAGAGGGCATCATCCGGGAGTGGGAGTTGATGGAAGCCACCTTGGGAAAGGAGATGTAGGGTGTAGAGATGGAGGGTAGGGGGGGCACAACAGTGAAGACGTGGCAGGGGGTGGGGATGGGAGAGGAGAGGAGCAACCAGGGGGTGAGGGGGTTCAAGGCGGTGGGAGGTGTAGAGGATGCGGATATGTTTGAGGAATAGGAGCAGATGGGGGAAAGGAATGAGATCATAGAGGATCTGCGTGAGGGACGGGAGGCGTATACGGAAGGCGAGGTGGAGTACATGACGCTCAAGGATCTGGAGGGACACTGCCGAGCTGATAGCGCCCCTTAAATGCACGTGAACAGGCATCCTTTCCGCTTTCCCACCAGAGGGAGACACCAAAGCTACGATTGCCACGGCGGCGCCACCGCCAGAAACGGAGGGCGACTGTTTCACACAACGCGCTGGGGCGCACTCTTCAAAACAGCAATTTTTTTACCACAGCTCGGAGACAAGTTGTCAATAAGGTAGTGTGCAAGCTGGTAATGGCTTCATAACGGTGTGGGCTGTGTTTACACGGAATGGATTGGGTTTTCTGATCCAACTGAACCGATCATTCACTGGAAATGTTTGTGTTCGGCTACTTGGAGATCAACTGAACCATTCACGGACCTCATTTTTTGTGGATGACAATGCGCCATGACACCTTGGCACAATTGTTCGCCATTGGTTTGAAGAACATTCTGGACAATTCGAACGAATAATTTGGCCACCCAGATTGCCTGACATGAATTCAATTGAACATTTATCGGACATTATCGAGAACTCGGATAGTGCTCAAAATCCTGCACGAACAACATTTTCGCAAGTATGGACGGCCATACAGGCAACATAGCTCGATATTTATGCAGGTGACTTCCAACGAATTGTTGATTCCATGCCACGTCGAGTTGCTACATTATGCTGGGCGGAAGAAAGTCCGACGCGATATTAGAAAGTATCCGATGACTTTTGTTACCTAGTTGTGTAGGGGCTGAAGCAGCAATACTGCACAATGTCTCACAATATATATTCCGCATTTTTGCAACTGAAACTGGCCGAGAATAAAATGCGTTGCGTTACTTATTGAACGACTCTCCTATTTTGCCATTTTTGTGTTACCTTTAGCAACTAGCCAACAGCGTTGCCAGAATGGTAACTCCGGTTCACGTCAGAGCACCAACCGAATTTATGCGCTGATGGGCTTCGCTAGCTCTTGGATGAGTGACTGTCCAGGTCTGCCAAGCGTTGTCGGCAAGTACATTGCACAGACCTTGTGAGACCAATTGAAGAACTACCTGAATGAGACGTAGCGACTCCGCTAACGAAAACTGACAGCAGCTTGGGAGAGCGGTGTGCTGACCACATGCCCCTCCAGATCTGTATCCATTAACGCCTATTGGATGATGGTGACATGGCGTTCGGTCGGTACCGTTGGGCCTTCTGAGGGCTGTTCGGACAGAGAGAGAGAGAGAGAGGGAGAGAGAGTTTTAGCTCAACTTGGAAAATATTTTAGCTATTAAATGTCCGTTCATGCAACTGATATACACTCCTGGAAATGGAAAAAAGAACACATTGACACCGGTGTGTCAGACCCACCATACTTGCTCCGGACACTGCGAGAGGGCTGTACAAGCAATGATCACACGCACGGCACAGCGGACACACCAGGAACCGCGGTGTTGGCCGTCGAATGGCGCTAGCTGCGCAGCATTTGTGCACCGCCGCCGTCAGTGTCAGCCAGTTTGCCGTGGCATACGGAGCTCCATCGCAGTCTTTAACACTGGTAGCATGCCGCGACAGCGTGGACGTGAACCGTATGTGCAGTTGACGGACTTTGAGCGAGGGCGTATAGTGGGCATGCGGGAGGCCGGGTGGACGTACCGCCGAATTGCTCAACACGTGGGGCGTGAGGTCTCCACAGTACATCGATGTTGTCGCCAGTGGTCGGCGGAAGGTGCACGTGCCCGTCGACCTGGGACCGGACCGTAGCGACGCACGGATGCACGCCAAGACCGTAGGATCCTACGCAGTGCCGTAGGGGACCGCACCGCCACTTCCCAGCAAATTAGGGACACTGTTGCTCCTGGGGTATCGGCGAGGACCATTCGCACCTTCTCCATGAAGCTGGGCTACGGTCCCGCACACCGTTAGGCCGTCTTCCGCTCACGCCCCAACATCGTGCAGCCTGCCTCCAGTGTTGTCGCGACAGGCGTGAATGGAGGGACGAATGGAGACGTGTCGTCTTCAGCGATGAGAGTCGCTTCTGCCTTGGTGCCAATGATGGTCGTATGCGTGTTTGGGGCCGTGCAGGTGAGCGCCACAATCAGGACTGCATACGACCGAGGCACACAGGGCCAACACCCGGCATCATGGTGTGGGGAGCGATCTCCTACACTGGCCGTACACCACTGGTGATCGTCGAGGGGACACTGAATAGTGCACGGTACATCCAAACCGTCATCGAACCCATCGTTCTACCATTCCTAGACCGGCAAGGGAACTTGCTGTTCCAACAGGACAATGCACGTCCGCATGTATCCCGTGCCACCCAACGTGCTCTAGAAGGTGTAAGTCAACTACCCTGGCCAGCAAGATCTCCGGATATGTCCCCCATTGAGCATGTTTGGGACTGGATGAAGCGTCGTCTGCACGTCCAGCACGAACGCTGGTCCAACTGAGGCGCCAGGTGGAAATGGCATGGCAAGCCGTTCCACAGGACTACATCCAGCATCTCTACGATCGTCTCCATGGGAGAATAGCAGCCTGCATTGCTGCAAAAGGTGGATATACACTGTACTAGTGCCGACATTGTGCATGCTCTGTTGCCTGTGTCTATGTGCCTGTGGTTCTGTCAGTGTGATCATGTGATGTATCTGACCCCAGGACTGTGTCAATAAAGTTTCCCCTTCCTGGGACAATGAATTCACGGTGTTCTTATTTCAATTTCCAGGAGTGTACTTCATGGAAACATGAAATCACGAGTGAAACAGGAAATGATATGAAATTATGGAAAACACTATTGAGCCAAAACGTTATGACTATCTGCTTAATATAAGGGTCGATGGGAAACTTTCCGTTTGAGGGCGTTGCTACAAATTATATGCAATCGGTGGGACTCCGATACGCGTATATAAGCTCCGACATATAGGTAACGGGTTAGTGTGGCCTCCGAATGGAAATTTTTTGATCGCCCGTGATACTGTTGGTCGATCTTTTCGAACTCAGTACAGCAGCTATTCTGCGTTTCATGCATTCGACAAATCCTCCGTATCTTTCCCGATGTATGTGGCACCATATCGCCATGCACGAATCACGCAATTCCCATAAATTACGGGCAGGTGGTTTGTGGGTGCAGGGCTAGCGCCCGTTAGTTACCCGGATGTGTTCCATCGGGATGAGACTGAGCGAATTGATACCTAAGACATCACGTCCGGTCGCTATCATGCTCCTCAGACACCTGTAGCATGATTCTCTTCTTGTACACTGGCTGTTTTTCTGCAGGAAGATGTCAAGTGTGAAGGGATGTAGGGCGGGTGTTTACCTAGTGCAGAGATGTTAAGGTGCCTTCAATTACCACCACGTGTGTCCCGCAAGCCCATGTGATTGTCCCTTATACCATAATACTACCTCCACTAGTTTGGGTCCGTGGCACGGTACATGTTTCGAGCAACCATTTTCCTAGATGACAGTGTATCTGGAGACAATCATTGACGTGGTGCAACAAGAAACGTGATTCATCCGACCATACGATACGTTTTCATTAATCCACGGTCTAGTCACCATTATCTCGCGTCCACTGTAATCGTAACTGATGATGGCGATGGGTCAACATGAGAACATGTATGGGTCGTCTACTGCGGAGCGCCACGTCCAATAATTTGTGCTCAACAACGTGATCCGAAACACTTGTACCAGCACCAGCATAGTATCTTCCACAGACCACCGTCTCTCCTACTTCACACCTCCCAGATCTGTGATGTGGTGTGGATGTCCAACACCTTGTCACCTTCGCCGTCTTCTAAGCACTTTCCATAGATCCTCAGTACATCAGGATGCGAAACGCCGACCACTTTCTCAGTATCCACGATTGTAGTTCCCAGGCGTCGAGTCGCAACTACACTATGTGATCAAAAGTATCCGGACATCCCCAAAACATACGTATTTTCATATTAGGTGCATTGTGCTGCCACCTGCTGCCAGGTACTCCATATCAGCGACATCAGTAGTCATTAGACATCGTAAAAGAGCAAAATGTGGCGCTCCGAGGAACTAACGGACTTCGAACGTGGTCAGATGATTGGGTGTCACTTGTGTCATACGTCCGTACGCGAGATTTCCACACTCCTAAACATCCTTAGGTCCACTGCTTCCGATGTGATAGTGAAGCGGAAACGTGAAGGGACACGTACAGCACAAAAGCGTACAGGCCGACCTCTTCTGTTGACTGACAGAGACCAACAGTTGAAGAGGGTCGTAATGTGTAATAGGCAGACGTGTAAGGTAGCAGATTTCGTACCTTACATGATACTAAATCAGTACTAATACACCGAATAATAATTGATAATTGGCCCACCGGTAGGAGAGAATGGACACAGAAAAGGAAGTTGTGTGTGTCATGTCAAATTAACGAGATGGCCGCAGAGGGTGGAACACGGCCGGAACCCCTAAGGAAGGTGTTTATGACGCAAAACTAACGGGATGGCCGCGGCCGGACCGCTTTGTCGGCTGGCACTTTAGACCACCAAAGACGTTGGGAGAGGCTGGGCCATCACAATAAGAAGTGAGAAGGAGCTATATGCGAAAGAGAGAAAGACGATTTCGCGCCACAGTGGAAAATTTGCGGAAGACTGTGACGGGATTGGCGTAGAGCGCGTAGAGATACGTGTTAAAAGTTTGGCGGCAACAGTAACCGCGGGAGAATTCTGTGTCGTTGTTTGGGTACAAACGCGCACGGATACATGGAACTCTGTGTCGTGATTGGCTACCAGTGCGCACGGATCCATGTGGCGAAGAACGGCCAGGTTTGCAAAAACTCTGAAGGAAGACTCGGGGGTCGGCAGTGGACTAGAGCAGTCGCGGTGTATGGCTGCCCTGCTTGGAGAGCGTGAAGTAGGTTGGAGAAATTACCGGCATTGAGTCCAGTGGTTACTCTCCAAGTCTGAATAGTGTAGAGCATACGATTCTACACACGTAGCATTATCTGTTCCTCTGAGGAGAGAAACAGATTTGTACTAACTTGTGGTGTTCATATGCAATCTGAAGTGTACCTTTGCTGCCGCGCACTTGAGTCGACCAACTACTCTTGGCATATGTGCAAGTAGCTTGAGTATTGACTAGTGACGGACTCCCCAATTGAACACTTGCGTACAGGACTTTACGGACGCAAACCACGTCCACGTTGGAGGTTAAAGCCAAGCTCGCTCACGGGAAAGACGGCAATACGACGTTGGCACGGCTGACCGTCGTAATCATCACGGAGAGGAGAATTACGGCGATATTAGCAATCATCTGCCAAAGTAGGGCACTGTAATTCTAAATGAGTTCCTGTTCCGCTAGCTCTTTGACTGGCGTTCTCTGGGTCTGTGTCCGTTCAGGCAGAACTTCAATAGAGTCACTTGCGGGTTTAGTGTTGACTTAAGTAGTTAGAAAAAGAGGATGCATTGTGCCAGTGATAGGCTAGTTAGGTTAGCGAGTGTGTTGGATTGTCATGTTAGGCTAGAAATGTATTGGATTGTCATGTTAGGCTAGAAATATTGCTCATTCATTCTGAATAAATCTTAATTTCGTATCATATGCTAATCATCGCATTATTGATTTTGTAGCTCGGAATCACCAATTTTTGTTTAATAATTAGAGTGTAATGGTAATTTCGATGCAAATGATACTGGGGGCATAACCTCGCGTTTAAATAGAGCCAACTTAAGTCAGATAGCAACTCATGGTCGAATAAGACTACCAACAGATATTTTTCAATACATCGATAATTTTACAATAAACCCCCAGTGCGTTGCAGACGTCTATCCAGACCATCACACACGAATTCCAAACTGCGTCAGGATCCACTGCAAGTACTATGACAGTTAGACGGGAGGTGAGAAAACTAGGATTTCATGGTCGAGCGGTTGCTTATAAGCCACACGTCACGCCGGTAAACGCCAAACGACGCCTTGCTTGGTGTAAGGGGAATAGACATTGGACGATTGAGCAATGGAAAAACGTTGTGTGGAGTGGTGAATCACGGTACACAATGTGGCGATCCGATAGCAGGGTGTGGGTATGGCGAATGCCCAGTGAACGTTATCTGCCAGCATGTGTAGTGGTAACAGCAAAATTCGGAGCCGGTGGTGTTATGGTGTGGTCGTGCTTTTCATGGATGGGGCTTGCTTTCCTTGTTCAGCGTGGCACTATCACAGCACAGGCCTACATTGAGCCGGCCGGAGTGACCGTGCGGTTCTCGGCGCTACAGTCTGGAACCGCGCGACCGCTGCGGTCGCAGGTTCGACTCCTGCCTCGGGCATGGATGTGTATTATGTCCTTAGGTTACTTCTAAGTTCTAGGCGACTGTTGACCTCAGAAGTTAAATCGCATAATGCTCAGAGCCATTTGCATCATTTGAGCCTACAGTGATGTTTCAAGCATCTTCTTGCTTCCCACTGTTGGAGAGCAATTCGGGGATGGCGATTGTATCTTTCAACACGATCGAGTACCTGTTCATAATGCACGGCCTGTGGTGGAGAGGTCACACGACAATAACATCCCTATAGTGGTCTGGCCTGCACAGAGCCCTGACCTGAATCATATAGAACACCTTTCGGATGTTTTGGAACGTCGACTTCGTGCTCGGCCTCAGCGACCGACATCGATACCTCTCCTCAGTGGAGCACTCAGGGCAGAATGGGCTGCCATTCCCCGAGAAACCTTCCAGCACCTGGAAGCTTTCACCAAGGGTAAGGGTGGGCCAACACCACATTGAATTCCAGCAGTACCGATGGTGGTCACCACGAACTTATAAGTCATTTTCAACCAGGTGTCCGGATACTTCTGATCACTTAGTGCATCTGCCATTCGTCAATGTCGCTTATGTCAGCGAATTTACCCATTTGTGATCCTCCCAAATCATCTCCCATTCGTTCCTGCAACATGACAAGGCGGCACGCAGTGCAGTGGCGGGCGATGGTTATAACGTATTAGTGCGAAACACTTTATTCTTCACGCTTTTATCACAAAATTTCCGACACACCTTAGTTTAACAGAACAGCTAGTGATGCGTATGCGGAAGAGGACTTTTTAGAAATTTCGTGTAAATAATTCTAAATGCTCTTCGCTCCTGGTAGCAGTATTCCGAATTATTTCTCTCCTTCTTAACTTAACGGTTCCTCGAATACACGAACATTACGGGCTGTGTGCGGCTTTCAGTGTTCTCTTCCTGAAAATATTTGAGTTCAAAACAGAACAAACTTCTGGGGTCGTGTGAGGTCGTCAGAACACTTGAGTTCATGGCGTAATCCGCTCCCACCTTCGCTAGAAAATCACAGGACAGTGTCTCGCCTTTTCGAAGACCTCAGTCGGCCGAAAACCAGAAAACTTTAGATTACATTAGCCTGCCTCGAAAATCAAATGTTATCGTTTCGTTTCCTGTTAGTGACTTTTCTGTTAGTCTGCATTACGCCTATTCCCATTTTCAAATTTTTCTGTTCTTTCTCCAGATGCTGGACAAATTTAATATTGTCCCATGCCAGCGTCAGAGGAATCCTGGGGTTAATTTTGCCCAGTTCCCGTGAAGGAGGAGCTTATAAAACACTCAGACTTTAAGAGCTAGTGTAACACAGCTGTATAATTCCGCACATTTCCTTGCGGTTCTTTTACAGCTGCTCGAGGAGTTTACTCACCGCCGCAACGGGAATGACCTTATAAAACGTACGTTGTTAAGCGTACCGGGAACGAACCGCTGCAGCCAGGACATAACACCGCCGTGCGACGCAACGCCATAAACCAGCTGCAGTGCTGCGGGACGCACCGCTGTGACGTGATTACGCGGCCACACTCCAGAGCTTGACTCGCGTGTCGCCTTGTAAACGCTAACTGTTGCGGAATTTGTCCTTGCCGCTGGTACCGTAGCTGCCACGCTCAGAGTGGAAGTAATGTTCTGCCTTTTGAGCTACTGCGGTAGTAAACCGTGCTCACTGCCACACCAGACTTATTTATCTCTATAAAAAGGTTAAGGGCTCATCAACCAGAGAATGGTTTGACCAACGCACTGTGCTTTACTGGACATGTTCCTGCTGAAGCTAGCTCACACTGACAGCAATACGGGGACCCACAGGTCAATAAGAACCACGGTGCATCTCTGTTGGCACTTTCCCATGAGCAAAGCATTGCCTATGGAAAAAATCACGATAAGTGATAAGAGAAGAACTTCTGAGACTGAGCAGGGTGCAAACTCTTGTGTATGTCAACGCACAGTTCAGAGGAAAGCAAGAGAATACCACATCTTTTTGGGCCATCCTTACAAAAACGCAGCGGTGATCGAAGCTAAATGTGAACCGCGGAACAAAACTCATGTCCGCTTCGTTATTGAGCATATTTTTTCCTGTTTTGTACGTCTCTGTACAATTCTGACAATTTTTATTACGTTTGATCCACCGTTTGTTCTGAGTTAAATTACACTGAAGAGTTAAAGAAACTGGTACACCTGCCGAATGTCGTGTAGGGCCACGGCGAGCACGAAGAGTGACGCAACACAACGTCGCACGGACTCGACTAATGTCGGAAGTAGTACTGGAGGGAACTGACACCATGAATCGTGCACGGCTGTCTATAGATCCGTGAGACTACCAGGGGTGGAGATCTCTTCTGAATATCACGTTGCATGGCATCCCAGATACGCTCAATAATGTTCATATTTGGGAGTTTGGTGGTAAGCGGAAGTGTTTAAGCTCAGAACAGTGTTCCTGGAGCCACTACATGGCAGTTCTGGACGCGTGGGGTGTCATATTGTCCTGCTGGAATTGCCCAAGTCCATCGAAATGCACAATGGGCATGTCTAGATGCAGGTGATCAGACAGGATGCTTACGCATGTGTCACATGTCAGAGTCGTATCTAGACATATCATCCCACGTCATTCCGACTGCACACGCCCCACACCATTATAGAGCCTCCACCAGCTTGAACAGTCCCCTGCTGACATGCAGGGCCCATGGATTCATGAGGTTATCTTCATAATCGTATATGCCCATCTGCTCGATACAATTTGAAACGAGACTCGTCCGACCAGGCAACATGTTTCCAATCATCAACAGTCGGTGTTCACAGGCCCAGGCGAGACGTAAAGCTTTGTGTTGTGCAGTCATCAAGGTTACACGAGTGTGCCTTTGGCTGCGAAAGTCCATATCGACGATGTTTCGTTGAATGGTTCGCACGCTGCCACTTGTTGATGGCCCAGCATTGAAATCTGCAGCAATGTGCGGGAGGGATGCACTTCTGAGCTTTGAACGATTCTCTTCAATTTCTGACACTCCACTCCTTTTCTCTTTCGTAAGACATCAGCATAAACATCCTGTGAGTGGGTTAACGTTTACAGAATAAATGACTGGGGTAAGGAGTGGACCCTTATTCTATGACAGAGTACAAAAGTGTTTAAGTTGTATACAAATTGTTTTTAATTCAGTATTATTATCAGAGAAATACAGCAATTTATATAGGTTGTAACGTGATAATGTTAGGACAGTTGTCAACATAATGTATTTCGTCCTGATTAATCGAAATAACTCTAGACACAACAATATCAAATTTTAACCAGAAGGTACTTTACAAAATTGTTCTTACTACTAAATCATGAAGTTGGCCAACATTACGTCAAATAATTGATTCCGGTTCTAAGTTCGGTACTATTTAGGATGAAAATCAAGCCTACGGAGGATGGTTATTTTTTGTGACAAGCTGAGCAAAAGATTACTCAAGGTTGCTCGAGTTCACAGTGAACGCAAGCTGTTGACCCAATAAGATTACGCCTCTGCTAGCGGTATTTACCTTAGCTGCGATTAGCTGTCAGCTGCCTGGCTGCTCTCGTCCTCTGAAAGTCCTATAAAGCTAATCAAAATCTTTGGTAATTTTATCGGCAGAAACTGTCCTATGTTTCTCGTTTGGCGTGGAAACATGCACTCATCCCTAGTCTTCAAATATGGCGATATTCACGTGCATAGATAGAGCAGCGTGCATATTACAATGACCTCTCAGTTCTTGCAAGAACAATTAACTACATGGCTGTTGGAGCTCAACAACGCTACAGCTAATATCTAGCTGAATGTCAGATGAAGTGAACGCAGTGTTCATTCAAAATTCCTCCTTTGCATCATACAGAGTGTGATGCACCCTGTTCTGCACTTGACGCTGGTTGAGAGGAGAGTCCCCAAAATTTTTGGTCTTGTGTCCCTCATAGCAAAGCTGTCCCCCACCTGGGGCCTTTCGTGCTCCAAATGGTTCAAATGGCTCTGAGAACTATGGAACTTAACATCTTAGGTCATCAGTCCCCTAGACTTAGAACTACTTAAACCTAAGGACATCACACACATCCATGCCCGAGGCAGGATTCGAACCTGCGACCGTAGCGGTCACGCGGTTCCAGACTGAAGCGCCTTTAACCGCGTGGCCACACCGGCCGGCTTTCGTGCTCCACGTCATGGCTTTCTCTGAGCAATAGGAGCATTTCTTTTATTTTGTGGCTACTATCTCTGCCAACTGCAAAGGGACTACCATCAAACTGCGTCGAAATCTCGGCACTTTACTCCTTCCTAGTTCATGTTAGCCTATCAGACTTTTTGTGTCGGCTACAGACGCCTAGAAGTTACATGCGTACATCATGACCTTACCATGTGCAGTTCACGGTTTGTTTGTATCCATCTGGAAATTCCCCAACGCAGTTTTCTAAACATTCTTTCTGTACCACTACAGTGGCCCGCTATTTTCCCTCCTCGATGAGTCACCTGGCCCATTCATTGTCCCGCACAGTGGGTTGCTTTAAAAGCTTTCCATTGTACTCAGACCGTGACGTCGCCACTCGCATCTGCTCCCAAACAAAACATTTCCTCCAGCAGCTTCTTTCACCTCTTGCTCATTGACATGCAGGATTGAGATTCGGTGTGTTAATACCGTCGATTGAGTGTCATCCCTTTGCAGTGCATACTGTTCACTTTAATAGGCAAATCTTCTCATTTGTGCTGGAGTATTTCAGGTGATATATTCACCTTCCTGTTGCGATGTATAAAAACTCTCATGTAAGGTGCGAAATTGACATTGATTTAATCTGCCACCTTACAAGTTGTCTTTGGTCCCATTATTACAGGATCTTTTTCTGGCCACAGCGATCTGCAAGATTTAATATTTTATCGGATTCCTTATATTCATAGTACACTTGTGAAATGGTTGTACAGGAAAATTCCCACTTCATCACTACCTCGGAGATGCTGTGTCCCATCGCTCGTGTGCCGACTATAACATCACGTTCATACTAACTTCAATCTTGATAACCTGCCATGGTACGAGCAGTAACAGATCTAACAACTGCGCCAGACACTTGTTGTCTTATATAGGCGTTGCCAACAGTAGCGCCGTATTCTGCCTGTTTAATATCTCTGTATTTGAATATGCATGCCTATACCAGTTTCTTTGACACTTCAGTGTATAAACAGATATATATGACATGTATTCATATTTTCGAATACAAACAACCATCAGCTGTATAAGCGAATGACGACAATGAAAATTTATGCCGGATCGGGACTCGTGCCAGCTTTCCCACTTTACGCGAGCAGCAGCCTTAATCGCTTTCTCTGTCGGTGCATGACCCACAGTCAGACCCAAACTTCCATACGTCTTCGTCCTGAGTCACTGCCTGTACTCAAACACACATTATGGAATTGTCTTACAAGAGACAACACTTTAATTGAATGTAGCTGCCCTGTATCGGCGGCTAAAACGATATCACAGTGTGCTGCATGGATCTCCCAAGGAACATTGCATAGTTCTTCTGAACAACGCAGGCACTGCAATATCGTATAAGCAGATAAACTGATATCTGTAACTTCTACAGTACCTCGAAGTTTTTCAGTATGGTTTTTCAAACAGTGTTCGTGAGTTTGTACACTACCTCTACGTCTTTGTGGATAAGACTCTTTACAGACTGAAATGTTACTGCTGCATCGACAGACGAATTTCTTAAATTACAAACGAGATAAGCTAAGACAGTGAGACATATGACGTGTATTTGGAAAGAGGGTGAAGGTATCCAAGTCCAGCTATTCAGATTTAGGTTTCTGTAGATTCCCCAAATCACTGAAGGCAAACTCTGGGATAATTTTTCCGGAAAAGACATGGCAGATTACTTTTTCCAGTCTTGTGATGCTTGACCTACGTCTATAATTACATTACCTTCCATAGATCATTAAAACCTTTCTTTCAGTTAAACCCTTTCTTTCTTCCAGCTCCTGCCACATGGGCTAAGCATATCTTGAAGGGCGTCAGTCAACTAGTGAACTGACATGTTGCATGTATCGTTACCACTGATACAGTCTGTCGTAATCCGTATCATGTTCCTACTCTTTGATAAATATCGTGTAAGGTGGTCATGTCATTTTGGTTTTTGTATGTTATCAATGTGCACGTCAGAGAGAGAGCAAGTTGCGTTACTGTTAAATAAGTCTTGTCGTGGCACAGTCTTTGCCCCTGCGCAGCCTGATACATTCTCAGTTGAAGTGCGGTAGGTGATGGACCTACTTACTAGTGCTGTGTGGGTTTGTGATTATATGCGTCAGATGAAGAAAGATTATTTGTAAAACACAAAATGGTTCAAATGGCTCTAAGTACGATGGGACTTAACATCTGAGGTCATCAGTGCCCTAGACTTAGAACTACTTAAAACTAATTAACCTAAGGACATCACACACATCCATGCCAGAGGCAGGATTCGAACCTGCGACTGTAGCAAAAGCGCGGTTCCGGACTGAAGCGCCTAGAACCGCTCGGCGACAGCGACCGGCTGTAAAAGACAGCAATGATGAATATGATGCCTGTATTGGAAAGCGAAAGGGTTATAAATTTTGAACAATGTCATTATTTTTGAAGAGAAGCTAGGAATGTTTATTGTCAGCTAGTTAACTTGCTCAGAGCTGAGAGAAATACCACTGATTAAGCTGTTTGGTTTTTATAGAAATGCTCTGTTAACATTATACCCTTTTCTAAATCATTGTTCACGTTCTTAATCATAGTATTGTTCTGACCAATGTTATGTGTGAAGATCATGCGAAGTTTTACTCCGTCTTTTTGAATACACACTTAATTCTAAAATAGTTGTCTTGGCATATCGTTTCATAGGAATAGTTACTCTCTCCATGCCACTGTTTGTCATACCACTTTCAACAGTTCGAATAAGTATTTAGAAACAGAAATCTAGCTTAGGCGCCCCCTACTTGTTGTTTTCTGTTGTGCTATCGAGAAATTTGCAACAATGTTGTCAAGACGCGAGGTAAGTGGAAATTTTTATTAGGGCCAGATAATTGTTTTACTTCAGTTGCGCATTTAATAAAACACAAGTTGCATTCAGATCAGTAACAGTATAGTTGAAACAAGGTTCCGTTGAGTCAAAGGTTTGCATACGAGTTTAAGTTGGATAATAGTTTGTGGGAACATAGTTTTGGTAATACGTAGATTTTTCTAGAGTGGGAGGTAAAGTTGGACTAAATTTCAGACAGAAACAAATATAACGGGGAGGTTGCAACGTGACAGTGATATTACGGGGAATAGCGCTGATTCCAAAGATTGAGCGATAAACACATGTCTTACGTTCTTTCCAGCAGTGTAGGTGATTGAATTTACCATATTTGTTGCGATGTACAAGTGTATGAGCTACACAGCAAGAGGGGCCAAGGGCCGCTGGCAACCGGTCCCGGAGTTCCATGGGGAGAAAAGTTGACTTCTGAATATTAGGCCACTTGAGGCAGGGGATGAAAGCGCGGCCATTGACCGCTAGGTGGCAGTCTAGGGAGCCCGTATTGTCTACCACGGCGCAGGCAGCTTACGCGTGGTCAATATTCCACGAACCGTGGCCCACGCAGTGTGGGATGCAGATCTTTAACTTAAGATGACTAGTATAAGGAACCGTGTCACACATCTAGCCAGTGCAGAATAAATTACTATACAAGTTGGCGCCTCTGCTCAAAGAACAGTTTGGGGGGATGCAATTCCTAGAAAAAAGGATGATACCACACTGGTTGAGAGAAATTCATCTCTGCTTTCTTCTCTCCTTGTCAGGTTGGAATGAGAATTTCTCTCTCTCTCTAGGTAGAAAAGTAGCTTGCTGGGTGATTTAAAACAATTATCTGTGAGTGGGAATTTAGGACACCGTTGTTTTGATAATTTATACCCAGGAAAACAATCCACTGGGTGACTTAAAAAGATATCGGAGAAGAGGTAGTTTGGAACTCAGTTTTCTCACAATTTTGTGCTTGAGAAGGCAGCTCACTGGATAACTTATAAAACTTTTGCTAAGTGGGATGTTGGACCACATTTTTGAAAAAAAAAAACACCACCAATGTTTGACGACCCCTCTCATTGGTGAAGTAGAATTTGTGCAGAGCAGAAAGGAAAGAGAGGCATGAAGAGACGGACTTGGCATCGAGAAGTGGCCTATCACACAGTGGTTGATGGCATCAGTCCCAGCCGTATGTAGGACTCAACTCTGACTCATCGACAATGGCTTTCCAGGAAAGAGAGGAGTTAGGCGTTTTTCGGTGGTTTGTGACTAAACTAGATTAGGTTGTGTGATTTAACACCTAGTCAGCAGTCAATGGATCATCTATGATCGACAACATTTGCATGTGGATTTCAGACGTCGTTCTGGCACAATTGGGACAATGACCGCGCACCCATCTGCAGCGATATTTGTTCAAGCATGACCTGCTGAGACGATGGTCTCTACCACCTCACTTGTCTCCTTGTGGATTTTTTGAAGATCAACGCAGCACTAGTTTAAATTTGTTTCAGTGTCACAATTGTTAGTTCTTATTACGCTGTATTTTACTAATCTGCTGAGTAACTGTAATAAACTGGGGAAAAACTGGACCAAGACTTTTTAATCCATATTTAGATAAACTTCCTTCTCATTGTTGAACCTTTAATGTAAGATCCGACGCCCGGAACTCATTTACGGGGGCCATTCTATTCATATTGTTCAAACAGTTGGATGACAGATTCATTGCCGTATGTGAGTTCATGGGGAGTAAAATGTTTCACGGTCAGTCTAGCTGGTTAAGATCACTATAGTAGCTGAAAGGTTTGTTAACTCGGTTGACATCTTTCATTCTCTTTTGATACCTATAATTTTAGTGGAAAAATGAACTCTAACCATCTTACTATGTTGAGTTTCAGTTCTCCTACTGCAGTAAGGCTGATGGAGCAGTTAAAGAAACAGAAATAGAAATATTGTGAGGATTTTATACCCGCTGCACCCAAAAGAGTTCTTCAAATCACGTGTTCCCTAAGTCATGCCAAACACAGAACCACAAAAAACTGAACCGGCAATATGGAACCTACATGTCCTTTGACACCCTCGCACACTGTTCCAAACACCACCTCCCGCTTAAAACTCGAATCGCAGGCCACAGAAATATGCCAGTAGCTTACTGGTTGTTCTCTCATAAACCGTAGGTTATATATCAAGTTTGTCAGTCTCAATCTATATTCTAAATCCCATGATCTCCTGAAATTTTTTGGTAGGCCCTCTGACTACTTCATTGTCAAAGATCTACTGTTCGCACATTGTATTGGTGAAATATGGAGGCCTCCTCAGTAAAACAAGAGTGGCAAGAACAAAACATGCACAAAGTCAGCGACAAAAAGATTAAGTAGCTTGTGAAAGTAAACTTACCAGTAGTAACATACCTAAAAGTTAATATTTATTCAATGTGACTGGATTACGTGCTCCATTTGGGAAATACTATAAAACAATATAAACGTAGGCTTCCGCGGCCATTGTCACAGTCAATGAAATTCTTCTGGATCCATGACCGCATTGTCAACATGTAAAACTACCGACGTTTCGGTCACTGTTGCAAGTAATCTTCTTCAGGGTGTAAACAGAAACACCCTGAAGAAGGTCATTTGCAACAGTGACCGAAAGGTCGTTAGTTTTACATACTGGCAATGCGGTCGCAAGCCCAAAAGAATTTTATTGATTATAAATAAAGTTTATCAACAACAGCTCAGCATTAGAGAAATATGTAAGTGACAGAGCGCTTGTAGCGAATCTACTATCGAAACCCTCTAACTCTGTTATTCATTTCCTTATTATTCCATCCTCCTCTACAAAAAAATGCTGCACATCATTCTCCATCCAATCACACCCATGTGATCCAGATGGAATGTTCAGCGCCTTACCATTATTTCGGTCGGCTAGCTGTTCCCTACCCAAGTCAGCAATCACTGACAGTCGAATCCACACTCTCATTTCAACGGCAGGCCTGCACTTCAGTCTGCCCCTCTCACCTCTTAACCCTCTTCCCTGCCCCACGAACCATCAAATACTGCTATTTCCTAACAGGAGACCCTTCGGATTATTACACATTTGCGTTATCTCGATCATTGGCTGCCTCCGAATTATTATCAGAAATCGCCAAAGATTGATAGAATTGTTCCGCTTCTGTACAAATTTGGAAGATTCCGACCTTATGCCCCCTCTGTTGACAATCTTGACCGCACTGTTTTTCAGCCGCGCGGAATTCACTTGCTGGTGATGGCGTATTGTCCAGGCTGTCTGTTACGACGTCGAAACCCCCAGGAGTCGTTAGGCCAAGGGATGGATGAACAAGCACTCCAGCAAAACTCTGCTGTGTGGTCGTTGGAACGCCATGACTACAGCATCTACCTGCAGAAAATGTACATTCATTCTCGCTTTCACTTCTCATGCTTGAAAATTCAAGAGGCACTACTCTATCTCTCAGTGAAGTAGCATCTATCACTGAGCTCTCTATTCATGTCACATTGGATTTATGCTCTATAAACCGCCTAACGATAACTTTTACTTCTAGCTGTAGCGTAACGTAGGTGAGCCGTGCCGGGAATCGATAGGTCGCGTCACGCTCTCAGTAATATTCATCTTAGGCCGTAAGGCGTGACTGGCCTCGCTCTCATTGGTGGGACGGCGAGATTGGTCGAGGAGCAGAGCCGGGATTGGGGTAGCAATTTCACTCCGTGTTGGCTCGATTGGCTCATATTCTGGATCCGTGGTTCGTCGCTGCAATTCTTCCTGGTGCACATGAGGCGTGATGGCCGCGACGACTTGGACGGATGAGAGTGGGACAGGGAGCGAGGAGTCAGCCGCCTGGTCTGAAAGAGCTCGCTGTGCGACCAGCCCTTTCAGGCTCTTCAGTTGTTTTTACAGACAGCACTGTTTATTCTGCACCTCGTGTTGCTGAATGGTGTAGATCCGATTTTCTGGGACCGGAGGAGCATGTTTTAAATAGTTAAACTGCATGCGGTGCAACTCACCCTCCACTAGTGTGGTTTTTGCAATGTTATTTTTAAGAACTAATTCTTTCAGATTTTATGGTTAATAAAATAATTCTGAAATACACTCCCCGCTTGTGCCTCGTTTGAATGGGCTGTCTGATCAGTTCAATTTGTAAGAGAAATTTGTGAATTAATTCTGCTCCCTTCTGGCGTGGTGACGGGAACTGCCTTTTGCCCGGCACAGTAACTTGAGATGCAGCAAGTCGCAACTGTTGTTTATACGGCGAAGCGGGTTAGCGAGCAACAGATTTGAGATCTGACCCGCTTGTTAAAGAACTTGATTTTTATTATGCTATTAATTTGGATATTGTTTGAACGCATTTTTTCTGGTTATTTAACTGTTAACTTTAAATCACTGGGGTCCAAAATCAAGTTTAAGTACCTTTCTAAATTTCTTGTCAAATGTTAAGCATCCAGTTCTTCTTTAATCGCATGTGCGTTCGTTAAATCTCGGACACCTTGCAGTCAAATTTTGGTGAGTGTCCCTTTGTACTATACAATTTTGTTGCTAATTACCTTGAGGTGCGCATTTTGTTTACCGTTTCGAACACACATGCGCCATTAGGAGTTACTGAGAGCTGATTGCATTCAATGCAAATTTAATTGTTTTCAAGAGAAATATTACTGTGGCTAATGACAGTACCTAAGGTGTAAACTTGATCAGTTATTGTCACACGCACGTAAATGTTATTTTACGTCTGTTTTTTAGAATGAGATGTCTCAGTTCCTTCACTAGTCTAGATTGTGAAGCATCCCAATTAGCATGTGGCGTCGGAATTGAAACTTACTCCATAGTTCTTCCAAGTAACTTAATCATACTGTGTGATGCTCCACAAAGAGAAATCTGCAGATACGAACTGATGTGCGTACGTTAACCAAAGATAAACAATAATTAATCTTAACTCTAAATCTCCTTACCTGCTTAATACTAGAGAAGGAAAAAGAAAACGACAGAAATTTACTTGATCAGCATCTCTTGAAAAATAAGGCGCAGATCTTGGTTATAATAATAGTGTTCCTTAGAGGTAACGGCCTGAAACCTCTTTTGGAGCTCCTCCTCTAAGGGCAACTTACCGCGATTGTATTTCAGTTAATCGTCTCTGGTCTGAAACAACCGTGCCCGCTAATATCAATTACTTATTCATATTTTCAACAGAAATTAGAGAATGGCAATCACTGACTCAAGTACCTTCGTAATGAGCAGTTTTCGTTACCTTGATCTTCGCAGTATCTTCTCCATCATCCGGTGGACCCATCCCCATTTAATCGGCTGCATACCTCCAAGATTTTTATTTTGATGATTGGAATCCACTGTGCATCTCCTTCAACACTCGTAGTTGAATTGTTCATGGGTTGATTCTCTTTTCAGGCACCGAGCGAGGTGGCGCAGTGGTTAGCACACTTTCCGTGATTTCCCTAAATCGCTGCAGGCAAATGCCGGGATGGTTCCTTTGCAAGGGCGCTGCCGACTTCCTTCCCCATCCTTCCCTAATCCAATGAGACCGATGACCTCGCTGTCTGGTCTCCTCCCGCAAACAACCCAACCCTCTTTTCTTTCGGTAGACTTGGACGCCCCAACAGCGTCAGTTCTCATCGGCCGCTGAATTCTCCATCTGCGTCGAAGTCCGTTGTCTGCCCTGCTCTTTTCAGTTTAAGTGATAGGAGTCTCTTTGGCTCTCATTCACTACAAGCCCTCATCTGCCACCCCCCCCCCCCCCTGCCCCACGTGCTCGACAATGTCGCAAAACATTGGCGAGCCAAAACATTATGACCAGCTGCCTATAGCGTATTCGTCCAGATTTGTGATGCAATATGGCAGCAATTTTGCATGATTTGAAGTAAAGTTTTTCGTAAGTTTCTAGAAGCCTGTGGCATCAGACGTCCAACCACAGATCACGCAATTCCCGTTAATTACGAAGCAGTGGTTTACAGACGCGAAGCTGGCGTCCGAAGCGTCTCAGATGTACTCCATCGGATTCAGACCAGACGAGTCTGCTGGCCAAGACATCAACGTGAGTTCGTTGTGATGGTCCACAAATCACTGTAGCACGATTTTGGCCTTGTACACAGACGATTATCCTGTTGAGAGATGCCATCGCTGTCCGGGAACATACTAACTCCGAAGAGAGACAGGTGGTCCGTAGCAATGATCACGTAATCAACAGCTGTCAAGGCGTCTTCGACTACTACCACGTGTTCCTTTTAAGCCCAGTTCGACAAGGCCATCGCTTCAACATTTTTGTACCACCTCATTACACTCCTTTCTGCAGCTGGTGCCCTCCCATGCTAGAGCCGATAATCCCGTAATACCGTTGTCACATATTTGGATTCTTTCTATTCTGCATACCAGATGACACATTGCACATTCTCCTCGTCTGTCGGCAACTCGATACACTCCAAGTAAACTCTGCAACAAAGGACAACGGAAAAAGGAAGTTTGAGAGCTGTTAAACGTTTGACAACGTGCCACGATACTCTATCTCTAATACTTCCCAAGTTATGATTTTTGAAATGTAACTGGACATTATGGGCATCTAATAGTTACAGAGAAACGAAGAATAATACAAAAGTCATAGGACAGCAACATGCACAAATCCAGATGACGGTAGTATCGCTTACACAAGGTATAAAAGGGCAGCGCATTATCGGAGCAGACATTTGTGCTCAGGTGATTCATACGAAAAGGTTTCCGACGTGATTATGGCCGATCGGCAGCAATTAACAGACTTTGAACGCGGAATGGTAGTTGAGGTAGATGGATGGGACATTTCGTTTCGGAAACCGTTAGGGAATTCAGTATTCCGAGATCCTCAGTGACAAGAGTGTGCAGGTTATACCAAATTTCAGGCATTCCTTTCAACATCGACAATGCAATGGCGGACGGCCCCCGTTTAATGACTGAGAGCAACGGCGTTTGCGTAGAGTAGTCACTGCAAACAGACAAGCAACATTGCGTGAAATAGACGTAGAAATCAATGTGGAAGGTAAGACAAAGGTGTCCGTTAGGACAGTGCAACGAAGTATGACGTTAATGGGCTATGGCAGCAAATTAAGCAAGCAAGTGCCTTTGCGAGCAGCACCACATCGCCAGTGGCGTCTATCCTGGGCTCGACATCATACCTGTTGTATCCTAGGCGACTGTAAAACCATGACCTGGTCAGATGAGAGCTGATGGCAGGTTTAGAGTGTAGTGTAGACACCACGGAGCCATGGCCCCGAGCTGTGAACAAGGAACTGTGAAAGGTGTTGGTGACTCCATAATGGAGAGGATTTTGTCTACATGGAATGGACTGAGTCCTCTGGTCCAAGTGAACCGATCATTAACTGGAAATGGTTATGTTCGGATCACTGGTGACCATTAGCAGCCATTCATGGACTTCGTGTTCCCAAACAACGATGGAATTTTTACGGATGACAGTGACAATTTCCGCTATTGGTATGAAGAACATTCTGGATAGTTCGAGCCAAATGATGTGGCCAGTCAGACGGCCCGACACGAATCCCATCGAACATGTATGGGTCATGATCGAGAGATCAGTCTCGATCACAAAATCCTGCACCGGCAACACTTTCGCGATTGTGAACGGCTGTTGAGGTGTTATGGCTCAGTATTTCTGCAGAGGACTTCCAACGTCTTGTTGAGTCCATGCCACATAGAGCTGCTACACTTTTTTTTTTTTTGGTCATCAGTCTACTGACTGGTTTGACAAAAAAAAAAAAAGTTCTACACTACGTCGGGCAAAAAGAGGTCTGACGCGGTATTAGAAAGTGTCCAGTGAGTTTTGAGACCTCAGTGTACAACATACCACAATGCTCTCTAATACACTGAAGCGAGAAAGAAACTGGTACAGGCATGCGTATTCAAATACAGAGATATGTAAACAGGCAGAACACGGCGCTGCCGTCGGCAACGTCTATATAAATGTTCAAATGTGTGTGAAATCTTATGGGACTTAACTGCTAAGGTCATGAGTCCCTAAGCTTACACACTACTTAACCTAAATTATCCTAAGGACAAACACACACACCCACGCCCGAGGGAGGACTCGAACCTCCGCCGGGATCAGCCGCACAGTCCATGACTGCAGCGCCTTGGACCGCTCGGCTAATCCTGCGCGGCCAGCGTCTATATAAGATAGCAAGTGTCCGGCGCAGTTGTCAGATCGGTTACTGCTGGTACCATGGTAGGTTATCAGCATTTAAGTGAGTTTGAACGTGGTATTATAGTCGGCGCACGAGCGATGATACACAGCACCTCCGAGGTAGTGATTAAGTGGGGATTTTCCCGTCAGACAATTTCACCAGCGTACCGTGAATATCAGGACTACGGTAAAACATCAAATCTCCGACATCGCTGTGGCCGGGAAAAGAAGTGCAACCCTTCCGCAAATTGCTGCAGATTTCAATGCTGGGCCCTTAACGAGTGTCAGCGTGCGACCATTCAACGAAACACCATCGATATGAGCTTTCGGAGCCGTAGGTCCACTCGTGTACCTTTGATGACTGCACGACACAAAGCTTTAGGCCTCGCCTGGACCCGTCAACACCGACACTGGACTGTTGATGACTAGAATCATTTTGCCTGGTCGGACGAGTCTCGTTTCAGATTGTATGGAGCGGATAGACGTGTACGGGTCTGGAGACAGCCTCATGAATCCATGGACCCTGAATATCAGCAGGGGAGTGTTCAAGCTGGTGGAGGCTTTGTAATGGTGTGGGGCGTGTGCGGCTGGAGTGATATGGGGACGCCTGATGCGTCTAGATGCGACGCTGACAGGTGTTACGTACTGTCTGATCACTTGCAGCCGTCATGTTCACTGTGCATTCCGAGGCCAAAGCGAGACCCTACACGTCCAGAATTGCTGCAGAGTGGCTCCACGAACACTCTTCTGAGACCGAGCGAGGTGGCGCAGTGGTTAGCACACTGGACTATCCCGCGTCCAGCCATCCTGATTTAGATTTTCCGTTATTTCCCTAAATCGCTTCAGACAAATGCTGGGATGGTTCCTTTGAAAGGGTACGGCTGACTTCCTTCACCGTCATTCCCTAATCCAGTGAGACCGATGACCTCGCTGTTTGTCTCTTCCACCCGCCCGACCAACCAACAACCAACCAACTCTTCTGAGTTTAATCACTTCCGCTGACCACCAAACTCCCCAAGATGAACATCATTCAGCATAACTGGGATACCTTTCAACGTCCTGTTACAAGCTATCTCCAGCCCCTCGTACTCTTACGTATTTGTGGACGGCTCTGGAGGATTCATGGTGTCAGTTCCCTCCTACACTACTTCAGACATTAGTCGAGTCCATGCTATGTCGTGTTGCGGCACTTCTGCGTGCTCGTGGAGGCCCTACAAGATACCAGGCAGGTGTACCAGTTTCTTTGGCTCTTCAGTGTAGTTCCCACGTTACGATTTTTTGAAATGAAAGCGGGATTTTATAGACTCCCTAAAGTTATGCAGAAATGAAGATAAATGCACTGGATAGTGTGTACAGCTGCGTCAAGCCAGTCTTTGGAATGATGACCAGAAAAACAGCAATAGCCCATTACTGGCTGAAAAACATTTTGACTGGAATTTTTCGACGATGCAACTACGCTCGACTGAAGAGAATGGCCAAACATGCGGAAGTTTCGTTGGGAGGCGAGCCAGCGGCAGGCGGCCCCTATGACGGCAGCAGGTGTGAGGGTGGGTGCGCGCAGCACGTGAGTCAGCTCAGCGCCGCCCGCGGTGTGAGCTCACGCGGCAGTGACGCGCGCCGCCGCCGTTCCGCGTAGCGCGCCTCTGCGTCACAGCGCGCCGCGCAAAATAACGAGCGTGACGCCGGCGCTGACGTCAGCGGCAACAACAAAAATCTCGCCCGAGTGAAATATCCCTAAGTGCTGTGGCTACTGCGAAACGGCTTTCATCTTGTCCATCCTGTTTGTGGCACTCCTTGCTGCATGGCAAAAAAAATCTGCAACGCTCCCGGAAAGAAAATTGCAACACGTGAACATATAGCCGTGCATATTAGGCGTTTCTAATCGAAATACTTCTTTTCGTGTTGCTTAATGGTTCTGTGCAAGTACACTGACGGAAAAAATCGCAACGCCAAAAGTAATTACTCTAGAGTAATGAAAAGTCGGGAACACATTTGTCTAGCTGTGGTCAACATTTCAAGATGCGAATGTTAAATACTAGTACGTTAATAACTAGTGTAACCACCAGAATGTTGAATGCAAGCATACAAGCGTGTATGCATTGTGTTGTACAGGTGCCGGATGTCAGTTTGTGGGTTGGAGTTCCATGCCTGTAGCACTCGATCGGTCAATATAGAGACGGTTAGTGCTGTTTTCTCATGTCATCTCATGTCGTGTGACTAGGACCTCCCATAGGGTAGACAGTTCGCTGGGTGCAAATCTTTAGATTTGACGCCACTTCAGTGACTTGTACGTCGATGGGGATGAAATGATGATGATGAGGACAACACAGCACCCAGTCCCTGAGCGGAGAAAATCTCCGACCCAGCCGGAAATCGAACCTGGGCCCTTAGGACTGACATTCTGTCGCGCTGGCCACTCAGCTACCGGAGGCGGACATGCTTCAAAAATGGTTCAAATGGCTCTGAGCACTATGCGACTTAACTTCTGAGGTCATCAGTCGCAGAACTTAAAACTAACTAAACCTAACTAACCTAAGGAAATCACACACATCCATGCCCAAGGCAGGATTTGAACCTGCGACCGTAACGGTCACGCGGTTCCAGACTGAAGCGCCTAAAACCGCACGGCCACACCGGCCGGCGCGGACATGCTGTTTTGCTGTTTGTGGATGGCGCCACAGTTGTCATCCGATGATGTCCCGTATGTGCTCGATTAGAGACAGATGTGGTGGTCGAGCAGGCCAAGGAAACAAGGTGACATCCTGTAGAGCATGTTGGGTTATAGCAGCGGTAGGTAGCCGAGCGTTATTCTGTTGGAAAACACCCCTTGAGTGCTGTTCATGAATAACCCGCCAGGTTAGCCAACAGTGCTAATGCGCTGCTTCCTGGACTCGGGTAGGCGCACTGGCCCCAGATCGAATCCGCCCGGCGGATTAACGATGGATGCCAGAGTGCCAGTCAGCCTGGATGTGGTTTTTAGGCGGTTTTCCACATCCCACTAGGTGATACTGGGCATGGATTACACTAGACACAGACAGCTGGGGTACACTAATTCCATCCTGGGGGTACGGGGTGGTGGCAGGAAGGGCATCTGGCCACCCCTTAAATTAACTTTGCCAAATCCGATTAACCATGCCGACCCTGCGTCATTGCGGAAAAAGGCGCAAGCAAAAGAAAGTGCTGTTCATGAATGGCAGCACAAAAGGTCGACTCATCAGACTGATGTACAAATGTGCAGTGAGGGTGCTTGGGATAACTGTGGGAATGCTCTTGCACCCCATACCATAACTACAGATGTACGTCCAATGTGTCTAGCAGGCAGACAGGTTGGTTGCACGCCCTCAACTGGCCTCCTTCTAACCAACGCATGACCATCACTGGCACCGACGCAGAACCAGCTTTCATTTGAAAACGCAACAGACCTCCACCCTGCCCTTCAATAACCTCTCCAGTTGAAGCCACCAAGTCGCAAATGGTCATGCTTTGGGGTCCAGCGGAATGCACATTGCAGGGCATCCGCCTCGGAGTCGTCCTTGAAGTCCCCGATTTGTAACAGTTCGTTGTGTCACCGCAGTGCCAACCGCTGCTCCAATTACTGCTGCAGATGCAGTATGATGCTCCACAGCCAAATGCGCCAGAGCCAGGCACTAAAAATGAAGGTGTCTTCTCTCGGTAGTGCCACGTGGCCATCAGGAGACCTGTATTCTTGCGGCCATACGTTCCGATTGACCATCCCTGCCAGCAATCATGTTCAGTGCTTTGACTTTCTGGTCATGTCTTTCAGCAATATTGCAGAAAGAAAATCCAGCTTCTCGTAGCCCTGTTACACTACCTCGCTCGGAAACATTGAGGTGTTGATAATAGCGTCTTTGTCGCCTTAAAGGTAATTCTTCAGTAATATCAAATCAGCACGTCCAGCCTCAAAGGTAATGAACATTTACGAACGTTACAGCGTGTACTGAAAGTTGATTTGCATCCTCATAGTGGCGCTACTAGCTAAACGCTCATGCGGCTGGCGTGAAATTTGAAAAGGCGTCACCTTTCAGGTGTAGAAACACTCCTACTAACTTTTGTTTATACGATACTGCAGTGCCTGATTTATTCCGAATTGCGATGCAGTGTTCCTTTGGCACGTATGCATGTCCAAAGGAACAGGCACTGCGGCGACTACAGCCGTTACGAAATACATCAACGTATTGCGAATATGGACAGCCACCAGGCTTAGAATTGAAACGACGACAATGAAAATTTGTGTGGGATTAGAACTCGAACCCGGATTTCTCTCTTATTACAAGCGGTCGCATTATCATTAGGCTATCCCAGCACGACTCTCGGCCAGATCCAGACTTCCATATGTCGTCAGTCATTTGCCCACAAACTGTACTCGCATATCCATTATGTGTATTCCCGTACAGGCAAAAATTTGCATGAAACAATATACGTAATGTATATACGAGTACAGTATGTGGACAAATGATTGACGACATATGGAAGTCTGGGTCTGGACAAAAGTTGTGCTGGGAAAGCCTAATGATATGGCGATAGCGACTTTCAAGTAAAATGTTTCGCCTGTACGGGAATATACACAACGGTTGTAAGAGAACAGGTTGTAGATACGTGTCTGACGACATATGGAGGGTTGGGTATGGCAGTAAGTCGTGCTCGGATACTCAAACAACATTGTAGGTAGGGTAACCACAGCTATAAGTAGTCATCTTGGGTATTAATAAACCGCCCAGGCTGTATACAGTCCTTCATTATTGGATCACTACCGGTTTCGTGGCACTACAAGCCACATCTTCTACATCTACATCTACATTTATACCCCGCAAGCCACCCAACGGTGTGTGGCAGAGGGCACTTTATGTGCCACTGTCATTACCTCCCTTTCCTGTTCCAGTCGCGTATGGTTCGCGGGAAGAACGACTGCCGGAAAGCCTCCGTGTGCGCTCGAATCTCTCTAATTTTACATTCGTGATCTCCTCGCGAGGTATAAGTAGGGGGGAGCAATATATTCGATACCTCATCCAGAAACGCATCCTCTCGAAACCTGGACAGCAAGCTACACCGCGATGCAGAGCGCCTCTCTTGCAGAGCCTGCCACTTGAGTTTGCTAAATATCTCCGTAACGCTATCACGCTTACCAAATAACCCTGTGACGAAACGCGCCGCTCTTCTTTGGATCTTCTCTATCTCCTCCGTCAAGCCAACCTGGTACGGATCCCACACTGATGAGCAATACTCAAGTATAGGTCGAATGAGTGTTTTGTAAGCCACCTCCTTTGTTGATGGACTACATTTCCTAAGGATTCTCCCAATCTCAACCTGGCACCCGCCTTACCGACAAGTAATTTTATATGATCATTCCACTTCAAATCATTCCGCACGCACACTTCCAGATATTTTACAGAAGTAACTGCTACCAGTGTTTGTTCCGCAATCGTATAATCATACAATAAAGGATCCTTCTTTCTACGTATTCGCAATACATTACATGTGTATGTGTTAAGGGTCAGTTGCCATTCCCTGCACCAAGTGCCCTTTGGCTGCACATCTTCCTGCATTTCGCTGCAATTTTCTAATGCTGCAACTTCTCTGTATACTACAGCATCATCCGCGAAAAGCCGCATGGAACTTCCGACACTATCTACTAGGTCATTTAGATATATTGTGAAAAGCAATGGTCCCACAACACTCCCCTGTGGCACGCCAGAGGTTACTTTAACGTCTGTAGACGTCTCTCCATTGAGAAGAACATGCTGTGTTCTGTTTGCTAAAAACTCAATCTAGCCACACAGCTGGTCTGATATTCCGTAGGCTCTTACTTTGTTTATCAGGCGACAGTGCGGAACTGTATCGAATGCCTTCTGGAAGTCATGGAAAATGGCATCTAGCTGGGAGCCTGTATCTAATATTTTCTGGGTCTTATGAACAAATAAAGCGAGTTGGGTCTCACACGATCGCTGTTTCCGGAATCCATGTTGGTTCCTACAGAGTAGATTCTAGGTTTCCAGAAACGAGATGATACGCGAGCAAAAAACATGTTCTAAAATTCTACAACAGGTCGACGTCAGAGATACAGGCCTATAGTTTTGCGCATGAAAACTGGAACTACCTGTGCTCTTTTCCAATCATTTGGAACCTTCCGTTCCTCTATAGACTTGCGGTACACGGCTGTTAGAAGGGGGGCAAGTTCTTTGGCGTACTCTGTCTAGAATCGAATTGGTATCCCATCAGGCATGATAAGGCGACCGCGGCTTTCAAGTAAAATGTCTCGCCTGTGCGGGAATATACACAACGGGTGTACGAGTACAGGTTGTAGATACATGTCTGACGGCTATAAGTAGTCATCTTGGGTATTAATAAACCACCCAGGCTGTATTTAGTCCTTCACTATTGGATCACTAACGGTTTCGTGGCACTACAAGCCACATTTTCAGGTGAATATGTGTATAACAGTAAATCCAGAAGGAATAACAACGCAGAGATAAACACTGGTATGGTAAATTATTTTAAGATTTTGAAAAGAACATTTTTAAGTCTTAAAATAATTTACGTCTAGACAAAGTGCAATTCCCTAAAGCTTAGCAGCCAGGTGATAGGACAAGACGTGCTATAACGAATCGAAGCAGAGAATGATTATCTTAATAGTTTTTTTCCGATAAAGCGAATTGTCACGTCTCCTCCGCTCTGGTCTCTTCTGTGCTCCACGAAACTCATATTCTCTTTTCCCTTCTCCTCTTCTCCTCTCCTCTCCTCTCCTCTCCTCCCCTCTCCGACCTTCTCCCTTCCCCTCCCACCCCGCCTCTCCCATCCTCTCCCCTCCCCACCCCACCCCTCTGGAGGTCGGAGGACCCACATATCGTCGTACAGCGGATCATGGACAGCCCGAAAGTGAATATGTGGTGTGGTCTAACGCACAACACAGTTTCTGAACCGGTCCTTTTCCCAGCGTGTACCGTTACGGCAACAGATCACACTCGACGTGTTGGAACTGCTTACAATACAAAGGTTGTGAGACGTAAGCGTCAAACCGTCTCGGTGCTGTCTGCGAATATTTTAAGAGATAAGATGGAACAATTCTGAGAGAGACAATAAGTCACCGTTATTTGAAACCAGTGTTAACAGGAAGCGCACGCTTTACATATTTTTTCATATTTACACGCCGTATAGATTTATCACCGGTTTCTGAGAAAGCAGTGTTTCGTAAACATAATCTTATCGAAGCCGTGGCACACTAACACACTTCGCAGTCAACAAGGCTGTGAATGTCGCCGCGGAGTGCGCGCGCCTACTCTCGGCTGAGGCCGTACGGAGAAACTTATCTGGCTTTGCGTCAGCAGTGCGCAGCTCGCTGGAGGAGCGGCGCAGAAGCAGGGGCTGAAGGCAGCAGGCGTATCGCAGGGGGCTCGCGCTAGGCGCTAGGCGCTAGGCCGCGTGCGCTACATCTCAACACGAGTCCGATTTCTTCCACGGGGAACATCTGCGATACGCCGTTGTGGGACCAGGAGACGTCAAACACGGGAAAAACTCACGAAAACAGACCAGATAGCTTGGGTGTCGTCCCTGAAGTTTCGCTCGTTGTGTTACAAGGACAGGGGGTCCGAAAAGTCATTCCCTCATTACATAAATTGATAACTCAGGCTAGAAGTAAGATACAAATATGAAACTCGTGTCTGATTGTTTACAAACTATCAAAGTTTTTTTCACACATCAGTAAACTTCCACTTCCATTGTTGCCCAATGACAGTACACGTCGATATGACTTTGCGGTCGAAATTGAGGACAATGATGGTTACCTCAGACGAATTGCCTTTTCCGACGAAGCGACCTTTTTTGTCAATGGAGTAGTGAATCGCCATAATGTGCGCATTTGGGGTTCACAACCCCCTGGCGAGGTCACGGAGTGCACCAGAGGCAGTCCAAAGGCGAATGTCAGGTGCGCGCTATTGCACAATCGAATTATCGGGCCATTCTTCTTCGCTGAGGCTACCATCACATCTGCGGTGTATCTGGACATGTTGCAACTGTGTGCTGTTCCTCAGCTGCTTCAGTATCACCCGGATGTCTTGTTTCAGCAAGACGGTGCACCGCCTCATTGGGGTTTGGACGTCCGTGCCTATCTCGATATGACCTTTCCTAGGCGATGGATTGGTCGTGATGGGCCAACGGTTTGGCCTCCGCGCTCTCCTGACGTAACCCCATTAGACTTCTTTTTATGGGGTTATGTCAAGGACGAGGTCTACCGAATACGTGTACCAGATCTTGAAACCCTGCGGCAACGGATAACCAAGGTCGTTGAATCGATCCCTCCAGTGATGTAGGCTAATGTGTGGACGGAAATTGAATTTCGCCTAGATATGCTACGTGCTGCCAAGGGTGCTCACGTGGAAGTTTACTGATGTGTGAAAAAAACTTTGATACTTTGTAAAAAATTAGACACCAGTTTCATATTTGTATCTTACTTCTAGCCTGAGTTATCAATTTATGTAATCAGGGAAAGACTTTTCGGACACCCTGTGTATTCACTGGTGTCAGACAGTTTGACTACTACACAAGACGTGTGATTTCACCTGAATGTTTCTTACACCAGCCAGTCTCAGTTTAACTTCAGTGTCCGCAATAAATGTCATCTTACGAGATAGTGTTCGTTATCTCACGGTCCCAGATAAGATGAAAGGTATTCTGCAAAATATGGTTGTACAGCTCTCGAAATACAGTTTATGATTCAGCTAAACCCAAAACCCACTTCCACATAACAAATGCATCCAGACAACAAGGTGTTTCGCGACGGCACTCTTGCCTAAAACATTCTCGAACTTCTTGCCGCGTCAGTTCAGGGTAATATCTCGAGCTTTCGGAGATTACGCCCATCCTCTTCGTCAAGAGCAACTGACTGTCAAAACTGCTGTTGTGGCGGCCCTATGTAGCCCATTACCGACTTCTGATTGGTCGGCAATTACGTTATGTCGTCGTAGATCTTGACAACGTCTGCGCTGGTGGCGTCACAGCTCTGGCCGTAGCTTAAACATTGCGGCGAATATCTCTGGCTCTTCTCTACATCGAGAGCTCGCTTCCATGCACCGCTGTCACGGTTGAAAATATTCTCACACATTTTTATTTCGATCCTAAAAAATCACCATATGTGTAAGCCTGGGAAAACTTCTGTTTCGTCAAGTAGTATTTTATGTTTGTTTGTGAGGCTGTGCTCGGCAACTTCAAATTTCTCCCGTTATCGATTTTGAAAATGCCGTCGCTGGTCTGCACAACGGTCGAAAATAGTCCTGATGGACTGACTGATGCAATTGCTTCCGCTCTCACAAGGGAAGTTATAAATCCCAGGGATTCTGAAGCGAAGACTGTCTTTAACACGGCATAGTATCTCCTTTATCTTCTTATAAGATCGGAAAATAGATCTTAGACCTTGTGCTCCCAGGAATCTGCCTGTTTTGCTGAATGTAGCGCCGCAGAAAGGAAGCAATGCAATCGGTTGCTTACCACGTGCGTGTTCAGTATTTTCACGTTTGCTTTTCTAGGAGAACGCTGACTTCATATCACGTCACCCACGCCGTTCCTATGGAACACATACACCAGATCATTAATTTCGGAACCCAAGTGGTCCTCGTTAGAAACAAGTTTTGCTCTGTGTGCCAGTGCATTTAAAACTGCTCTGTATGGTGAAAACTCTGGGCGCTAAATCAGTGTGCGGCGGCTTGCGGTACGCTGAGTGGCCGAGACGCCCATCCGACTTTCACTGTACCAAAATGTGTGTGTGAAATCTTATGGGACTTAACTGCTAAGGCCATCAGTCCCTAAGCTTACACACTACTGAACCTAAATTATCCTAAGGACAAACACACACACCCATGCCCGATGGAGGACTCGAACCTCAGCCAGGACCGGCCGCACAGTCCATGACTGTAGCGCCTAAGACCGCTCGGCTAATCCCGCGCGGCTGTACCAAAAAATCTACATGCAGTAAATAGGCAGAGTCCTGCGAAGACAAGGTATAATATCTATTTTCTGAGATGATAAAGCAGATGTTACGCCTTGTTAAGGACAGTCTCGACCTCAGGATCTCTGGGATTTACATCCCTTGCGAGTGTGGAAGTAGTTACATCGGTCAGTCAATCCGCACCGTTTCCGACAGCTGTGCAGAACATCAACAGCATATTAAAAATCGGGAACTGAAGAAATCTGTAGTTGCTGAGCACAGCCTCAGGAACAAATATAAAGTACTATTTGACGAAACAAAAGTTTTTCCCAGGCTTTTACATATTGGATTCTGAAATTGAAGAGGCTGTAGAAATAAGAATGAGTGAGAAGATCTTCAATCCTGACAGCGGATATAATCTTAGCGGTGCGTGGAAACGAGCTCTCGATGCAGATCAGAGTCAGAGATACTGGTCGCAATGTTTACGCTAGGGCTGGAGTCGTGGCGTCATCAGCGCAGACGTTGACACCATCTTCGATGGCATTACATAGTTGCCGACCAATCAGAAGCCGTTTATGGGCTACATAAGTCAGTCACAGCAGCAGTTTTGACAGTCAGTTGCTCTTGACGCAGACGATGGAGGTAACCGTCAATAGCTCGAGGTTTTAACTTGAACTGAGGCAGCAAGAAGTCCGAGAACGTTTTTTACAAATGAATCCCGAGCTTGCAGCACTCCTTGTTCATAATTCTCGTGGTTGGCGTCCTCAAGTGTAAGATGAAGAAGACAGCACGTACATCAACAAGCTAGCGGGAATGACTATCCGCCGACGATCTAGCACGTTTTCACTACTGAAAACCGCGCCACTTTAGCACACTTGCAAACGCGACGAGAACAGCCCACAGCACAGAAGTGACAAGCCAGATATAACACAGCAACGTCATGATGCAGCACCATCACGCGGTAGTGCAATGCGAAGAACATGTGGGAATTAGCACAGGATATTTCCAGATAATATGGTTCTCATAAGCTGCGCGTTTCATCTCTCCTCTAATTGTTGAGTACGGTCCAGAGCTTCTACTTTATTCAGCATCTGCATCAGAACGATAGCCTCTGTTTCGAGCACCGTCGCATATCATCACTTACGTTCCCGAAACTTACATTTTCATGCATTTTTTTTTTTTACTTGCCGATTATATTACAACTGCCATTTAGCCTTATTTATACATTCCCAAGAGTTCGAATTAGAAATTTTATTAAATAGCAGTCTGAAAGTACATGTAAACCATTTATGTAACGAAACTACATCCGGCATCTCAGTGATGACATCCTGGAGTCACTGAGAAACTTGAATGAGACCATCCTGACGGTAGCGAGAAAAACCATGTTCCCGCATCGTTTACTCCTACGTAGTTGCTGGAAACACATATATCTCTGATTCATGTGTACATCAAGCTGCGGTGAGTAAAGGTACCACCACAGCTGGTAACATCCTATCCTCTCTTCGCCACATACCGGTTTCCCACAGGAAAAAAATAGAGGAACTCCATTCCTCCGCTGCAGTCATGGACTTTGCGGCTGGTCCCGGAGGAGGTTCGAGTCCTCCCTCGGGCATGGGTGCGTGTTTGTCCTTAGGATAATTTAGGTTACGTAGTGTGTAAGCTTAGGGTCTGATGACCTTAGCAGTTAAGTCCCATAAGATTTCACACACAAGTCCATTCCTCCATTGCAAATGGGTTGTCAATACCATAAAACTCAATCCACAGTCAAGAAAATTTATATTACATAATGACGTATTTTCCATGATTTTTCATCACAGCTGTAGCTGGAGAGTTCTAGATGAATGGAAATTGGAGAGGTAAGGACTAACGAATTTTATTCATAAATACGTCGCTTTTATTTCTTAATTTCATTTCAGTACGCGTTATATTTCATTGATTGCTCTGACGGAAAGTGAAAGCGTCCGGGAAGAGGAGGCAGTTCGACAGGTTCAATACGCATGCCGTAATGGAAATCAATAATCGAAGTCGCGCCGAGTGCCTTCCCAACAGCAAGCAACTTAACAGACGTGAAGCGGAGCGCGACCGCAGGGTTTTGGCGGTCGCCTTGTTGGCAAGTGGCGGCGGACCTACGCGATAAAATATCTGGAACAATCGAAATACGTTTAAGTTAGGAGGGAAAATAAACGAAAGCAGTGTTACGACAAATGTACGGTAGCTATGCCGCAGTGTAGAGTGAGCGCTATTTCTATGGACTATTTTGTGGATAAGAGGTGTAATGAGCTTGGAAACCTTCTGGAGGGAGAGAAAGAATTCGGAAAGCATTTGTCATTAAGTACAAAAGCTGTCCACTTCGTTCATGATTAAAGAGATTTTCGGGCGCAATGAATATTTCTGCAAATGAAACTGTAGGGCTTCTCGACATTTATTTGACAAATGTGGAAATGTGACTTCGCAAAATAATACTTCACGTAATGGCTTTGTTACTAATTTTTTAGTTGGTCCAATACTGCTTTTAGTGTTTGACTTCGGAATCCACACATATTATAAAAATAAATGTGAGTACGTGCACGTATACGTATGTTCCACATTTCCCCCTATACCACAGGAATCCGTTCCAAACAAACTTGGCACATAAATCATTTACTGTCTGGAAAGAAGCGCTGTGAGTGTAAGAATCGCATACCTATCGAAGGGGTGAGGAGACGGGTGAAAAAGAAGTGTAGCCCACGACGGGCGAATATCCAGACTTTATCCACCAAGAATCTGATAAAGAGAGCACTTAGTGACTAGTAAAACATTTTATATACAATTTCAGGCCTTTAAGAAACTTTTAACGCTGAATCACCTACAAAATTATGAAAAGAAAAAGCGTTTTGCTTACACACTTTCGTTGACATGGAGTAGGACTGCCGCACCAGGCATGACGTTTTAATATAATACTCTTTTCTACTAACCCTATCCGTGACACGTTTTGAAGACAGTACTCAAATATACCACCGAATGTAGCTCCAAAATGTGTCATCATTATACACTCCTGGAAATGGAAAAAAGAACACATTGACACTGGTGTGTCAGACCCACCATACTTGCTCCGGACACTGCGAGAGGGCTGTACAAGCAATGATCACACGCACGGCACAGCGGACACACCAGGAATCGCGGTGTTGGCCGTCGAATGGCGCTAGCTGCGCAGCATTTGTGCACCGCCGCCGTCAGTGTCAGCCAGTTTGCCGTGGCATACGGAGCTCCATCGCAGTCTTTAACATTGGTAGCATGCCGCGACAGCGTGGACGTGAACCGTATGTGCAGTTGACGGACTTTGAGCGAGGGCGTATAGTGGGCATGCGGGAGGCCGGGTGGACGTACCGCCGAACTGCTCAACACGTGGGGCGTGAGGTCTCCACAGTACATCGATGTTGTCGCCAGTGGTCGGCGGAAGGTGCACGTGCCCGTCGACCTGGGACCGGACCGCAGCGACGCACGGATGCACGCCAAGACCGTAGGATCCTACGCAGTGCCGTAGGGGACCGCACCGCCACTTCCCAGCAAATTAGGGACACTGTTACTCCTGGGGTATCGGCGAGGACCATTCGCAACCGTCTCCATGAAGATGGGCTACTGTGCCGCACACCGTTACGCCGTCTTCCACTCACGCCCCAACATCGTGCAGCCCGCCTCCAGTGGTGTCGCGACAGGCGTGAATGGAGGGACGAATGGAGACGTGTCGTCTTCAGCGATGAGAGTCGCTTCTGCCTTGGTGCCAATGATGGTCGTATGCGTGTTTGGCGCCGTGCAGGTGAGCGCCACAATCAGGACTGCATACGACCGAGGCACACAGGGCCAACACCCGGCATCATGGTGTGGGGAGCGATCTCCTACACTGGCCGTACACCACTGGTGATCGTCGAGGGGACACTGAATAGTGCACGGTACATCCAAACCGTCATCGAACCCATCGTTCTACCATTCCTAGACCGGCAAGGGAACTTGCTGTTCCAACAGGACAATGCACGTCCGCATGTATCCCGTGCCACCCAACGTGCTCTAGAAGGTGTAAGTCAACTATCCTGGCCAGCAAGATCTCCGGATCTGTCCCCCATTGAGCATGTTTGGGACTGGATGAAGCGTCGTCTCACGCGGTCTGCACGTCCAGCACGAACGCTGGTCCAACTGAGGCGCCAGGTGGAAATGGCATGGCAAGCCGTTCCACAGGACTACATCCAGCATCTCTACGATCGTCTCCATGGGAGAATAGCAGCCTGCATTGCTGCGAAAGGTGGATGTACACTGTACTAGTGCCGACATTGTGCATGCTCTGTTGCCTGTGTCTATGTGCCTGTGGTTCTGTCAGTGTGATCATGTGATGTATCTGACCCCAGGAATGTGTCAATAAAGTTTCCCCTTCCTGGGACAATGAATTCACGGTGTTCTTATTTCAATTTCCAGGAGTGTACAATGAATAGTTCACGAGGTACGACGTCATAAACACTAAGATGCGTAAAAAACAGCTGCATCATGCATGACGTTTTAATTTATTGCTTCTTTACCACTAAATCTATTCGCAACAGACGTCACAGAGAGTATCCACACGTATCACTGAATTTACTGCCAAATTACACTGAAGCGCCAAAGAAATTGGTATAGGCATGCTATTCATACACAGAGATGTGTAAACAGGAAGAATACGGCGCTGCGGTCGGCAACGCCTGTATAAGACAAGTGTCTGGCGCAGTTAGTAGATAGGTTACAGCTGCTACGGTGGCAGGTTCTCAAAATTTAAGTGAGCTTGAGCGTGGTGTTATAGCCGGCACACGAGCGATAGCACACAGCATCTCCGAGGCAGCGATGAGGTGGGGATTTTCCCTTAAGACCATTTCACGAGTGTACCTTGAATATCATAAATCCGGTGAAACATCAGACCTCCGACATTGTTACGGCCGGAAAAAGATCCTTCAAGAACGGGACCAACGACGACTGAAGAGAATCGTTCAACGTGACGGAAGTGCCACCCTTCCGTAAATTGCTGCAGATTTCAACACTGGGCCATCAACAAGTGTCAGCGTGCGAACCATTCAACGAAAGATCATCGATATGGGCTTTCGGAGCCTAAGGCCCACTCGTGTGCCCATGATGACTGCACGACACAAAGCTTTACGTCTCCTCTCGGCCCGTCAACATCGACATTGGACTGTTGATGACTAGAAACATGTTGCCTGGTCAGAGTCTCGTTTCGCCGGCCGGTGTGGCAGTGCGGTTCTAAGCGCTTCAGTTTGGAACCGCGTGACCGCTACGGTCGCAGGTTCGAATCCTGCCTCGGGCATGGATGTGTGTGATGTCCTTAGATTAGTTAGTTTTAAGTAGTTCTAAGTTCTAGGGGACTGATGACCTCAGAAGTTAAGTCCCATAGTGCTCAGAGCCATTTGAACCATTTGAAGAGTCTCGTTTCAAATTGTATCGAGCGGATGGAAGTTTACAGGTGTGGAGACAACCTCATCAAACCATGGACCCTGCATGTCAGCAGGTGACTGTTCTAGTTGTGTAATGATGTGGGGCGTGTGCAATTGGAGCGATATGGAACCCCTGATACGTCTAGGTACGCTCTGACAGGTGACACGTATGTAAGCGTCCTGTCTGATCGCCTGCATCCATTCATGTCCGTTGTGCATTCCGACGGACTTGGGCAATTCCAGCTGGACAATGTGACAAGTCCAGACTGCTACAGAGTGGTCCCAGGAACACACTTCTGAGTTCAAACACTTCCGGTGGCAAACTCTCCAGACACGAACATTGTTGAGCATATCTGGGATGACTTGCTACTGCTGTTCAGAAAAGATCTCCACCCCCTCGTCCTTGCGGATTTATGAATAGTCCTGCAGTATTCATGGTGTCTATTCCTCCAGCACTTTTTCGGACATTAGTCGAGTCCATGCCATATCGTGTTGCGGCACTTCTGCGTGTTCTCGGGGGCTCTACACGATATGAGGCAGGTGTACCAGTTTCCTTGGCTCTTCAGTGTATATAATTTTAATACACATGGTTCGGGGGCCGGCCGGAGTGGCCGAGCGGTTCTAGGTGCTACGGTCTGGAACCAAGCGACCGCAACGGTCGCAGGTTCGAATCCTGCCTCGGGCATGGATGTGTGTGATGTCCTTAGATTAGTTAGGTTTAAGTAGTTCTAAGTTCTAGGGGACTGATGACCTCAGAAGTTAAGTCCCATAGTGCTCAGAACCATTTGAATCATGGTTTGGGATATATGACATGATAAACAATGAGCTGCACGAAAACGAAACTGCAAAGCGCAGTTCTCAAGAGATACGTGTGAAATACGTCTACAAATATGTGTGAAGCATGTTAAATGCATGTGGGGTGTGCGAACACCGGTGAAGCCAAGGGTAAAAAGCTCTTGGTTGTGGGTAACAACCACCATTGTCCTGTTGGGATGGGGCTGATGGTCAGAGAAGGTGCGGGAGGAGGAGATGGAGATACTGAGAGCGGGAAACAGGAGATGGACTAACAGAAAAGGAGTAAGGAAGATTAGGATTTAACGTCCCGTCGACATCGAGGTCATCAGAGACGGAGCAGAAGCTCGGTCTGAGTTACGGATGAGGAAAGGACCCGGCCGTCCTGACAAAGCAACCACCCCGGCATATTTGCCTGGGGGGGGGATTGGCGTAAATCACGGAAAACCTCAACCTGGATGGCCTTAAGCGGATTTGAACCGTTGTCTACATCTACATCTACATTTATACTCCGCAAGCCACCCCCGAATGTGAGTAGTGTGCTAACCCTTGCGCCACTTCGATTAGTGGAACTAATAGACGATTAGAGTAAATACATACCAAGGCACGCCGGCCACACAGGTAGTGTTATAAATGAAAACACAACACTCAGGTATACCACAAATGAATTCTTTATGTACCTATAATTTTGTAGAATGCAGCTATATTTTTTTCGTGTTTCTGTTTTCCGACTGTTCCTTTTGTGTATATTATACAACTATTAACTGACTTGTGAGGACTGGCGTCCTTTTCTAGAGAGAAACAGTCGCGAGCAATGTACTCCATACTAGGTTGAAAGTGGAGTGAGAGTATGACGTAACTTTAGTGTTTTACCGTAAGTTTAAAGATTTGTATGAAAAACATCCGGGGCAAAATTAAAAATGTATCGCAGGGTCGTTAACATATTTGAGGTTGACCAACTAATAGGTGCGAGGTGTTCAGATCCATATGCGGCCACCGATCGCTAATGTGGGTTCAGTACTTACCCGGTTCATCTCTTGTCGCAAAACACTGGACTTGACTCACTAAAAACTGCGGCAGACTCATCACGTAATGATTTATTCAACATGTGTATGACCTATTTCCTGTCTCATACCTGCAAAAAGGAAACAATTATTTTATCCATGCTATACCTTAATGAATTCTGTGGCTGTTTCTCAGTTAAAGATTGCTGAGAGAGACCTCTACGAGCTATAAATTCTTCTGTCTTTAAAAGGAAGTAGTACGCTTTCTTTGAAGTCTTCGATGCAGACAAACCATCTCCTATTTTATGCTAATTTGCTCAACAACAATGAAGCTCTAATATTGCGAGAATGATAATGTACCAAAACTGCTTCATTTTCCTACAATTTGACATAATTAAACATCAAATAATGACATTCGTAGATACAGTCTTTAGACAGTGTATACCATAAACACAGGCCGCGCTACCGTGTTGTAGTTAAACTGATAGAGTTGTCAGCTGTGGACTGCAAGGTAACAGGCTTGCTTTCACCTCCTCAAAAATTTTTTTTCGCCTTTTTATTTCTAAAAAAAATTCTGGATCTTGCTTATTAATTTAATAGAAGTATTGCCTGTCTATGTTATTTGTTATAAATAATGCATTTGCTGCAAAGACCAAAGACTGGAACGTTTCCTCAGTAGCGAGAAGTCTAAATATAAGTGCTAGTCTATGTCAGAAAGTAAACACAAGTTACGTGCTCGAAGGCTTTGATTTTGTGAAACTTTATGTAAAATACACAGTGTTCCGAAACTATTGCTCAGATTAATACAAGAGGTAGAGAATATCAAAGTAAATATATTTGGTTAGGAAATACATGGTCCCTGATGACAATTTCTCATACTAGGGATGATTTACACAGAAGGTAGTTTAGTATGCTAATTACTGCAGTGATATTCACAGGAACTGTTCGAATGCGCGGCCGTTGGTCCGTATCTGCGCAGTATATCGTCGGACGATTGACTGCTGTGTCCGTTAGAAGATTCCTGGCATGTCTGGAATTGCACCAGCAGCGAAAGCAATTCTAGCAACGAGATCTTCGGTTTCCACAACGGCTTCATACATCAGCTGCTCCACACGTCCCCAGAGGAAGAAATTCAGACGCGAGAGGTCACGTGACCTATGTGGCCAGGCCACAGGGCCACCTCGGCCGATCCATCGATTCCCGAAGGTGGCTCTCAGATGACTGCTCACAGGAGACCTGAAAAGGGGTGGCGCCCCATCGTGCTGGAAGCACATGCTTTACCTAACGTTCAGAGGTACATCCTCCAGCAATTCCGGCACACAATGTTCCGCACACAGAGTGCTTTGAATGTGAGTACTTAGTCCATATTCCCAGTCAGTGACATTGACACAACAGCTTACATCAGTGCCACTAATAAAACGTTCCCTAACATTTCTAGTTGTGTTCAGAGACCATACGTTCCTTACTGAAATATATTTGTTTTGATATCCTCCTGTATGAATTTGACCGGGTAGTTTCGGAACACCCTGTATATTCCAATCTCATGGTTTTATAGACTGCCCCATGTTTGTATCTTGGCGAAAATTTCTTTTGCAGTTAGCATGAACAGCTTCGAAAATATTTTCTTTTCCATCCAAATGATATTACGAAACGAATCTCGATCTTGAAATCTAGGTAATGAAGTACGTTACTTCTGAGTAATGGTAGTCAATGCAACATCGACAATAGACACATTATGCAGGTGCATTTTTTCCCTTTATTGTTATTTCACCCTAAACACCCCGTATCGTCGTGGGAGAGGGGGGAAGGTGGAGTTGTCAGCAGTATAATACTCCGCTTTTCAGCCAAGAGCATTCATAAAGTGATAACAAATGTGACAGTAAAATAGAAATATGAGGACTGTTTATGTTTAAAATTAAAAAGATATATGACAGATAGCTAAAAGGACGAAAAAGATATATGGTTTAAAAACACAGTTGCGCTGAGGTGATATTCCTCTATGAAAAAAGCACTGGAGCACTGCACTGTCATTCACCATGTGAAGAATTTAAAGTGGGTGAAAAGTATGTGGCAGGAGAGAATATATTCCATAGAAGTTGGGTGATGGGCGTGTGGGAAAAGAGATAGGGGTCTGCTCGGTGGGGAAACTACGAAGATGATAGGTACGGGGTGAAGCAGGTGGTGGGAATGAAGAGAGTGGGAAAGACAGAGGGTGAGTGCGGGGAGGGTAGCGGTACAAGAAGGAAGCGATAGGGGTGGATGTAGAGAGAGAGGAGCCCTGATGTGAAGTGGGATTGATGGGAAAGTGTTAAAGATGGCAGGAGGGATAAATATCGTGGCGATATTATTGTCTGGGAGATGAAATTGGTTCAAGTTGCGCTGAGATAGGATAAGAAGTGTGTGTAGGTTTAGAAATGCAGGGATGTGTTTTTGAAGTCCTAGCAGCATACCAACTTTGGTGATTGGAAGCGAGACGCTGGGGTTATTGGAATACAGTGTTCGAATAGTATAGGAGATGTGGAGGGTTTCAGTATGGTTGATGAGGAATGGAACTTTGAGAAGATGGTACAGGATCCATGAGGGGAAGGCAAATGGATGTGGAAAACGAGATGGAGTGCACGTTGTTCGACATCAGTACGAACTTTGGTGAGGCAGATATCCGTGCGATGTTGGCATTGCAGTGAATGGGTCGGATCAGGATGTGGAGAACAGTGGAGGGGTGTAATCCCCAAATTTTGGCCTGTTAGTAGTTTTAGTAGCTTCAGCCTAATGTGGGCTTTATTTTGGATGGTTAGTAGGTGAGGTTTCCACGTTAGGTGCCGGTCGAGGGTTTAGTCCTACATATTTTAGTGTGTTAGTTAACTGGATATGGGCAACGGCCTTGCCACAGTGCTAACACTGGTTCCAGTCACACCACAGAAGTTAAGCGCTGTCGTCTGGGCTAGCACTTGGACGCGGGACATTCCAGTCTGCTGAGCGCTGTTAGGAAGCTTTGCGCATTCAGCCCTTGTGAGGGAAACTGAGGATCTGCTCGACTGAGAAGTAGCGGCTCAGGCCTCGTAAACTGACATACGGCCATGAGAGCGGTGTGCTGACTACATGACGCTCGATACCCGCATCCAGTGAGGACCACACGGCGGCCGGTCGCTACCGTTGGACCTTCTTGGCCTGTTACTTAGATTAGTTTTAACTGGATAGGATGGTCGTAAATGGTAAGGTACAAAAGCGAAAGATGCACGTGGTTTGTCCTTTAACTCTTGCCGGGGTTAGGACTGGTTGATTCTGAGGATTGGTTGCACCAGGAGGCAAACTGACTGAGATCTAGTTGGAGGGATCGTTGGAATTTCTGGAGTGCAGGGTAGAGAATGAGGAAGGCGATATCTTCAGCATACTGAAGGAGGTGGACTTTTGGGGATAGTTTGGGCATATCAGCAGTGTGGAGGAGATAAAAGAGTGGAGAGAGGACGGGGCCTTGGTGCACTCCTGCAGTGGGGTGGAAGGTGCGGGTATTGGTATTGTTAATAGCGACGAGGAATTGCCGATTTAAGAAGGAATGCGTGTGCAAACTGATTTTAGATGCTATAACCGTATTTAATTTAAAACCGAAAACTGTACGTAGATTCAACTGATTTAACAAATAACTTGTACTAGTATGTATGTCAGATCGTTGTACAGAATTATTTGCTGTTCAAGCCATCGACGAACCCGGAATACTCTTGGCGGTTTCCTCCGCTTTTCTTCGACTGTCGCTAACAGAGTTAACGCTGTCAGTTTCGTAAAGAAAGTGTGTGATTTAGGCGCCAGATGCCGCAGGCTGCACTGGAGAGCGCTGAGTTCACAAATCACGAATAGGAGCACGTTCCGAGAGATGTAGCAGGTCGCAGCATAGCGTGCAGCAATCACGACGAACACCGCGTCTGGCGTGCTTCGCGATGAGAAACACGTCCCGTGTGAGGACGGCCTCAGCGCCGGAACAGTCTTTGGCTCACGCTGTAGAAGCGGCAGAGGCCAGGGAGCCCACCTCGCGGTGCTCGTCAGCGCCGATAGCGGGAGATGAGTGCGCCAGCGACGTGGCGCTCGCGGCCTGGTGACGGGGAGAGGCGGATGTGGTGGCCTTACTCACCAGCAGCATCAGCACCGTAGCATCACTCACCTGACAGCGTCCGCTTCCGCGGCGCTCAGCTTCGTGTCCGAGTTAGCGCTTGCACAAGAACGGCCAACCCGCCGCATCGGTGACTGCTTCCCGGCAAGTGTTACACAACCACATTCGAAACGCAAAACGACTAAAAGCCATTCCTCAACTCTTCGCAACCTTTACAGCTCTGATTTCCTTAATAGCTGTCAACATCGTGAAACCTTTTGATTCAGTAGTCTTGGGCATTAGAGTAATAGCTGATAACCGGTTTCGGTACTTAATAAAATCTTCAAACCTGTAAAGAATTCATTACGATAATAATGAATCACTTAGTTTGCGTGGGCAACTGTGCTTGGTATCGTGACACACCGTTTGGAGACAAGTTCAGCGTTTCAGTATGAGGCAGTTGTACGCTACAATGTTCATGGTATACGTACTACCCTGACTGTCTAGCGATAGGCACTGCCTGAGAAAAAAGAAAGACATCCAGAAGGCATAGTCGGGTGTCAACGTAACCCCTTACACACACACTCCACCAATTGGTATGTAAATCAAAAATGTTCAAATGTGTGTGAAATCTTATGCGACTTAACTGCTAAGGTCATCAGTCCCTAAGCTTACACACTACTTAACCTAAATTATCCTAAGGACAAATACCCACACCCATGCCCGAGGAAGGACTCGAACCTCCGCCGGGACCAGCCGCACAGTCCATGACTGCAGCACCTAAGACCGCTCGGCTAATCCCGCGCGGCGTATGTAAATCTTTACAGCTGCAGTACTCTGGCAGAACAACCACCAGAGTACATTGGTGTATTTAGTGTTCTTACCAGGCGTGGTAGTGTTTATAAGCAGCGCGGACAGCGTTGGATGTTGAGTGATTACTGGGAAGGATATGGGGATGACACATACCAGTTTACGACAGTGATCTCAACACCTGAAGTAGCTTGAAAGACGCCTCATTGTGAGTCTCCATTTGATTGGCTGATCGAATCGTGCAAATCCAGATTTGTGAGGCATTCGGATGTGACAGTGGCCCAGTGTTGCACCGGATGGTAAAGTGAGGGCAGGCATATTCGTCCTCTAGATTCCGGACGACCAGGTCTCACCACCACAACGGACGATCACCGTGTCCTGCACCAAACACGTCGAAACTCTTTAACATGTGTGGCTTCCATCCGAGAACAATGCCATACTGCTTGCAGCATTCTGTGTCATGTCGCATCAGCGGTCGGAAGGTTACCAGCATCCACACTTGGGAATCACCGATAGCAAGTCAGTGTGACACATAGTAAAATCCAACTGGAACATTGTCACAGACATAGTAAAATCGAACTGGAATATATCCTCCTTACGATGGATATGTCAAGTAGGGAATACATCCACCTTATGATGGATGTCAAGTAGACCAGATAATATAGTGCTCAGTAAGCAAGGTACCAAAAGTATGATGAACAGAAAAATACGAAGATATACAGCTCGTAAAAATACTGTATATACAAATCTGCAGCATTATTAGAGGAGATAAGAAGACACACTTTTGTTATGTGATGCAAAGGTTGTGGACCGTTTCCTCTCTAGGCGTCCTTGAAGAGTTTGACTTCCGTCAGGCCAACGTTTTGACTGTTTCACCTGCAACACGTTGATATTCGCATCTGATTTGCAACACAATTACAGCTTACTGCTGGGAAGTGTAAGTTTTCATTACTGATAACAGTGCCCACGAACCTACGTAAATATAGGGGGCTATCAAAAAGTTTCCGTTTGCGGGCGTTGCTGCAGCGTATATCCAACGCAGCCCGAATCCAGTGCGGATATATAAGCATCGACATGTAGGTGAGGGATTAATGGGCATTCATGTCCTCCCGACGTGCGCACGGTAAATGCAGACATTATTACTAAATGAGTCCAAACAGGACCAATGTGCTGTTATCCTTTTCTTGGCTGTCAAAGGATAAGCATCGGTAGACATCCATCGACGAATGAAGAAAGTTTAAGGAGCAGCATTTATGTCAAACACCGCCATTGTGGAATGGTGCGCCAAGTTCCGTGCCGGTGCTTCATAATAACGCACGTCCCTTTACAGCAAATGCCATAACGCAGAAGTTACGCCGACTCAAGTGGGATACCCTCGATCACTCACCCAATATTCTTAATCCCTTCCCATGCGATCGTCGCACCTTCGGTCCCTCAAAAAAGGAACTGAAAGGCTGTCAGACGTGAAACAGGACACGGTGCTTCACCAGGCTCAGTGCTCACGGTGATTTTGCGTGATTGGCGTACTAAGTCTGGACTGTGTAAAAGAAAAATTTCTGTTCTCCCCTTACAATTATGTAAACATTGTGTATGTTATGTTGTGTTATACTAAAGTTTCTACTGCTGTTTACAGGTTATTGATGGCTGATTACGGTGTAACCGCGTTAGATGACATGCATCTCATTTACGGAGAGGCGTTTGCAACAGTCGAGTAACAAGGCACCTGTATGTAGGACTATTCCCAGGGAGGACCAGATCATGTCACATTTCAAAGACTTGATGGCCGTGTTCGTGAAACCAGGTTCCCTTAGACCAGAAGGACGGGAAACTAGTGTGATAACTGCTCATGTGGAGGAAGCTGTGTTATAGCGAATTAAGAACAACGCCAGCAGCACACAATCCATACCCAAGAAACCAAATACTTTTAAAACCAGTGCGTTGAACGTCTTGCACGAGACGGGTATACATACTTTCAAGTATCAGAAGGAAAGAGACCAGTCCGCTTATAACCTCCCCCAGTGCATGGAATTCTACCAAAGACATCTACACCAAATTATAAACATCCCTCACTTCTATAGACGTGTTTTCTTTACTAACAAGCTGCTTTCCCGAGGGAAGGAATATTCAACAGACGCAATAGCCATGTCCAGGAGTAGGTGTCCGAGGGCCGGAATTTTAATTCACCACGTATACTTAATTAGCAGTACACCCCAGATGTAAGTATAGGAACTTCATTAATAATTATTGTGAGACCCTGAAAGTGAGGAATCCATCAAACACTCAAATAATGTGGAACACTTGCGCTGATAAAATTTGAGAAACGCCAACAATAGGTACCACTAGAGTACATAATAGTCAGTACTATAAACACTTTTTCCACTCACCAACGTACTGATCTGACATTTCGGAGAGCATTTGATCAATCTGTAAATCAGCAGCCTATTTTAGCTTGGCTTATCGCTAATAAGTCACATCTGGAGCACCTTTAGTATTAATCAAGCAGTAATACGTCAAAGTGGCAGGATGCCACTTCCATGCACATCTCTTTTCCGTGACTGAAGTATCCTGATGAAATCGCACGTAATGTTTGTTGTAAAGTACTCCATACTTTCCAGGGATGAAGTCGAAGTGGATATCAAGGAAGTGTAATTCAGAGACATGTCCCAGCCAAATTCTGCACTTCGCGACAACAGTTTGACCACAGCCTCCTCGTAATTTTGTGTTCTCTTGTTTCCTAAGAAATTAAAACAACTATTTTTAAGACTTTCCCAGGCAGCCTTCTCATCTCTTTGTAACATCTTGCGAAACTGCTTGCGTTTGACAAGCTCTCCAATTTCTGAAACACCGAAGGTACCCTCTTTACTTCTGATACACTCATTTTGAATTTTGTCCTTATGATTATAGCACTCATCTTCGTTATTAACTTTTTTTTTGAAAATTTTTCCTGCGTCATGTGAAAATTTGGAAGGATTACAATCACTATCACCACAGTTTAAAATTAACTAACGTATTGAACTGGTGTGATCCGAGTGTTGAATAATATTTTTAGTATATTGTTTCGTTCTCATCACATGCGAAAATTATACATACGATGGCAATAGATGTCCTCCACTTTTCTTGGCAGGTGGCTGCCTGCCCTTTCTGGCTATCCACCTGTCACTATTTATCAGAAACAGAACAGAGCAATATGCTAATGACAGAATGTGACAGAGGTACTTATGGTCGTCAGGTCTGATGTGGCAGTGATTTCAGAAGCAATAATAACTATCTATGCTTGCTCTTTCGTTACCGGTATTCTATGCAAAAGGCAAATGTTGGACCATCCATGATAGACAAGAACAAGGCACCAAGCGCCCATCGCAGGGGTCACACCTCTGGATGCAAGCAGAAGTATCTTTTCATAGCTGGACCACAAACCCACAAATGGGACTTTGAATAGACAGATGTCAGCTGACGGACCTTGATCCCTTCCGGTCTACAATGATGTGGTAAAGACGCAATTACAGTGATAGTATTGACAAAACCTGCTGTTTCTTCCAGTCCGGTCTACAGAGAGCTTGGAGCATCTGCAGCTGGACCAGAAAACATGTCAGTGGCGTGATGAAATATAATCACACACTGAAGGATCTACTCAGAACATTCACATACCTTGGCATAACGGCCAATATTGTGACGTTAAAGTCGAGGTTGCCAGAGTCATATAGTACACTACTGGCCATTAAAATTGCTACACCACGAAGATAACGTGCTACAGACGCGAAATTTAACCGACAGGAAGAAGATGTAGTGATGTGCAAATGATTAGCTTTTCAGAGCATTCACACAAGGTTGGCGCTGGTGGCGACACCGACAACGTGCTGACATGACGAAAGTTTCCAACCGATTTCTCATACAGAAACAGCAGTTGACCGGCGTTTCCTGATGAAACGTTGTTGTGATGCCTCGTGTAAGGAGGAGAAATGCGTACCTTTACGTTTCCGACTTTGATAAAGGTCAGATTGTAGCCTATCGTGATTGTAGTTTATCGTATCGCGACATTGCTGCTCGCATTGGTCGAGATCCAATGACCTAGCAGAATATGGAATCGGTGGTTTCAGAAGGGTAATACGGAACGTCATGCTGGATCCCAACAACCTCGTATCACTAGCAGTCGAGATGACAGGCATCTTGTCAGCATGGCTGTAACGGATCGAGCAGCCGCGTCTCGATTCCTGAGTTAATAGATGGGGACGTTTGCAAGACAACAACCATCTGCACGAACAGTTCGACGACGTTTGCAGCAACATGGACTATCAGCTCGGAGACCATGGCTGCGGTTACCCTTGACGCTGCATTACAGACAGGAGCGCCTGCGATGGTGTACTGAACGACGAACCTGGGTGCACGAAAGGCAAAACGTCATTTTTTCGGATGAATCCAGGTTCTGTTTACAGCATCATGATGGTCGCATCCGTGGACGCACATTGGAAGCGTGTATTCGTCATCGCCATACTGGCTTATCACCCGGCGTGATGGTATGGGGTGCCATTAGTTACACGTCTCGGTCACCTCTTGTACTCATTGACGGCACTTTGAACAGTGGACGTTACGTTTCAGATGTGTTATTACCCGTGGCTCTACCCTTCATTCGACCCCTGTGAAACCCTACATATCAGCAGGATAATGGACGACCGCGGGCTTTTCTGGATACAGAAAATCAAATGTTCAAATGTGTGTGAAATCTTTTGGGACTTGATTGCTAAGGTCATCAGTCCCTAAGCTTACAGTCTGCTTAACCTAAATTATCCTAAGGACAAACACACACATCCATGCCCGAGGGCGGACGCGAACCTGCGCCGGGACTAGCCGCTCAGTCCATGACTGCAGCGCCCGGGACCACTCGGTCAATCCCGCGGGGCTTTTCTGGATAGAGAAAATTTTCGACTGCTGCCCCGGCCAGTACATTCTCCAGATCTCTCACCAATAGAAAACGTCTGGTGGCCGAGCAACTGGCTCATCACAAAATGTCAGTCACTACTCTTGATGAACTGTGGTATCGTGTTGAAGCTGCATGGGCAGCTGTACCTGTACACGCCATCCAAGGTCTGTTCGCCTCAATGCCCAGGCGTATCAAGGCCGTCATTACGGCCAGAGGTGGTTGTTCTGGGTACTGATTTCTCAGGATCTATGCACCCAAATTGCGTGAAAATGTAATCACATGTCAGTTCTAGTATAAAATAATAGTCCAATGAATACCCGTTTATCATCTGCATTTCTTCTTGGTGTAGCAATTTTAATGGCCAGTAGTGTAGATAGTAACGGGATCTCATGAGACTCGCAGGAAGTAAAAGCCATACAATGCTACACAACATCACCAACCAAGGGACAATTATGGAGATAATTAGGCGTAATAAATTTCTATAAGAATTTTGTGCTCATTAAAGAGCTAGCCATACCAAGACAGTGTGAAGTGCTGGGGAAGAAGATGAACTGGTCTGGGATGCGACTGCTGGCGAGGAATTTCAATCATTAAAGCAGGTAATTGTAATGGAACCGATATTATCCTTCCCGAATCTATTCGAAGACTTTTGTATGATAACAGACAGTGCAAAGACACGTTTGGGTGTGGTTCGTGTGGTTCTCTTCCAAGAGATCAGAAAAGTAGTGGAAACAAGGCGAAAGATAATATTTTTGACCAGTCAGATGCCCATAAAGGAAGGAAAGAACTATCAGTTGATGGAACTGTTAGCTCTCATTATTGTGTGGGGATTAAAGAAGTTCAGATATTTATATATGGCAGGAAGATGTGGGTGTTGGCTCAAAATGGCTCTGAGCACTACGGGACTCAACTGCTGAGGTCATTAGTCCCCTAGAACTTAGAACTAGTTAAACCTAACTAACCTAAGGACATCACAAACATCCATGCCCAAGGCAGGATTCGAACCTGCGACCGTAGCGGTCTTGCGGTTCCAGACTGCAGCGCCTTTAACCGCACGGCCACTTCGGCCGGCGAAGATGTGGGTGTTCTCAGACCGCAGAGCACTACAATTTTTTAAGATGGTGAAGGCGCCATATGGAAGGTTATAGTAGTGGGTGCTCTCCATACAAGAATTTCAAATCACCATTAAGTACATGCCTGGGGTGATAAATATTGTGGCCGATGAGCTGTTGTGCTCCGGACTGGGCTAACGGTAAAGGAGGAGGACGACATAGAAGACGATCGGTACAATATGTACTACATGAAACAGGTGGCGTTTGAAAATTTTATGTCGTCGTCTCCAAGGGATGCTTTGAAGGAACAGGATTACGACCGACGTTGAGAGAAATAAAAACGAAGGTCAAAGATAGGGAGCATGTCGCTGTGTGGCAGTTTTACCCCCTGAAGAACGAAATATTATTTCAGTGCCACAACTCGAATGGAATGTGATGGCTCTTGTGCATAATGGAAGAAGTAAGTAAGCTAGTATGGACTAATATGGTGTACCCATATGAGGCACGCATATTACATACCAAGGAAATGTTTCTTGAAGTTGCGGTCAACTTGATACTTCAAGCACATGGAGAAGTGAATCAGAAAGGTGTCATCCATTTGCAAACAATACCAAAAGTCAAAACCAACAACGACATTGAACCAAGCTCATATGTTTCCCACTGTAGCAGATAGAGTGAGACACCTGGTGGCAACTGACTTAACGACACTGTTACCACATATATTTTGGTAACGAAACGACTTGCCTCTAAATACATACCATGGTGCCATTGTGAAAAGGAATAGCTAAGAAAGTGTCAGACGCTTTCCAGAAAGCAGCTCTGAAAGAGATTGGGCCAGCCGCGCTGGGTAGCCGCGCGATCTAAGGCGCCTTCTCACGGTCCTTGCGGCTCCCTAAGTCGGAGGTTCGAGTCCTCCCTCGGGCATGGGTGTGTATGTTGTCCACAGCGTAAGTTAGTTTAAGTTAGGTTAAGTAGTGTGTAGGCTTAGGGACCGATGACCTGAGCAGTTTGGTCCCATAAGACCCTACCACAAATTTCCAAAATTTTCCTGGAGATTCGGCCAGTAGGAAAGGTCATTCGAATAAAAAGCCTAATTTAGATCACGGCAATGGAAAGCAATGTTGAAGAAACAGGATCTTTGCGATATATATATCAACTTACCACACCACCTTAAATAGAGAATAGTGAGAGAACTGCAGTCGCTCTGCCGACTATACTGAAGTAAACAGCACTTGTCGTGGTATCTGTTCCTCAATGGTTTCCAGGAGGTCATGAATAATTGGCCCTATACTGCATCAGGGTTCACTCTGGTAACAATACTAAGGAATAAGGCAGTAGCCAAATAATTGGGGAAATAATGAGACACCCATAGAGGAAACACTACGACACTCTCTGGCGCGAAAGAAGATACAAACAATGGTGGCCAAGTGAAATGAAAGGATGGGTAAAATGCAAAGATGTGGAACGAGGAAGGAGGGCAAAAGTTTTTGGTATGATCACACAGGCTATCGAGCAGGCAGAAGGTGGCGCGTCATAAATTCTTTCCGGTGTATTACGGATTAATGAAGATCCAGCGCATTATACATTCCAATGTCGTGAAAGTGGAGGCACTCAATACCAGCTAATATGAAGCAAAACTCCATACTAGCAATATAAAACCTTCCCGAGAGTGACGCGAGAACAGGAGCCAAACCTGCGGAAGGATGAGTAACGTTAATGTCTCATGGTAAAGGAGAGAAATACGTTAACCAGATGGGTGGGCGAGCAAGTGATAAGAGATAAATAAGTGAATAGTGATGGAGAGAGAGAGGAAAATAACTAGGTAATAAAGGTTAGATTTGTAAATCTAGTAAAAAGAAGTAGTAACCAGTAGGAGGATGAGTATGAATTAGGTGAGAATACATTGCAACCAAAATTAGGAGACTCATTAAGAGAGCACCTGCGCCGACTTAAAATTAGTCTGTCACTATAGGAAACAAGAAGGTGGAGATGCATTGTGTATTCAATAGCAGGTGATTGTGTCTATGTCATGAGCATAAAAACATGATACATGAGGATGAATAGAGTGCGCTGAATTATTAAGGTAGAAAGAACTCCAACCAAATAGCCTCCGAGGGCCCAACGATACTGACCAATCGCTGTGTCATCCTAAACCGATCCCAGGGGATACCGTTACGGAGGGTCATGTGGACATCACACTGCTCTCCTGGCTGTTGCCAGTTTTCATTGCCGGAACCGCTGCTTCTCAACAAAGTAGCTCCTCAATTGGCATCACAAGGGCTGAGTGCATCCCGCTGACCAATAGCGCTTGGTAGACCCGGGTAGTCACCCATTCAAGTGCTAGCCAAGCCCAGCAGTGTTTGACTTCGGTGATTTGACGGGAACCAATGTTACCACTGCGGCAAGGCAATTGGGAGGTAAAAGGAAGAAAGAATTAATTTATTTATAGTACGTATGTCGTACTGCAGTAATTCTCAGAGGTAGGGAACAAGTGCTTCAGCTGAAAAGTAGCGGAGGGAAGTGAAAGATTAAAGGACAAGTACACTTACGAGTAGTACTCATGAATGGACGTTCAACCAAACAGGAGTAAAGGCTGGATGAGGTTGACTTCTTGCAAGTTAAAGGTATGGATTTGTCTGTTCGCTAACATGTGTAGGATAGCCCTACACTCACTGGCAAGGAAAAGAGGTCCTAATGAGGATATAGGAGGCAGATACTCTGTGCTTGAGTTGCGTCAGTCCATTGGCAGCCGTATCGAAATATGCAGAGGACTATCGTAATCGACGCCACAGGAAGTACGTACCACTGTGCGGGCTAGGGAATAAATTGCGAGGAGACTGTCCCACTAGCCCACACCACTTAAACGTAAATTCGAGTAATACAGTAGCATAAGGATATGTAAAATGTTGGTGTTTTGTCAGGAGAGGAGGCAGTTCCACCTAAGATACCAGGGAAAAGACAGCAATAGAGACAGAGAGATGAAAAGGATGGATTGGAGCTGAGAAGAAGAAATGTTGAAGAAACAAATCAAACGTGGCGACCAAAGGTCGTTGTATTGGTTGAAAATGGTTCAAATGGCTCTGAGCACTATGCGACTTAACTTCTGAGGTCATCAGCCGCCTAGAACTTAGAACTAATTAAACCTAACTAACCTAAGGACATCACACACATCCATGCCCGAGGCATGATATTGGGTGATGTTATTCCATTATCACATGGTTATAACAGATGAAAAGTACATAGTCACAGAGTGATAGAACACCTGACATGGGATGCGTGAGAAAGGAACTGCATGAAAATAAACGATTGGTGGTAGCACCAAATGTCCCACTAAGCAGTAACCAAACTTCTAACACCAAACATAATAATGATTGACATGTGTGATGGAATAAAAGAACGCAAATATTAGGTTCGAAAGAATTGTTGTAGATACCACTAGGAACATAAATCTAAAAACCGCAAGCTCTGTAACATCATAATAGTAATGTTATATTGAAAAAAGTAATTATAAATGTAACACTATCCAATGCAAACTGGTTCAAATGGCTCTGAGCACTATGGGACTCAACATCGGAGGTCATCAGTCCCCTAGAACTTAGAACTGCTTAAACCTAACTAACCTAAGGACATCACACACACATCCATGTCCGAGGCAGGATTCGAACCTGCGATCGTAGCAGTTGCGTGGTTCCGGACTGAAGCACCTAGAACTGCTCGGCCACCGCGGCCGGCTATCCAATGCATTTTGATACAGTAACAAGCATACAAATTTATAATTATAATGAGGAAATGTATCTTGTACTAAGCTATTTTTGGATAGCTTCACGGCAATACTTAAGTAAAAAGTTATATCATGAGGACTGTGCAGATGGGAGCTGGAAAGGACAACTCGTAGCGAGCATGGGACGGCATAACAGGCACTGGTGCATGAGGGAGGCATGAGCGGCCACAGGGATGAACTTCAGGACAGCTGACGGCCTCCTAATCCCAGGACGATTACCCTCTGGATGGGACCGGTGGGCACAGGATGAGGACGGGCAGTCGCACTATTGTCCTACCATCACCGTGCTTTTGTTCACTGACAGCTCTCCGTAGACATTCTGCAAACATCTATGAATTTCTGCAATCCTCTGGCTTTTTGCCAGAAGAAACTTAATGACAGCTCTGTGCTTAGAATTGGAAGGAAAATAAGCATTGGCCGTATTTTGTTGTTTTACTGTCAGCAAAATCGATTTTCGGTCACTTAGTGACCATCCTCAGTGCTGTAATATACAATTACAATTGGTAGGCACTGGTGTCAAGCTACAACCACAAGCTTAGAGCGATCACATAAACTCTCTGTGCTTGGAACGCATGTCCGTAGCAGGCACTATTATGGGGACTACGTATAGCGCCGCTACCTGTCGGACTTTCATGAAATTATAGAGGCCGAAGTAGGAATATTCCACGGTGTCCTGTTTCCCTCAACAAAATGCACACTTCATCAGCCGAAACTGGCCGAGAAAACAATGTGTTGCGTTAGTTATTGAACGCCCCTCGTAGAACTATTCCATGTTAATGAATGTTAGTTTTTGTGTTCTCTGCGTTTTTTAAGTTCGAACAATTCTTTTGTTCGTATTTATGTTAATAGGGAACTTAAAAATAAATAGGAGTTAATTTGGACCAATGTTTCATTACGTAGCCTGATGACCCCCTGTTTAATATCTTTTGTGGGATGCAACACCCATGCCTCATGTTGGTTAGGGCCACCTCTGTCCTGTTAGGTATCCATTGCGCTACAGTTTCATTAAGGCATAAGAGCTCAAGGGGGTCGTTCTGGCTACCCACCATTCTCACCAATGCAGTTCATACTGACATCAGCAGGGGTATGTTAAAAGTTCACTTGGTTCAAGTGGCTCTGAGCACCATGGAGCTTAACATCAGAGGTCATCAGTCCCCTAGACAAGGACATCACACACATCCATGCCCAACGCAGGATTCGAACCTGCAACCGTAGCAGCAGCGCGGTTCCAGAATGAAGCACCTACAACCGCTCGGCCACAACGGCCGGCAAAAGCTCACTTGACTCCTCACACTTCTACCAGGTAGATTTAATAGAGGAAACATGGAAGATCCAGACAACACAGGCACGTTTCGTCTCGGATTATTTTAGTAAGGGCGAGATACTCTTCAAACCGGAATGGCAGCCACTACAAGAGACGCTGTGCTGTCCCACTGTGTAGCCGGGTTCATCTGTCCCGTCGCTCTTCATCAGTATAAATGAGTGTGCCTGCCCTGTTCATTTCAGCCGTACGAACGTAGTTGGGTTATTCAGTTCATTATCTGCAGGCCAATAACTTGCAACTAGCCACACATGGCCAGTCGTCACTTCTACCCTGATGGAACCGTATGCCGCTGACATCTATCTCAATGACAACTTCACTATTATTGTCTTCCCTAGTGTCTCTTGTCACCATTCAAGCATACTCGTTATTACCAATAGCTTTTGCACTAAATTTGTGATGCTAAATTCAGCGTACAACGTTAACACGTAAATCATCGAAGTTGATTTAGGCTTTTCAAAAGTTAACACGTTCCTTTCAGGTGCAATTAAGATAGTATCTAATTTTGTAATAGATGGCGTAGATTAAAGTATGCTAATCTATACATCTTCCACATTGCGCTGTACTGTCGAGGCCATTCTATACAGTTTGCCATATTGCACTGTACTGTCGAGACAGCTACGTTAAGAACGCACTAGAAAAATATAAATGAATTTACGTGAACGACACGTCGTGAGGTACAGTTTCTGATTGCCAGTTGGTGATAATAGACAAACTACCAACATCCTGGATTGAATCATCGCCACAGGTTTTGATACAATGAGAGGATCTGACACCGCTGATGACGAGCTGTTAGTCGTACGGGCGTTAATTTTTGGGCTTTTCTTTTTTGCTATTGAAGAGTCTGCTTTCGTTTCTTACCCGGGGCTTGCTCTTGAGAAGAGTAGTGTATGTGTTGAGTCCAGTGTTCATCCTTTCCAGTCTTTTCATTTCTACAGTCAGTTGTACTCAGATAAACACAACGATAAACTTACACTGCCATTTGAACACAGCTGACGCTCTACGTTGAGGAAAGGAAGAGACCTTACCGCAGTGATTTGCACGAATGCCTTCGAAAGCGGATCCTAGTTAGTTCTAGAGACAATATGATTTCGTAGCAAAAAAATCGATGAAATGGACAGCTAGGAATAGAGTTCGACGTCTGAGAACAGATTGCAGTAAGAATACTCAGGTTTTCTGTTCTTAATACTGTAATTTTGTGGGCATTTATGTATATACCAAATAAATAACCCAGAAACACTAATTCTATTAGATGATAGTAATTCCAGAAGTTGATTCTAGCTCTACGCTGATTCCAGTGTAAGAAAACCAATAGTTTACAAGCATAAGAATATGTTATAATTTTTTATCTATTCGTAAGTCGCAAATACATGCGAGTGGCGTATCTATTCAGCTGAATGTGGACGTTGTTGTAGATTGGCCACATTCTAATTTTTACATACAGTCAGCAAGGTACCTTTGTCGAAAAGTAACTAGGAGCTTCGTAAACCCAAATATAACTTGTTTATAAAGCTCAAGGTTTATTTGAACCCTATGACGTTTGGTCAAACTAGATTGGGTTTTTAGAAGCCTTCTTTCGACGGCTGAACCGTCTCACCCAGGCATTTATACATAAATCAAAAAAAGTTTTGCATTACCTCGGTTACGAGAGTTCCGGAACTGTACAGAAAATTGGAATAGAGATCAACAGCATTTTCGCCCTTTTTATTGCTCATGAAAACCACACACTGCATGTTTTACCGCCAGACAGCGAGACCTTCAGTGGTGGTGATCCAGATTGCTGTACACACCGGTACCCCTAATACCCAGTAACACGTCCTCTTGCATTGATGCGTGCCTGTATTCGTCGTGACATACTATCCACAAGTTCATCAAGGCACTGTTGGTCCAGATTGTCCCACTTCTCAACGGCGATTCGTCGTAGATCCATGAGAGTGGTTGGTGGCCACGTCGTCCATAAACAGCCTTTTTCAATATAGCCCAGGCATGTTCGATAGGGTTCATGGCTGGAGTACATGTTGGCCACTCTAATCGAGCGATGTCGTTACACCGAAGGAAGCCATTCACAACATGTGCACGGTGGAGGCGCAAATTGTCGTCCATGACGACGAATGCCTCGCCAGTATGATGATGATATGGTTGCACTATCGGTCGGAGGATGGCATTCTCGTGTCGTACAGCCGTTATGGCGCCTTCCATGACCACTAGCGGCGTACGTCGGCACACATAATGCCACCCCAAAAACATCAGGGAACCTACACCTTGCTGCACTCGCTGGGCAGTAAGTTTAAGGCATTCAGCCTGACTGAGTTGCATCCGAACACGTCTCCGACGATTGTCTGAAGGCATATGCGACACTCTTCGGTGAGGAGAACATGATGCCAGTCCCTTTGCGGTCCATGCGGCATGTTGTTGGGGCTACCTGTACCGCGCTGCATGGTGTCGTGGTTGCAAAGATGGACCTTGTCATGGACGTCGGGAGTGAAGTTGTGCATCATACAGCCTATTGCACACAGGTTGAGTCGTAACACGACGTCCGAGGCTGCACGAAAAGCATCATTCAACATGGTGGCGTTGCTGGCAGGGTTTCAAGGAGCCATAATCCGTAGGTAGCAGTCATCCACTGCAGTAGTGCCCTTGGGCGGCCTGAGCGACGCATGTCATCGACAGTTCCTGTCTCTCTCTCTCTCTGTATCTCCTCTCTGTCCGGAGAACATCGCTTTGTTTCACCCCGAGATGCCTGGACACTTCCCTTGTTGAGACCCCTTCCTAGCACAAAGTAACAATGCGGACGCGATCGAACCGCAGTATTGACCATGTGGGCTTGGTTGGACTAGAGACAACACGAGCCGCGTACCTTTTCCTGGTGGAATGACAGGAACTGATGGGCTGTCGGACCCCCTCCGCCTAATAGGCGCTGCTCATGCATGGTTGTTTACATCTTTGGGCGGGTTTTGTGACATTTCTGAACAGTCAAAGGGACTGTGTCTGTGATACAATATCCACAGTCAACGTCTATCTTCAGGAGGTCTGGAAACAGGGGTGATACAAAACTTTTTTTGATGTGTGTAGTAGGAGCTACCCAGGTCAGTCCAAAAAGTCTCGAGGCTGGATTAATAAAAAGGAGAGAGAAGCTTCAGGTATTCTGCATGGTCTCCCCCAACTTGAGTACAACGCACAGAACGGTCATATAACCATGCGAAACTGTCAAAAAAGTCCTTTGGAATATGGTTCAACTCGCACGTCACAATGACTTGAATGTCGATTATACACTGAAGAGCCAAAGAAACTTGTACATCTGCCTAATATCATGTAGGGCCTCCACGAGCAAGCAGAAGAGCCGCGGCACGACGTGACATAGAAACAACTAACGTCTCAAGTAGTGCCGCAGGGAAGTGACACCATGAATCTTGCAGGGCTGTCCATAAATCCGCAAGAGTACGAGAGGGTGGAGATCTCTTCTGAATAACACGTTTCAGGGCATCCCAGATAAGCTCAATAATGTTCATGTCTGAAAGACTTTGGCGGCCAGCGGAAGTGTTTAAACTCAGAAGAGTGTTCCTGGAGCCACTCTGGATGTGTGGGGTGTCGCATTGTCCTGCTGGAATCCACAATCGACATGAATGGATGCAGGTGTCCGGACAGGGTGCTTACGTACGTGTCACCTGTCAGAGCTGTATCTAGAAATATCAGGGGTCCCATATCGCTCCAACTGCACACGCATTACAGAGTCTCCACCAGCTTGAACAGCCCCTGCTGATATGCAGGGTCCGTGGATTCATGATGTCTCCGTACCCGTACACGTCCATCCGTTCTATAAAATTTGAAACGAGATTCGTCCGACCAGAATACGTGTTTCCAGTCATCAACAGTTCAATGTCGGTGTTGACGAGCCAGGTAAGGCGTAAAGTTTCGTGCTATCATCAAGGGGACACGAGTGGGTCTTCGGCTCCGAAAGCCCATATCGATGATGTTTCGTTGAATGGTTCGCACGCTGACACTTGTTAATGGGCCGGCATTGAAATTTGCAGCAATTTGTGGATGGTCTGCGCTTCTGTTACGTTGAACGATTCGCTTCACTCGTCGTTGGTCCCATCCTTGCACGCTGTTTTTCCGGCCGCAGCGATAGAGATTTGATGTTTACCGGATTCCTGATATTCACGGTACACTCGTGAAATGGCCATACGGGAAAATCCGCACTTCATCGCTATCTCGGAGATGCTGTGTCCCATCGCTTGTACGTCGACTATAAAACACAACGTTCAAACTTACTTAAATCTAGATAGCGTATCATTGTAGCAGCAGTAACCGATCTAACAACTGGGCCAGGCGCTTGCTGTCTTATATAGGCGTTGCCAACCGCAGCGCCGTATTATGCCTGTTTACATATCTCTGTATTTGGATCGCATGCCTATACCAGTTTCTTTGGTGCTTTAGTGTATCTTCAAAACGCTGAGTCTTCATGTGAATTTCTGCACGTTGTCGTATTGTGCAAGGTTCCTATTGAGAACACTAAGTCTCGTCACTGTAAGCTGACGATACTGGTAAAATTATACGTCAAGAACCAGACTCCAACACCATCGTATTCCAATTTAATGTAAATGGGAACCGCTAGTGATCTGCCTAACGAACATTAAGAAATTGGACTCTTTTCGTGTCTGCAGAGACATTAAAACTACTTTGTGTTTTGAAGAGCTTATAAAAGACATTGTCCTCCGTTTCCATCCATATTTCTTCTGTGTAGCGCTTTTATCTTCCGATTTCAAAAACTGCTTTCCAGAAAAGAACTTAACGACCTCACCCGTATTAACACGTTAATGAATTCAGCATCATGAGATGAGAAAGAGATCTGCTTTCTCGAAAGTTTCCCGTGGCAATTGAACGGTAGTCGTAGTTTGTTGTTGTCGTCTTCAGTCCTGAGACTGGTTTGATGCAGCTCTCCATGCTACTGTATCCTGTGCAAGCTTCTTCATCTCCCAGTACTTACTGCAACCTACATCCTTCTGAATCTGCTTAGTATATTCATCTCTTGGTCTCCCTCTACGATTTTTACCCTCCACGCTGCCCTCCAAAGCTAAATTTGTGATCCCTTGATGCCTCAGAACATGTCCTACCAACCGGTCCCTTCTTCTTGTCACGTTGTGCCACAAACTCCTCTTCTCCCCAATTCTATTCAATACCTCCCCATTAGTTACGTGATATACCCATCTAATCTTCAGCATTCTTCTGTAGCACCACATTTCAAAAACTTCTATTCCCTTCTTGTCCAAAATATTTAACGTCCATGTTTCACTTCCATACATGGCTACACTCCATACAAACACTTTCAGAAACGACTTCCTGACACTTAAATCTATACTCGATGTTAACAAATTTCTCTTCTTCATAAATGCTTTCCTTGCCATTGCCAGTCTACATTTTATGTCCTCTCTACTTCGACCATCATCAGTTATTTTGCTCCCCAAATAGCAAAATTCCTTTACTACTTTAAGTGACTCATTTCCTAATCTAATTCACTCAGCATCACTCGACTTAATTCGACTACATTCCATTATCCTCGTTTTGCTTTTGTTGATGACTATCTTATATCCTCCTTTCAAGACACTGTCCATTCCGTTCAACTGTTCTTCTAAGTCCTTTGCTGTCTCTGACAGAATTACAATGTCATCGGCGAACCTCAAGGTTTTTATTTCTTCTCCATGGATTTTAATACCTACTCCGAATTTTTCTTTCGTTTCCTTTACCGCTTGCTCAATATACAGATTTAATAACATCGGGGAGAGGCTACAACCCTGTCTCACTCCGTTCCCAACCGCTGCTTACCTTTCATGCCCCTCGACTCTTATAACTGCCATCTGGTTTCTGTACAAATTTTAAATAGCCTTTCGCTCCTTGTATTCCCCCCCCCCCCCCGCCCCCCATCTTTAGAATTTGAAAGAGAGTATTCCAGTCAACATTGCCGAAAGGTTTCTCTAAATCTACAAATGCAAAAAATGTAGGTTTGCCCTTCCTTAATCTATTTTCTAAGATGAGTCGTAGGGTCAGTATTGCCTCACGTGTTCCAACATTTCTGCGGAATCCAAACTGATCTTCCCCGAGGTCGGCTTCTACCAGTTTTTCCATTCGTCTGAAAATAATTCGCGTTGGTATTTTGCAGCTGTGACTTATTACACTGATAGTTCGGTAATTTTCACATCTGTCAACACCTGCTTTCTTTGGGATCGGAATTATTATATTCTTCTTGAAGTCTGAGGGTATTTCGCCTCTCTCGTACATCTTGCTCACCAGATGGTAGAGTTTTGTCAGGACTTGCTCTCCCAAGGCTGTCAATAGTTCTAATGGAATGTTGTCTACTCCCGGGGCCTTGTTTCGACTCAGGTCTTTCAGTGCTCTGTCAAACTCTTCACGCAGTATCGTATCTACAAATGGTTCAAATGGCTCTGAGCACTATGGGACTTAACATCTGTGGTCATCAGTCTCCTAGAACTTAGAACTACTTAAACCTAACTAACCTAAGGACATCACACACATCCATGCCCGAGGCAGGATTCGAACCTGCGACCGTAGCAGTCGCGCGGTTCCGGACTGAGCGCCTAGAACCGCGAAACCACCGCGGCCGGCATCGTATCTCCCATTTCATCTTCATCTACATCCTCTTCCATTTCCATAATATTGTCCTGAAGTACATCGCCCTTGTATAAACCCTCTATATACTCCTTCCACCTTTCTGCTTTCCCTTCTTTGCTTAGAATTGGGTTTCCATCTGAACTCTTGATATTCATGCAAGTGGCTCTCTTGTCTCCAAAGGTCTCTAATTTTCCTGTAGGCAGTATCTATCTTACCCCTAGTGATATATGTCTCTACATCGTTACATTTGTCCCCTAGGCATCCCTGCTTAGCCATTTTGCACTTCCTGTCGTTCTCATTTTTGAGACGTTTGTATGCCTTTTTGCCTGCTTCATTTACTGCATTTTTATATTTTCTCCTTTCATCAATTAATTTCAATATTTCTTCCGTTACCCAAGTCGTAGTAATGTACATTATTCTTAATCACTTGACGAGTGCAGAGAAGACGAGGGGAGAATTGAATCATGAGAAACGGCTTCTGAGTGTTAAACCTCTCACTGCCTTCCCTCTACCTCACGAAGTGGAAGCGACTGACGTACAGAAACGAAGACCGTGCCTACTCGACATGAAGATTTCGTGCAGGCTTGTGGTATGTGCGGGACTTGGCCAGAAATGAAAGCAACAGAAGTGGGATCTCCGGTTGGCCAAGCATTTAGAAAATGTAACGTTTTTTGAGCGGGTCGGGAGAGGCCTGAGCCATTTCCGCTAGCGCACTTTCTAGGCAGACGTCGGCGCGGCGGAATGGGTAGGTCTACTGCGGAACGGTAACGCGAGCGTCCGTGGCTCGAGCCCCTACGCGGAAACAATTTTGTTTTGTTTTCAGTTGCAGGTTTTACGCTACGCAGCAAATAAACCGAAATAATGCTCGATACAGTATACTGTATTTATTAATATTTTCATAAAAGACATGAAAAGGACAGGGAAACAAAAATTTGGGATAGGAAATAAATTTCCAGGAAGGAATTGTAAGGTGTATATAAAATTAGATACTTGTATTTGGCTGTTTCACACTTGTTGATTCACACACGGGACCAGTAAATTTGTTGGGACGTTGTTACACATTGTAAATGGTGCAATTTTACAGTTACTTGTTTGTTTCAAAGTTTGTGTAGAAGTGCAGATTTGGTTTACAGACATAAAAGGTTCTCTGTCATCGCACAGTTTGCCAACAAAGCACGTATAACGCATCATTTCGCCAACGTAATATGGAATTTATACCAACGCAATCTTCTCGGGAAATGATTTCTTGTTCTCTCTGTGTGTGATAAGATCAGTATTGAAAGTTTTTGATAAAATTCTTTCTGTGACGATAAAAATAGAGATAGCAGTATTGCACCAGTGGAGCGCATTTGGGGGGCTCACTTTAATACTGGACGACGGCAGTCCTTCTTCATCATGAAAAATCGTGTAATTGAGGATTTGTTTCCCCCCCACCAGTAAATAAACGGATTAAATTTGTTCTCGTTCAGATGAAATTTGTTCTCTTACTTCATCATGTTAGTCAAGAAAGTTTGTATAATGCTGCGGTAATGAAGTAATGACGACATTACTCTATTCTGCTGCGTACTAATCCACCGGTTTTTGAATCCGGGGTACAAAATTTTGCTTTGCCTTTTCTTTTCATGCCTTTTGTGGGAATATTAATAAATGCAATATCTTGAGCATATTTTAGTTTGTTTATAGTGTAAGTAACGTAAAAATTAAACATAAAAATACATTTCCGGGTGCGGATGCGATCCTATGACCCTCAGATTTGCGTTCTCTACTCTTTCCGCCACACCACCTGACGCCTTTTTTTCCATCTTTGTTCATCATTCTTCTCGGCTTTTGGTCTGGGCGGACAACACATGACACATCTTCAAGTTCACCGTTAAATACCCTGCTTCATTGTTAAAGAATCTCTGACCGAACACGCTGGGCTACCATGCCGGCGATTTCAGAAAACAATGCCACTGTAAACGGCCTGTGCTTCACGCGATGCGCGCCAAAAAAGATAATTTTTTTGTAAGCTCTTGACCAACTGGGGTTCTCACTTGGTCACTCTTATTTCTCGCCAGGTCTTGCATCTTCTGAAAATTTGGACGAAATCGGAGATGAAGAGTAAAAGCGGTGGCCTTTAAGTAGAAATGCACTTTAAAATCGTGTGCCGGCCATGTAACACTAGAGAGTAGTACACTACTGGCCATTAAAATTGGACACCACGAAGATAACGTGCTACAGACGCGAAATTTAACCGACAGGAAGAAGATGCTGCGATATGCAAATTATTAGCTTTTGACAGCATTCACACAAGGTAGGCGCCGGTGGCCACACCTACAACGTGCTGACATTAGGAAAGTTTCCAACCGATTTCTCATACACAAACAGCAGTTGACCGGCGTTTCCTGATGAAACGTTGTTGTGATGCCTCGTGTAAGGAGGAGAAATGCGTACCATCACGTTTACGACTTTGATAAAGGTCGGATTGAAGCCTATCGCGATTGCGGTTTATCGTATCGCGACATTGCTGCTCGCGTTGGTCGAGATCCAATGACTGTTAGCAGAATATGGAATCGATGGTTTCAGGATGGTAATACGGAACGTCGTGCTGGATCCCAACGGCCTCGTATCACTAGCATCTTATCCGCATGTCTGTAATGGATCGTGCAGCCACGTCTCGATCCCTGAGTCAACAGATGGGGAATGTTTGCAAGACAACAACCACCTGCACGAACGTTTGCAGCAGCATGGACTATCAGCTAGGAGACCATGGCTGCGGTTACCCTTCACGCTGCATCACAGACAGGAGCGCCTGCGATGGTGTACTCAACGACGAACCTGGGTGCAACAATGGCAAAACATAATATTTTGGGATGAATCCAGGTTCTGTTTACAGCATCATGATGGTCGCATCCGTGTTTCGCGACATCGTTGTGAACACACAGCCGGCCGAAGTGGCCGTGCGGTTAAAGGCGCTGCAGTCTGGAACCGCAAAACCGCTACGGTCGCAGGTTCGAATCCTGCCTCGGGCATGGATGTTTGTGATGTCCTTAGGTTAGTTAGGTTTAACTAGTTCTCAGCTCTAGGGGACTAATGACCTCATCAGTTGAGTCCCATAGTGCTCAGAGCCATTTGAACCATTTGTGAACACACATTGGAAGGGTGTATTCGTCATCGCCATACTGGTGTATCACCCGGCTTGATGGTATGGGGTGCCATTGGTTACACGTCTCGGTCACCTCTCGTTCGCATTGACGGCACTTTGAACAGTGGACGCTACATTTCAGATGTGTTACGACACCTGGCTCTACCCTTCATTCGATCCCTGCGAAACCCTACGTTTCAGCAGGATAATGCACGACCGCATGTTGCACGTCCTGTACGGGCCTTTCTGGATACAGAAAATGTTCGACTGCTGCCCTGGCCAGCACATTCTCTAGATCTCTCACTAACTGAAAACGTCTGGTCAATGACGGCCGAGCAACTGGCTCGTCACAATACGCCAGTCACTACTCTTGATGAACTGTGGTATCGTGTTGAAGGTCCATGGGCAACTGTACCCGTACACGCCGTCCAAGCTCTGTTAGACTCAAGGCCGTTATTACTCAGGCGTATCAAGGCCGTTATTACGGCCAGAGGTGGTTGTTCTGGGCACTGATTTTTCAGGATCTATGCACCCAAATTGCGTGAAAATGCAATCACATGTCAGTTCTAGTATAATATATTTGTGCAATGAATACCCGTGTATCATCTGCATTTCTTCTTGGTGTAGCAATTTTAGTGGCCAGTAGTGTATTTATCTGCTCGGTGCCGCGCGGAATCCAAGGCGCGTTCTCCACGGCGGGGCAGGACGGCAGCAGCGGGCCGCCTGCATGCGAGAGGCCGCGATAAGGCGGCGGCGCGGAAGCTGCGACCGGCGACTGCGGCGTGGTAACAGCTTGCGAAACAGCCGGCACGTGACCTCGGCGTCACCTCCGCTAAACAAGGAGCGGGCAGCGTGGCTGCCAGGGGACCAGTGGTGGCCGGAGCACGGCTCAAGTCTCTCCGTAGGGGCCACAGTGTAGCAATGTCCACAAGCCAATGAGTTGCTGCTGTTGGAAGCTGTGTAAATGCCACTGATAAGCACTCTGGACAAAAGATTTAATACTACCACGAGACCTTACATTAATGCCGTGTAATACCACCTCTGTCGTGATAATAATGTAGATTCGCTGAGGAAGAGAGTGCATGCTATATTTCGATAAAGCTACTCATTGATGATCAGATCTCATAGAGCTAATAGACAGTCTCAGCCATTTTCAGTGAGACTGAGATCGAGTGTTTTAGTGGGCCAATCGAGGTGCAACAGAGTCCGTAGCCCTATGGACACTTCAGTTCTCACCTTGGAAGACGGGAATCGCCACACCACAATTAGTATGAAGATGTAGAAGAAAGGTCAACACATGGCCACAGAGGATGTTAGTTCATGTTCGTAGGATCTAAATGAGTCGGTCCAATTTATGGTATTAAAAAGACCCCCAGATCACCTCTGGCCTGAAATTCAAGCCCCCATACGTAACGAACTACTGTCAGCAACTGTTCAGTTTCTAAGTTTTTTGGTCCATTGCAGACGTCTAGCTTTATGAGCCAAGGCGAGGGATGGCCTTTTGCGGTGTTAGCAATATTCAGCCGGAAATTCATTGAAACGGACCTGCATTCACGGACAGCAGCGATTCCTGTCGCGTTTGAAACGAATCGCGCGTTAGCACGCCGCTTACAGGATCGCGGGAACTCGCCGGCCCTAGATCGAATACAAAAAAAAAATGGCTCTGAGCACTATGGGACTTAACTTCTAAGGTCATCAGTCCCCTAGAACTTAGAACTACTTAAACCTAACTAACCTAAGGACATCACACACATCCATGCCCGAGGCAGGATTCGAACCTGTATGAACATGACCTTTATATTTAAGTCTTAATTTTAAGTGTTAATATCCTTCAAATCAAGTGTTGACATATTTCTGTTCTTACGTTAATATAATCTGGAATATTAGTAAGAGTAAATTCCATTTATTTTCGCTAAGGTGATATATACTAAAAGTCATAGTGTCTGTAATGCACTAAAACTGTTTGTATGACATAGACTTTATATCTAAAACCAAGAACAAAAGTTCAAGTGTACTGTTAACTTATTTTTGTTCTTGCAGTAACGTGTTCTGGAATATTGGTAAAGGCAGATTCTGTTTGTTCCAGCTAGAAGTAACATGTAAAAAGTACTGATTTATTTTAACAGTAGAGGATTTTATCATTTAGAAACATAGTACAGGTTTTAATCTGTGGTAGCATATTTACATTGATAGTAGTGTAGTTAGGAAGTAAGGAGAGGGAGAGATGGGGAGGCTTATGACGCGGGTCTGTCTCTGAACCAATTTCTTGCTGCATCAGTAACTTCTCCGTCATTGGTGTAGTGCTTCCCGTGGTGTTCAGTGGTCCAAAGAACTGCGAAGTCAGAAGGTGAGAGATCCGGGTTGTAAGGTGGATGAAAAAGAGCAGTCTACCAAACAGGATCGCGGGAACTCGCCGGCCCTAGATCGAATCCAAAAAAAAAAATGGCTCTGAGCACTATGGGACTTAACTCCTAAGGTCATCAGTCCCCTAGAACTTAGAACTACTTAAACCTAACTAACCTAAGGACATCACAGACATCCATGCCCAAGGCAGGATTCGAACCTGCGACCGTAGCGGTCGCGCGGTTCCAGACTGTAGCGCCTAGAACCGCTCAGCGACACTGGCCGGCAGATCGAATCCACCTGAGGGATTATCGACGAAGGCTGGTATGTCAGCCGGCCAGGATGTAGCTTTTACGCGGTTTCCTACATCTCGTTAGTTCAATACCTCGCCGGTGTCCACGTCTCTCCTCAATTACCCAATTCACAAATATTTAGAAAACATTCGCACACCTCCACGTAGAATAACACAAGAATCAGACAGCTGGGGTACACTAATTCCGCCCCAGAGGGAAAGATGCGGCGACAGGAAGGTTATCTGCCCACCCCCTACCACTAACATTAACAAATCCATCAGTTAACATGCCGACGCCGTGAAGAAACGGGATAAAGGCCAGGAAAAACCGGAAAGGTTACTGACAATGCCTAAAACTTGTTTCCGTTACATGACGATTAGAATCTTCTTATTACCGCGACCCTTTCGCCGTGTTTCATGTCTGCGTGTGGTACACCATTCGTTGTAGACAGGTTCTACAGTCCCTGTCGACACACCAGTGTATTGGGCAACTTCATCAAGCTGTGGTCATGGGCACGTCCAAACTCCGTAGCTCCTTGCCACTTCTGCATATCGGCCCATCTTACTTTGATCATTCTTCAAAAATGAGTCAAAAAGGCTCTGAGCACTATGGGACTTAACATCAGAGGTCATCAGTCCCCTAGAACTTAGAACTACTTAAACATAACTAACCTAAGGACAACACACACATCCATGCCCGAAGCAGGATTCGAACCCGCGACCGTAGCAGTCGGGCGGTTCCGAACTGAAGCGCCTAGAGCCACTCGGCCAAACGGCCGGCTTTGATGATTTTACACAACCGCATGGCAGATTCGTAATACTTCCCTAGTGCGACTTCAGTGGAGAGACACATGACTGCCTGGTACGAGTTCTGCACCGTCTACAGAGCTCCAAAGCAATCACTGTGCTCTTTTACGGGTGTGACCAATATTTTCCCTACGGAGTTTTGTTAGATGGCTCACACTAGTAAAGAAAGCTCTTTAGTAGACCAACTTACCAAGCGCATCCACATCCTGAGAAAGCGGGAAAGCTGGATAGGATAATACGTCTTAGATACAATGTCGCCAAAGAAATAGCTATGCACGTGGATTAGGTACTGCTAACATAGCTATCATACACGATAAACGACTTGCAAGCTGATCACCGGAGTACGATGTCCCTCTAGTCTCCAGCTTAACAGTGTCTGTCTGCCGCATGAACAAAGCAATAGTCCATATGGAACTACAAACGCGTAACATGACTCATAAAAAGTACGAAGATTTATAAGTAAATTATACTGTGTAAGTAGGCTGTTTAGGTTTTTTATTGGTAACGCCACCTCCGTATAAAAATCACTGGCTGTGCTGTGTGCACTCTGTGTCTAGTTTGCATTGTTGTCTGCCATTGTAGTGTTGGGCAGCGGCAGCTGGATGTGAACAGCGCGTAGCGTTGCGTAGTTGGAGGTGAGCCGCCAGAAGTGGTGGATGTGGGGAGAGAGATGGCGGAGTTTTGTAATTTGTCATGAACTGCTATATATATTATGACTATTAAGGTAAATACATTGTTTGTTCTCTATTAAAATCTTTCATTTGCTAACTATCCCTATCAGTAGTTAATGCCTTCTGTAGTTTGAATCTTTTATTTAGCTGGAAGTAGTGGTGCTCGCTGTATTGCAGTAGTTCGAGTGACCAAGATTTTTGTGAGGTAAGCGATTTGTGAAACGTATAGGTTAACGTTAGTCAGGGCCATTCTTTTGAAGGGATTATTGAAACTCAGATTGCGTTGCGCTAACAAAATATTGTGTGTCAGTTCAAGCACAGTCTTGTATAAATTGTTCAAAGGGGACGTTTCAACTGGTCAATCAAAATACCAGGACAGAAACTATTTTCTGTCGAAACACTGGATACCTGCAACAGTAAATTTTTCCTGCAAGTTGCGACTGTCTCCTGCTCGAAATCATAAACACAATTACATTGCAGAACACTCTCACCTAAGAAGCGTCTAATTATATTACATAGCAACAGTGTCCAATCTCTGGCATTGTCCACTGTAGTCCAGATGCCTCAAAAACTCATTCTGGGTACGAAGCAATAAGTGTGAAAAAACAACGTAGTTCTCTAAAAGGTACAGTTTAAGTGGAGTAGTATTCAGTGAGCATGAGGACAGACCAGCAAAAGAGGGAATGAACACACCGCAAACATGCTATTTCAAAATATCACGAATTGAAAGTAACAATATTATTAAAAGAAAAACGAGCCTTTCAAAATTGAGATAGCACATAGAATATAAGGCAAAAGATGAAACCGGCCGGTGTGACCGAGCGGTTCTAGGCGATTCAGTCTGGAACCGCGCGACCGCTGCGGTCGCAGGTTCGAATCCTGCCTTGGGCATGGATGTCTGTGATGTCCTTAGGTTAGTTAGGTTTAAGTAGTTGTAAGTTCTAGGGGACTGATGACCTCAGATGTTAAGTCCCATAGTGCTCATAACCATTTGAACCACTTTTCAGCAAAAACTGACCGAAAGTACAGAGAGGTAGTTCCCGAAAAGCTTGGTGTAAAAGAAACTAAACTCCGCCCGAACAGGTCATGGAGGGTCAACGGTACCGACCGGCCACCGTGTCATTCTCATTAGCCCACAGGTGTCACTGGATGCGTACACGGAGAGGCGTGTCGTCAGCACACCGCTCTCCCCGCCGTATGTCAGTTTACGAGACCGGAAAGCTTGGTATCCATCCTTCGATTGAAACAGAAGACAAACAGCATCGTGAATAAGGATGAGATTGAACCACGGTTCATTATCCAGTCAACTGCTTCCTGTCAAAGTTACTGAGTTATGAGTGTGATGGAACATCAACTGGAGTTGTCAGTCCCATCTTTTTTCTGCAGGCGGCAACTCAGCGACCAAAAGAAACCGCTTAACAGTTTAGTGAAATCTGGCCAACAGCTACCAACTGCTCTCGACTATCTGTTACTCGTGAACGAAATGGCAGTGTATTAAATAGTAGCTAAATTTTTGTGTGAATGTTACACATTTATTTAAACGAAATTGTACGTATCCATCTCGTAGTTTATCTGCATAAACCAGTCTTGTAATGATATAAAATGGAATGATCCTATAAAGTTTATCGTCGATAAAGCAGATGCCAGACTAAGATTAATTGGAAGAATCCTAAGGAAATTCAATCCGAAAACATGTAGGTTACAGTACACGTGTTCGCCCACTGTTTGAATACTGCTCACCAGTGTGGGATCCGTGCCAGATAGGGGTGATAGAAGAGATAGAGAAGATCCAACGGAGAGCAGCGCGCTTCGTTACAGGATCATTTAGTAATAGCAAAGCGCCACGGAGATGATAGGTAAACTCCAGTGGAAGACTCTGTAGGAGAGACGCTCAATAGCTCGGTACGGGCTTTTGTTGAAGTTTCGAGAACATACCTTCACCGAGGGGTCAAGCAGTACATTGCTCCCTCCTACGTATATCTCGCGAAGAGAGCATGAGGATAAAATCGGATAGATTAGAGCCCACACAGAGGCATACCGACAATCTTTCTTTCCACGAACAATACGAGACTGGAATAGAAGGGAGAACCGATAGAGGTACTCAAGGTACCCTCCGCCACACACCGTCAGGTGGCTTGCGGAGTATGGATGTAGATGTAATGCATAGTATCATCAGTATGACCAAATGGCAGGAGAAAAAATTACCTCCCAAGACGAACGCCAAACAAAAAAATTCTTTGTTACGTTTCATTCTAAGGATATCTCATTAATAGCTAATTTCACCTCTGCGTAGCAAAACAGTTTCGTATTTAAGTATCACAAGCTGCGATATTGTGACGAATAAAACAATGACCCGAATATAGAATGAATTTCCTTTAAATTACGTCTATGGTCACAAACGTTTTGTCAACAGATTACCGGTTTCGGTCTATAATGACAATCTTCATATCTGTTTTATAAAAAGGACATTGTAGACCAAAACCGGTAATCTGTTGACAGATGTTTGTGACCATAGACGTAAAGTAAAGGAAATTTATTCGTATTTAAGAATGAAAATACAAATCGTGTTCTTTTTTACAAGCAGACTTCAAGAGATAAGTTAAACCTTATTGTGGAAGTCCAAGTGGCTTTTACTGGATGCTGCACTACACTTCAAAGTGACACATACGTACATGGCACTATTTTTCAACACATTCACCAAGTCTCACGAAAGAACAGTCGTAACGTCCTACCACTCTTTCAAATTCTCGACGACAGAAATCCGCTCCATGGTCACGGAACTATTCGAGACAAGCTGTGCGACCTCCTCATCGTTGGGAAATCTGTTTCCCCAAATGTTCATTCATCTTGCCGATTCCCCGGACGTCGTCTGTGATCGATGTTGATAGCCTTCCTTCCCGATCAGCATCACTGACGTTTCTGCGACCCTCGGCACGCGGTCTAAGGCGTCTTGTCACGGTCCGCGCGGCTTCCCCCGTCGGAGGTTCGAGTCCTCCCTCGGGCATGGGTGTGTGCGTCGTCCTTAGCATAACTTAAACTTAGATTAGGTAGTGTGTAAGATTAGGGACCGATGACCTCAGCAGTTTGGTCCCATAACACCTTACCACAAATTTCCAAACTACAGCGGAAAGCGACATTGCATTTCGCCCATACACCGCCAGAATTAAAGTGGGAATTTGTGTGTAATTTGGACGTTTCGCTAACAAGGAAAATACGGTTCCGCGCACTTCAATTTTGGAGTACATATCCAGTTTCCTTGCAACTTCGCTCTCTCACCGTGATGCACCTATTATCCTTACCGCAGCAGAACAGTGTCTGCAGGATTCTGTGTGGCAATGCACCGGTCTTGTTACGCAACGCTCTTGGTGTGGGAAGACACGTGTAACTTACTTTGTGAAGTCCCTACGTATTTTTCCTAGAACGAATTTGCGCAAAAGGAAGGAGGACATGATTTTAACGAACCGCCAACAACTCGGTCATTAGTGACAGGTTGCAAGCTCGGGTTGGGAAAGAATGGCAAAGAAATCGTCCGGGACGTTTTTTAAAGAAACTTAAGCGATTTACGAAAACAATGGAAACCTAACTCTGGATGGCCAGATCGGCTTTAAAACCCCAACCCTTCACAGTGGAAGTGCGGTATGCGAACCACTGCACCACCTCAGTCGGTTTCACGGCTTCGAAGCGTAATTAGATGTTAATTGACTATTGACGTCACATCCTTGGTTAACAATGACGATCAGTAAGCCCATCGCACCTCTGATTTATAAGAGGCTCTCAAATGACAACCGAGAGCCCACCACAACGGGACCATGGAACGGCTTCATTCAAAAGAGATCACCACAGGCTTTAAGACATTTATCCCACTGGGAGATGATACGATCAATTCCTGTCTCGTAGAAAGAGGTCGACCGCTGACGGATCCACAACAGCATTCACTTTCGCACTTCCTCGTCCGACCGAAACCGACGTCCAAGATTGCCTTTCTTCAGATCATTGAAGATGTGGAACTCACGCGGCGAATGATACGGGATTAACGGTGGACGTTGCAACTTCAGCCAAATTGCTGAAGCGTGGCCTTCGTCCGATTAGCAGTGTGGGAGCGGGCGTTATCATGCAACGGGATGATTCCGTCCGGCAGCATTCTGACAGCCCAAGGGCAAAGCGCAAAGTCAACAGTGGAAACATCCAACAACTCCCCACCAAAGGAATCCAGATCTGTTCGCACAAGTTTTAGTAAGGCCATGATGACACCCTTCTTCGACTGCAGGGTCCTTCTGTTCGTCGAGTTCCTCTAGCGTAGAACCTCAATTAATATGCAGAGCTATGAAGAGCCTTCGCAGAAACTGCGACGTGCCACAGAGCCAAAACACCCGGGAATGCTGTCAGGCGGAATCATCCTGTTGCGCAACAACGCCCGCCTCCACACTGAGGAGGCATTCTGAGACGATAACTGTTGGTATCAGCAAGTCATTGCCTGCTGCCTTAAAGCAGCGTCTGTGAGCCAATAGTTTGTGGTCAATAACATTGCTGAAATAGATCAGCTCCGGCTGTAACCATCGACAGTGCAGTGATCATGCACTTCGTCATGAAGCCATCCTAATGAAACACAAAATAATTGTGTAGCAATGCGTAATTGTCTGTCTATTGTCTGAATAAGATCCCTACGATATTTAGCACTGTTTGGAGAGATGTTCTTGCCAAAAGCACGTCTCCCTGCATCGACTTTGCTCTTTGCAATCTAGATAACTCGAAAAATAAATAATCCTACAAATGAGCAAATGAAGTTAAATTATATAATTCTTATATGGTGCAAACCCCTGAAAACTATCGCAGTGGCGAGCACACTGGACTCGCATTCGGTAGGACGACGGTTCAATCCCGCGTCCGGCCATACCGATTTAGGTTTTCCGTGATTTCCCTAAATCGCCCAAGGCAAATGCCAGGATGGTTCCTTTCAAAGGACACGGCCGAGTTCCTTCCCCGTCCTTCTCTAATCCGATGAGACCGATGACCTCGCTGTTTGGTCTCCTTCCCCAAACAACCCAACCCAACCCCTGAAAGCTATAGTTGTTGATTGACTGTATGAGAGTAGATGAAACGGATGTGTCTTCGCAAGCGTATTGGTTTGTTTCGTTAAAATATTGTCCTGTGTTCACAGTAGACCAAAGAGTAACGTAATTTGTTTCGCTGCTCGCTGACCATAAGCGTCTCCTTACTGGCTTTAGGTATCACAGCGCTGAGGATGTATCGCAACACAAGGCTAAGATCTTTCGCCACTGAGAAGTCTTCTAAACAATTTGAACGAGTAAGGCGCGCATTCAAATAGCCAAATCTGAATCCCTGAATCCAGTGTATCGCCCTTACGATAGTACGGAGTAGGCACTCGTACTTCTCATAAAAGGAGGTAATTCCCGAAATTAAGTAAGTGTCCGAGCTGATGTTGTTGATAGTGTCACCGACATCCCTCACAGTTCTCGGTGATGTGGTCTTTATCGCCCGCACTAATATGTGAGACGAGTTCGATTAACATTGATGAGGCACAAATGTTTATCAGATACTGAAAACACAACACGCCTTGGATGCGTTTAACATCACGTAACTTTACTGTACCACACAAATGTTTTGATTCCTGATGTTCAAATGGTTCTGAGCACTATGGGACTTAACTTCTGAGGTCATCAGTCCTCTAGAACTTAGAACTACTTAAAGCTAAGGTTCAAATGGTTCAAATGGCTCTAAGCACTATGGGACTTAACATCTGAGGTCATCAGTCCCCTAGACTTAGAAACTACTTAAACCTAACCAACCTAAGGACATCACACACATCCATGCCCGAGGCAGGATTCGAACCTGCGACCATAGCAGCAGCGCGGTTCCGGACTGAAGCGCCTAGAACCGCTCGGCTACAGCGGCCGGCAAAGCTAAGGACATCACACACATCCATGCCCGAGGCAGCGCTGGCTCTGAGCACTATACGACTTAACTTCTGAGGTCATCAGTCGCCTAGAACTTAGAACTAATTAAACCTAACTAACCTAAGGAGACCACACACATCCATACCCGAGGCAGGATTCGAACCTGCGCCCGCAGCGGTCGCTCGGTTCCAGACTGTAGCGCCTACAACCGCACGGCCACTCCGGCCGGCCCCGAGGCAGGATTCGTATCTGCGACCGTAGCGGTCTCGCGGTTCGAGACTGCAGCGCCTAGAACCGCTCGGCCACCCTGGCCAGTGTACTTTTGGTCAGCTTTTGCTGAAAAATGGTTCGAATGGCTATGAGCACTATGGGACTTAACTTCCGAGGTCATCAGTCCCCTAGAACTTAGAACTACTTAAACCTAAGGACATCACACACATCCATGCCCGAGGCAGGATTCGAACCTGCGACTGTAACGGTCGCGCGGTTCCAGGCTGTAGTGCCTAGAACCGCTCGGCCACTTCGGCTGGCGATTCCTGATGTTATCAACTGATCTCTCTCTCTCTCTCTCTCTCTCTCTCTCTCTCTCTCTCACACACACACACACACACACACACACACACACACACACAGACACACAGATACACACACAAACACAAGGAAAGTACCTGTGACCTTTGGCACTGCCTTGTGAAAGACGCATAGACGCATTGAAACATCCACAATAGTAGCCTCGACCCGAATAAGACAGCCGAGGGTAATACCTCCGAAAGAGGACACAGTGTGCCTCGCCGGCGCCTGTAAACATCCCAGCAGACAGCCTTGCAGAAGAGCTGGGTGAGTTGAATAGCGCGCAGAACGGCTGAGCCTTGGGCGCCATGGTGACCTCAATACGCGCAGCGAGTGGTGTTTACACGAGAGCGTATCTACCGGAAGTCCGCACTTCCCGCCCGAGCGCCGCATTCTGCTGGAACCAACAAATTACCGCATTCTCTGCTGGCTTCTGTGCGAGCGTTCCCAGCTACTAAGTGAATGAGGCTGTTCTACAAACGGGAGTAGCGGAAACTAACACATTTCATTCATGTCGGAAGTAGCGCCGGCTTCCCTCGTCTACGTTTACTTACTATTACTACCTTTTCGGTTGTTCATTGCTCCTCGTAAAAATATCACTTGGCTAGTTTCTGTCTTAAGATTTTCTATTTTCAGTAGTCTTTCGACTACAACCGCTTTCATCAACAGCAGCGTAATAAGCCATTTACCTGGTGGATAAAGATTCCTTTCAGCTTTTTCTATACCTTATGACCTTTAGTTATAGAAGTGTATATTGCTCGTAGATGTTTTACAATGTCATCTGTTCACCTTCCATTAGGATGCCATCGTGATCTTTTCTTTTCTGCCGGCCGGAGTGACCGAGCGGTTCTAGGCGCTACAGTCTGGAACCGCGCGACCGCTATGGTCGCAGGTTCGAATCCTGCCTCGGGCATGGATGTGTGTGATGTCCTTAGGTTAGTTATGTTTAAGTTCTAGGGGACTGATGACCTCAGGAGTTAAGTCCCATAGTGCTCAGAGCCATTTGAACCATTTTTTCTCTTCTCTTTTGGAATCCAGTAAAAATTTCCTTAGCCTCATCTTCCGTCTACTGAACTGGTTGAATGTCACTCCTAGCACAAGTTCTTCTGTTAACCTGTTTTCCGGTCCATTTACATGTTTTCCTGCTTTTTTCGAGCGATTTACAAACCTCCAGTTTGTCAATGCTCTTCGTATTTTTTTGTCTTTATCTCACTCATAATTTTAGATAACATTTTTGAGATTTAACAGTGATCCATCAGCTCGAAGTTTTGTGACGTGGGGTTAGCACACCTGCTCCAAGCGTCATCATTGTAAGGTGGATGGTGCATTATCTGAAGATACTAGAAGCGAAAACTGCTCATATTTTTAATAAATGACTATGCGATTGAGACTGTTTTTTTACTAAGATTTCCTTGTCTCACTATTACAAATAAAATCTGGTACTCCAAGTGAGTAGTAGGGCAACGATGGCACCACCCCATTCTGCATTGTTGGCAAATTTATTCAACATGGCGGATCCAAGATGGCGGCCACAGATGTGGCAAGGTCACAGCGACGTCACAGCTGTAAGTTAAAATTTTGACGGGAAAATAGGTCAGTTGGGCTACCTCCACTAACCTGACCACCCTTCTCCTATCCCCCCTCTCCTCCCCTTCTCACTCCTACCTGGAAACTCGCAGGAAAAGAACTCTGTCTGTACTGGGCTGCCAGATAGGATGTGTGTAAGTCATTATTTTACATGCATTGTTTATTTTAAAAAATTTGAGCTGTCATACCTTCCCCTCTCCTCTCCCGTCCCTCATCTGGAAATTGGTGGGTAAAGGACACAATCTGTGCTGGGTGCTGGATAGGATGGATGAAAGTATTTTGTATGCATTGTTCGTTTAAACAATTTTTGTCATAGGCAGTAGCCCCATCCAGTGTGTTCACCTTGAAGACCAGAGACCAACTTACCTACTTCACAACCCCACCACCAGAGGGCGCTGTTGGCCCTCCCCTTCTACCACCCATGACATAATCCAAGATGGTGGTCTGGGGAAAATGGCGGGAAATTTACTTAGTCTGTGCCTAGTTTCTGAACTGAGAGAACAGACGTAATTGATTGCTGTGTGTACAATATGTTCAGTGGATGAGATGGTGCAGGAGGAAGAGGAGTTTAACAGGCATATTAGCTGTAATCATGCACCTGAGGACTGTCTTGATAGCCAGCTGCAGGACGTCTGGAAAGCAATGACATATGGTGAATGTATGAAGAAGATGAACAAAGTTCATCAAATAATGAAGACGCAGCAGGACAAGTCAGTCTTCCAAAGTGCAAGAGGCAAGACATTCACCCACTCTGGAGCAAGCATCCAAGTATACAATTGAGGAAATGCTGGTGATGAGTGAGGATGAATTTAACAAGTGTACTACATGCAAGCACATGTCTGAGGACTGTGAACATAGCCTCCTACACAATGAGTGGAAACAAAAAATAATGGATGAGCATTTGGTGAATACTTTTCAACAAATAAGGCCAATGTGGTGGGATGGCATGAAGATGTATTTCAGCAATCATGCTGATATCATTTGGCACGAGGTGACAAGTGGATTAATCTGCTGACGAAGCGCCTATGGAACACGACATTCCGTACGCTGCAAATAAATATCTCCCAATTCGTCACATTGTAGACAGGATTTTACCTGATAAGGCTAAGGGGATACGCAGAAGAAAGGATATTGGTATAGGTCAACGCCTTGTAGCACTTGCATTTGATACACCCTGAGTGGAAAAATTAAGTTCGGTTTAGGAGTGATGAATTTCAAGCGAGCTATGAATCCTGCACGTTGTGCACTAAAAAAGAAGTAGGAGAAGAAGAAGAAGAAGGGTGGGAAGCAAAAGTGTTTGAAGAACTGTATCCTGACAGCGATGTATGCAGCTAAAAACGGTCTGAAGCAGACCGTTAAAGCACTTCACGTTCTACTAATACCCAAGATGTCTGGTAGTTTTCTTCCATTCCTCATTCCAGTCCTCTACACTCTCTCAGCGGTAGGGTCCCTCGCTGATATTGCTGCAACTATTGCTCGAACAGTCAAGAACACGCAAAACTCTCAAGCGTAGTTAGAAGAATTAGGAAGACATAACCGCATGATGAAAGCCGCAGCCTTCGGAAAAGGACTATACTTGAAACCGTACAGGTAAGGGTTTGGTCTACTCATAAATAAAAAAAGGCTCATTAGCAGTCGTACCTGATAGGTCCCTCACAAATACTGATCTTCTTAAGTTTGTTGGAAAAAAAATTCAAAGTGTTTATGCAGGATACATTACCGAAGACTATGTGGGAAATTGATGAATGTGGTGTTGTGAATTTAGATGTTGCTAGAGGTCCCGGTACTCACTGGGTGTCAGATGTTATGAAAAACGCAAATACCGTCTACTATTTCGACTCATCTGATGACCTGCAACCGCCAGAAGAATTACAACAAAAAATGGTTCAAATGGCTCTGAGCACTATGGGACTTAACATCTGTGGTCATCAGTGCCCTAGAACTTAGAACTACTTAAACCTAACTAACCTAAGGACATTACACACATCCATGCCCGAGGCATGATTCGAACCTGCGACCGTAGCGGTCGCGAGGCTCCAGACTGAAGCGCCTAGAACCGCTCGGCCACACCGGCCGGCAGAAGAATTACAACAATACTTCAATGGCAGAAGTGCGTTCTACAAGTTTCGCCACTATCAGGACCTTAATACACACCTCTGTGGACAACTATGCATCATGTTTCTCTTGACATTTATAAAGGAGAGGAATAGTATATAAGGAAGAGCTTTAAAAGTTCCTTCATCACTTGAGATTCAGCATTTATATTACGTGCAAATTACTTCCCGCCATTTGAGCACTTGTAAATGGAGTATTGCATTGTTTGGACTGGAGATATACAACAGCATCCCAAATATCACCGAGGCTAACAACAAACTGCACTGAATATTTGAAACCTGGTAGTCAAGGGAAGGCAGGATTCGGTTACGATTGTCGATGGGGCCGTAATCAGTTACTATTGGTTGCCTTTTACAGCTACACACATTTAGTTTTAGAACAGTGATTCCAGACTCGACAATAAACAAAAAAATACCACACGTTATTAATGAAGAAATAAACAACTGTGTAAATTATAGTATTTTCAGTGCGTTACAATTAAGCGAATCACCATAAAATACAGATAATGTTTAAAAAAGAAAAACAAGTCACTGTAATCACGGCTAAAGGCATTACACGCCAAGAATGGCAATAAATTAAGTACGTTTAAGAACTCCTTGCAATTGCAACTAACAGGTACTGAAATATTAAAAGTAGCCACAAATACAACAGAAGGTATCAGACACCAGGAATGTGAGTAAATAAGGTTTTAAAGCTTACTGTTAAAATACAAATACCAAATAGGATTTTAAAGCAAATGACCGCAATCACAGCTGAAGGCCTTACAAGCCAGGAACGGTAATATATTTGAAAAAAATTGAAAACTGCTGTAAAATAGCAAATACAATAGCAAAAGTTAATTAAAAAAACAAGCAACTGATCCAGACGGTGCTCCAGGAATCGACCTCTGTGAAGGTCCGGCAACAAACACTTTCGCGAGCGATGAGATAGGCAGCCAAGAGTTGCATTCACTTCACAAGATGGTAACTCAGACTAGTGGCAGTCTAATGAATGACTAATGATAATGTTGCTGAAGCCACCTGACGTCCGATAAACCAAACGCAGCGATGGAACAATACACCAAAGCCGGAACTGGCCGTCTGCACTACGTCCCCAGAATACTGTGCTCTAAACACAGTATTCTGGGGACTACCAGATTTCCATCCGATTCCACAAACCCGAAAATCTGATCAAACAAGCGACAGTACAGAACACCAGACAAACAACCAGTAACTAAAACCACACTCGATTTGCGTGCGAGCCAAAACCGAAATGTAACCAATCCGAATCAGCAACCACAGGTCATTGCAGAAACAATCGCAAAGCGAGCCAAAACCAAGCACCAAATGAGTGACATCAAATTCATTAGGCACACAAATGCACACTAAACTCACTGTGACAATTTTGACGATGGTTGGCAGAATTAATTCACAGTTGAGTAACTGCACCGTCTAATCACTGAGCCAAGTGCTTCTAACACAGTAGGGTCTTCAAGAAGATCCACCAAACTGCACTTGACGGCGCGATGATAATCTGTCACAACATCACATACGTACTACGGAGCCCACACGGGTGACTGACTGAACTCTACTTGGATTGAAATGCACTCAACTTAAAGCTTGCTGGATCCGGTTTACGACGAGGTTGTGCGTCCTCGTGACCACAGCCCTTCCATCCGGCGGTCCATGCGTTGTCACCAGCGGTCCCAACGTGTTTGCATGCACTGCACGGACCTGGCTCCTCCTGAGTCCCCAACCGAATTGGCCACTCACCCGACCCGGAAAAACAACGACGTCGCCCCAAAGATAGGGCAACAGTTACTAGATATCGATAACCGCCGCTGCTGCCACTAGCGGACAGGCAACGCTTGCGAAACCGAGTGGCGCCAGTCATCACAAGAAGAAGACAAACTAGAGGATACGGTCTGGTCTCCAACAGAGGGCGGAAACCTACAAACAACGCCAAGGCGAGCTGCAGCACGGCTCAATATTAATGGTGAAAAACACGTTGTGGAAATAGAACCTGGTGTATACCATATCGACGATTTAAATGAAGTCTTAAAACAGTCTGGAAAAGGTACTGAACTACTTGCAAATATCAATACAGTTAAATCCGAGCCGGCCGAAGAGGCCGTGCGGTTCTAGGCGCTGCAGTCTGGAACCGCGAGACCGCTACGGTCGCAGGTTCGAATCCTGCCTCGGGCATGGATGTGTGTGATGTCCTTAGGTTAGTTAGGTTTAACTAGTTCTAACTTCTAGGGGACTAATGACCTCAGAAGTTGAGTCCCATAGTGCTCAGAGCCATTTGAACCTAAATCTGAAGTAAGAACTGTGAACGCAATGATTGACTTCAAGCAGAAAACAGTTTTTGATGTTGCTGAGCACGTCATACAATAATTTTTAAATGAACACACCGCCATTTGACTGTTTTGTTATTTATTTAATCATGAGCCAAGTTTCGGTCTTTTATGCCATTTTCAAGTGATTGAGGTTATATTATTAACGTATATTTCAGGACATCAAGCTCAAAATTGACCATGTATTAAGAAAAATGTTCCATGGGGACCGAATATTTTTCTTAATTTATGGCCAATTTTGAGCTTGATGTCGTGCAATATATGTTAATGACAAGCACTCAGTCACTTGAAAATGGCATAAAACCCCAAAACCTGGATCTTAATTAGATAAACAACAATACAGTCAAATGGTGTGTTCATTCAAAACTTTAATCAGAAATGTTCAGTAAGGCACCTACTGGATTTCACAAAAGGACAGGTTTTGAAAAAGGATCCTAGTAAACTTTACAAGTCAGAACAGACTGTGGACATACTGCCCGTCAGCACATTCCGAATTGAGTGCAACATTGCACTCAACTCCTATCTCAACGAAGGTGTGATTCATATTATTTACGCATTCTTCCCCTCTGCAAAAGAGTATAAGATTGTTGCGTCTACCATTAATGCAATATACCTTCCAGTAACAGTTCAGACACTGTTTGAGTTACGTATTGTAGACCAAAATAATCAACTTGTTGACTTTCGTGGCGACGAAATCATTGTACGGCTACATCCAAGGCAGGATGGGCGTACGGCATAAAACCAGTGCAAGCAATCCACAGCACGCCACTTCGCTGCCGAACGGCAAATTGGTAACACGGACGAACTACGACTTTCTTAAATCAGTTAATTTGAAACCTCGCAAAGACGTCCTCACTCAATGTAACCATTCCAGCAGAGTAAGATGAGCGAATTATACTTCGGGAATAAAGCTCGCATAAACCTTATACTTCAACCACATTTAACAAGAATGGTGAAATTAGGATTGCCATCTAGCACCAAGACGCGCTGACGCTTCCATGCAAGAGTTTCATATATTTGGAGGGATCATTCAAGAAAACCGACAGCGCTACAGTGGGACCCAAGCTTATAAGTAACGCTTCAGCATTCCTGTTCCAAGAGGCACACTATGAACTCAAAGGGTCTGAGCTCGACCGTACATGCAATGTCGGCATAACATCTATCATTAAAACATACGTCTCTGCATCACGCACAGATTTGAATGGTCTAGAAAATGCAGGATGGTTTATAGACTATCCGGTGGATAGAACAGTTACAAAGTACAAATGATTTACTGCATGCATACATTTAAAAATGCCTATAAGCTACTTTGAGGACATGAAGCAGATTATTATAAATGCTAAACAGGAACTCATTCTAGTAAGGAGTGCGACAGATAATAACCTGTACATTCAAGGAGTTCAAGAGGAGAATAAGATCACAACCAGAGATAATATGGAAAAGGTCTCACATTAGTGTATCAGATATGGAGAATTTGAAGCTTTTAAAAGTCCTGAATTCCGGTACACATCTATTACTAACATTCTGCTCTTGGGAAGATTTCGAGCATCCAGTGGTACCGACTGCGAGCAGTCAAACATGGGCTATTAAAATCTCTTCGCAGCTAGAGATGCCTAGATTCATAATACTTGCGTTTCAGACTGATAAAAGAAGGAATATAGCGAATGATTCCGCTATATTCGACAAATGCAAGTTAACTAATGACAGAGTCTACCTGAATTCAGAATTCTACCCATACGACAGTTTACACCTGCAGTGGGATGAAAATGTCTACCGTCTAGAATATGAAATGTATGTGAAGTTTTGTACTTCTTACTATGAAAGTGAGGAAAAAGATGGAGAACGGTGTCTACTCAGTTCACAGAAGTTCAAGGATCTATCAGCGATCATCGAAGTCACTACTCAAAAACGAATTGAATTTGAAACTTTAGCAAATTTACCGGAACATACTGCCACATATGCTCCAGTTCTATATGCCGTACGTATACTCTCCTGGGCAAGTTCTGCTAATGCATGACCTCTTCCAAAAAGATTTTCCCGGGATGAATAGGCCTCTAGGTTTTGTTCCGTATTCACATTGAAATCCCCTACCCACGGTACCTTTGAATCCCCGCCAGCCCAGCAGTTTTACTTTTGGGTTACTGAACATGGTTGGACAGGAGTCGAATACGAAGCGTGCTACAGTCGTACAGTTGTGATCATCACAAAGTAAACCATTGACAAAATCCGTAATATGGTAATGAAAGGCCATCGAATGAATTTGCCAAGCCTGTAGGCATCTCAATAGAGGGGTACATAACATCCTGCTCGGAGAATTGTCTATGAAGAACCTTTGTGCAAGGTGGATGCCACTTTTGCTCACATTACAACACTTCAACTCAATGGCTGGAGACATTTAATCGCAATCCACAAGACTTTTTGCGCCGATTTGTGACTGTTTATGAAACTTGGATCCATTATTAAACACTAGAGTCAAAACGGAAGTCAAAACAATGGGCAAAAGCTGATAAAAGTGCACCAAAAAGGCAAAGACGACTTTGTCAGTTGGTAAGGTGATGACAACCGTTTGTTGGTATTCCCAAGAAGCAGTCCCCACAGATTACTTGAAGAAAGGCACAACCATAACTGGAGCTAATATGGTTCATTGCTGGATCATTTGATGTTTGGGTTGGCTGAAGAAAAGACCAAGGTTGGCATTTAAAAAATTGCTCTTCGCCAGGATAATACACCTTCCCCCCACATCAAAGATAACAACGGCGAAAGTGCATTAATTTGGTTTTTAATTGGTTCCTCGTCCACCGTTTTACCAGTCATAGCTCCAACTGACTTCTTCCGGAACTTAAAACTTTGGCATAATGGCAAGAAATGTTCATCAAAGGAGAAAATGATAGTTGGAGTCAACCAGTACTTTGCAGAGTTTTACAGAAAGTATTTTTCTGATGGGATGAAAAAGCTGGAAGATCGCAGGACCATGTGTATCCCTCAAAAGAGACCATGCCGAGAGTTAAGGTGAACTGCTTACGAAGCAAACATTTCTTTCTTTCTTTTTTACCATACCTATCAAACCACGCTCTTGCATTAGACATTCGACCATTGCACTCCGCTCTATGACTGCAAATGTCTCTGAAACAATAAGAGCATCGTTCTTATCTACATGTGTCTCAGACCTAGTTCAATAACTTTTCTTTTTAAATTTGCAAATTCTATGTACGTAAATCACTTCCTAGATGCCCATCAGTAAAAGCTTATTGTTTTTTTCTTTGTTTGATAACCGTCAAAAGAACTACATTCAGAATCAAAGCTACGATTTACGTGCAGTAATAAAAACAAACTTAACTTAATAACTTTTCGATAAATAGCAAAAAAGCTTAAGCATCAAAAGTGCAGAGGAATTTGTTAATAACGTTTATTTGAAACTAAGAGCTTGATGAAAGCGAAAGCCTGAAGATGCTCATTGGCTGTCGTAAACGAAAAACGTCTTTCCAAAACAGCGACATAAGCATAAGCAACATCCCTTTTCAAAAGCGAAAAGGCCTGCTAAATGCGCGCTCAGAGCACGAGAAACATCCACTTAGTTTAAGAATAAAAAAAGCTCCCACTTCGCTAAAGAAGCACTCTTAATACTCTTTGCAACACTTTGGCAAACAAAACTGCCGGAGAAACGCGAGCATTGTGCGCAAAAACGTCCTCCTTAGAAGTGTTATCAAAACAATGCACTTACTGCGCGGTGGAATATTGTCTAAAACCCGAAGGAGCAGCACAGAAAAACAGACACTTCACTTCAAGAACTCTCTGTTTATGAAACTGGAAATCTTAATAAAAGGTGTCCATAATTAAGGTTTCAGTTTCAAAACGCTGTCGAAAGAGAGCCACTGCTAAAAAATGACGTCCAATTTGGACAGAATATTATTGATGTTGGGGGAAATGTCACGGAACAAAATAATTTAACGAAATTTTTTTCAATAGAGGGCACTGTAAGCATCTTAACGTAAATGGCATCGACTACAATTGACAGAGAAATCGCAATACGAAGGTTATGATTTAAGTTGAACATCACACAGTCCTCACTGTTCAATGTGTAGGACTGCACAAGTTCGGCAGTTTACAGTTTTGGTACATCCACTACGGCAAGTCATGCCACATCGAATAAGAAACATCGATTCGTAATCGTGCTAAGGTCAAAAACTGCATAAAAAGCGAAATGACATCGATTTCTAATTGTCGTGACACTGGCGCGAGACATGTTCAGTAAAATGTTTTTTTATTCCAGTCTTTGATCACAATATCAATTCTTTAGACGATGACCAGTTTCAGTCCGTAATGACCATCCTGAGATCTTTTTTACACCATGTCCCAAAGTGATAAGGCCATAATGGCAGCGTTAAAACATATAAACATAATCAGCACAGCATCGTCATATAGATCTAAAATAAGGTATAGAATAGGCCACATCGTCCACACAGTGATTCTTGCAACTGGCTCAAGCCTTGGCCTTTATGCCAAGCCTTAAGGCCATTATGGCCTTATCATTTTAGGACATGGTGTAAAAAATATTTGAGGATGGTCATTACGGACTGAAACTGGTCATCGTCTAAAGAATTGATATTGTGATCAAAGACTGGAATAAATAAACATTTAACAGTATTGGATCACTGTTCGTATACGCGACTATGTCGCAATTGGTGAGACATGTTCAGTAAGCTGTCCACCGTTTTCTGACACAAATTCAAATTGAGCAGCAGCATGTATCACAACAGATCGGAATGTCTCGAGGGTCACGTTCATTATGAGCTGCGCAATGCGTTTCTTCTATTCAGCTACGTTCGTAATTGGAGTAGAGAACACATCTTTCAGATAATGCCACAGACAGAAGTCACGCGATCGTGATGGCATGGCTGTAGGAAAACGACGGCTGATAATTCTAGCAATGCCTCTGCAGTAGCCGTTTCCCGGGCTGTGCCATGTGCTGAGCAGCGCCATCTTGCATAGAAATGATCCTACCCACAGATCCACACTTTGAAAGGTTGGAATGACGTTGGTGCACAAAAGACTCTCATAGCGTTTACAAGTGACGGTACAGGTGACAAAACCCACAGGACTGATCTCCCAGAAAAAATGGGGCCCTACGATAAACGATGCCTTCAACACGCGCCACTTAGCCACCTTTGCAAAGTGAAGTAGTACAAGCTGATGTGCGTGTGGGTTTTCAGTTGTCCATTGCAGTTCTACGTGTTGACGTGTCCTTGGAGATGGGAATGGGCTTCGTCAGTCCTCAGAATGTTCCATGGCCATTCACTGACCGCTGCCACGAGGGCCAGAAATGACAGAGCGAACGTTTGTCTTGATGACAGGTCAACAGGGTGCAATTCCTGAACCTGAGCGATTGTGTATGAACAACAATGCAGAATGTTTCGTAAGATTTTATGCTCTGTAATCGGAGGCATGTTCAACGTTCAGGCAATTCCCCGTGCGCCGCATGTTAGCTCACCACCGCTCGACCCCTCATGCAAAGCTGTGGCCACATTTTCGACTTACCCCCGATCAATTGCGGTCCTCGCTCTACCACTCTACACTTCTAAAGGATCTGTCTCTTTGAATTTTGTAATCATTTTCTCCCGACATCGGACCGATGCCTTTTTTTTTCCTTGCCATTGATTGTCCGGAACTTCTGCAGGGCTGCTGGCGCACAGTCAACGTTCTTGCAAGAAGAGCTTTACGAGCAGAGCGCGGTCGTTCATGGAGACCTTCTCGTTGGGAGTCTCGAACGCAAACTGAGCAACGGCCGTGTACTGTGCGTCTGTTGGTGTGCTACTTTGACGCTTACAGCGCCATCTATTGGTAATATTATAGTTCGGTTTTCTTTGTTCCATGACGTTTTCCCCTGCGTCAATAATACGGTGTTCAAATTTGACGCCATTCTGTTCAGTGGTTCTCTCCCTACAGCGTTTGTAACTTTAATTATGGACGCCCTGTGTTTTTCCTCTTTAGTGAAACTGTACAGAGCACGTATCGTTGTTTTTCGCAACGATCTTGGAGAACATCGCGCATGAGTGTATTAGTTCTTAACTTTTTATACCTGGGATTCATAGTCATGTAGAACTTCATAAAAGACATCTTATTTACGCCAGTGACTGTAACTCTTTCATTATTTCACGACTGAAATTTCGCCCTTAGGCCCTTATCAAGTGAGTATGTTATGGCTATTAGCCCATGTCAATCTAAAATGTGTCAGCTCATTTTAGGTTGACATGGCCTAATAGCCAAAACATCACTTGATAATGGCCTAAGGCCGAAACTGCAATCGTGAAATAAAGAAAGTGTTTCAGTCACTGGCGTAAATATGATGTCTTCTATAATGTATTGTTTTTGTACACAAAACGTCCGCTGTTTTGCTCAGAACAAGCTAGTGTTTTGATAGCTTCATCGATTCTGTGTGTTCGTGTCCTGCACCACGAAATGGAAATTATACTGTTCATTCTATAGCACGCCCGTGAAACGCTAAACACGTAATTACTTACCTGTATGTAGCGTGGCTGTGCTGCGCTATGGTGAAACTGCTGTTGGGCTGATAAGCACGGGTGTTCTTATGTACTATCTTTCCTCACTTCTAATGTCTCAGTAGCTCGATTCTACTCCCGTCAGTTGTGAGACTGACCAATAAGAAGGTAGCCACAAAGTGCTTATTGTCTGCTTCAAAATTCAAATGGCTCCAAGCACTATGGGACTTAACATCTGAGGTCTTCAGTCCCCTAGACTTAGAATTACTTAAACCTAACTAACCTAAGGACATCACACACATCCATGCCCGAGGCAGGATTCGAACATGCGATCGTAGCAGCACTGTGGTTCTGGACTGAAGCGCATAGAACCGTTCGGCCACAGCGGCCGTCATTGTCTGCTTCAATTAACCACTTAGGATAGGTGACATTTGTCCATACTCATAAACTGATTCAAATGATTCTCATGTACAAACACACGCAGCCAAGTTTCCAGTTCCTACGAATTATATGACACTAGTAACAGATATGCCAAACTACACGTGCTTTCATTTCGTTTGTTTTCTTAAAAAACGAATTAGAAAAAAAGTAGAAATGGAATAGCGTAGGGACTTGATTACTTCTTCGGAAAATTATTTTGGCATTCTAGAGCCAAGTTATAATCTTCGTTCATATTTTGGGGCTGTAAGATGGGTATCCATCGTATTCCTTGCAATTGTGGCATGTCATTTAGTGGCTAGACCATCAGTACCTTGAAAGACCAGTTTATTGAGCATAAGCGTCATACACGCTTACAACAGCCCAGTAAATCTGCTGTTGCTGAACAATGCCTTCGCACCCGTTATCGTATGGAATATAAGAACATAGAGAGTCTGGATGCACTTCGAGCTATTGTGATAGTCTTATGTAAGAAAGCAATTGAAATTAAACCAGAAAGTAGCCTTATGAGTAGAGATGGAGGTCTTTGCTTCGCTCTGCATGGAATTCTGCTCACTCCCGGGCAAATAACAAATGGACAGAGGTAACACTACCTCACCCGTTGGATACTAACTTCTTTTTTTTTCATCTCAGAATAGCATTTGCAGCCTACGTTGATGTCCTGCCAACCTGTCGCTTTTTCTTGTCAGTGTTTTCCAGATATTTCATTCCTCGTCGATTCTGTGGAGAACCTCCTCATTCCTTACCTTAACAGTACATCTAATTTTCAGCATTCCTCTGTAGCTATTCGACTCTCTTCTGTTCCGTTTTCCCACAGTCCATGTTCCACTATCGTACAGTGCTATGCACCAAATGTTCTCAGAAATTTCTTCCTCAAATTAAGGCCTGAAATGTCCTTTTTGCCAGTGCGAGTCTGCTATTTGTACCCTCCTTGCTCCGTCCATCACGGGTTATTTTGGTTCCAAGGCAGGTGAATTACTGAACTTCGTCTACTTCGTGCTCCCCAATTCCCGCTGTTCTCATCTCCGCTACTTCTCATTACTTTCAACTTCCTTCGATTTACTCTAAGTCCGTGTTCTGAACTTATTAGACTGTTCATTACATTCAACACGTAGTTCCTCTTCACTGTTACTGACGATAGCAATGCCGTCTGCGAATCTTATCATTGACATTCTGTCACCTTGAATTTTAATCCCACTTCTGAATGTTTCTTTTGCTTCCCTCCTTCCTTCTTCGATGTACAGATTGAACAGTAGAGCTGAAAGACTACATCACTTTTTCATACACCTCCATAATCCGTGCACTTTGTTCTTGGTCTTCCAGTCTTATTGTCCCCTCTTTGATCTTGTACGTATTGTATTTTGCCCCTCTTTCTCTGCAGGTTACCCCTATTTTTCTCAGCATTTCGAACACCTTGCACCATTTTGCAATTCCAAACACTTTTTCCAGGTCGACTAGTCCTATGAATGTGTCTTGATTATCCTTCGGTCTTACTTCCTTTACCAGGCTCAACGTCAGAACTGCCTCTCTGGTGCCTTTACCTTCCGTGAAGCCAAACTGATCGTCATCTAACAATTTTCTTCTCCTTTCTTTTGTATATTACTCTTGTCAACAACTTGGATGCTTGAGCTGTTAAGCCGACTGTGCGATAATTGTCGGCCCTTGCCCTCTTCGGAATTGTGTGGATGATGAAACTTCCTGGCAGATTAAAACTGTGTGCCCGACCGAGACTCGAACTCGGGACCTTTGCCTTTCGCGGGCAAGTGCTCTAACCGAGCTACCGAAGCACAACTCACGCCCGGTACTCAGAGCTTTACTTCTGCCAGTACCTCGTCTCCTACCTTCCAAACTTTGCCCGTGAAAGGCAAAGGTCCCGAGTTCGAGTCTCGGTCGAGCACACAGTTTTAAACTGCCAGGAAGTTTCATATCAGCGCACACTCCGCTGCAGAGTGAAAATCTCATTCCGTGTGGATGATGTTTTTCCGAAAATGTCCGCCTGCTTGGCTGAGTGGTAACTTGTTTATCTCCCATGCTGAGGGCCCGGGTTCGATTATCGGTCACGTTGGAGATTTTCTCCGTTCGTGGACTGGGTGTTGTGTTGTCCTCATCATCATCACCGACACGCAATTTGCCCAATGTGGGGTCACCTGAAATAAGACTGGCATCAGGCAGCCGAACTTTCCCAGATGGGGTCTCCCGGCCAACAATGACACACGATGACTTACTTTTTTTCTCGAATGTCCGATGGTATATCACCAGTCTCATACATTTTACACAGCAACGAGAATAGTCGTTTTTTTGCCATTGCCCCCAATGATTCCAGAAATTCTGAGGGAAGTTATCTATCCCTTCTGCCGTATTTGATCTTAAGTCGTCCAAAGCTTTTTTACACTTTTATTGTAATAAAGGATTCCCTATCCCTTCACTGCCCAGTGTTGATAGCTATAGTCGTTGGTCATTCATGGTTGTGTGGTGGCACCAATGTTTACATTGTGTATGTGTGTTGTCTTTACGCATAAGCTGTGCTTATCGAAGTTTTAAATTTTCTTGCTCAAGACTCTCTCCTTGTATTTGTGTTCGAAAATGAGGGTGTATTCACCTGTCTAAGTGTCGATGGTTGTCGAGAACGTCACCTGGCTGCGTTCCGGCGAGTTATTTGAACATTTTATACTGTGGGAGAAACTCAAGATCTAAAACTGTGTAATCCTACGCTGAAGGTAAAACTTGCCCCAAGTTTCTGTCTCCATTCGTGAAATTATGTGGATCTTTTTGAAACACCACGAATTTCATCACGTGGTTGCATAAGCTCACAGTCTTGTGACCAAGCACTCTTGAAGATGATATAGGTGGGACACTAATGTTGGTCTAGTGCTTAAGCACAGAGTTAGAAACAGCGTTACAAGAAATGAAGAATAAGAAGACTACAGGAGAAAATGGAATAAATGCAAAATTACGGAAATATAGGGACCCAGTACTAAACCAGAGATTTATGAATCTAATTATTAGATGTTGAAATGGATATCATATTCCGAGACCCTGATCGCACGCCCAAGTTACGCCTGTATTTAAAAAAAGGTGCTAGAAACAGGTGTGAAAATTATAGGGAAATAAGTGTTTTGAATACAGGATATAAAATATACGTAAGAGCATTAAGTAAGAGAGTGCGAGCCATCACACACGCTTTATTACATAAAACGATTTTAGAAAGGACTGATACTGTACAGGTGCCACTGTCGCAGTCAAGCAAATAATATAAAAGAGAAAGAATATGACCATGGAATTCGTACAGCTTTTTTGATTGTGAAAAAATCATTCGACCGCGAAAGTAAGGAAAGGTTATGGAAAATAATGATTCAAAGAGGGTATTCGAATCATGTAACTAAAGTATTAAAATGTATTATAAATTCACAACAGCCACCGTACATGTCGGAAACAGATGGTGTAGCAAAAAGACGGATTTAAACCGAGGTGTAAGGTAGTGTTGCAGCTTGTCTCCTACATTATTTACTATTTATATAGACGATCTGATTAGGAAATGGATGCATCATATTAACGGAGGCATATGTGTTGTAGCAAATCTTGCACTTTAGACGATGCTGTCTACTGATGGTCAAATTTTTATAAGTTGAAATGAAGACGAGCTACCAAGACCAGTATATATGTTGCAGAAATTATGTGAGAATTATAAATTTTCCGTAAAGAAGACAAAAACAATGGCCTCCAAATGTAAATATATTAAAATTTTAATCTGTGACACTATATTAGGAAAAGCTACCCTTTTTAATTGCTTAGGAACATGTGTCAGTTATAAATACGAAAAGGATTTTAAAAACAAATTATCCATGTTCCAGTAAGCACGCGGTACTATAAATAGAAGCCTAAAAAGTAAAACGTTAAAAGAAACACGAAAGTTCTAGAAAGTAATGGCTACGCCTGCTTTGTTTCTATGGATCTTAAACCCGGAAGTTGACAAAAACTGATAAAAACAAACACAGACTGCCGAAATGAGATTCTTAAGAACAGTAAAAGGATGTTACCCTTTTATATAATATTCCAGATGAAAAATAATAATGGAAGAACTAAGAATAAACTCTTTGGAAGAAAAAATTGCGAACTATAGAAATGATTGGAAACAACATGTTGATAGACTGCTGAAGGAGGGAATCGCATGAAAAGAGTTGTACTATAAGCCTAAGAGAACGAGATATCCGGGAAGTACAAGAAAACAACGGTCAGATATGTTTTGAAGTGGGAACGGGCAACTTTGTCTCGTCCATGGAGTGCAGAAGAAGAAGAAGAAGAAGGCTGTATAATGAGCCTGTTTGTTTCCTATTAGCCCACTTAAATGAACAACAGGGTTATAAAATATGCTGTGGAGCCCAAGTTTGCTATGTAATCACATAGTGACCTGCAAATGTATCCACATGACAGACAAGAAACTCATGCTGCCTCACCTGGTCGGAGATGAGTTCACGGCACTATTGATGGGATGCCCAATCTGATTCTAAACCTAATACCAATTAGAATGCGTTGTTGAGGCGAGACCGCAGAAAAGTAAATCATTTGCTCTCACGGTCAATTTTCCAAATAAAACTCTGTCCGCGTGATCTGTAAGGACGGCTGCAAGAGCGGAAACTGCAACAAGGGCATAGTGCGGGAGGGCTTGAGATGCTTTTACGAGTACACTAAGGGCTACAGTTTCAGGCGGACGTCCGATCACCTCATGGTGCCAGTATGCGAGACAGAAGCGGCAGACAGCATGTAACTCGCAGTCCGATTGCAAAAGAGTGACCTTCGGATACTGTGCTTGGGTAGCATCGGAGATTGTACTTCCGTTTCTTACTAGGACGCGAGTAAATGTCATTTGAGACTCGTTCCCAAGGTTGTGACTACTCTAGCTCATACCACAGCAGCGCTGAGTCAGCGTTTGCCAAGGCCGACTGGTTACGCGTTGAGGATTGTTCTTCCGCTAGACAAACAAAAGGAGATTGCTCATAAAATTATTCAGATTTAATAGAAAGTTAAGAATTTTCAGTATCTACGCGTATGTGAACTAGATTAACGCGCGCTGGACAAGTGCCGTTAGGACAGATGTGAGAGGGAAATATGAGAAAACACAGAAGAAATTTTAGGTCTACAACTTATGTTCCGCCTTTCTGCAACAGATGGCAGCAGCGGTAAATGATGATGCAGGTAGGAGGTCGTTAATGTTATACAATAAACTTAGGCGTTTGTAAACATAACGCCACGAAAATATCTGTCGACCTGTGATTGCACCGTAAACTTATTCTAGATTGAGTATATTAACTTAAGAGCCTCATTGTCGTCATTTGCGGGAAGTTTTAATTTGCTGCTCTAACATGAAGAAATATCCGGCCGAGGGTCATAAAATTCTGGGTAAGACCTGTGGTGATGCACCTATTAGTGAAAGAACGAGTAGAGGATGGTTTCAACGCTTCAAGAAAGGTGATTTTGATGTCGAAGATCGGCCTGGCAGTGGAAGAGAGAAGCTACTGCAACCGACAGAAACAGTCACAGGAGACCGTTATGGAAAGTAACTGATTAGTTTGAGCCGAGCACTGAAAGACAAACGGCCGTAAAGCAGCGATACACGTGAAAAGGTGATTTTGCAGCGTGAGAGTGCTCGATTCCATGTCGCAAAACCGGTCAAAACTTGGAAATACTGAAATGGGAAGTCCTGCCCCACCCGTTGTATTCTTCAGACACTGCTCCCTCTGACCACCACCTCTTTCGATCAGTGCTTCGTAGACTGGTTGATCAGCTCTTTCGGTCATATGAAGAAATGCAAAATTGTTCGATTGAGGGATCTCCTCAAAACACGCCCTTTTCATCTGCCGCGCGATTCATATGCAACCCAACAGACATGAGAAAATAGGGGCCAGTACTTCTAATCGTGAATTTCTTGTAAGTTTTTCGCACTAAAACCTCGAACTCCGAGAAAAAACGGCGGAAGCGAAGTTGTAGATATAATATTATAACGCAAAGAACAGCCACTCTCCATCCATTTGCGTTCGATAGCTGGTGATGTGTGAATACAGCCTAATATTTTCTGGTGAAACATGTGCGGCATCGAAGAAGTTTTTGACTGTTGCTAAAGGAGCCTGCTGATCATCATTTTAGACTTTTTCCCTTTCTTGACGATCGATATGATCTCCCTACCCAACAGCCAGCTGGACATGCAAGACAACACGTTATACCCCCAAAGACGTTCCACCGATTTTCTAACACCATGAAATCATATGGTTTAATCAGATTCCTCTATTGTGTATGTCAATTGTGAGACGCCTGCTAAACCCGCTGGGCAGAACAGGTGATTAGGATTGTGGAAAGGGCCAAATAAGGTTGGGGTCAGTTTCACCTTAAAATTGTAATTTATTGTAATTTGACAACACATAAAACTCCAAATCTTTCACAGCTGAAGGCCTCCAAACAAGAAATCTTAAAAAATTAACAAGGTAATTTCAAGCGACTAAAGACACGCAGTTACAATTACAAATAAAATAATTAAACATGCAATACAAACGGCTGAAGGCCCACAATAAAAATTTCAAGATCTTAAATTACCATAACCTTTCAAAGGCAGAAGGCTGCAATGTTTTTGCTTAAAGGGTAACTTTAAGAAATAAGGTTGAAAGTGGCTGAAGGCCCACAATTGGTTTTCCAAAATTCAAAAGTACCATAAACATTTAAGGGAAGAAGGCCGCAATATTTAAGCTTGAAAGGTAATTTTAAAAATAAGGTTCCAAGCGGCAGCAGGGCCCACAATTAATTTTTCAAAATTTTAAAAAAACTTAAGTTTTGCGTGGCTGAAACGCACTAAAATGAAAGACAACATAACGACAATAACCTTTCGGCAAATATTCACTTGCCGGATTCAGACTTACTTATATGTGGCTGAAGGCCTATAATTTACATAAAATACAGTAAAACCAAGAATTTTTTAAATCAATTAAACACCGGTGAAAAAGACAATAAAGAAAACGGCTCTCAGAAGCCTCCAGGGGGTCGGTCTGTGTTCGTTCACTTAGGTGAGAAGGGTAGTGAGCCCAACTACACTTGATACGTCAGTAACCCAACCCAGGGACAGCCACAGACCGACCGACAAAACGACTTGCTTGCCACCAATCGGTACATGAGAACTCAAATACCAAATGTTCAAAAAAATGGTTGAAATGGCTCTGAGCACTATGGGACTCAACTTCTGAGGTCATCAGTCCCCTAGAACTTAGAACTACTTAAACCTAACTAACCTAAGGACATCACACACATCCATGCCCGAGGCAGGATTCGAACCTGCGACCGTAGCGGTCTTGCGGTTCCAGACTGCAGCGCCTAGAACCGCACGGCCACTCCGGCCGGCTACCAAATGTTCAAATGGCTCTGAGCACTATGGGACTTAACTTCTGTGGTCATCAGTCCTCTAGAACTTAGAACTACTTAAACCTAACTAACCTAAGGACATCACACACATCCATGCCCGAGGCAGGATTCGAACCTGCCACCGTAGCGGTCGCGCGGTTCCAGACTGTTGCGCCTAGAACCGCTAAGCCACTCCGGCCGTCAAACACCAAATGTTACGAACGTGATTATCCACAATGAAATATGTATTAAGCTGTCAAAACTACACACCATGTTGGACAGCGACAACGGGTGAGGAAAGGACGCTGCCTGAAATTACGTTAGTGGTCAGGGCAGGTAACCGGAACACTAACGGACACAAGGCAGAACATTCTGCTGGTGCACTTGAATTGTAGTCAACCAATATAGTTAATTCCACAGCACGGTGGCTAAATTTCAGCAAGTCAAACAATTGGTGTTGCAAACAGGAAAACCTCCCCAACAGCGAACTGCCGAAACGAACCACACAACATGAATGGACGTGGCTTGGGTACTTGAAACCACTACTCAACCTTGACGTCCTGGGTCGGTGAACCACGAAGCTCGTAGCGATTCGACACCTCCACACACGCTCCGACACTGCGCAGGGACCCCCAGCGGACCCAGCCTACCGCACCACACGGAGATATCCACCCTGGTCCGCACCAACTGACCGACTGCGCTCAGAATGCCGACAGCATCTAAAATAGTCGTCAGTGGAAATAACATCAACTACACACACAATCTGACAAACACTTGGACGACGACCTGAACGATACCCAACAGTAACCAAGCACGCACGAAGACAAATCGGGAGTCGATGCACACACACACACACACACAGCTGACTCATGAACGATTGGCAGGCCAAAACGCCTCGTCCGTAAGGACGACCGGCCGACGACCCACCGTAGCGTGGCTCAAGTGACACGTGGCGGCAATGGTCAGGCGAACCATGTCGACACAGACCTCACTGCTCCAACACGACTGCACTAGTGCCGCATTGCAACTCTCCGACTGGCAGGTCCGGACTGCGCTCCAGACGCGTTCCAACTGACTGGCAGCCCGAATTCGCGACCCGAACTGCCTTACGACAGACAACGACCGGTAAGTAATAGCAGTCGAGCAATGAGAGGGGATATATCGATACCCGCTGCTAGCGCACTTCACGGTCAGTCAAAGCAGCAACTCAGTGACAGTAGTAATTTAAATTAACGTAGTGAGGTGGAAGTACGTTAAAAACAGGGTGTAAAACACATGATGGCTGGAGCACGAGCCACGCACGGCTCAGTAAGTCTTGACGGAATCTCAACAGGTTAGACGTTCTCTTCATTCCGTAGCGTCCACAAATGATTTCAGGTCTGTGCTGCGAACTATAAAGTCATTGGTAAGGTGATTCGCCGGCCTGGGTGGCCGAGCGGTTCTAGGGGCTACAGTCTGGAACCGCGTGACCGCTACGGTCGCAGGTTCGAATCCTGCCTCGGGCATGGATGTGTGTGATGTCCTTAGGTTAGTTAGGTTTAAGTAGTTCTAAGTTCTAGGGGACTGATGACCTTAGAAGTTAAGTCCCATAGTGCTCAGAGCCATTTGAACCATTCTTTTTAAGGTGATTCATAAAAGCCCCAGTACGACTCTGAGGCAAGAGCGTCTCTCTCTGACAGCCTTCAGTTGGCATAACATTAAAATTGGGTTACTGGGAAAAAATATTACACTGAAAAGATTTCTTTTTTGGAGCACCAGTCTGCTTTACGAGCACAATGTTTATACACGAATAGTTTCGGCCATAATATCAGTCTCATCTCGACATACAAGAGAAGACTAAATACCAAAACATGGCTATACAGGTACAATACAGCCTGTGAATAAAGCATTGTAAAATTAGCTGAAAGACCCCGCATTTCACTGGCATTCCTTTTGCCAATTTTCTATTGGAAATGAAAAGCAAGAAATGAACTGTAATTGTAGTAAATTACCGGAAATATTTCATTTCCATATATTCGTGAAAACACTTCTGAATTTATGAAACAGTCGTACATACATATTTGCATAATTTATAGACGTATAAATACATTATCCAGATTAAGAAACATCTCCCTAGACAGTTTCTGTAAGCTGAGCGCAGCTGCTTCGCGTGTCAACAAAGCAGTTTTGTAGACGTCCCTACGGCAATGTCTCTTCATAGCTCTACAGACGGCTATCGTTTTCGCTTAGAGCAGTTTGCGATTCGCAGATGAAAGCTGTCAGAACCGCTGCCAAATATCAGGGATTTCCTTCAGTTGACTCTACTGTAGATGTGTCTTAGTAGTAAAGAATAGATGTATTAAAACTTCATGGATGATGCAGATTGTTTTCACATATGGCGTCGTATCCCTTCATTAATGTGTCGTACAACTATTTATTTGTAAAAGGACACTCAGCGGCATGTGTGGATACTGTCAGAGAAATGTCAATAGCTTGTTTGTCCATATTTGGAACGAAATACATCACTGATTCTGCGGATCAGGATCCGACAGTTCGTTGATAGATTTATGAGGTATGTGGCGTTAGATGTCTACGCACAGGTAATGTACTTCGCGTAGTGATGAGGCCCGATAGCGATGGGTTCCATAGGATTTACATCAGCCGAATTTGTTCGCCAAGACATCAACGTGATTTCACTACAATGCTCCTCAGACCACAGTAGCACGGTTCTGGCTCCGAGACACGGACAATTATACTACTGAAAGATGACATCGCCGTCGGGGAAGACATCAAGCATGAATGGATGCAGGTGGTTCACCTGCCTCCGTGGAGCGCTGCACGTTTCGAGCCGCCTTTGCGCTCGCACCTCGATAACGGCGTTTGTAGAGACGTCCAGCGATTTTGTGTGCCATAAATGTGACTCATTCGAAGAGCCGACACGTCTACATTGATCGACGGACGAATCCTGATGGTTCCTTGCCTACTGCACTCGTAATTGGCGGTATCGTTGGGTCAAAATGTGAACACGTAACGGTGATCTGCTGCGGAGCTCCATGTTCAACAACGTACGACGAGAGATGTGCTACGAAACGTATGTGCGTGCACCAGCATTGTGCTCTTTCGGCAGAGATACCACAGATCGCCATCTATCTTACTTTACTGAGTCGACAAGCTTCTGAACCCCACGTTCTGTGTAGAGTCGTGGACGTCCAACCATTTAGCGCCTAATGGTAGTTCCACTGTCCTCCTACCTCTTTCCGTAGATGCTCACGACAGTAGCACGTGAACATTCGACCAACTTCGTCGCTTTCGAGATACTCGTTCACAGACTTTGCTTAATAATAATCTGCCCCTTGTCAAACTCGCTTATCTCAGTGGAGCCCATATCTTCGCTAGGGTGATCCCACGTCTGTGTCTGCTCCGCTTACATACTTTTTTTACTACATCATGTTCCCCAAAAGCCACCAGGTTGCATCCAGCGTCGCGGTGGGAATTGGTCATAGTTTTGGCAAATGGTTCAAATGAATCTAAGCACTATGTGACTTAACATCTGAGGTCATCAGTCCCATAGACATAGAACTACTTAAACCTAACTAACCTAAGGACATCACACATATCCATGCCCGAGGCAGGATTCGAACCTGCGACCGTAGCAGCAGCGCGGTTCCGGACTGAAGCGCCTAGAACCGCTCGGCCACAGCGGCCGGCATAGTTTTGGCTTATCGGTGTATGTTGCTAATAGAGTTAGTAGCAAAGAAGTAACAAATTTAGTCATGCATGACGCGGCAATTTTCCACGCGTCCCAGTGTTTATGACATCATATCTCCTGATTTATGTGTCACACAACGATATAATTTTGTAGGTACATTCAGCGGCATATATGGATACTGCAAGCGAAATACATTGCGAGTACAGTAAGTAGTACAGAAGTAATACATTTGAACGTCTTGCATGATGCGGCAGTTTTTAACTCATCTCATTCCTTGTGAGTATCTTCTGAAATATTGTAGGTAGATGGATCTTACCCCCACGGCGATTATTGCCTGACAGTAAGGGATATGCGAGCCAAGTTTGGTTGAAGTCGGTGGCTTACACACGTACACACATCCATTTTTACAGTATGTATGGATAATGTAACCGGCATTTTGGGACTGTTTCAGTCCAATTACACCTCCTGCAAAAAAGGGAAGCACCCAGTAAGGGAGGAAGAAAATAAATAAAACTTCGTTGGATGAGATGCTATTGATGTTATTTGAGTGGTAACCAACTCGAGTCAAATTTTTAAGAAACTTGGCAGTATGAGCCCACTTTGCAGTGTGCCCACACACAATCTCTGGCCTGGATGCTTACACTGATTCGGTAGGGAATGATGTCACTAAAGTGTTGAATCCTCTCCAAATGCAAGCTGGTCCATTACTGTTGTAAGTGTTCCTTGGTACTCTGGATGCCGCCGCCGTGACGGAGTTGATGTCTGAGCTGGTTCTATACTTGTTCTATCTGTGGCTTATCTGGCCACTGGAGTACCTCAACATCACACAGACAGGAGCGTTGCCCTGTTAAAAAATAGCACCATCATACTGTCGCATGATAGTTAATAAATGCGGACGCAGGATGTTCCTGAGGTACCGTTGTGGCATCAGCGTTCCTCCAGTCACTACCAACCACGACCTAAAGTCGTAACTGAAGGCTCGTCACACCATAACACCAGGAGTAACACTGCTACGCCTCTCCAAAACAATGGATGAATGGGACCTCCATACAGGTCGCCGCCATTCTCGCCAACGATGGTTCAAGAACAGTGCACAACCGCGATTCATCGCTGAACATAATGCAAAGCATTTTATCAGCATTCCATGCTTCCTGGTCACGACATCATTGCAAACTCAGCCGTTTGTGCTGTCGTGTTAATTGCAATCTTCTCATGGGATGGTAATTCTCTACTCCAACTGGTACTAGTCTCTGACCAATGGTGAAGAATAAGGTAGAATATTGCAAGGAGTCTTGTGTCCTTCACAGTGATCATCCTACCAGAACTGAGTACGACGTTAAACACGGGCAACACTAATGCACTGTAGTGACCGTTCTATATGTCATAGAGAATTACGATTCTAATCAGCACCCGCTAGTAGTGTGTACCAGTACGAAAGTACAACGACATGTCTTCTGTGTGCTCTTTTGTCAGGCAGTGTATCCTTCTAATGTAATTGACAGCCCATTGTGGTACTTTAATTTTACGCGAATGCTAATGACTTCTGTGCTTATGGATTATTATTAAGTTCCAAGGTTGGAAGAGCACCTGTGTGGTACGCACATACCTGAAAACTGGCTTACATTTTATATGTTTATCACGAGTGGCCGCCTGCTTTAAGTGACGACTCACCTACCTCAACACAGTTTGCGAGTAGGGCTGATCATGCTTTCTTGGCCAGCCTGAACGCCTGGATCTAGTATCTAGTAGTAGTAGTAGCAGTAGTAATTTTATACATCAGTAGATCACTTTAACAAGGATACTGACTCTCTTCCCGGAAGTTGGCCCTGCAAAAGGTGGTTATTCAGGCTTTTGACAGGTGGGCAGTGTACAACTATGAAAGATGTCTGGGACTATTCGGGATAGCTTTGAAAATTAGCTATCAAAATCCAGGCAACTTGGTACCTTTGGTACCTCAGCAGGATCTAATCTTGAATGGGTGGCTTCAGCTGTATACGGCATACCTGAAGAACATTCTAGGATTTTTCTTTTTTTTTTTTTTTTTTTTTTTACACACGCATAGCCCTCGTCTGAAGGATTGGAATGAGATGACGCTAAGGAAAAGTAACAACAATAAATGTAGATTGACTATATATGGTTTCATAAATTCGCTTTTAGTTACAATACAGATAGGATGTTTACATACTGTAGGGAATACTACGACTTCTAAGAAAGTACAAACTTTGTGACATTGTGAAGAAAACGTAGCTCTGTGCGTAGTTAATAGCCATCTTTCCTATGATTCTAAAACAAAAGAAGCCAATAACGGTCTCGCTAAATTATTTACGCCAACAGTGCCTTCGCAAGTCCCAGAAAAAGGAAACACTTCTGTATATGAATATAAATGAAAATACGTTTTCCTCGAGGCAATGTGTACGGTCCGTTAGTTATAAGGCCTTCACAAGTCCCAGAAAAAGGAAATACTTCTGTATATGAATATAAATGAAAATTCGTTTTCCTCGAGGCAATGTGTACGGTCCGTTAGTTATAAACGTGTCTTCACAATCATTTTAACCATCCAACTAATGCAGTGGGGGCAAGAAAAACTTTTACAAACTGTCGGAGCTAATTTCTCACACCCAGCTAAATAAATTCCATATAACCATTCGTTCGTAAATCCTTCGTTTCTAAGTTATTAGCGAAAATTTATTTTCATTGCGTTTCAAGATAAATTAGAGTTTGTGTCCAGTAGTTAAAATTCATATTGTTAAATAATCGAGTGGTATTATGGATACATGCAGCAGTTTAAGATTAGTGTGCAGGATGGAACTGCAGGTGATGCCTGGTTGATTCGTAGGTTCTCCCCGCACGTCTTAGAGGTATTGTCTGTGAGTAATTTATTCAGAACATTCTTCCACACGTGCCATAGGATATGACTTGCCTAGGAATGGAGGTAAATGGTTTAACTAGGTCTGAAAAAAAAAGCTCATTCCAGCCACATTGTTCAAGCCACATTAATATGTAGGAAGACAGATGAGAGGAATTAGTTTAAGTAGCGCAAGTTTCTCTGATATCAATCCTCTGGATTATCATCTGTGCGGTCACCTAGGACGACAGATTCGTACAGTGTTCATTCCTTATACCGTACCGCGTCTCATGAAGCTTGTGGAACCATTCCCCATCGTCTAGCGTTTGGAAGTGTACTAGAGTCCACGACTCGGCGAGTTCATGCGCTTGTAGTAGCAAGAACACGGCCTTCTGAACATGAAGAGTTTCCAACTTGGGAACACTGTGAAATGTTCATTCATACATTACCCAGAAATGAAGTATTTTTGACAGTTGTTCATGAGTGCTTTTTTTATTGTTATGTGAGAAATGGAACTCTGACGTATGATACCGCAATAGGAAAAGAAACTCATTGCAGATTTTCACACGTCAGATGCACAACGTACAAGTACCGTCAGTAGTTAGGCGAAAGAACTAAAGTTCTGCGTATGTTCGTGCATAGTATAACGAATTACATGAAAAAGCTAAAGGTTACACAATAGCACGATTATTATCTAATATCTTCATTTCTTAAGCTACGATAGCTCTTACTTCCATCTTATTGGTAAAAGAGTCGGGCGTATCACTTCTGAGAAACCGCTTACTACCGGTTAAAGTCACTGCATGTGCACTGCTTTATGAGCTCTGCTGCACTATCGCCTACGGCCGTGGCCTTCACTTACGGCCATTTGCATTCCTCTTATCAATAAAAAATCCGCGAATGTGAGATGCTACCGAATTAGTACGCAAGCATCGCCTTAGCATACCACTCGCTCTGTAGTCGTTGACATTCATGTACTGGATGGTTATAATTAATAGGGAACTATTTAACACGTTGTGACGCGGAAACTAACTACCGTACGAGGGCCAAATTTGGTAGCATTAATTTCAAAGACATGCGGAAGACAATAAAGCAGAATTAATTCAATTGAACAGTTTTAATGTGCTGTTACGGCACATCACACCATTATATACCGGTACCGTTACTGCTGCAAAAGGGGCTCAAATATGGCGCCTATCAGTGTCCAGAAGAGTCCGAATGCGCAGTATCGCATTCTGCATATCAGTAGGTGTGCTGGCTGCCTCTCTTGATATGCTGCGCTTCAAATCAGCACATGTGTGAATGTTCCCCTGATAAACCCCGTCCTTCAGGACGCCCCACAAACAGAAATCACAGAGAATGAGATAAGGGGATCGTGTCAGCCAAGCATTTGGAAACGATCAACTGATAATTCGATCTTTTCCAAATGTGTTTCGGAGAAGCAGTTGGACTTCTCGAGCGATGTGCGGTGGGGCCACATCTTGCATGAAAATTGTTGAATTCAATGAGACTCTCTCCTGTAGGGCGGGTATGTCATACTGGCGAAGCAAATCGCAGCGACGCTGGCCAGTCATACTACACGTCTTTGGTACTTGAGCGCGAATCTGTTCAAAAAAGAATGTGCCAATGATCATCGTAGCCGTAAAGCCACACCATACGGTGACACGTTCACCGCACAGAGGAACTCCACGCACAGTGACTGGTGGTGAAGATCCCCACACTCGGCAATTCCATGTGTTCTCGTCACCAGTCAGAGAAAAATGAGCATCGTCCGTCCATAGGATGGTCCAGGGCCAGCCCTTGTCAACACCAATCCTTGCGAGGAAGTGGAGAGCGAAGTTGTTGTGCGTCCTGTGGTGCAAGCTGCTGCACGATATGGATCTTGTAGAGATACCATTTGAGAATGGTTCGAAGCACCTTGCGTACAGTGGACCACGGGATGTTTAATTCCCGTGACTCAGCACGCGGACTGCCTGACGATTGGGAATTGCGCGCAGAGTTGTCTGCCATGGCAACAGCGATTTCATCAACCACCTGTGGTGCAACCGATCTTCGGCCTCTTCCTGGAGCGATGGCTAATTCTCCAATTGATTTGAACCTCTTCATTGTGCTCCAACAGCAGGAGGAGAAGAGAACCCTTCCGTAATCCTGTCAGCCGAAGATATTCTCGAAGAGCAGCTGAAGCATTACTGTTGTTTTGAAAATAGAGCTTCACCAATAACGCCCTGCTCCTTATGTCCATGTTCATGTTGACACGTCAACAAGTGCACTGCGACTGCTTAGGTGTGTGAGACCATGAATCACGATGACTAATCACGGCACCTGGTGGCCATAGTTAGAACTGGACGGTGGCGTTGTGACGCATGGACATAATGCACCCCATACAATGAACATTAATGCTCCCAAGTTTGGTACACGTACGGTAGTTAGTTTCCGTGTTACAACGTGTTAAATAAGGAAAGTTTAATTATAAGCATCCGGTACAGCAGCCAAAACAATGGTTCAAATGGCTCTGAGCACTATGCGACTTAACTTCTGAGGTCATCAGTCGCCTAGAACTTAGAACTAATGAAACCTAACTAACCTAAGGACATCACACACAGCCATGCGCGAGGCAGGATTCGAACCTGCGACCGTAGCGGTCGCTCGGCTCCAGACTGCAGCGCCTAGAACCGCACGGCCACTCCGGCCGGCTACAGCAGCCAGTCTGACACTTTCGTGAATTCTGAACACGTGCGCACACCACAACAAAAAATGGGTCAAATGGCTCTGAGCACTATGGGACTTAATATCTGAGGTCATCAGTCCCCTAGAACGTAGAACTACTTAAACCTAACTAACCTAAGGACATCACACACATCCATGTCCGAGGCAGGATTCGAACCTGCGGCCGTAGCAGTCACGCGGTTCCGGAGTGAAGCGCCTAGAACCGCTCGGCCACAGCGGTCGGTTGACACCACAACAGCGCAACCGATGAAACAGTGTGATCTAATGTTTTGTTTAATTGTGTATATTCCTTCACAGGAGATATTCAGAAAGTTCGCCGTCACTACAATGTATTTTGCAGCTCCTGCAGACAACTGCTGTTGTACGGTTTAGTGACTTATAAACTGTAAAGGTGAGAAATTTATGTGGTGAGTACACGGGCATCAGTCACGTGTCCTCTTACACCAAGACCCCACATGCGAATACAACCGAAGCAACTTCACGCTACAAAGTGTTGTCTTTACTGACCATTTCAGAGTGCAATTCGCTTGCGCACGGTGCGATGGACGCAGGTGAAATGTGAGCGAGGCGTTTCTCCTTTGTATCCAGTCCGTGCTTGTAGCCTTCGCTCTTAACCCCACAAATAGTAATTATTTAATGGAGTAACGTCGGGTAATTTCGGTCTCTCCACGGTGACCGACCCAAGGCCCAGGTGACGTTTCAGAGAGGTAATGTGGCACTGACGGTACGGACTTTCACACAGTTGCATCTCAGATACGGTTAAGGAAAAGACTTACGTTCATTTGGAGATTTTTGTTCAGAATCACCAATACTATAACCCTTGAAAGCATGTCCCTATCCTCACCTTGTATTTGTTCCAAATTTACTGCGACAAGTTGATGCAGACACCCGGAGACGCAAGGTACTTCTCGCAATCTACAAGGAAGGAAGTACGTCCCGTCGAGTCTGTGGTTATTACAAACGGAGCAGATGTTCAGCTGTTCAAGAAAACAGCCCTCTTCAAAAGTGATTTAGGGAAACCACTTTTAACGTAAATCAGAATGGCCAGACAAGAATGTGTGCCTCACTCTCCGTGAATATGTACCCAGCGTGTAAAAACCGCCTCGTCCTTGGACAAGCACTACATGTAGACAATGAAGCTGAAGTAATCTATACTTACTAGGGTGAGATTACAATTTTCCACTTAGCCTAGCGTAAATTTGGAAACTTAAAACAAATGTCAGTAACATTAAACGTTCCAGAGGGGAAGGGGGGGGGGGGGGGGATGGCGTACGGGTAGGTAGCTATGGTCAGCTCTCCATCCACCAGAGCGCGAGCGCACAGCGTAGGAAAACTGTTATTTGTTTGGTTGCACAGTGTTGTATTTTGCCCAGAATGTCAGGTAACAGTCCGTCAGGATAATTATGTCGGCTTACCATACGTGTGAGCTTTTTATAGGTTATAGACGTTTTATTCACGGAACATATACATAAATCGTGAATAAAATATATATAATCTATAAAAGGCTCACAGTGTGGTAAGCCGACATAATCATCCGACGGACTGTTACCTTGATTCAGTATGGTTTAATTCATTATAATTATACTTACTGTCTAAATCATTTACTGCAGAGCGAGCATAGCAGTCACAGGCAATCTAAAAGCGTTAGACAGTGCTTTAAGACGTCCTTGCAATAAGTAGTTCAGTAAGAAAGTTCGACCACATAAATTTCTCACCTTTACAGTTTATAAGTCTCTAAACCACACACTGATACTACTAAATACAGAAATCTGCCTCTCTCAGATACATTCGAACATGTGTGGACACGATCGACCTCACTCCACCAGCGGCCATCAGCAAAAGAACACGATGTCGCACCTTACATCCTCTGGTCTCATTTGTATGACGTGACACGAACTTGCTCAAATGAACATATATTTTCTTCACCGTCATTCCTATACAAAATATTTCAGAGGTCTTAAATATTTTAAGTATGTATACGTTTAAAGCTTGCGAAATGTATTTTATAGAATGATGTTGAAGAAAACAGATGTTCCCCTTGCATCCCCTGTCCTCAGTTGTAAGACGTCTCACGAACTTGCTCAAATGAACAACCATTTTCTCCATCATCTTTCCTATTCAAAACATTTCACAAGCTTCAAAAAAATGTATACGACGGACTTTCTATAAGTAAGGGTATACAAGTTTCTCCTCAACCAATTTCAGTTGAAAAAATGCTGAATTTGTTGTGGGACATCGTGGAATATTCCCGCTTTAGTTCCTATAGGTTTTTGAAGCTCAAAAAGGCGGCTAGAATGGAGGTGCGTTCCAAGCAGAGAGATGTCACTTAGTTTCTTTTGAAGGGAAACCTGAGCATCTCAGATATACACAGGCGCTTCCAGAACGTCTACTGGGGCTTTGCTGTGAACGAAAGCACGGTGAGTCGTTGGACGAGGCGTTTCAGGCTATCGCAACAAGGTCACGCACACCTGACCGATCTCCCTCGTCCCTGCCGGCGGGACACGGCTGTGACTCTTGCAATGTTGGAACGTGCGAACACTCTTCTTCCAGCTGACCGACGGATCACAATCAGACACCTCGCCGCTCAATTGGACATCTCTGTTGGTAGAGTTGACACCCTCGTCCAGCAGCTGGTGTTCCTCGCCGCCTAACAGAAGACCATAACGAGCAACGAAGGACGACCTGTGCGAAATTGCTTGCGCTTTGTGAGACTGATTGTGACAGTTTTGTCGAAATCGTCACAGGCGATGAAACGTGTGTTCATTACTTTGAATCGGAAGCGAAATAGCAATCCATGGAGTGACGCGACACCACTTCTCGTCCGAAGAAAAAGTTCAAAGCTGCACCCTTTGTTGGGAAAATCATGGAGTTGGTCTTCTCCGACTCTGACGGTGTTATTCTGTATTGGTCCGCAGCTCGTGGTCGTGCGGTAGCGTTCTCGCTTCCCGCGCCCGGGTTTCCGGGTTCGATTCCCGGCGGGGTCAGGGATTTTCTCTGCCTCTTGATGACTGGGTGTTGTGTGCTGTTCTTAGGTCAGTTAGGTTTAAGTAGTTCTAAGTTCTAGGGGACTGATGAGCATAGGTGTTAAGTCCCATAGTGCTCAGAGCCATTTGAACCATTTTTATTCTGTATTATGTCCTCCATCATGGTGCAACGATCAACTCTGCAGCGTATTCTGCTATCCTCAGGGAACTGAGGAGACGACACAAAAATGCAAACGAACATTTCCTTCTCCATGACAACACAAGGCCGCACACAATTCCCCTTACCAGAGAGGAGTTCACAAATCTTCATTTGAGTGTTCTTCCTCATCCACCTTACAGCCTGGCCGTCGCATCCTCCGCCTTCCAGTTGCCTGGCTCAATGGAGAAAGCACTCCTCGAGAAGCAGTACGTTGACAATGTGTGACTGATGCAACAAGGCATTGGCTGCGACGTCTACCATTGGCGTTGGAGGTTACGTTGAAGAATAGGGTTTTGTAGCCAAAGAGTAGGGAATAATATGGTGTATAGGAATCCTGAATGAAACCAACCTGCATTCAGAAAAAAAAAATGTATTGAATTACTTTTTGGACACCCTTCATACATTATGTAATACTGTTTACACGCATTTAAAAATATTTTCATTGCATTTACACTATGTCGTATAATTCCATTTCTTATTTACAACGACGGAAAAATCGGAACTGCTACTGCTGATTAAATATGCTCTTTTACTCATTCTTGTCGTTTTCGCACTGCGAAACTCAAATGTTTTGTTTATAAATATTAATAAGCAATTTTATGTTTAAATAAACACAGGCAAATGATATCAGTATCATCTATTTATGCAGAAGCTAACTGTTTCGTGTGTGTGGTGAATAGTGTTTTTGGCTCAAACCAGTCTTAATCGAAGGATTTTGCTTATAATCAATTCGTAGTTTTACTTATCCTTATGTTAAACAGTCAGTTGTTAGAGGATTTCATGCCCAAATAGTTATTACATCGTATGCACATGCAGTGTGTTAATGTGTTTCTTTATAATTGTTACGCTATTTTTATAAATAATGGTTAATATCTTATTAAATAAAATGGTGCAAACGTGGTGATATTTCTAGGGACACTCTTTATTTTTCGATTTTAATATTTTACTTTTCTTTGTGAGTATATTTTGCTTCAAATTCGGCCATAATCTCGCCATTTTGTCGTGATGTAGCCAGGCAGTTAGTCGGTTCCCACTCTTCCCCGTCATCGGAAATTCCCAGCAATATCAGCTCAGTCGGCTCTTGCCATTTATATTTACTGCTCAATCGCAGAGGAAACGCCGCCGTCACTGTCAAAACTATAACATTACCCGACACTGTCGCCTCTTGTCTTATAAACTCTAACAGAGCTGGACTCTTTGTTTCATAACTGGAGGAAACGTAGAACAGATTATCTCGATAGGAAGTAGGAGATACAGACACTACACAGTGTACAAGCAGCAGCTGTAACGCTCACCTCGGAAATATGATGTTGCGCAATTAATATTTTGTGTGTCTGAAGATAGGCCCTTACATATCTGTGGCCTTGGTGCTCAACGAAATCCCCGAGCCATAGGTCCATAGCATGCCGCTAGAGCCACCAAAATGTCACAGTCCATTCAACAAGTGGAGCATCGTTCCGTAATTCGTTTTCTGTATCTACAGGGAAACAAAGCTGCAACAGTCCATACTGGGCTACAAGCCCGCATCAACAACAATGGCGGTTTGCTCAGTCGAGGTACAGGCGGTGTTCGCATTGTAACCTGTTCTAAGCATAGGCGTTCGCAATGGAGAGGGAGGCGAAAGGGGGCGTTTACCTCCTTCTGGAATTTGACTACAACCTTGGTGTTCATTCCACAATTCTGTCGCATTTCTAGCGATCGTTGTCAACGATTTTAATGAACTTCAGAATGAATATAGCCGACCGCGACGAGAAATACTACAGCTGTGATACTGTTGTGGTCTTCAGTCCGAAGACTGGTTTGATACAGCTCTTAATGCCTATTCCAAATTTGTCTTTGGTTTCCTTTAGGGCTTGCTCAATGAACAGATTAAATAACATCGCGGGTAGATTACAAGCCTGTCTCACTTCTTTCTCAACAGATGCTTGTCTTTCATGCCCCTCGACTCTTATAACTGTCGTCTGCTTTCTGTTAAAATTTAATATTCCTTTGATATCTAAGGAATTCTAGTAAACTTTGTCTTTTTACCTATTTGATGCTATTCCGTCTTCATGATTTCATCTCTCAAAGCTACCCATTCATCTTCTAGTGTATTGCCTCCCCTACTGTACTCAATCGTTGCGTAACGCTCTGTCAAAATTCTATCAGGCAGCTTCCTCTTTCATTCCTTTCCCCCAGGCTATAATCACGTACTAGTTTTCCTTCTCTTCCGTTTCCTACTATTGAATTCCTGCAGTCTTTAACACACACTATGTGTCTTGGGTTCTCTTAGTCGTCAGTCTTTTCAGGGAAAATTATGCCGATGCGACTGTGACTTTTGCGCTGCTCTGCATTCTAAGGTGCAGACGAATCTTCAGAGAATGGTGACGAAGTGTTATGTTCAGTCTTTTCTGCCATTTCCTGGTTCAGCCCTTATTGAGCCGCAAAAAAGAGACTGTCGAACACCCTGGAACACGGGTTTCCTCGCCGAATCGCAACACATAAACACTGCGGCAATATGAGTGCCTTTAATCCCTCCGCAGTCCCATAAGAATGCCCTCTGCGACTTGATGCACAACGGAATCGCAACATTAGTTTACCGTTTGTCTGAGGAAAAAGAAAATCCGTGGTGGCTTGCTGACTCTGCGCTCAATTTTAGACGGCGGAGATACTTTACTGCACACAGAGGAACACAGCTACGCTATAGTGTGCGAGCATACATCTATTATCAATTCCAGATCTACCGGTCAAGAAAAGGAAATTACCATTTTCTGTGCTGGAAGAAAGGGGAGAAAGTATTAAATTTCAACTTCGAAAAATTGTGCTCTCCAGGATTCGCACCTTACCAAAGTTTACGAGTGCAAGACGGCGCCGTCGGCAGTGACATAGATACGATTCTGCATTCCAGTCGACATGCTGCACAATAATGTGACAGCCTGGAGAGGAGAAGATGAGTGAGTTAGCAAGCAGGGAATGTTCTATAATGTACCGGGCAGCATTTGCAGAGGGGCATCAAATCGTCTCCAAGACGAACATTATTTTCCAGAAAATATATTATTATTAGAGTAAATTCTATACATTATATTACTATATGCGTTTCTGTGTAATGTCCTACCCAGGTACCCAGAATGTGGGTGGCTCGGGGTAGGGGGTGGTAGCGACAATGAAGTATCGTGCCCCTGGCACCAGTTATGTCCTCTACGCCACTGGAGACGATTATCTTGGTGCAATCTTAGGGTGCTAAAAGTTGGTTCTACCGTCCAATTTGAGAAGGTTTCGGGAGTTTTCCGGCATTCATTTAGTCATATATTGACCTTTGACTAAACTTTACCCAACCAGTCTAAAAAGACATGGCTTTGAAAACATTTGTTCAACTTCAGTTATGTCAGTCGATGCTAAAAAATAAATATCACGTAAATAATGCAATAAATCCATTTACGTGAGCAGATGTGAAGTTTTATAAGCAGAATGTTATAGATGGCATAAAAGACGAACAAGCCGTTTTTAAAGTTTATTCCCTGTTTCTCCGATTGAGGGACATTTCTCGATATCCAGTGTGAGTTTCTCGATCATTCTGAATTTTTCCTATTCAGATTTTTAATTTTCATTTTCATTTTAACATTACGGGGGTATGAAGAAGCTACTTTCTGCAATATTTTTTAGGTTTGTTTCATGATTCACTTAATAACCTTGATTTGAGAATGTAACTGTACATCGTTTGATGAAAAAAGTCGCATAAATATTCCTACCAATAACATAAAAAGAAGTACTTTGCGTATACTATTGAAATACGCTTTCTGATAGTTTTGTTGAGCAGAGATAAGAGGGGAAACTTTTCGTTTGTGAATTCGAAAGCGTAACTCTATCTGCCTCCCCCCATGAACCATGGACCTTGCCGTTGGTGGGGAGGCTTGCGTGCCTCAACGATACAGATAGCCGTACCGTAGGTGCAACCACAACGGAGGGGTATCTGTTGAGAGGCCAGACAAACGTGTGGTTCCTGAAAAGGGGCAGCAGCCTTTTCGGTAGTTGCAGGGGCAACAGTCTGGATGATTGACTGATCTGGCCTTGTAACACTAACCAAAACGGCCTTGCTGTTGTGGTACTGCGAACGGCTGAAAGCAAGGGGAAACTAGAGCCGTAATTTTTCCCGAGGGTATGCAGCTTTACTGTATGGTTAAATGATGATGGCGTCCTCTTGGGTAAAATATTCCGGAGGTAAAATGGTCTCCCATTCGGATCTCCGGGAGGGGACTACTCAAGAGGACGTCGTTATCAGGAGAAAGAAAACTGGCATTCTATGCATCGGAGCGTGGGATGTCAGATCCCTTAATCGAGCAGGTAGGTTAGAAAATTTAAAAAGGGAAATGGATAGGTTAAAGTTAGATATTTTGGGAATTAGTGAAGTTCGGTGGCAGGAGGAACAAGACTTCTAGTCAGGTGAATACAGGGTTATAAATACAAAATCAAATAGGGGTAATGCAGGAGTAGGTTTAATAATGAATGAAAATAGGAGTGCGGGTAAGCCACTACAAACAGCATAGTGAACGTATTATAGTGGCCAAGATATACACGAATCCCATGCCTACTACAGTAGTACAAGTTTATATGGCAACTAGCTCTGCAAATGACGAAGAAATTGAAGAAATGTATGATGAGATAAAAGAAATTATTCAGGTAGTGAAGGGAGACGAAAATTTAATAGTCATGGGTGACTGCATTTCGACAGTAGGAAAAGGGAGAGAAGGAAACATAGTAGGTGAATATGGATTGGGGCTATGAAAGGAAAGAGGAAATCGTCTGGTAGAATTTTGTACAGAACATAACTTAATCATAGCTAACACTTGGTTCAAGAATCATAAAAGAAGGTTGTATACATGGAAGAATCCTGGAGATACTAAAAGGTATCAGATAGATTATATAATGGTAAGACAGAGATTTACGAACCAGGTTTTAAATTGTAGGACATTTCCAGGGGCAGATGTGGACTCTGACCACAATCGATTGGTTATGAACTGTAGATTAAAACTGAAGAAATTGCAAAAAGGTGGGAATTTAAGGAGATGGGACTTGGATAAACTGACTAAACCAGAGGTTGTACAGAGTTTCAGGGACAGCATAAGGGAACAATTGACAGGAATGGGGGAAAGAAACACAGTAGAAGACGAATGGGTAGCTCTGAGGGATGAAGTAGTGAAGGCAGCAGAGGATCAAGTAGGTAAAAAGACGAGGGCTAGTAGAAATCCTTCGGTAACAGAACAAATATTGAATGTAATTGATGAAAGGAGAAAATATAAAATTGCAGTAAATGAAGCAGGCAAAAAGGAATACAAACGTCTCAAAAATGAGATCGACAGGAAGTGCAAAATGGCTAAGCAGCGATGGCTAGAGGACAAATGTAAGGATGTAGAGGCTTATCTCACTAGGGGTAAGATAGATACTGCCTACAGGAAAATTAAAGAGACCTTTGGAGAAAAGAGAGCCACTTATATGAATATCAAGAGCTCAGATGGAAACCCAGTTCTAAGCAAAGAGGGCAAAGCAGAAAGGTGGAAGGAGTATATAGAGGGTCTATACAAGGGCGATGTACTTGAGGACAATATTATGGAAATGGAAGAGGATGTAGATGAAGATGAGATGGGAGATATGATACTGCGTGAAGAGTTTGACAAAGCACTGAAAGACCTGAGTCGAAACAAGGCCCCGGGAGTAGACAACATTCCATTAGAACTACTGACGGCCTTGGGAGAGCCAGTCCTGACAAAACTCAAAACTCTACCATCTGGTGAGCAAGATGTACGAGACAGGCGAAATACCCTCAGACTTCAAGAAGAATATAATAATTCCAATCCCAAAGAAAGCAGGTGTTGACAGATGTGACAATTACCGAACTATCAGTTCAATAAGCCACAGCTGCAAAATACTAACGCGAATTATTTACAGACGAATGGAAAAACTGGTAGAAGCCGACCTCGGGGAAGATCAGTTTGGATTCCGTAGAAATGTTGGAACACGTGAGGCAATACTGACCTTACGACTTATCTTAGAAGAAAGATTAAGGAAAGGCAAACCTACGTTTCTAGCATTTGTAGACTTAAAGAAAGCTTTTGACAATGTTGACTGGAATACTCTCTTTCAAATTCTAAAGGTGGCAGGGGTAAAATACAGGGAGCGAAAGGCTATTTGCAATTTGTACAGAAACCATATTGTAGTTATAAGGGTCGAGGGGCATGAAAGGGGAGCAGTGGTTGGGAAGGGAGTAAGACAGGGTTGTAGCCTCTCCCCGATGTTATTCAATCTGTATATTGAGCAAACAGTAAAGGAAACAAAAGAAAAATTTGGAGTAGGTATTGAAATACAGGGAGAAGAAATAAAAACTTTGAGGTTCTCCGATGACATTGCAATTCTGTCAGAGACAGCAAAGGACTTGGAAGAGCAGTTGAACGGAATGGATGGTGTCTTAAAGGGAGGATATAAGATGAACATCAACAAAAGCAAAACGAGGATCATGGAATGTAGTCGAATTAAGTCGGGTGATGTTGAGGGTATTAGATTAGGAAATGAGACACTTAAAGTAGTTTTGCTATTTGGGGAGCAAAATAACTGACGATGGTCGAAGTAGAGAGGATATAAAATGCAGACTGGCAATGGCAAGGAAAGCGTTTCTGAAGAAGAGAAATTTGTTAACATGGAGTATAGATTTAAGTGTCAGGAAGTCGTTTCTGAAAGTATTTGTATGGAGTGTAGCCATGTATGTAAGTGAAACATGGACAATAAATAGTTTGGACAAGAAGAGAATAGAAGCTTTCGAAATGTGGTGCTACAGAAGAATGTTGAAGATTGGGTGGGTAGATCACGTAACTAATGAAGAGGTATTGAAGAGGATTGGGGAGAAGAGAAGTTTGTGGCACAACTTGACTAGAAGAAGGGATCGGTTGATAGGACATGTCCTGAGGCATCAAGGGATCACAAATTTAGCATTGGAGGGCAGCGAGGAGGGTAAAAATCGTAGAGGGAGACCAAGAGATGAATACACTAAGCAGATTCAGAAGGATGTAGGTTGCAGTAGGTACTGGGAGATGAAGGAGCTTGCACAGGACAGATTAGCATGGAGAGCTGCATCAAACCAGTCTGAGGACTGAAGACCACAACAACAACAACAACTCTATCTGAAGTGAGGGACGAAGTGAGAAACTGAACAAATATTTTTTCTGGAGAGCTCTGATATCACACATTTCAAAGAGTTAATTCCCGATAGCCGATCAATGCGAATGGGAATTTTAAACTGGCCTACATTGTTGTCGAATGGTCTACTATGTGCTACGTTTGTCGGCTACTGCGATTGTCCTGGATCACGATGAAGAACAGATGAAGCGTACAACACAATTACTTAACCTCGTTCAAAAGAACTGAAAGTTGCATCATCGTTGTTAGTGAACTATCGGTAAATGAAAACACTTCGAAATATTTCATTCATTGAAGGTAGAACTGGGATAAGAGCGTCACCCCTTAACTGCCAATTTTGGTGAACCATCCATCCCGCTTATGAGGCGACAGCTTATTTCAGCCATATTGTTCGAGGTAGAATGACTAATATATAGGAAGATAGACAATAGGATGAGAGGGATTAGTTAAAGGCGTGCAGGTACTCCGATATCAGTCCTCTGCATCATTATCTGTAGGAGGACTCCGTCTTCAGGCCACAAGTGGCCCAACGGGACCATCCGACCGCCGTGTCATCCTCAGTTGAGAATGCGGATAGGAGGGGCGTGTGGTCAGCACACCGCTCTCCCGGTCGTTATGATGGTTTTCTTTGACCGGAGCCGATACTATTCGGTCGAGTAGCTCCTCAATTTGCATCACGAGGCTGAGTGCACCCCGAAAAATGGCAACAGCGCATGGTGGCTGGATGGTCAGCTATCCAAGTGCCGACCACGCCCGACAGCGCTTAACTTCGGTGGTCTCACGATAACCGGTGTATCCACTGCGGCAAGGCCGTTGCCATCATTATCTGTACAGTCACCTAAAACATTAGATTTGTGTAGTACTAATTCGTTATACCATGACGCTTCATCACTGTACCATGAAGCCCGAGGAAACATTCCTCATCTTCTGGTATTTATATAGGTACTTAAGTCGACAGGTCGGCGAGTTCATGCGCTTACACAAGTAAGCAGTTGGCCTTCTTAACATTTCTTAGGAGTTTCTGACTTGAGAAGATTGTGAATTGATTATTCGCATATCATCCAAAAGCGAAGGATTTTTTGGACTTTTGAAAATGTGGAATTTTCAATTGTTTTTTGTGAGAAATGTAACCTTGATGTGTGATACGCCAGTAGCGAAATAAACTAGTTACGAAAATTGTCACGTTAAATGCGCAACATACAAATACCGTTAGCCGTTATGCGAAAGAACTAAATTTACCTGCATGCTCCTGCAGTGTGGTATGAACTACATCGATAACAACTATCAAGGGAACCTCCCCATCGCACCCCCCTTAGATTTAGTTATAAGTTGGCACAGTGGATAGGCCTTGAGAAACTGAACACAGATCAATCGAGAAAACAGGAAGAAATTCTGTGGAACCGTGAAAAAAATTAGTAAAATATTCAAATTGAGTAGTTCATATGTAAGATAGGCAACATCAAGGTGACGCGGCGAACTCACCAGCGCCGTGGTCCCGTCGTTAGCGTGAGTAGCTGTAGAACGAGAGGTCCTTGGTTCAAGTCTTCCCTCGACTGAAAATTTTACTTTCTTTATTTTCGCAAAGTTATGATCTGTTCGTTCGTTCATTGTCGTTTCTGTTCACTGCAATAAGTTTAGTGTCTGTGTTTTGCGACCGCACCGCAAAACCGTGCGATTAGTAGACGAAAGGACGTGCCTCTCCAATGGGAACCGAAAACATTTGATCGCAAGGTCATAGGTCAACAGATTCCTCCATAGGAAAGCATGTCTGATATATTTTATACGACACTGGTGACGGCATGTGCGTCACTTGACAGGAATATGTTGTCGACCCACCTAACTTGTACACTTAGCGAATGGGTAAAAAGATTCTTCTGCCTTGCCCGATCTAGATTTTCTTGTAAATGTGATAATCACTCCCAAAATAGTGATGAAAACATAAGAGTTTGTCTCGTAAAATGAAAATAAAAAATTAAAACTTTCACTCGAAGGAATACTTGAACCTAGAACCTCTCGTTTCTTAGCTGCTCTCGCTAACCACGGGACCACGGTTCACCTAGACTCCCTCTGTCCGTGATGTTGCCTATCTTCGCATGGACTACTAAGTTTGTATATTTTACTAATTTTTTTCGTAGTTCCACACAAGTTCTTCCTGTTTTCTCGATTGATCTGTGTTCAGTTTTTCAAGGTCTATCCAGTGTGCCAACTTATAACTAAATCTGAGGGCGGTGCGATGGGGAGGTTCCCTTGTAAGGGTTACGTAGTAGCAAGTTGTTTGCCAAATCCCTTCCTCTCTTAAGCTTATTGCCAGCTCACAGGTAAAAGGTCGGTCGTATCACTTCTGAGAAACCGCTCAGTACCGGTTAGAGTTACTGCGTGTGCGCTGCTTTATGAGCTCTTCCTGCAGTATCACCTACGGCCGTGGCCTTCACTTACGGCCATTCGCATCCCCTCAACAAAAAATCCACGAATGCGAGATACTGTAGAGTAAGTACGCAAGCGTCGCCTTAGCATACCACTCGCTCTGTAGTCGTTGACATCTATGTACGACAGTCATTCTAACGCTTCCGTAGATAGTGAACACGTGACTTAGACCACAGCAGCGCAAACGAGTTCTTGGCGGCAGTGAGAGATGCAGGGAGCGCCATTCGGCCGTCTGTTTTCGATTTGCGCCGCTTCCAAAGGCACTGACTTCGCAACCAGGTTCACCATAAGTATTGCGTTTACTTCCGTCACATCAACGATCTACAATAGAGTTAACAATGAAGACTGTTTGGCCAACCCAATCACTGAGGGTCACTATCCACCCTATTAGTCAAGAGTCGTGTGAGCAGCCTCAATTTAAATACGGCAACTCTTGATATGTTTGATACGCTGACAATCTTTGTTATACAGGGTGTGTCAAGGGTAAATGTAGTGCTTTGAGCGGTGCTAGTATTAGTGACTGGAACAAAAAGCCTCGTATGAACGTGTTTCCTGTTCTTAACCGTTTCCAAGGAAATTAATGAAAATGATGGGGAACAGGACAAATGGAGGTTTTAGGAAATGAAACATTCTGATCTATTGTTTTGTTGAATTGTGTACATTCCGTCACAGAAGGTGTGCAAACTGTTAGCCGTCGGCTACAATGTATTTTGCAGCTCCTGTAGGCAGTTGCTGTGTTGCTGATTTGAGCTCATTCGTATGGTCCTTTATTTGAGCACAGGTTCGTCAGTCGCGTGTCATCTTCCACCATGACTCACATGCGAATACAATCAAAGGGACTTCACGATACGTAGCCTTGTCTTTACTGACCGTTCCAGTGTGCAACTCGCTTGCGCATGGGGCTACAGACGCAGCTGAAATACGAACGAGGCGTTCCTTTATTGAGTCTTCTCCGTGCGTGTAGAGTTCACTCTTAAGCAAACACCACAAAGAGTAATTATTTAATGGAGTGAGAGCGGGTGACCTCGGTCTCTCACGGTGACTGATTCAACAGCCAGGATACGTTTCAATGAGGTAATGTGGCACTGGCCGTACTGATTTTCAAACACCTGCATGTCGAATACATATGTTCATTTGAAGTTTTTCGTTCAGAATCACCAATACTATCACCCAACAAAAAACGTACCTTTCTTGACGACACACTCTGTATTTGTCCCAAATTCACTAGGAGAACTTGACGTCGACACCCACAAACATAAGATTTGGTCATCAACGTGATCATTATAAACGTAGCAGTTGTTCTACTGTTCAATAAAAGAGCCGTCTTCGAAACCGATTTAGGGAAACCACTATGAACGTAGATGGACAAGAGTTATTTCCATACTCTCCGCGAATATATATCCAGTGTTTAGACACTGCACCACCTTTGGACACAGCTCTACATACAAACAAACGCAGCTGAAATAATCCTCGTAACCTGGAAGATTGGTTGATTATTTGATATGGGGGGGGGGGGGGGGACCAAACAGCGAGATCAATGGTCCCGTCGAATTAGGAAAGGATGAGGAAGGAAGTCGGCCGTGCCCTTTCAAAGGAGCCATGCCGGCACTTGGCTGAAGCGATTTAGGGACATCACGGAAAACCTACACTACTGGCCATTAAAATTGCTACACCAAGAAGAAATGCAGATGATAAACGGGTATTCATTGGACAAATACATTATACTAGAACTGACATGTGATTACATTTTCACGCAGTTTGGATGCAAGATCCTGAGAAATCAATACCCAGAACAACCACCTCTGGCCTTAATAACGGCCTTGATACGCCTGGGCATTGAGTCAATCAGACCTTGGATTGCGTGTCAGGGACAGCTTCCCATGCAGCTTCAGCACGATACCACAGTTCATCAAGAGTAGTGACTGGCGTATTGTAACTAACCAGTTGCTCGGTCACCATTGACCAGACGTTTTCAATTGGTGAGAGATCTGGTGAATGTGCTGGCCAGGGCAACAATCGAACATTTTCTGTATCCTGAAAGGCCCGTACAGGACCTGCAACATGCGTTCGTGCATTACCCTGCTGAAATGTAGGGTTTCGCAGGGATCGAATGAAGGGTAGATCCACGCTTCGTAACACATCTGAAATGTAACGTCCACTGTTCAAAGTGCCGTCAATGCGAACAAGAGGTGACCGAGACGTGTAACCAATTGGACCCCATACCATCACGCCGGGTGATACGCTAGTATGGCCATGACGAATACACGCTTCCAATATGTGTTCACCGCGATGTCGCCAAACACGGGTGCGACCATCATGATGCTGTAAACAGAACCTGGATTCATCCGAAAAAATGACGTTTTGCCATTCGTGCACTCAGGTTCGTCGTTGAGTACACCATCGCAGGCGCTCCTGTCTGTGATGCAGCGTCAAGGGTAACCGCAGCCATGGTCTCCGAGCTGATAGTCCATGTTGCTGCAAACGTTGTCAAACTGTTCGTGCAAATGGTTGTTGTCTTGCAAACGTCCCCATCTGTTGACGCAGGGATCGAGACGTGGCTGCACGATCCGTTACAGCCATGCGGATAAGATGCCTATCATCTCGACTGCTAGTGATACGAAGTCGTTGGGATCCAGCACGGCGTTCCGTATTATCCTCCTGAACGCGCCGATTTCATTTTCTGCTAACAGTCATTGGATCTCGACCAACGCGAGCAGCAATGCCGCGATACGATAAACCGCAATCGTGATAGGCTACAATCCGTCCTTTTCCAAAGTCAGAAACGCGATGGAACGCATTTCGCCTCCTTACACGAGACATCACACCAACGTTCCACCAGGCAACGCCGGTCAACTGCTGTTTGTATATGAGAAATCGGTTGGAAACTTTCTTCATGTCAGCACGTTGTAGGTGTCGCCACCGGCGCCAACCTTGTGTGAATGCTCTGAAAAGCTAATCATTTGCATATCACAGCATCTTCTTGCTGTCGGTTAAATTTCTCGTCTGTAGCACGTCATCTTCGTGGTGTAGCAATTTTAATGGCCAGTAGTGTAACATCCGATAATGAAACCTCTGTGCAAGAGGAATGCTTCCAGGGCCGTGGTGATGCTACTGGAAACAAACATAAGATTGTTACATCTCCTTTGGCTACTGCTTGCGGTGCTTACTCCCTCGTAAGAATATGCTATTGTTTCCTGTGCATATTCTTGCAGCACAGCATGGATGGTACCCCAATATATCAACTATCGAAAATATTTATGTCGTTTTTTCACATCTCTCTATTTCCTAGTCAGGCGTGGCAGCATTTGTCAAAACAGATACTACTGCTAATAATAGGCACACCTACCGTGGGAAGTGTGATTGAGGGAACGTATGTTCCCGACTTATATACACTCCTGGAAATTGAAATAAGAACACCGTGAATTCATTGTCCCAGGAAGGGGAAACTTTATTGACACATTCCTGGGGTCAGATACATCACATGATCACACTGACAGAACCACAGGCACATAGACACAGGCAACAGAGCATGCACAATGTCGGCACTAGTACAGTATATATCCACCTTTCGCAGCAATGCAGGCTGCTATTCTCCCATGGAGACGATCGTAGAGATGCTGGATGTAGTCCTGTGGAACGGCTTGCCATGCCATTTCCACCTGGCGCCTCAGTTGGACCAGCGTTCGTGCTGGACGTGCAGACCGCGTGAGACGACGCTTCATCCAGTCCCAAACATGCCCAATGGGGGACAGATCCGGAGATCTTGCTGGCCAGGGTAGTTGACTTACACCTTCTAGAGCACGTTGGGTGGCACGGGATACATGCGGACGTGCATTGTCCTGTTGGAACAGCAAGTTCCCTTGCCTGTCTAGGAATGGTAGAACGATGGGTTCGATGACGGTTTGGATGTACCGTGCACTATTCAGTGTCCCCTCGACGATCACCAGTATTGTACGGCCAGTGTAGGAGATCGCTCCCCACACCATGATGCCGGGTGTTGGCCCTGTGTGCCTTGGTCGTATGCAGTCCTGATTGTGGCGCTCACCTGCACGGCGCCAAACACGCATACGAGCATCATTGGCACCAAGGCAGAAGCGACTCTCATCGCTGAAGACGACACGTCTCCATTCGTCCCTCCATTCACGCCTGTCGCGACACCGCTGGAGGCGGGCTGCACGATGTTGGGGCGTGAGCGGATGACGGCCTAATGGTGTGCGGGACCGTAGCCCAGCTTCATGGAGACGGTTGCGAATGGTCCTCGCCGATACCCCAGGAGCAACAGTGTCCCTAATTTGCTGGGAAGTGGTGGTGCGGTCCCCTACGGCACTGCGTAGGATCCTACGGTCTTGGCGTGCATCCGTGCGTCGCTGCGGTCCGGTCCCAGGTCGACGGGCACGTGCACCTTCCGCCGACCACTGGCAATAACATCGATGTACTGTGGAGACCTCACGCCCCACGTGTTGAGCAATTCGGCGGTACGTCCACCCGGCCTCCCGCATGCCCACTATATGCCCTCGCTCAAAGTCCGTCAACTGCACATACGGTTCACGTCCACGCTGTCGCGGCATGCTACCAGTGTTAAAGACTGCGATGGAGCTCCGTATGCCACGGCAAACTGGCTGACACTGACGGCGGCGGTGCACAAATGCTGCGCAGCTAGCGCCATTCGACGGCCAACACCGTGGTTCCTGGTGTGTCCGCTGTGCCGTGCGTGTGATCATTGCTTGTACAGCCCTCTCGCAGTGTCCGGAGCAAGTATGGTGGGTCTGACACACCGGTGTCAATGTGTTCTTTTTTCCATTTCCAGGAGTGTATATATATATATACATACTTACTTATCGCGAATGGACCCAGAAGGATCACGCAAAGCTTTCTGACGTCGTTTCTTCCATACTTCTTTCATTCGTTCTCCATCTTTTCTTTTTCTTTCTTCTGTCCATTTTGTTCCTGGTCTCTTTAGTGCTTCCTTCTCCGACAATACAATCCACTTTTCCATCTTATTTCTAAAAGTTTTTCTATCTTTGACATCTTTAAGTTCAATATTTGCTTTTTGTAAATCTAATTTTACTTGGCTAATCCATGGTGTTGTTGGTTTGACTTTTTCTATGTAAGTGAGAATTCTGTTGGTGAGTCGTGTGGGGGGAAGTCTAGTGACATGTCCATAAAATTTTAATCTTCGCCTTCTTATGTCTGCTGCCAGGTTTGATATAGTTTCTGTGGTTCTTCTTGATTGTATCCGGTATCCTTCTTCTGTTAATTTTGGACCTAAAATCTTTCTCATACTTTTGCGTTCTTCTTTTAGTATTTTTTCTAAATCACATTTTGTGTGGAGTGTGAGCGTTTCACTAGCATATAGTGCTGCTGGCTTAATTACTGCGCAGTAGTGTCTGATTTTTGTGTTCGAGGAGATGCATTTTTTATTCTATATTTCATGTGTCATACCATATGCTCTCTTCATTTTATGTTGTCTGATCTTCTGTGCAACTTTCTCTCCTCCGGTTGGCTCCAAAATTTCACCTAGGTATTTAAAATGTTTTACGCTATTTATTTTTCCATATTTTGTGTTCAAACTGTGTATATGGAATTTCGTACAGAAAAATTCTGTCTTTTGAAACGAAATTTGTAAACCTATTTTATCCGCGCATTCCTTAAGGATCTCTATTTGTTTGGTGGCGATTTCTTCATCATCTGCAAGTATGGCCAAGTCGTCCGCGAATGCCAAACAAGATATCTCCACGTTGTCTTTGGTTCTACCAAGATGGTTTGGTTTCCAGTAGGATTGATTTTTTAATTCTTTTTCCCATTCCTTAATGACTTTATCCAGGACTATATTAAACAGAAGTGGAGATAGCCCGTCACCTTGACGTACTCCAGTTTTTATGAGAAAAGGTTCAGAGATTTATCCCCTGAATTTAACTTTAGATACAGTGTCTGTCAGTGATTCTTTGATAAGCCTTAGTGTTTTGGAGTCAAGTCCAAGTTCCTCTAAAATGTTAAACAAAGATTGCCGGTCAATTGAGTCATAGGCTTTCTTAAAATCTACAAATGTACAAATTATGGGGGCATTTCTAACTGCTTTGTGTTTTAATATTGTCTTTAAATTAAATATTTGTTCTATGCATGAGCGACCGGGGCGGAAGCCTGCTTGATAATCACCAATTTGGCGTTCCAGCTGCTCTTGTGTTCTTTTCAGCAGGCATGTTGAGAGAATTTTGTAGGTGACTTGTAAAAGTGAGATTCCCCTGTAGTTATTGACATTTGCTCTGTCTCCTTTTTTATGTAACGGGTGAATAAGGGCACATTTCCAATCCTCTGGTAATTTTTCTGTTTCCCATATTTTTGTTATTATTTTTGTGAGCTCTTGCAACGTCTTTGGTCCTAGGTTTTTTAATAGCTCTGCAACAATGCCATCTTTCCCCAAATGTTCTATAATTTTTTAAGTTTTTAATGTGACATTTGATTTCTTCCTGTGTTGGTGGTAATGAATCCGGTTGAGCGTTGGCACTGATTTCTTTGGGAAACCTTAAACTAGGTTCTGGGCAATTTAGTAGGTTAGAAAAATATTGAGCCAATACTTGACAGTTTTCCTGGTTTGTTAGGGCTAATTTACCATCTGGTTTTCTGAAACATAAATTTTGAGGGATATATCCTCGTATTTTATCTGCGAAAGTTCTGTAGAAGTCTCTTGTATTATAGTTTTGGAAATTTTCTTCTATGGCATCCAGTTGTGCCTTTGTGTACTTCCTATTTGCTTGCCTAACAGATTTTGAAACCTGTTTTCTAACCTCGTTAAATAAATGTAGACTTTCTTGTGATTTTTTACTGTTATATTCTTGAAATGCCTTTTTTCTCCTTTCCAATGCATTTTCACAGTCTGAATCCCACCAAGGGTGTTTGAATATCTTTTTCAGGGGAATAGTTTCCTTAGCTATTCGCGTGATTTTAGAATGAAATTCTTCCCATGTGTTTGCCTTTTCCTTCTCTCATTCTTCTTTTACTTTAGATTCTTTAATCTTCTTGGTGTCATATTCCTGTATTTCTGTTTTCTTCTGATGACTTCTTCGTGCTGTAAACTTGATTTTAATTCTAGTTGGGTAATGGTCTGAATCAATGTTTGCTCCTCTGCGTACTTGGACGTCGTAAATTTCTTTTTGTACTGGGTATGAAATCGCCACATGATCTATTTGAAACTCGCCAAATTGTTGTATAGGAGATCTCCATGTCTTTTGTTTTCTTGGACATTTTCTTAGAGATGTTGACAGTATCTTCAGGTTATTCTGCTTACATAGTTCGACGAGCCTTGTACCATTTTTATTGGTAAATTTATGTGCAGGATATTTGCCTACGGTTTTTTGGTGGATTTTCTCTCTACCAATTTGGGCATTAAAATCGCCGAGTAGAACTTTTGTATCATCTTTTGGAATTTGGCCATTATATTCTCCAAATTTTCCCAGAACTTTTCTGTTTCTATGGGGTTTTTCTTGTTGTCTCCGTTTGTGGGAGCATGAACATTAACCATTGTGTATGTTTTGTTGGCACATTGTAAGCGCATCGTCATTATCCTATTATTTACGGGAGTAACTTCCTTGATGGAGCTGAGCACGCTCTTGTGTATGATAAACGCCATCCCGAGATGGGGGGCTCCTCTTCCGATTCGTTTATCCGTCTTGCTCTTAAAGATGCGATAGTTGCCATAATCTGATGTTTCTTCATCTGTAAAACGTGTCTCCTGTAAAGCTAGTATTACTATCTTTTGCTTTTCAAGTTCTGTTGTAAGGTTTAGAAGTTTTCCTGGTTGGATTAATGTATTTATGTTAAAGGTTCCAATGTATGTAGGTGTTTTAAGTGGAAGTTTGCCAGAGAGCTCCGACTTTCTCTGATGTAGTCGTGTAAGTCCAGGTTCCCCAGAATCCGAATTCCTGGTTGCCACCTGTTGATGGGTGGATTGGTTACCACCTGGGGTAATGTTGTTATTACTTGCACGAGTCATACTTGCTTGTAATCAAGTTGGTCCAGTGTTTCCACTGGGTGTTTAGAACCAGGGATTGTTAGTTCCTGGCGCATTATGACCAGCCGCACATTGTGTGAACAGACTCTGACCAGGATGCCGATGGTTCCCACTTCAGACGCGTCCTGGATTTGGGTGTTGACAGTGCTTATTGTAATGGAGGCACTTACTCGCCATGACACAGCAACGTCTTCGGGTTCTGTGGTTTTTGAATGAGTGTGACCCTTGCCAAAAGTCACCCTCCCACACCCTCGTGATGCTGCCGCCTCGGCATATATATATAATCCGTTAGTTTCGTAAGAGACATAACAGTAGTCTCTCGACTTCATTTTAGTTTATTTACAAGCAGTTCGAGTAGCGGATATACACCGATGACACCTTCGTAGTGAGGAACAACTCGGTCACTTCCTCGGACACCAGAATAGTGTAGAAGGAAGTAGTTTTATCATCATAAAGTTTGACGACCTAGTGACTGTTGTATAAAATTTCAGGATACTTGTATTTCCAATGCTGGACGCATATATCTCGCACTAGAGTATTAAGAGGGTGGCATTCCGCATGACCAATGCTTCTGAAACCATATGGCTTTAACAATATAGCATTTGTGGGAGCAGAACTGTGTAGCCTTAGGAGTATCTGTTATATCCACACAATACTCCGATGTCTACAATACACGGATACTGGGTGCTAATCTCATTGGCAATCATGGATCTGCAGAGATTTTGTGCCTTGGATGGTTGCTGTCAGTAAGACTGGCGAGGAACAGTCTTCGCTTAATGGCAGTTATGGATTCAGCTCACTCTGTTCCATCACTGTCATGCTTCTGGTCAGTTGTAGATTAAATCCACGGCCATGTTGCAGGGAGGGTTTGTCCAGGACAATGGGGAAAGATTTTTTATTCTACGACTTTATCCTGTGAATGTGAGAATACCCTGTTACTCTCATCCTTGTGGGGAAAGATGGATAGTCGCAACGGTAAATTCACGTGATGATCGATGTGCCAGAACTATGTAGATAATCAGTATAGGAGGACACTGTCTGGTATATTTTGCCATGTATGGCGAAATGGATGTACTGCACAGTCTTCTATATGTATTCTCAGACTTTTATATGGACTCGCAAGGTAATAGAAGTGTGTTTTAGCGATGATACAGAAAGTGGGAAGCATTCTTCTGTGTCACTGGCAGGGGTTGAAATTACGGAACAACTGGTAAAATTGCTAAAATTTATCACACTATCAGCTGTGGTGCTTCTTAGAGTACATCGTCCTATATTAGCGGTGTCTTTTCCATCGCATCTGTTCGCTGGTATGCTGTTCATTACTATATAATGTTTCACCAACACCATTTGTTTCAGATGGAGAGAGTCTTGGTGGAACACTGGACATCGACTACTTGTCAATGTGGAACATGGGATTACATTTACAGATCATCACCTTCAGGCAGTTGCTTGGAGATGTTCGTCAATGCTCCAGACTCATGCTATTTCCATATGCTGTGATGCTCTCAACATTTATTTTCTTCAATAAGATAACGATGCCTCTTTTTACTTCTACTATCCCACACATGTTGTGAATAGTACCTTCCGGGGATGGTCAACAACAGAATAGTGATCATTTATGTGACCGTAAAATGAGGAAAGAATGCTCTTGGTCTCTTTGAAATGGACTAACGAGACGACAGTGCCCCTTCACTGTGGAAGATGAGATTAAACACATAGGCCATCACCTTAGAACAGCTACTTTGAAACACTCCACAATACCGCATACTTCCCCGGTTTCCATATGCTGCAATGTCTTCCACCTTTCTGTCAATAAGAAACATCGCCCCTGTGTCTTATTTCTACCATCTTGTGTGTTGTGGGAGCAGCGCAGTTTACACCATGCGATGTGAGAGCTGAAACGTAGTATGTCGGTTTAGCACCTAATAGATACTTCGAAGTCATGGTAGAAAAACAAAATGTATGGCAGTGTACCAAACTGTAGTCATACACTACCTGGATATGTTACAGCTGTAACACTATGTGTCAAAGTACTTGTGAAAGAACAACACAGGTATCCTGTCTTGTGGTTGATAGTCTGTGGGGTATGGTCTTCCTCCAGTATAGGAGCCAAAACTTTACACAGATCTATGCCAGCGACTTTGATGATGGGCCATCTGGTCCAGTGGACCAATGTTTATATTTTAATATGACCAATGTCAACATGCAGATGGTATTCGTTTTTCAATATATTGGAAGAGAGAGATGCAGTGAAATCTTATACCTGCAGCTGTTATAACGAGTAGTATGACTGGTTAATGTTTGGATGAATATAGTTCATATTTCTTTTTTACCTATCGGGATGTTGCAAAATAACGGTGAGGAGCCCTCTTGAACGTAATAAATGACTATATAGATACTTTGGTGTATAGGTATTTCATACATCTGAAATGAATGTAGTGTCCTTGTGCACGACATTTTTTAATTTGAATCAATTTTGTCATAAAACTAGCAGAAATTGGTTTGTGATTTTAGGACGCAGAATGCTCTCAAAATGTGCCGATTTTGTTCATAAAGGTAATAGAAATCGACTGTATTTATTCCTGTGGAATCTTGACTGTTTTTATTATTATTGTCACGATTGAGTGTTTAAAAATATGTATTACAGCAATTCCTGTGTTATTTGTCCTCCATAACCTCTAATTATGAAGTAGACAACACTTGAATTATAGCTCATTGTGGAACGTCAAAATGATAACGTTTTTCCAAACATGTGAGTAGATTGCATGAAAGGGGCTGTTCTGTGATGATCAAATAGCTTACGAAACTACAACATAAAAATCTGCCGCTATTGTGAATGATAGTTTGCTGGATGTTGACTTTTTCTCCAAGTACAGGTGACAGAAACTTATATGCAGGTCGTAGAGGAGAATTAAGGAGCAAAAACGTCGGGTGTCAGCTCGCAGACAATATTTGTTTTCGATGTATTGGAGGGATGTTATAGTGTTCTCTACCAGGTGAAATTAGGAGGTTGTATTACAAGGTATGTTCTCACGACATTTTTTGTTACGTTTTGTAAACGCCAGTGCGATATGTCATCGCATTTGTAAAACAGGACCTACAATAGTTTACAAAATAACAATGTCCTCTAGAATTATAGTCAATTGTTGCTGAACCCAAAATGATTGTGTTTTCCCGATATGTGAATAAATAGCGTGAAAGGCTGCATTCTCTAATATTATTTTAAGTGCCTGAAATGTGTGTAATACCAACGTGCATGACAATTGTATTGTATTGTATTGTATTGTATGGAACTGGGGACCTAGAAACGATGGAGAGGCTTCGTCTTCGCCGTAGCCCTCAGTGGTTCACAACCCCACAATAGGCTACAGCAGTCCACTCACACCACTGCCACCCCACACCGAACCCAACCCAGGGTTATTGTGCGGTTCGCCCCCAGTGCTCCCCCCCCCCCCCCCCCCCCCCCTCCGTCCCCCGCGGGAACGTCTCACACGAGTCGAGTGTAACCCAATGTTTGCATGGTAGAGTAAGTATGGTGTACGTGTACATGGAGAAAGTATTTGTGCAGCAATCGGCGACATAGTGTAACTGAGATGGTAAAGGGGAACCAGCCCACATTCGCCGAGGCAGATGGAAAACTGCCTTTAAAACCATCCACAGACTGGCTGGCACACCGGACCTCGACACTTATCTGCCGGACGGATTCATGCCAGGGACCGCCACACTTTCCCACCTGGAAAGCAGTGCGTTAGACCGAGGGGCTAACTCGGCGGGCTGCATGACAATTAGTTTACAGACACTGATGTGAATGCTGCGACACTCTCAAAAGCATGTTATTTTGTCCATCAAACAAAGAAATCGCTTAACATAGATGTCTCTTTTCAATCTTCAGTGTTTAAATTCTTGCCTTTTTTTATTCTAATGAAAGTATCGAAATAACTAGGAGATTCTGCAGTGATGGATAGTTTCGCAGTTTAGTGTATGTTTTCGATTTTGCACAGGGAGATAAGTTAATACATCTGTCAGATGTATTGCTATAGACATCCAACCTCTGATGTTTGGTCATCTGTAAGTAGCGACGGTGCTGTAGCGTTTTTAACTCCACTGAACGTCACAAAATAATGGGAGTTGGGGAAAGAGATGCGAATTGTATCCAGCAGCGAATGTAAAAGAATGACTGCGTAGATGCCATTCTATACTGATAACCGAATGATGTGAAAAGAATGTAAAACCCTCTTGAACAGGAATTTATAACTTGAACACAAGGAATGCTCTCAAACTATACCGATTACACTCATAAAACTAAAAGAAAATTGACTGCGGTTCTTTTATTAAAACTAGGGTGCTTTTTATTGTTGTCGCGATTGTGTCTTTTTATAATACGTGCTCACTTATGTAAGTAGGCTGTTTAGGTTTTTATGTTGGTAGCGCCATGTAGCGCTGTGAAGGCTACTGTGCTGTGTGAAGGCTGTGGTTGGTTTGCATTGTTGGAGTATATGCTATTGTAGTGTTGGGCAGTTGGCTGTTAACAGCGCGTAGCGTTGCGCAGTTGGAGGTGAGCCGCCAGCAGTGGTGGATGTGGGGAGAGAAATGGCGGAGTTTTGAGAGCGGATGATCTGGACGTGTGTCCATCAGAGACAGTAAATTTGTAAGACTGGATGTCATGAACTGCTATATATATTATGAGTTTTGAACACTATTAAGGTAAATACATTGTTTGTTCTCTATCAAAATCTTTCATTTGCTAACTATGCCTATCAGTAGTTAGTACCTTCAGTAGTTAGAATCTTTTATTTAGCTGGCAGTATTGGCGCTCGCTGTATTGCAGTAGTTCGAGTAACGAAGATTTTTGTGAGGTAAGTGATTCATGAAAGGTATGGGTTATTGTCAGTCAGGGTCATTCTTTTGTAGGGATTATTGAAAGTCAGATTGCATTGCGCTAAAAAAAATATTGTCAGTTTCCTGTTGATCACAATAAGTAAAGAGAGAAATGTCTGAGGGTGTTCAGTTTTGCTCAGCTGTTTGAAAATCAAATAACCTAGAGGTTTTCCAGCACTGTCATTTATAAATTTTCTAATGGAATGTTTCAAAATCGGAGCATCTCAGATATTCACAGGCGCTTGCGAAACGTCTAAGGGGGCATTGCAGTGAACCAAAGCACGCTGAGCCGCTGAACGAGGCATTTCAGACTATCGCAACAAGACTGCGCGAACCTGTTCGATCTCCTTCATGCACACGGCTGTGACTCCTGCAATGTTGGAATGTGCGGACACTCACCTTGCCGGCCGCGGTGGTCTAGCGGTTCTAGGCGCTCAGTCCGGAACCGCGGGACTGCTACCGTCGCAGGTTCGAATCCTACCTCGGGCATGGATGCGTGTGATGTCCTTAGGTCAGTTAGATTTAAGTAGTTCTAAGTTCTAGGGGACTGATGACCACACATGTTAAGTCCCATAGTGCTCAGAGCCATTTGAACCATTTGACACCTTCCAGGTGACCGACGGATCACTTTCAAACACCTCGCCGCTCAGCTGGACGTCTCTGTTGGTGGTGCTGACACAGTCGTCCAGAAGCTGGTGTTCCTCGCCGCCTAACAGAAGACCATAACGAGCAACAAAGGACCACCTGTAAGAAATTGCTTGCGCGTTGCGAGACTGATTGTGACAGTTTTGTCGAAATCGTCACAGGCGATGAAACATATGTTCATCACTTCGAACCGGAAGCAAAACAGCAATCCATGGAGTGACGCGACACCACTTCTCGTCCGAAGCTGTTTGAAAATCCAATAATGTAAGAGGTTTATCAGCACAGTAATTCATTTTCGAAGGGACGTTTCACTTATAAGGGGTAAGGCGGTGGGGGGGGGGGGGGGGGGCGGTGCTGCTACAGCTGCAGCTGCATTTCAGAATGAACAACATGCGGTTGCGGTCGGGGCAGCCTTCATTTATTGCGCTTTGTTCCCGCATCCATAGTGCTGACTGTCCCCAGACATATATTCTACATTCTGCTGGTAGAAGGCACTGCCCACGTGCTGGGTGGGTTGTGCAGCAGCGTGCAGAAGCGGTACCAGCTATCGGTTTTCTAGCCCGTGGACGTTTGAAACAGCGCTCCGAAGAGTTCTCCAGAATTTCGTGATTGTTCCAGGAGTCCGGACTTTCTGAGAAATACATTTAACAGATTGCAGGAAGCATCCGTCTGTGACTGCTTTCTACAGACCGGAGACAGTATATTACCGCCACTATATGTATCTCTTTGTGGACCATCACTGACAAGACATAACAGGCCTGTGGTGAGGAGAGGGGGGATGAGGGATGTATGGGGGTGGTGAGACTAGCCCTTGAGAGCTGTTTTTTTGTTGTTTTTTTTTTCAGGACAGTTTCGATGTGTAATTATAATAGTGAAGCATTTTCCATCAGTTGTGGTAGTATGCGTTGGCCTTCCTGAATTTCAAACAGCAGGGCTGCGGGTGATTGTCGAGTATTGCAGCAGGAGGCGTCTTTAGCGAACTCCATTGTCAACAGCGACAGACAAGTCCTCAGCTGTATGCTTACAGGTAATAAACTTATTAAACTCATCTCTGTAAAACACCAACATGTCGTCAGTTGAACTAATATCCTACCAAAAATAAAGATAGTACCTTCCGCTCCAGCCTTTCTCCCTCAGATTGTAGGTGAAGGAATTATTCTATGTAGAATTTGAGTATGTCTGCCATTAGGTAATGTGAAATTTTTCCCAGCAGCATTACACCAGCTGTATCACATCGTCAATTTTTGAGCTATATTGCTTCTTATGTAGCGCTATGCATACAGATGTTTAATGAGGACCGATCTTTATGACTAATTATGTAATTAGAACCAATCTTTACTTAAATTTCCCATTCAAAATAAATAAAGTACGTTAAGCTAACGTTACCCTGTGTTGGGAGGGAGGGGGAGGGGGTGGAGGGTGAATGTGTTTGGGCTTCTGTCCAGAAAGACCAGGGTTCGCATCTTGGAAAGCGTACTGCTATTTTGAATTTCCCGCCAGTCCCTTGTGGAGGCCGGGTGGGACACCAGCAAAGCTTTGGGTCAAAGAAATTCCCGCCATTTTTGGAATTCAAAATTTTTTTTGAATTTTCCGCTAAAATTTGAAATTTCCGCCAACAGGGCAGGTTGGGGAGGGGAAGGGAATTGGAGGGGGAAGGTGAGGGTACCCTTAACGTCGTCCAGGTGTGAGGGTAATAAATCAGTTTAGTTAATTTGCATATCAATTTGATTTCAAAATTATGGTCTTAGCCCCATTACCCCGCTATTGTCATGCAAGTCACTTTTTATTTGCAACGATACACAAATCCGACCACTCATCGCTGATCAGACATGCCCTTTTATTCACTCTCGCCGTATTCGCATGGTGTTAAACGTTTTCTTATAAATATTAATATGCAAATTTATCATTAAACAAATATGGACAAATAAATATTAATGTCGGCTATCTATGCAGTGGCTAACTGTTTCGCGTGTGTGGCGAACTTTGTTTCTGGCATGCACTAGTCTTAACCAATTGTTTATCATCAATTGGCAGCTTGACGCTAAGCCCTCAGTTGTCAGAGGATTTCGTGCTCAGACGGATGCTATATCATGAGCATAGGCAGTTTGTGGGTATATATTCATCATCATACGAAGATCAGAGAGATTGAAAAGCAGGGAAGAAAAATTCTGAGGAAAATATATGGACCAGTGTTTCAGGAAGGAATTTGGATGAATAGGCCAACTAGAGAGGTTTACAAAGATGTAGAAACAATAACAGACACCATTAGAATGAGAAGGATGAAATTTTATGGACATATCAGCAAGATGAATAAAACCAGGCTCACAAGGCAAATCTTTGAGATAGTAAACAAGAGCAAAAACAAGACAAAGTGGATCACTGAATCAGAAGAAGACATTATAAACATTAGAGAACAGTTTAGAAACATCATAAAGAAAACACACTTAAACAAGAAGACACAGACAACAGAACGGGAAAAAGATGATCGGAAGAGCACAAGAGAGAAAGAACACAGTGAACGTATGAAGAGAATTTGGGAAGAATGAAGAAAGAAGAAGAAATCATGACTACTCAAGTTCAGTCGCTCTCTTAAAAGGAAATACTCGAAAATATTAATAACATATATTTGTATACAGTTGTGAGGCGATTTTTATAAATAATTTGTCAATAGCTTATTCTATAAAATGGTGAAAACATGGTGATTTTTCTAGGACACCCTTTACTTTGCGCTATTAATATTTTACTTTTCTTTGTAAGTATAGTTTGCTTGAAATCCAGCCAGAATCTCGCCATTTCAGCATGATGTAGCCAGGCGGTTCCTCGGTTCCCCCTCTCCCCCCTTATCGGAAATTCCCGGCAACATCCGCTCAGTCGGTTCTTCCCATCTATATTTACTGCTCAACAGCAGACGACACGCCGCCGTCACTTTCAAAGCTATCACATTACGTGACACTGTCGCCTGTGGTTTATAAACTCTTACATAGCTGGATCTTTGTTTCAGGTCTGCAGGAAATGTAGAACAGGTTATCTCGATTTGAAGTGGAAGATAAAGGAACCATACAGTGTACAAGGAGTAACTTTAATTATCACCTCGAAAACATCAAGTTGTGCAATTAATATTTTGTGTGTGTGAAGGTAGGCTCTTACATGTCTGCGGTTATTTATTTATCTATTTACACGTCAAGTTCCGTAGGAACAAATTGAGGGGCAAATCTCCAAGCTCATGGAACGTGTCAGTACAAGAAATTACAACATAAAAGAAATAACAGATAAACATAAAATGTTTTAGACCCGAAAAAGGCAGTCTGTAAGTTCAAGTAAACGCAATCAACAATACAACAAGAATCAGCTTAATTTTTCAAGGAACTCCTCGACGGAATAGAAGGAGTGACTCATGAGGAAACTCTTCAGTTTCGATTTGAAAGCGCGTTGTTTATTGCTAAAATTTTTTGATTCAAGTGGTAGCTTACTGAAAATGGATGCAGCAGTATACTTACTGCACACCTTTCTGCACAAGAGTTAAGGAAGGCCAATCCAAATGCAGGTTTGGTTTCTGTCGTGTATTAACTGAGTGAAATCTGCTTAATCTTGAGGAATAAGCTAATATTGTTAACAAGAAATGACAGTAAGGAATATATATGTTGAGAGGCCAATGTCAAAATACCCAGACTTGTGAACAGGGGTCGACAAGAGGTTTGTCAACTTACACTACTTATTGCCCGAACCGCCCGATTCTGAGCAATAATATCCTTTTAGGATGGGAAGAGTTACCGCAAAATATAATACAATACGACATAAGCGAATGAAAATAAGCAAAGTGGACTAATTTTCGTGTCGAACGATCACCCACTTCACATACCGTTAGAACAGTAAAAATTGCAGCATTAAGTCTTTGAACAAGATCCTGAACGTGGGCTTTCCAAGACAGTTTACTATCTATCTGAACACCTAGAAATTTGAATTGTTCAGTTTCACTACTCATATGCCCATTCTGTGAAATTAAAACGTCAGATTTTGTTGAATTGTGTGTTAGAAACTGTAAAAACTGAGCCTTTCTGTGATTTGGCGTTAGTTTATTTTCTACGAGCCATTAACTTATGTCATGAACTACACTGTTTGAACGCGAGCCAATGTTGTACACAGCATCCCTTACTACCAAGCTAGTGACATCAGCAAACAGAAATATTTCAGTTACCCGTAATACTAGAGGACATTTACATAAATAAATAAGGAACAGGAGTGGCTCCAACACTTATCCCCGGGGCACACCCCCCCACCCCCACCCCCCCACCCCTCACCCCCACTTGACTGTACTCCAATCAGACCCCACATCACAGCCATTCTCAACTTTGTGAATAATAACCTTTTGCTGTCTGCTGCTAAAGTAAGAGGTGAACCAATTGTGAGCTGCTCCCCTTATTCTGTAATCGTCCAACTTCTGGAGCAATATTTTGTCATCAATACAATCAAACACCTTAGTTAAATCAAAAGATATGCCTAGCGTTCGAAATCTTTGGTTTAACAGTACTTCACAGAGAAAAGAGAATATAGGATTTTCAGTTGCTGAACGATTTCTAAAGCCGAACTGTACAGTTGATAGCAAATTAAATGAAATAAAATGATCAATCATCATTAGATACACAGCCTTTTCTGTTACGTTAGCAATCACTGATGGCATACAAATAGGTCTAAAATTGTCTACAGTATCCCTTTATCCCTTTTTATAAAGCGGCTTTACTACTGAGTACTTTAATGGTTGAGGAAACTGAGCATTTTTAAAGCAAAAATTACAAATATGGCTTAGAACAGGACTAACATCTGCAGCACAGTATTTTAATATTCTACTATGTACTCCATCATATCCTTGAGAGTCCTTAGTCTTCAGTGATTTAATTATTGACTGAATCTCCCCATTGTCAGTATCACAGAGGAGTATTTCAGACCTCTATCTCGGAAAGGCATTTGCCAAGAAAGTTATATGATTCCCTGTAGAAACTAAATTTTTATTTAATTCATCAGCAATGCTCAGAAAATGGTTGTTAAATACTGCACATACATCTTATTTATCAGTAACAGAAATATTATTACTACGAACTGACTTTATATCGTCGACCTTTTGCTGCTGACCAGACACGTCCTTCACAGCTGACCATTTGGTTTTAATTTTATCCTGTGAATTAGCTATTCTATTTGCATACGACATACTCTTTGCCTTCCTACTAACATTTTAAGCACCTTACAATACTGTTTGTAAAGGGCTACTGTAGCTTGATTGTGACTATCTCTAACGTTTTGATATAATTCCTACTTTGTTCAACATGATGTTCTTATCCAACTAGTCAGCCACCTGGTCTGCCTATTACTGCTAGTACCCCACTTAGAACGTTCTAAGGGAAAGTAACTCTCAAAGAGCATGAGAAATGTGTTAAGGAAGGCATTATATTTATCATCTATGTTATTGACACTATAAACATCCTGCCACTCTTGTCCCTGACAAGGTTTAAAAAATTCTCTATTGCTGTTGGATTAACTTTCCTACATAGTTTGTAATAATATGTGATATTTGTTTGAGTACAAAAGCCTTTTAGTGTTAAAATTTATGCATCATGGTTTGAAAGGCCACTCACCCTTTTACTAACAGGAAGCCCATGTAGTAATGACGAATGAATAAAAATATTGTCTATGGCTGTGCTACTGTTCCCCTGCACCCTAGTTGGAAAAAAAACAGTCTGCATCAGATCATATGAATGTAGGAGATCTACCAACATCCTTTTTCTTGCACCATCATATATAAAATTTATATTGAAGTCACCACATATAATTAATTTCTGGTGCTTCCTAAAAAGTTAATTAAGGAACACCTCTAGCTTGAGCCAAAACGCTCTGTAGTCAGAGTTAGGGGACCTATAAGCAACAGCAATTAGAAGTTAACTTTCACTAAATTCAACTACCCCTGCACAACACTCAAATATCTGTTCAGTGCAGTGTCGTGACAAGTCTATGGACTCAATTGGAATACTTTTTTTACCTACATAGCCACTCCCACACCCCGCAAGGAACTCCTTGAAAAGCATCCATCTGTGTCCTGGTAAAGGAAGGCTCCGAATTGTCAAATTATGTAAGTGGTTCTCTGACATACCAATAATTTCAGAGTCAACATCTATAAACAGTTCACTAACTTTAATACCTCTTATATTTTGATGAAATATGCTAATTCCTTCTCTACTTGGAAACATGACATCCTCTGAAAGCGAGCCCTTAGTTAGAGGGACTTCCTTCAAGCAGGTGTACCTATCAGCTCTAACACCAATTACTACAGGAATTTTTCCATGAGTGATCCCACCACCACCCACTACACTGTCGCTTATAAGTTTTGCCAGCCTTCACTTCCCATACCTATTGAGGTGCAGTCCATGCCTAGTGAAAACCAACCTACTGATAAACCCAACTGGCACCACAGAAATGTGACCCATGCCCTCTGCCATCAGCGCCTCTCCAGCCCCTTGTTAACACGCCTAACAGCCGCATTAAGATGAGGCTGATCATGACGCTGAAACAGTTGTACGAGATGCACATTGGTGACACCAGTTTGAGTAGCTATCTTTACCAGGTCTCCACCTACATCACATTCCCCGTCCCTATCAAGACTGTTCCCTGCTCCACCCACTATCATTACCAGATCCTCCTTCGTAAAATTCCTACATAATCCCCCTATGCAGTGAGTCACCTGAGCCAACCCTGCACTAGGCTTCACAATGCTGGTCAGCTGGTACTCACTCCCCAACACTTCCTGCAACAGCTGGCCCACACCTCTACCGTGCGAACTACCTAGCAGCAGAACCTTCTGCTTTCTGTTAGTCTTTGCAACTGACCTAGGCCTCCTAACTGCTGAGGACTGCTGCATGTTCCCTACAACTACAGCTACAAGAGGCTCCTCTGCACTCAACTCTGGCAGTTGGTCAGATCTACTGCATATACGCAAAGTATAACTGTCTGAACACCTCCTCGTCCTTGTTGCCTTCTTGCCAACTGCCAGTACCCATTCCCACCCTTCACCCTCCTCAATCTATCTAGTTCTTCATTTGCGCTTTGTAACTGCACCTGAAGGGCACAGATCTTACGCTCCTACTCCTCTTTCAACTTATTTCTACTACAGATTCTGCATTACCACAAGAGGCTCTCGCTTCAATGCCCACTGGTTTCCCCCGTGCATTCCCCTCCCCCCAAAGAATATTCTTTGAACAAATCAAACACCGTAACCCACTACTCACAAACCTACGACAGAGCCCACACTTCTCACTCCTGGTAAAATTTTACAGTTACTGGAAAAAGACTGTACGTCTACTTTACCTAAGTTCAGTTACACAAGTAGAACTATTTATAGAACTAACAATAGCTGTCTCGAAATTCTCTGTCTACTAAGAAAGCATCTACTACACCACAGCTAATACCAATACCAACAAAACTTCACAAAATTATTAGCTAAAACCAAACTTCAAGCGGCCACTGGAACACTCAACGAAGTTAAAACAGTGAATGAAAATTTTACTGAAATATTTCACTAGAAACAATAAGAAACGTCAGCCGAAAACTAAACCACGAAATTTACTAACAACGCACAGAAAACACTAAAACAAACAGCGAGCTAACGTTTCCAAAAGTTTATTAAATCGTTATTTCGCCACAAACAGCACGAAACACCGCAGAAAGCTATTCAATTTAATAACTGTATAACAGTGCACAAATGACTTTATAGGCGCCACAGCAGCAACTGCACGCCGCAAACCTACCCAACGAAAATCCCGCGCCGATAGAACCACCAAACCAAAATATCACAGTCCATTCAAAATGTGGAGTATCGTTCAGTAATTCGTTTTCTGTATCTACAGGGAAACAAGGCTGGAGCAGTCCATGCTGGGTTACAAGTCCGCATCAACAACGATGGCGGTTCACGCAGTCGAGGCAGAGGTGAAGTTCGCATTGTTACCTGTTCCGGGCATAGGCGTTCGCAGTGGAGAGGGTATTTGAATTTTATTCCACAATTCTGTCGCAATTATAGCGATCGTCGTCAACGACTTTAGTAATATGCAAATTGAATATAGCCGACCGCGACGAAAAATACTACAACTGTGATACTGTTACGGTCTTCAGTCCCAAGACTGGTGTGATACAGCTCTCCATGCTGCTTTATCCTGTGCAAGCCCCTTCAGCTCCGAATAATTACTCCAACCTACATCCTTCTGAATCTGCTTACTGCATTCATTTCTTCATCTCTCTTTATGATTTTTACCCACACACTTCCCTCCAATACTAAACTGGTGAACTCTTGATGTCTCAGAATGTGTCCTATCAGCCGATACGTTCTTTTAGTCAATAGTTACGCGATCTATCCATCACAGACCGAGAGAGGTGGCGCAGTGGTTAGCACACTGGACACCCATTCGGGAGGACGACAGTTCAAACCCGCGCTTGGGCGTCCTGATTTAGGTTTCCCGTGATTTCCCTAAATCGATTTAGGCAAATGCCTGGATGGTTCCTTTGAGAGGCCACGGTCGGCTTCCTTCCCCATTCTTTCCTAATACGATGGGACCGATGACCTCGCTGTTTGGTCTCCTCCTCCAAATCATCCATCCATCCTACTCATCGCAATTCTTCTGTAGCACCGTATTACAAACACCTCAATGTCTTATTGTCTAAACAGTTTACCGTTCGTGTTTCACTTCCAAATGTAACCACAAGCCAGACAAATACCTTCAGAAAACAACCCTAACGCGTAAATGTATACTCGATGATAACAAATTTCTCTTCTTCAGAAACCTTTTTTTTTTGCCATTGTCGGTTTTCATTTTATACCCTCTCTACTTCCGCCATTGTCAGCTATGTTGCTGCCCAAATAGCAAAACTCTTTTACTATTTTAAGTGTCTCGTTACCTAATCTCAGCATAATCTAATTTAATTCGACTATCCGTGATTTGATCATGTTGATGTTTATCATATATCGCCCTTTCAAGACGGTGTGCATTCCGTTCAGCTGCTCTTCCAAGTCCTTTGCTTTCTCTTACGGAACTACAAAGCCATCGGGAAACCTCAAAGTTAGTGTTTCTTCTCCCTGAAATATAATCAATGCTCAATGAACAGATTGAATAACGTCTGGGATAGGTTACAAAGCTGTCTCACTCCTTTCTCAAGAACTGCTTCCGTTTAATGCCCCTCGACTCTTATAACCTTCGTCTGCTTTCCGTATGAATTGCAAATAGCGTTCTGCTCCCTGTACTTGCCCCTGCTACCTTCATAATTTGAATGAGAGTATTCCAGTAGACAATGCTAAAATCTACAAATACTATAAACGTAGGTTTGTCTTTTCGTAAGCTGTCTTCCAAGAAAAGTCGTATGGTCAGTATTGCCTCGCGTGTTCCTGCATTTCTCTGGAATCTGAGGTCAACTTCTACCAGTTTTTCCAGTCTTCTGTAAAGAAGTGGTGTTAGTATTTTGCAACTATGACTTATTAAACTGATGATTAGATAATACCCACATCTGTTAGCACCTGTTAATTTTTGGAATCGACATTATTATACTCTTCTTCTAGCCTGAGGGTATTTCGTCTGTCTCCCACACCTTGCACATGATAGGGAAGAGTTTTGTCATGGCTGGCTCTCCCAAGGCTATTTTGTCTACGCCAGGGGGTTTGTTTCGACTTAGGTCTGCAAGTGCACCGGCCACTGTGACCGAGCGGTTCTAGGCGCTTCAGTCCGGAACCGCGCTGCTGCTATGGTTGCAGGTTCGAATCCTGCCTCGGGCATGGATGTGTGTGATGTCCTTAGGTTAGTTAGGTTTAAGTAGTTCTAAGTTCTAGCGGACTGATGACGTCAGAAGTTGAGTCCCATAGTGCTCAGAGCCATTTGAACCATTTTTCTACTAGTGCTCTGTAAAATTCTTCTTGCAGCATCATATCTCCCATCTCATTTTCACCTCAGTCCTCTTCCCATTCTATATTATTGCCTTCCAGTTCACCTCCCTTGTATGGACCCTCTATATAATCCTTTCCTCCTTTCAGTTTTCTCTTCTTTGCTTAACACTGTTTTCCCATCTGATCTCTTGATATTCATACAGCTGCTTCTATTTTCTCCAAAGGCCTCTTTAATTTTCCTGTGCTTGACATCTCTACTTCCTCTAGTGAAATATGCTGCTAAATCCTTACATTAACCCTCTAGCCATTGCCCTGTAGCCATTTTGCACCTACTGTACCCCTTTCGCTTGCTTCATTTTTTATAACCAGGAATAACACAATAAATATATCAATGTTCTATGATTGACGCAACGCTGATGCAAAATAATTGTGTTACCATGCGCCAAGTTGTAGATGAACACTCTGTGCAAAATTATTACGAGGGTCAATCCAAAAGAAATGCGCACTACTTTTGAAAAAATACATTTGTAATTCTGCATGTGTGAAAGTTTTACAGTGTGTAGATACATGCTTCCCGCTTGTGTTCAAACTTAGTTCAACCTGTTCCCGTGAGTGGCGCCGTCACAGCATGTCTCCAAGATGGCTGCTACACTTGACGTTCGTCAGAAGCAACGTGCTGTCATACACTCCTGGAAATGGAAAAAAGAACACATTGACACCGGTGTGTCAGACCCACCATACTTGCTCCGGACACTGCGAGAGGGCTGTACAAGCAATGATCACACGCACGGCACAGCGGACACACCAGGAACCGCGGTGTTGGCCGTCGAATGGCGCTAGCTGCGCAGCATTTGTGCACCGCCGCCGTCAGTGTCAGCCAGTTTGCCGTGGCATACGGAGCTCCATCGCAGTCTTTAACACTGGTAGCATGCCGCGACAGCGTGGACGTGAACCGTATGTGTAGTTGACGGACTTTGAGCGAGGGCGTATAGTGGGCATGCGGGAGGCCGGGTGGACGTACCGCCGAATTGCTCAACACGTGGGGCGTGAGGTCTCCACAGTACACCGATGTTGTCGCCAGTGGTCGGCGGAAGGTGCACGTGCCCGTCGACCTGGGACCGGACCGCAGCGACGCACGGATGCACGCCAAGACCGTAGGATCCTACGCAGTGCCGTAGGGGACCGCACCGCCACTTCCCAGCAAATTAGGGACACTGTTGCTCCTGGGGTATCGGCGAGGACCATTCGCAAGCGTCTCCATGAAGCTGGGCTACGGTCCCGCACACCGTTAGGCCGTCTTCCGCTCACGCCCCAACATCGTGCAGCCCGCCTCCAGTGGTGTCGCGACAGGCGTGAATGGAGGGACGAATGGAGACGTGTCGTCTTCAGCGATGAGAGTCGCTCCTGCCTTGGTGCCAATGATGGTCGTATGCGTGTTTGGCGCCGTGCAGGTGAGCGCCACAATACGACCGAGGCACACAGGGCCAACACCCGGCATCATGGTGTGGGGAGCTATCTCCTACACTGGCCGTACACCACTGGTGATCGTCGAGGGGACACTGAATAGTGCACGGTACATCCAAACCGTCATCGAACCCATCGTTCTACCATTCCTAGACCGGCAAGGGAACTTGCTGTTCCAACAGGACAATGCACGTCCGCATGTATCCCGTGCCACCCAACGTGCTCTAGAAGGTGTAAGTCAACTACCCTGGCCAGCAAGATCTCCGGATCTGTCCCCCATTGAGCATGTTTGGGACTGGATGAAGCGTCGTCTCACGCGGTCTGCACGTCCAGCACGAACGCTGGTCCAACTGAGGCGCCAGGTGGAAATGGCATGGCAAGCCGTTCCACAGGACTGCATCCAGCATCTCTACGATCGTCTCCATGGGAGAATAGCAGCCTGCATTGCTGCGAAAGGTGGATATACACTGTACTAGTGCCGACATTGTGCATGCTCTGTTGCCTGTGTCTATGTGCCTGTGGTTCTGTCAATGTGATCATGTGATGTATCTGACCCCAGGAATGTGTCAATAAAGTTTCCCCTTCCTGGGACAATGAATTCACGGTGTTCTTATTTCAATTTCCAGGAGTGTAGAATTCCTATGCTGTGAAAACGAGGCAGTGGGAGACATCCACAAGAGTTTGAAAAAGGTGTATGGAGATGCTGCTGTCGATCGCAGTACAGTTAGTAGGTGGGCAAGCAGGTTACGTGATGAAAGCGGGCACGGAAATATTGAGGATTGTTCAAATGGTTCAAATGGCTCTGAGCACCATGCGACTTAACTTCTGAGGTCATCAGTCGCCTAAAACTTAGAACTAATTAAACCTAACTAACCCAAGGGCATCACACACATCCATGCCGAGGCAGAATTCGAACCTGCGACCGTAACGGTCCCTCGGCTCCAGACTGTAGCGCCGTGAGGATTGTCCTCGCAGCGGTAGGCCTCGTACTGCACACACTCCAGATAATGTGCAGAGAGTTAACGAATTGGTTACTGCTGACAGACGCATGACAGGTAACGAATTGTCACGCTACTTTGGGATGGGGGAAGGAAGTGTTTGCAGAATACTGAAAGTGTTGGCGTTAAAAAATGTTTGTGCCAGGTGGTTTCCCAGAATGTTGACAGTGGCTCATAAAGAAACAAGAAAAACGGTATGCAACGAACTTTTGGAACAGTACGAGAATGGTGGAGATGAATTTCTTGGAATAATTGTGACAGGTGACGAAACATGGCTCCATCAAATGGTTCAAATGGCTCTGAGCACTATGGGACTTAACTGCTGTGGTCATCAGTCCCCTAGAACTTAGAACTAGTTAAACCTAACTAACCTAAGGACATCACAAACATCCATGCCCGAGGCAGGATTCGAACCTGCGACCGTAGCGGTCTTGCGGCTCCAGACTGCAGCGCCTTTAACCGCACGGCCACTTCGGCCGGCCATGGCTCCATCATTTTTCAACAGAGACGAAGAGGCAATCAATGGAGAGGCATCATGAAAGTTTACCCAAGAAAAAAAACCACACCTTCTGCTGGAAAAGTTATGGCTACGGTGTTTTTCGATTCCGAAGGACTCTTGCTTGTGGACATCATGCCAAGTGGAACCACCATAAATTCTGATGCATATGTGACGACACTTAAGAAACTTCAAACTTGACTGAGTCGTGTTCGACCACATCGGCAAAAGCAGGATGTCTTGCTGTTGCACGACAATGCACAGTCACATGTCAGTCAAAAAACCATGGAAGCGATCACAAAACTCAGTTGGACAACACTGGAACACCCGCCTTACAGTCATGACCTGGCTCCATGTGACTATCATCTCTTTGGGAAACTGAAAGACTCTCTTCGTGGAACAAGGTTTGAAGATGATGACTCCCTTGTGCACGCTGCCAAACAGTGGCTCCAACAGGTTGGCCCAGAATTTTACTGTGCGGGTATACAGGCGTTGGTTCCAAGATGGCGTAAGGCAGTTGAGAGAGATGGAAATTATGTGGAGAAATGAAAATATTGTTCCTAAAGGATGTATCTACACACTGTAAAACTTTCAAATATGTAGAATAAAAGATGGATTTTTAAAAAATAGTGTGAATTTCTTTCGGAGTAACCCTCGTATATAAATTGAAGGTGGTTTTCCCAATATCTAGGAAGTGCAAGTGAAATGCAGAATGCCGGGGTAAATCAAAATTCCGTCGAAATACCAAGCTCAGTGAACGTTGAAATCCTATTCCAATATAGCATTCGAAGCACAGCCAAACCCACATTGAACAGCAGGTTCACCGCAGTGTAGCACTTCCTAGTTTGAAGTAGTACATAGCAAGATGAGAACTGGCAGTATCGGCGTTAAATAAGGCTCCACAGTTAACGGAGCAGCCGGCTGGGGTCGCTGTATGTTCTGGGCGGCCAATAGATGAATGTTACGGGTGGCCAATCGCAGTGGTTTGACGCGCGCACGTGAAAGGAGCCAGCGATTCTAGCAGTGGGCCGCTCGTGGAGAAGTGTAGCCAACGATGTGTTTCTCAGCCGCGCGTAATAACTCGCCGTTGCTCGGTGTGGAGATTAGTAGTGGTGGATACCACACCCGTTCCCCCTTGAGGAAGCGGGGAAGCATCTGCTGCGAATGAACGCCACGTCCATGGGGTCTCGTCTGAGTCAAAAAAATAGTTCAAATGGCTCTGAGCACTATGGGACTTAACTTCTGAGGTCATCAGTCCCCTAGAACTTAGAACTACTTAAACCTAACTAACCTAAGGACATCACACACATCCGTGCCCAAGGCAGGATTCGAACCTGCAATGGTAGCGGTCGCGCGGTTCCATACTGTAGCGTTTAGAACCGGTCGGCTCCACCGAGTCCTCAGCGTCGTTGGTGAGTCGGGGCATGCGGACGAAAACGCCCAGCCAGGGGCGAAGGTTGTATGGATGTAAGGTGTCAGGCAAATCCAACACCTTCCATGAAAACCCTGACATGATAAGCAAATCCAGTAGTATGTCACATAGCTCCGAATAAATCGTGACATTAAATTAACCAAAGTAATACAAGTAACGAGTGAGCAAATGGAATACCACAGACTAACACAAGAATGCCAAAATGCATGTCATACCTTAGCACCGTGAAACAGACGCAGTTCCGAGGGGAGAAATGAGAACAGAAGCCGAGAGCAGAACCGTGTTAAGCGAGAAGGCCCTACTATATGGGTCGGACACCCACGTCGCCAGCTAACCGCTAGGACCACCCCCCAGCCCATGTTAAAAGCTAGAGCCCTGCAGAAGAACAGTATAGATCTTACGATAACACAAAATGGGCTACCCCAGCCGCAAGTTTTAGCGTGAGACTTTTTCGCGTCTCTGTTACGTCAGGACCACCCCCCCAGCCCATGTTAAAAGACAGAGCCCTCCAGAAGAACAGTATAGATCTTACGATAACACAAAAAGGACCACACCAGCTGCAAGTTTTAGCGTAAGACTTTTTCGCGTCTCTAGCTTATAACATGGGCTGTTGGGTGGTCCTGACGTAACAGAGAAGCGAAAAAGTCTCACGCTAAAACTTGCGATTGGGGTGGTCCTAGCGGTTAGCTGGTGACGTGGGTGTTCATCCCTTATCGTAGGGCCTTCCAGCTTATCACGGTTCTGCTCTCGGCTTCTGTTCTCGTTTCTCCCCTCGGAAATGCGTCTGTTTCGCGGTGGGAAGGTATGACATGCATTTTGGCATTCTTGTGTTAGTCTGTGGTATTCCATTTGCTCACTCGTTACTCGCATTACTTTCGTTAATTTAATGTCACGATTTATTCGGAGCTATGTGACATACTACTGGTTTTGCTTATCATGTCAGGGTTTTCATGGAAGGTTGAAATGTTGAAATGTGTGTGAAATCTTATGGGACTCAACTGCTAAGGTCATCAGTTCCTAAGCTTACACACTAATTAACCTAAATTATCCTAAAGACGAACACACACACCCATGCCCGAGGGAGGACTCGAACCTCCGCCGGGATCAACCACGCAGTCCATGACTGCAGCGCCTTAGACCGCTCGGCTAATCCCACGCGGCTTTCATGGAAGGTGTTGGATTTGCCTGACACCTTACATATTGTAGGAGTGTTCTTCCGTTCTTAATTCCAAATAAAGCTATCAAAAAAAGAAAATACAATTTTCTGCAATGGAAGAGAGGGGAAAAATGAGAAATTTCGATTTCGAAAAATTGTGCTCTCCAGGACAGAAATCTTCGCAGTCGGCAGGTGTAACACAGAGCCATAGGCAGTGACAGAGAAATGAGTTCTGCGTTCCCGTCGGCATGCTGCACAATACGGTGATGATAACCCGGAGAGGCGAAGCTCAATAGCGATGGGGGGATCCATCATACTGGTCTTCAAGACAAACAAGAGTTTCCAGAAAAGTATATTATTATTAGAGTAAATTATATGTGTTATATTACTATAAGTGTTTCTGAAGGGGGGGGGGGGGCGGCAGTAAAGTGTTTTGTCGTACTCCAAGTGCACCGGTCAAGCAGGGGGGGCAGGGGGGGGGGGGGGAGGGAGAGGCGGAGAGCCAGTTATGCCCGCATGGCCGCTACGCCACAGGCGACGGTTACCTGGTTACCTTGATGCAGTCCTAGGAAGCTAAAAGTTGGTTCTGCCGTCCAAACTGAGATGGTTTTGAGAGACTGCCGACATTCAAATATTCATATATTGGCCGTGGGCTAAATTTTACCTAATCTGTCTAAAAAAAGTGTAGCTCTTAAAACAAATTTTCTTCATCTTCGGTTATGCCATCGGCACTAAGAAATAAATATCATGGAAATAGTGTAATAAATCAATTTGTGTGAACAGATGTGAAGTTCATAAGCAAACAAAGTGTTATAGATGGCATGAAAGTCAAATAAGCCTTTGTTAAAGTATATTCCGTTTTTCTCCGATTCAGGGATATTGATGTTACGTTTTTCTTGTTATAAAGCAAAATTTTCTCCGTTATTCTGTCTTTTATTCTATTTCAGATTTTTAATTTTCAGTTCAACCTAGCATGATTGTGGCATGAATAAACTATTTTTCGCACTATTTTCTAAGTTATTTCATAATTCACATGGTACCCTGACTTTGAGAATATAATTTCATATCGTTGAATCAAAGAAGAGCCATCAATATTCGTATCAGTAACATAAAAAGAAGTGCTTTGTATTTACTATCGAAATACGCCTACTGACTTTTTCTTTAAGAGAGATAATATGGGTATGGGAAAGTTGCCGTTTGCGAAATCGAACGCGTAACTCAACCTGAAAGGAGGGACGAAGTGAAAAACTGGGTGAATATTTCATCCGGAGAGCTCTGATATATCACAAATCTGAGTTGCTTGAAAATCGTTAGTTCCTGTTGTGCCTATAAATGCGAGAAGGAAATTTAAATTGCCTTAGATTTTTGTCGAATGGTCTACTAAGTGCTAACTTTGACGTCAACTACCACTGTACTGCAACGTGATGAAGAGTAGCTGAAGCGTACAACGCACTGTTACTTCCATTCATCAAAAAGCTAAAAACTGCATCATACCTGTTAATAAACTATCGGTACAGGAAAACATTTCGGAACGCTGGGATAAAAGTGTCACTCCATTACTCCTAATTTCGATGAACCGTCCATCCGCGTGAGATTACTTAATTCTCTTCCTCGTTAATGGAATGACCGAAATGAAATGCGACCACGGACGTAGATACCATCACGTTATTAAGAGAGGTGGACAAATTTTAACTGATTCACGACCATTATATCGTCAACGTTTTTCATACGATAGCAGACTCATTCCGTGCTGATAATGTGGAAAGAGATATGAATAGCGGTACATGAGGAGTGTGGGCGGGTAAATGCTAGAGGTCCATGTGTGTGTGTGTGTGTGTGTGTGTGTGTGTGTGTGTGTGTGTGGGCGGGCGCGTGCCGAGCCCTGCCGCTATCTGCGCCCCCGATCTGGCGGGCTTTGTTCCGCGGGGACACGTGCGTGCCCGCCGCATGTGCTGCTCCGTGCATGTGCCGTGGTCTCGCTCCACCGTGGCCGGCGCTTTACAGTCGCGGTAAAAGCCCGGCTAATTTCAATAACTGTCCTCATCTGCGCTCCTGTTCTCGCGTTTTGTACTGTCACACGCCCGTATTCCAACAGAAACATTCAAACGCGAAATTTCTTTTACCTTCGGTGCTGTGCTCATCTGATGTATTTAATGATCATTTGCGATACGAAAATGACGACGAAAGCTGCCTGCATTAAATTCCTTTTGTTCACTCAAACTTTTTTCACTGTTAGCTACGGACGTAAATGCCCACGATTGCGACTAAAGAAATTACAGGGCAATTCAGCTAAGCTGTTCACCTCAAATATATTTCCGGAACCAAAGTACAGAGAGACAATTTTCACCCAAATGAATTGTGATAAAGTCCTCCCTGAACGACATATAATCCATTGTCATAGCCGCATTTATTAACAGAAGTATCCATATCAACTTCTACCCATCTGGGCAGCCACGCTTGTTAATCACAGAGCATAGAAGAAACTAGAGGGGCCTTTCCCGTGGCGAAGCAACGGCCTTGCCGCAGTGGATACACCGGTTCTGTGAGATCACCGAAGTTAAGCGCTGTCGGGAGTGGTCAGCACTTGGATGGGTGACCATCCAGGCCGCCATGCGCTGTTGCCATTTTTCGGGGTGCACTCAGCCTCGTGATACCAATTGAGGAGCTACTCGACCGAATAGTAGCGGCTTCGGTCAAGAATACCATCATAACGACCGGGAGAGCGGTGTGCTGACCCCACGGCCCTCCTATCCGCATCCTCCACTGAGGATGACACGGCGGTCGGATGGTCCCGGTAAGCCACTCGTGGCCTGAAGACGGAGAGCTTTCCCGTGGCGAAGGGTTTTCTCCCGCCTGCTTATTCCCTCACTTCCTCAACTCACATTTCTATCGGGTTTGTTTGAGATTTGTTAGTTTTCAAGTTAATTACAGACATAAGCGTATAAATTCAATAATAGACAGGTAACATTGTCATCAAGATAATACAGGTTCTTCCTGAAACCAGGAAAGAAGACGGATGAGAGACTATGACTCACGCACCGTGAGTTCCGTACACTTAGTTACGTGTGTTTTGACGATTTCTGCCTGTTATCGACATCAGTACTGGAAAGTTGTCAAAATATGCCACGGCTGTATCTTTTGATTGGATGGGCTTATAATCTTACATATACAGGGTGCTCCAATGACGGTCACTGGGCCAAATATCTCACTAAATAAGCGTCAAACGAAAAGACTACAAAGAACGAAACTTGTCCAGCTTAAAGGGGGAAACAAGATAGCGCTATGGTTGGCCCCCCTAGATGCCGCTGCCTTAGCTCAAACATTTATCAACTGCGTTTTTTTAAAGTAGGAACCCCCATTTTTTATTACACATTCGTGTAGTACGCAAAGAAATATGAATTTTTTAGTTGGACGACTTTTTTCGCTTTGTGATAGATGGCGCTGTAATAGTCAGAAACGTATAAGTACGTGGTATCACGCAACATTCCGCCAATGCGGACGGTATTTGCTTCGTGATACATTACCCGTGTTAAAATGGACCTTTTACCAATTGTGGAAATGGTCGATATCGTGTTGATGTATGGCTATTGCGATCAAAATGCCCAACGGGTGTGTGCTATGTATGCTGCTCGGTATCTTGGACGACACCAAGTGCCCGCACCGTTCGCCGGATCGTTTCGTTATTTAAGGAAACAGGAAGTGTTCAGCCACATGTGGAACGTCAACCACGATCTGCAATAAATGATTATGTCCAAGTAGGTGTTTTAGCTGCTGTCGCGGCTAATCCGCGCATCAGTAGCAGACAAATTGGGCGAGAATAGGGAATCTCAAAAACGTCGGTGTTGAGAATGTTCTACATCAACGTCGATTGCACCCGTACCATATTTCTATGCACCAGGAATTGCATGGCGACGACTTTGAACGTCGTGTACAGTTCTGCCACTGGACACAAGAGAAATTGCAGGACGAGGACAGATTTTTTGCAAGCGTTCTCCTTAGTGTTGAAGCGTCATTTACCAACAGCGGTAACGTAAATCGGCATAATATGCACTATTGGGCAACAGAAAATCCACGATGGCTGCGACAAGTGGAACACCTGCGACCTTGGTGGGTTAATGTATGGTGCGGGATTATGGGAGGAAGGATAATTGACCCCCATTTTACCGATAGCAATCTAAATGGTGCAATGTATGCTGATTTCCTACGTAATGTTCTACCGATGTTACTACAAGATGTTTCACTGCATGACAGAATGGCGATGTACTTCCAACATGATTGATGTCCGGCACATAGCTCGCGTGCGGTTGAAGCGGTATTGAATAGCATATGTCATGGCAGATGGATTGGCCGTCGAAGCACTATACCATGGCCCGCACGTTCACCGGATCTGACGCCTCCGGATTTCTTTCTGTGGGGGAAGCTGAAGGATATTTGCTATCGTGATCCACCGACAACGCCTGTCAACATGCGTCAGCGCATTGTCAATGCATGTGCGCACATTACGGAAGGCGAACTACTCGCTGTTGAGAGGAGTGTCGTTACACGTATTGCCAAATGCACTTAGGTTGACGGACATCATTTTGAGCATTTATTGCATTAATGCGGTATTTACAGGTAATCACGCTGTAACAGCATGCGTTCTCAGAAATGATAAGTTCACAAAGGTACATGTATCACATTGGAACAACCGAAATAAAATGTTCAAACGTACCTACGTCCTGTTTATTAATTTAAAATTCCTACCTGTTACCAACTGTTCGTCTAAAATTGTGAGACATATATTTGTGACTATTACATCGCCATCTATCATAAGGCGAAAAATGTGGTTCTACTAAAACATTCGTATTTCCTTACGTACTACACTAATATGTTCTAAAAAAATGGGGGATCCTATTTAAAAAAACGCAGTTGATATCCGTTTGACCTATGGCAGTGCCATCTAGCGGGCCGACCATAGCGCCATCTGGTTTCCCCTATTCAAGCTAGACAAGTTTCGTTCTTTGTAGTTTTTTCGTTTGACGCTTATTTCATCAGATATTTGTCCCGGTCACGATCAATGGACCACCCTGTATATATCTCGCCAAGGGAACACACACTTTAGTATGTTACATAAATTTCGATAGACAGTCGAATAACATGAGAAAAAAAAATTTTTTTCGTGTGACATAATTACAAACTCTCAGTTTTCGGACTTTTCCTTTTTTGCGCCTTACATCTTTGCTTCTTGTCAAATTTCATGATTATAGGTCAGTGAGAAGTACGCTACATGTTTGTATTTGCAAGTATCAAAATATATGACACAAATGGCCGTATCTTTCGATCGCATTGACTTACAAGTTTAAAGTTTTTACACCGCCAAGGGACTATACAGCTTACTATGTGAAATAAATTTCAACTCGATACGTCTGTCCGGTACTGAGAAAAAGAGTTCTTAACAGTTGGACAAACAGACAGACCGACAAACAGACGGACGGATGGACAACGAAGCGATCCTGTAAGGGTTCCCTTTTTACAGGTTGAGATACGGAACCCTAAAAACATTCTGTCAGCATCAAGAGCTGAAGAGTGACAGTGTCTTTCTACTGCATTAAGTTTTACGTTCATTTGCAGCTCCGGTCCGAATCGGCAGCGTACGAAGAAGAGAAAGACAAGGCAGCTCCACACTCTACATAGCAGTTGGGAATAAAACCTAGGTGCCAACCTCGTCGCGAATTGTCTGCAGTGTAACTCACGCATTATCTCAAGGATAGAAATGGGTGTAAATCTACTTCTACCGGTAAAAACAATTTAGATATGTTAGCTACAGTTCATACGCAGTAACGTAAGGCATAAAACGCACCAAACGTACACTGGCCAGCGACTTTTCGAAATATAGGAGTTGACGTCATTTATTTTGAAGTATAGCAACAGCTGTGGGCAATAACCATAAGAACCCCCCCCCCTCATTACCAAGCTGTGGTGTATGACTATAAGAACACCAACGACAGAGACGGATGTAGCTTTGTTTCATCTACACAGAACAAATTTTTATGCAAATCGTATGACTTGAAATTTCACTCCCCGTGTGTTGTACGATTCGAGCTGGCGTGGAGCGACCAGCACATCTGTATTTGTTGGTACCCAGAGGGAGGGCCCCTAGAACTTAGAACTACTTAAACCTAACTAACCTAAGGACATGACACGCATCCATGCCCGAGAGCTTCAGACAGTCACGTCGTTTCAGTATGTGGGCGCAACGTAGCAAACCGCTTTGAAATGGAACGAGCATGCGGGGACTGAGGTAGAGTACGCGAATGGTCGACTTTGATTTATTTAGAATATCTGTAAAGGAGACCTATAAAGAAGACCTACTCTTGAGTTCTGCTCTTGTGTTTTGGGTCCCGTCCAGGCCAGATTAAAGACAGACATCGAAGCAATTCAAAAGCGAGCTGTTAGATTTGTTACCGGCAGTTAGAACAACAAGTACGTATTACAGAAACGATTCGGGAATTCAAATGGGAATCCCTGGAGGGAAGGAGACGTTCATTTCTGGGAACACTACTGAGAAAATTTAGAGAATCGACTTTTGAAGCTGACTGTAGAACATTCCTACTGCCGCCAACGTACTATTCGCTTAAGGATCAGGAAGGTAAGTTACGAGAAGTTGGAGGTTGGTCTGAGGGACAGAGACAGTCGTTATTCCCTCGCTCTGTTAGCGAGTGGAGCAAGAAAGGCAACAACTAGTAGTGGTACAGGGTACCTTTCGCCACACACCGTACGGTGACTTGCGGAATATGTATGTGTGTACATGCAGATGTAATTCTATTTTATTTAACTAAATTTCCATATTACAAACTTGCACAAGAGTTTTATCTGCATATTCCATTCCACTGGGAACTATCAGGAATCTGCTCCACAGTATTGTCGAACATTGTGGGAGAGATTATTTGGTTCACACTACTAAGAAAGGTTGTCAAAAAATTCTTTGTTGGCATACCCTCGCATCAAATGACGAAAATTACGTAGTGCAACAATTGGAGAACGAGGACTCTTGCGAAATCTGACATTCATTCGTTAGAAGTAAGGTTAGTAAGAATTTTGATAGCTTAGTTCTGTATCGTAACATTGTTTTACACTTACGCTCCTTCTTTGGCCTGTCAGATTTTGTGTCTTCGTATTTTACTGTCTTAGCACCCTTTAACTTCTTCTTCTTCACCTTGATGAACATACCACTGCGTGGTAGACTTTTTCAGAATGAAGACTAGCTGATTTTGGAGGTAGAACATGTCCTGAACTGCCAAAATGTAGACCTCTACAACCGAGGTCTCTGGCAAGACATCCATCGACGGAGAAAATGGGCCGCATTCTAGGGTGAATAAGCAGTAAAGTACGCGAAGATGGTGAAACGTCAACGTTCGAAATGCTTCGTGCTTTTTAATAAGCAAAACCACGATTTGTGATTGAAGGCAGATGTTTAATCTTTTTATATTCTACAGAATTTTCTTGCCGTTAGTTTTTAATAAAAATACGCTCTACTACAGGGTGTTACAAAAAGGTACGGCCAAACTTTCAGGAAACATTCCTCACACACAAATAAAGAAAAGACGTTATGTGGACATGTGTCCGGAAACGCTTAATTTCCATGTTAGAGCTCATTTTAGTTTCGCCACTATGTACTGTACATCCTGGATTCACCTCCAGTTGGCTCAATTGAAGGAAGGTAATGTTGACTTCGGTGCTTGTGTTGACATGCTACTCATTGCTCTACAGTACTAGCATCAAGCACAACGGTACGTAGCAACAACAGGTTAGTGTTCATCACGAACGTGGTTTTGCAGTCAGAGCAATGTTTACAAATGTGGAGTTGGCAGATGCCCATTTGATGTATGGATTAGCACTGGGCAATAGCCGTGGCGCGGTACGTTTGTATCGACACGGATTTCCAGAACGAAGGTGTCCCGACAGGAAGACGTTCGAAGCAATTGATCGGCGTCTTAGGGAGCACGGAACATTCCAGCCTATGACTCGCGACAGGGGAAGACCTAGAACGACGAGGACACCTGCAATGGACGAGGCAATTCTTCGTGCAGTTGACGATAACCCTAATGTCAGCGTCAGAGAAGTTGCTGCTGTACTAGGTAACGTTTACGACGTCACTGTATGGAGAGTGCTACGAGAGAACCAGTTGTTACCGTACCATGTACAGCGTGTGCAGGCACTATCAGCAGCTGATTGGCCTCCACGGGTACACTTCTACGAATGGTTCATCCAACAATGTGTCAATCCTCATTTCAGTCCAAATGTTCTCTTTACGGATGAGGCTTCATTCTAACGTGATCTAATTGTAAATATTCACAATCAACATGTGTGGGCTGACGAGAATCTGCACGCAATTGTGCAACACGTCATCAACACAGATTTTCTGCGAACGTTTGGGCAGGCATTGTTGGTGATGTCTTGATTGGGCCCCATGTTCTTCCACCTACGCTCAATGGAGCACGTTATCATCATTTCATACGGGATACTCTACCTGTGCTGCGAGAACATGTGACTTTACAAGTACGACACAACATGTGGTTCATGCACGATGGAGCTCCTGAACATTTCAGTCGAAGTGTTCGTACGCTTCTCAACAACAGATTCGGTGACCGATGGATTGCTAGAGGCGGACCAATTCCATGGCCTCCACACTCTCCTGACCTCAACCCCCTTGGCTTTCATTTGTGGGGGCGTTTGAAAGCTCTTGTCTACGCAACCCCGGTACCAAATGTAGAGACTCTTCGTGCTCGTATTGTGGACGGCTGTGATACAATACGCCATTCTCCAGCGCTGCATCAGCGCATCAGGGATTCCATGCGACGGAGGGTGGGCGCATGTATCCTCGCTAACGGAGGACATTTTGAACATTTCCTGTAACAAAGTGTTTGAAGTCACGCTGGTACGTTCTGTTGCTGTGTGTTTCCATTCCATGATTAATGTGATTTGAAGAGAAGTAATAAAATGAGCTCTAACATGGAAAGTAAGCGTTTCCGGACACATGTCCACATAACATATTTTCTTTCTTTGTGTGTGAGGAATGTTTACTGAAAGTTTGGCCGTACCTTTTTGTAACATCCTGTATATGTAATTGCTCAAATGCATGAAGAAATCCCCCTCTGGAAAGCAGTAAATCGAGACGCGCGCAACTTTTTAGTTGCCAGCTGAAAAACAGTGCACAGCAATGCGACCTATAATATTCACACTGACTGACTCAAGATTTTATGTTATTTGTAGTAAAAATACTAGATATTTTTACCATTGCTGAGGGAAAGCAGTACGCCCCCTATCGTAACATTGTTTTACACTTACGCTGCTTCTTTGGCCTGATCTAAAGCTGCGTTTACACTGAACGGACGACTCTAGCACAACCGGCCCCTAGCACAACCATTTCACGAGGCAAGTCTCACATAGTGTAAATGTAGTCCCCACCACGAAAAGTGCTGCACGAGATGTGTCGCGGTACACCAGACCTCTGTGGGATTTTGGGCGCGAAACACTGTGCTTCGTTTCGGATTATTGCGTACTGTGAAGTTCGTGAGACGTGAGGTCGAACACGCCTGCAGACAGAGCGCGACCATACCCTTCCCTTGCCAGGGCTGACGGCTCACGCTTTTCGTACCTGTTTCGAGCATCGTTTCTCTCTGCGTAAATGCGAGACAGCAGTCTTGCGAAGCAATCTTGCGCAACAATCTCGCGAGGCAAGTGTCGCTTCGTGTAAGAGCACCTAAAGCTGTGTTCACTCCTGACTACTTTCACATTGTTAACAACGCCGGACGTCGTTTCTGTTGTGCCTGGTACGTGCTCACAAAGGAGCTGAGCATAAAGTTGCTATGTTAGCTCTATTAAAACGCCCTTGTCTATGTGCTAGCCATGTTATCCTGTCTGGATTATACACTCCTGGAAATGGAAAAAAGAACACATTGACACCGGTGTGTCAGACCCACCATACTTGCTCCGGACACTGCGAGAGGGCTGTACAAGCAATGATCACACGCACGGCACAGCGGACACACCAGGAACCGCGGTGTTGGCCGTCGAATGGCGCTAGCTGCGCAGCATTTGTGCACCGCCGCCGTCAGTGTCAGCCAGTTTGCCGTGGCATACGGAGCTCCATCGCAGTCTTTAACACTGGTAGCATGCCGCGACAGCGTGGACGTGAACCGTATGTGCAGTTGACGGACTTTGAGCGAGGGCGTATAGTGGGCATGCGGGAGGCCAGGTGGACGTACCGCCGAATTGCTCAACACGTGGGGCGTGAGGTCTCCACAGTACATCGATGTTGTCGCCAGTGGTCGGCGGAAGGTGCACGTGCCCGTCGACCTGGAACCGGACCGCAGCGACGCACGGATGCACGCCAAGACCGTAGGATCCTACGCAGTGCCGTAGGGGACCGCACCGCCACCTTCCAGCAAATTAGGGACACTGTTGCTCCTGGGGTATCGGCGAGGACCATTCGCAACCGTCTCCATGAAGCTGGGCTACGGTCCCGCACACCGTTAGGCCGTCTTCCGCTCACGCCCCAACATCGTGCAGCCCGCCTCCAGTGGTGTCGCGACAGGCGTGAATGGAGGGACGAATGGAGACGTGTCGTCTTCAGCGATGAGAGTCGCTTCTGTCTTGGTGCCAATGATGGTTGTATGCGTGTTTGGCGCCGTGCAGGTGAGCGCCACAATCAGGATGCATACGACCGAGGCACACAGGGCCAACACCCGGCATCATGGTGTGGGGAGCGATCTCCTACACTGGCCGTACACCACTGGTGATCGTCGAGGGGACACTGAATAGTGCACAGTACCTCCAAACCGTCATCGAACCCATCGTTCTACCATTCCTAGACCGGCAAGGGAACTTGCTGTTCCAACAGGACAATGCACGTCCGCATGTATCCCGTGCCACCCAACGTGCTCTAGAAGGTGTAAGTCAACTACCCTGGCCAGCAAGATCTCCGGATCTGTCCCCCATTGAGCATGTTTGGGACTGGATGAAGCGTCGTCTCACGCGGTCTGCACGTCCAGCACGAACGCTGGTCCAACTGAGGCGCCAGGTGGAAATGGCATGGCAAGCCGTTCCACAGGACTACATCCAGCATCTCTACGATCGTCTCCATGGGAGAATAGCAGCCTGCATTGCTGCGAAAGGTGCATATACACTGTACTAGTGCCGACATTGTGCATGCTCTGTTGCCTGTGTCTATGTGCCTGTGGTTCTGTCAGTGTGATCATGTGATGTATCTGACTCCAGGAATGTGTCAATGAAGTTTCCTCTTCCTGGGACAATGAATTCACGGTGTTCTTATTTCAATTTCCAGGAGTGTATATAAAAAGTTCAGCATAAATGAACATCATGTAAAGCAAAAAAGATAGTTGCATGTACAATCCATATGGTCATCAGCTTCTAAAACTTCCATTACAAATAATGTGATACAAATTACTATAGTCTTCCACATAAGATAAAAATTATTTCATGATTGTCAAGTTTTAGTAGAACTCCTAGATTATTCCTCGTGGACGCCTGCTCCTGTTCAGTAGTAGATGTTTTAGAACCCACGAAATACCAAGATTTCAAACAAGAATATCTAAAATATCCAACTGCAGGTAGTAGAAGCTCTTAGTAAATAAAGCGCAGAAGTCATTTGTTTACTGCAGTATTACCGTTAAATATTCTGTACCTCATATACGTGCGTGCGTGCGTGTGTGTTTGTGTGTGTGTGTGTGAGTGTGTGTGTGTGTGTGTGTGTGTGAGAGAGAGAGAGTGAGAGAGTGTAGAGTGTACATGTATGTAAAGCAAGCATGTAAATTCATTTTTGTGCACACGATCATACAGAATATTTACAAAGCCACTGCTCTCCTGTGGACTTAAACCGTCGTTTACGTTGTAACTAGCTGGCGTACCCGGCATTGCACGGGTATTAATTTTGCCAATTTACTACTACAAACGAAAACAAAACAAAAAAATAACTGTGTTTGTAGTGAAGTATCGAAAAAATTTCATTTCCATGTATTCATGAAAAATCTTTGAAATTATGAAACTGCTGTGCAAAGAAATGTGCATAATCGGTTTCGCCTACGGCCGTATGTTTATCGCAGCTGAAAGCTACCAAAAGCGCCGGCAGGTGTCAGGGATTCCCTTGACTCGACTGCAGGAATGTTTAGCAGCGTTTATGACGTCATATCTCTTGAACTATGTGTCATACAATAACATATTTGTGTAAGTGCATTCGACGGGATATGTGGATACTGCCTGCAAAACGTGTTGCGAATATAATTAATAGAAAAGATGTAATAAATTTAAACGCGATGCACTATGCGGCAGTTTTTCAAGCATTTTAGTGTTTAAGATTCAGAATGGTTCAAATGGCTCTAAGCACTATGGGACTTAACATCGGAGGTCATCAGTCCCATAGACTTAGAACTAGTTAAACCGAACTAACCTAAGAACATCAGACACATCCATGCCCAAGGCAGGATTCGAACCTGTGACCGTAGCAGCAGCGCGGTTCTGGACTGAAGCACGGCCGGCAGTGTTTAAGAAGTCATATCTCCTTAGCTATATGTAGTGCCATGATACACTTTTGTTAAGTCCATTTAGCGGCATGTCTGGACACTGTTTGGGAGATTTATTGCAAATACAGTTAGTTGCAGATAAGTAATACGTTTAAACGTCATGCATGATGTAACAGTTTTCACACCTCTCATTGTTTATGGTATCATATCTTCTGAACTATGATAGGTAGGCGGTTCTTAACTCCACGGGAGGCGTTACCTGACAGTAAGGAATATATGTACCAAGTTTGGTTGAAATCAGTCAAATGATTTAGGGGGAGATGTGGAAAACGCACGCACACACACGCACACACACACACACACATACACACACACACACACGCACACACACTTTTGCGCAATTATTTTATTTATTGATATTTAACTACACTCCTGGAAATTGAAATAAGAACACCGTGAATTCATTGTCCCAGGAAGGGGAAACTTTATTGACACATTCCTGGGGTCAGATACATCACATGATCACACTGACAGAACCACAGGCACATAGACACAGGCAACAGAGCATGCACAATGTCGGCACTAGTACAGTGTATATCCACCTTTCGCAGCAATGCAGGCTGCTATTCTCCCATGGAGACGATCGTAGAGATGCTGGATGTAGTCCTGTGGAACGGCTTGCCATGCCATTTCCACCTGGCGCCTCAGTTGGACCAGCGTTCGTGCTGGACGTGCAGACCGCGTGAGACGACGCTTCATCCAGTCCCAAACATGCTCAATGGGGGACAGATCCGGAGATCTTGCTGGCCAGGGTAGTTGACTTACACCTTCTAGAGCACGTTGGGTGGCACGGGATACATGCGGACGTGCATTGTCCTGTTGGAACAGCAAGTTCCCTTGCCGGTCTAGGAATGGTAGAACGATGGGTTCGATGACGGTTTGGATGTACCGTGCACTATTCAGTGTCCCCTCGACGATCACCAGTGGTGTACGGCCAGTGTAGGAGATCGCTCCCCACACCATGATGCCGGGTGTTGGCCCTGAGTGCCTCGGTCGTATGCAGTCCTGATTGTGGCGCTCACCTGCACGGCGCCAAACACGCATACGACCATCATTGGCACCAAGGCAGAAGCGACTCTCATCGCTGAAGACGACACGTCTCCATTCGTCCCTCCATTCACGCCTGTCGCGACACCACTGGAGGCGGGCTGCACGATGTTGGGGCGTGAGCGGAAGACGGCCTAACGGTGTGCGGGACCGTAGCCCAGCTTCATGGAGACGGTTGCGAATGGTCCTCGCCGATACCCCAGGAGCAACAGTGTCTCTAATTTGCTGGGAAGTGGCGGTGCGGTCCCCTACGGCACTGCGTAGGATCCTACGGTCTTGGCGTGCATCCGTGCGTCGCTGCGGTCCGGTCCCAGGTCGACGGGCACGTGCACCTTCCGCCGACCACTGGCGACAATATCGATGTACTGTGGAGACCTCACGCCCCACGTGTTGAGCAATTCGGCGGTACGTCCACCCGGCCTCCCGCATGCCCACTATACGCCCTCGCTCAAAGTCCGTCAACTGCACATACGGTTCACGTCCACGCTGTCGCGGCATGCTACCAGTGTTAAAGACTGCGATGGAGCTCCGTATGCCACGGCAAACTGGCTGACACTGACGGCGGCGGTGCACAAATGCTGCGCAGCTAGCGCCATTCGACGGCCAACACCGCGGTTCCTGGTGTGTCCGCTGTGCCGTGCGTGTGATCATTGTTTGTACAGCCCTCTCGCAGTGTCCGAAGCAAGTATGGTGGGTCTGACACACCGGTGTCAATGTGTTCTTTTTTCCATTTCCAGGAGTGTATAACAAACTGTACCAAGAACGAAGCGTTTTGAATACTTCTTGAAAGTATCATTGCCTTGAAACAGCATACTTTGATAACATGCAAGTTGAAACAGGAAAACAACCAAATTCTTTAACCCCCAGTATGACATTTCCCATCATCTTCTTACAACAAATCGTGCCAATAACGACGCGTTTTCGAGAGCTCCTCAATGTGCTGGTACTTTGAATCAGCATATATTTATAGGGCATTAGTATAACATAAAACCCACCTAATAGGAGCTTCAATTTAATACGACGAAATACAATATGGCGTCTCCGAAATTATGCTTGTGACGTAGAACTCGATATTGTGTTTCAATGGTCACGTTATTCTATACAAAATAAATATCTGACTAGTCTTATTCAGTCTTTCACCCTACAGAATCCTGTGGTAGGTGAAATTCCAAGTTGTGACGTCACATCTGCTCGTCCACGAATGCTTTTCCGTCTGGTGTGAGGATGGCCTAAGGACAGTACACTGCCACGCTTGGCATCAAATGTGTCGTATATTCTGAATTGTTAAAATTCACCGTGAAACCTTCAGCTGTCATTTATTTTACACAATTTGCTACCAAGAAGGAGTTCTGCGACTTAAACGAAAGTTGGTGGACCTGCTTCTAAACCTGAAAAATGACATCGATTCAAATTTCGCACCAGTTGGATAAGAATGGCGCTAGTAGCGCCACTAATAGGACAAGGTAATGATTGCTTTAAATGCATGCCGTAACAGCCATGAGCTTAATTACATTTGAGATGAGGTGTGGCAAGCTGATGTTAGTCAAGCATGCCTTTAAGACGACAAGGACACCATATCAATACTTCACTGAGTTTGAATGATGTCGTGTAATAGGGTTACGAGAAGCTAGGTATCCCTTCTGCGATATTGCACAGGGACTTGGCAAGAAGGTAGCCACTGTACATAAGTGCTGGCAGCAGTGTTCACGAGAATGCACGGGCTCTGGACAGCCACGTGGCACTACCGAGAGGTAAGACCAAAGCGTTCAGGGTATGGCTCTGGAGCGTCATATTGAATCTGCAGCAGCAATTTGAGCAGCAGTTAGCACAACGGTCACCAACGAACTGTTAGAAATCGGTTACTTCAAGGACATCTCCGAGCCAGACGAACTGTAGCGTGCATTCCATTGACCCCAAACCACCGCCATTTGTGACTTCTGTGGTGTCAGGCCAGAGCTCACTGGAGAGGTGGATGGAGGTCTGTTGTATTTTCTGATGAGAGCTGGTTCTGTATCGGTGCCAGTGATGGCAGTGTGTTGGTTCGAAGGAGAGTAGTTGAGGGCCTGCAACCAACCTGTCTGCGTGCTAGACACACTGGATCTCATCTGGACTTACGGTCCGAGGTGCGATTTCTTATGACAGCAGGAGCACCATCGTGATTATCCTACGCTCCTTGACTGCAAAATCGTAAGTCAGTCTGGTAATTCGACCTGTTGTGCTGCCATTCGTGAAGAGAATTCCATGGTGTGTTTTCTAGCAGGACAACGCTCATCCACATACCGCTGCTTTAAACCAACATGCTCTAGAGAATTTCGACACTTTGCCTAGGCCTGCTCGACCACCATATCTATCACCAATCGAGCATGTATTGTACACCATCGGACGATAAATCCAGCTTCATCCACAAACAGTAGTAACCGTCCCTGTATTGGCCGACAAAGTGAAAAGGCGAGGAGTTACATTACACAAACATCCGGCACCTGTGCATTGGATGCACGTTTGCATGCTAGCTACAACATTCTGGCGGTTAAAGCGTTTATTAATCGGCAATGGTTCAAATGGTTCTGAGCACTATGGACTTAACATCTGAGGTCATCAGTCCCCTAGAACTTAGAACTAATTAAACCTAACTAACCTAACGACATCACACATATCCATGCCCGAGGCAGGATTCGAACCTGCGACCGTAGCAGTCGCGCGGTTCCGGACTGAAGCGCCTAGAACCGCTCGGCCACCGCAGCCGGCTTAATCGGCAATGGTTTACCACGTGTTTGCTTTAACTCGTGATCTTGCAATATTAATCACTTAAATAAGTAACCCAGAGAAATGTATTCTCAAAAGTTCATTACTCTACATTAAACATTTTTTGGTGTCGCACCTTTTTTCCGGCAGTATAGCGTATATTATATGTAGTACCTTTAGCGTTCGTTCACCAGTGGCACAATACTGCACTGTGGAATGAATGTGGGCCACCACCGGACGTCGGCCACTGGGCGGAGGGCTGGCTTTACGGCGGCAGTTGCCAGCTCGTATTAGAAAACGTGCGGCCGTCCCAATCCGTACGCCACGCGGCGTTTAGTTTAGCAGGTGGTGACGCGCTCCATTGTGCGGCGTTTTATGGCGCATAAATGGCTGGTCGTAACGGTGAGGACGGCCGCCGCTCTTCAAATGTTCTCGCAGAAAAGCGTGAGTGCGAGGCGGTACAGCTGCATCCACAGGCGTGCGGTAGCTAACACGAGCGGCTCCATAAAGGCACGACAGCAAACACCTCCCAGGGCGCCGTAAAGGTCCAGCCTTGTTGCATCCTGCGGATTATCCGTACACCCTTTATCCCACAACGGACACGCCTTAGCGCGTATGCATCTTCGGAAGTACATGCAGAATGTTCTATTGCATTTTTCTTTCGAGACGACAAAATTTCCCATAGTGCTCCGCATGCTACGAAAGCATCTTAGATTTGTACATGTCTTCATCCCGCGAGTACTGTGCAGTTGCATGAAATCAACATCTACACTACGCAGAACACCTTACAGTGTACGGTGATGGGTACTTCGTGTACCACTAACGGCAACTGTAGTAGCGAATGGTTCACGGGAAGAATGGCTGTTGCAGCCCTCCGCGTGACCTAGAATCTCTCTACGTTTACCTTCATGATGTTTTCGCGACGTATACAATGACAGCCAAAAGTAGCAAAGCCAAAATATAATTAATGTAAACTAATAAAATTTGAGGAATAAATTTGCCTAGGTGACGTATTTAAGTGATTAACATAGCACAGGTTAATGTAAGCGCTAGATAAGCCATTGCAAATCTCAAATGCTGGTACATTAATGAGCGGTGAAACCGCCAGAATGTTGAACGCAAAGTGAAACGTGCATGTATTGTGTTGTACAGGTGCCGGACGTCAGCTATGGGATGCAGTTCCATGTCTGTGGCACTTGGTCGGTCAGTACAAGGACAGTTAATACTTATTGTGGATGACGCTGGAATTGTCGTCTGATGATGTCCCATATGTACTCGACTGGAGACAGACCTGGTGATCAAGTAGGTCAATCCAACATGAGCCGGCCGCTAGTGGCCGTGGGGTTCTAGGCGCTTCAGTCTGGAACCGCGTGACCGCTATGGTCGCAGGTTCGAATCCTGCCTCGGGCATGGATGTGTGTGATGTCCTTAGGTTAGTTAGGTTTAAGTAGTTCTAAGTTCTAGGGGACTGATGACCTCAGATGTTGAGTCCCATAGTGCTCAGAGCCAATCCAACATGTCAACACTATGTAGAGCATGCTGGGTTACAACAGCGGTATGTTTGCAGGCGTTATTCTGTTGGAAAACACCCCCTGGAATTCTCTTCATGAATGGCAGCACAACAGGTCCAATCACCAGACTGACGTAAGAATTTGTGAATTTAAATTGGGATTTTATTACAGAAGGTATGTCGGGTTTACCTACCATTTATTAATCTGAATGTTTGCTTGAAAAAAATAGTAGATAGGCCTCAATTGAGGAAAAATTAATAAAATTTTGATTACCTTGATAATTGTTGATTAATTCTGTAGGAGAATCAGCTTTCGAAATGTTGCTAAACACGCTAAAAATCATACAAGTGTCAGCTAAGCTGACTCAGAGGAGCCTTGATAGGGAACTCGGTAAACAGCGGTGATTTATTGAGCATCAGGAATCGATTCTCCTGTACATATATTTCATGATCAAATGTTTCAAAGGGGAGCACATTATCAAACGTATATTTAACATAAAAGCCGTAACCTACCAGGTAGTGAATGTTGTTGCTGAAAAGGTCCAAGATACATACGTGAACAACACGATTATTTGAAACCAGGACTCCCCTAGGAATTCAGACTAACCATTCGTCACAGAAAAAGAAGTCTTTCAATAATTTAATGAGGGTAACAAGATCCAAATTGGGAATATTTTAACAGAAAATTATTCCCAAATTTATAAAAAAATACGTGTGACTGCAATTAAGGACACTGAACAGGAGCTACGTCGTCCAAAATATTCTTGCAAAAGATGGGAGACACCGAAAATCAGTAATAACCACATGGCTACCCACTATTAAGAAAAATCAATGAAATATAAGAGGAGAATTTACTTAAGCAAGGAAACTAGTTCAACTGGTAGCAAAGAATACCAGAGCAGAATCTCACGAACAGAAAACGTGGCAACGGCTACCAACCATGCACAAATAATTTCACTCAAATCTGCACAAAACGCAGTGGCTTTTTTCTTAATATGACTACCGAATGTTAAAACCATACGCACTGCGCAAATCAGTTACACGATTTATTCAGGAATCTAGTCAGACTCATAGATCCACGTGGCCTCGTACCCCACAATCATAAAATTATAGAGCGCAAAGAAAGCACAGCTATAAATTCCAAAAATCGAGAAATTATTCACAATTCCCGCCTAAACAAGGTATCACGAATTATTCTATAACAGCTTAAACCTACTAAGAAATGAATTAACGACTCAGTTAAGCTGAAACTTAACATATTCACAAAATTACAACGCCAAAGACTAAAACTAGGTGTTACCTCTTCGACTATTTCTAGAGCACTGTGGCTGCTCACTACTCACCGACAGTCGCCACCGCGGATCGGAAGCCGTTGCACAGACAATATGCATGTTCTACCTGTGCCAACTTAACAAAAGCGACGGATCATCGTTCGCCGTGTCTTTCTGATCCAGAAGGGTTCCCCTTTGCTATACGCGAAAGTTGGCTAAGCAGTCCCTATATACTGAGAAACTTACCCCAAGCCCAAAGACATATAGAAACTCAAGCAGAAAACAAGCACGCTTCCGAGCAGACAACAACAAGAGACGGAACAAGAAAAACGTAGGGTGAGAACGCAAATATATGATGATTTACTTTGCTGTTTGAAATTAAATGCTTAATAGGGATCTAGCTAATATGGAAGATATTTAGGTACGAAATACAGTTGAGATACGGTAATTTATAATGCCATCCACGAACGATGGCAGTTGGGGCAGGTCGAGAAATGGACGGCGATTGCATTGTAGCCGGTTCCAAGCGACAATAGCGGCACGCGTATACAAGAGCTTTCCGCCTCATGAAAGCGTGTACCCTGCAGATTATGCCTCTGACTTGCCTGTGTAAAATATGTGGCTTAGCACCACCGTCAGCCATGACAACTTGCGACACTTGGAATAAATTTTCACTAAATAACTCGCAACGATCCCATTTAATACTCGCTTTGGTTACGACATTCACAACAGAGCGCACTACTGTACGTTCAGTGGCTGATGGAGAACTAGTGACGTAGATGCACAGAACAAGCCTAAACTGGACCACCATCGTTTGTGACCCCAACTGCAGTATTGAACTATCACTATGAGTGCCAGATATATCACTCAGCTGTTCGACTTCCTCTCATTTTGAATTTCTGAGAGAACCGACACATAAGCGATGCTGTTCAGAAATGTAAATCCTGAAAGTCAATGAAGCGACTACTACTACTACTATTGCTATATTTATACTACGCAAGACATCCAACGGTGTGTGGCGGAGGGCACCCAGTCGCGTATGGTTCGCGGGAAGAACGACTGCCGGAAAGCCTCCGTGCGCGCTCGAATCTCTCTAATTTTACATTCGTGATCTCTTTGGGAGGTATGAGTGGGGGGAAGCAATATGTTCGATACCTCATCCAGAAACGCACCCTCTCGAAACCTGGACAGCAAGCTTACCCAGGTAGCAGAGCGCCTCTCTTGCAGCGTCTGCACTTGAGTTTGCTAAACATCTCCGCAACGCTATCACGCTTACCAAATAACCCTGTGTCGAAACGCGCCGCTCTTCTTCGGATCTTCTCTATCTCCTCCGTCAACCCGACCTGGTACGGATCTCACACTGATGAGCAATACTCAAGTATAGGTCGAACGAGTGCTTTGTAAGCCACTTCCTTTTTGATGGACTACATTTTCTAAGGACTCTCCCAATGAATCTCAACCTGGCACCCGCCTTACCAACAACTAATTTTATATGATCATTCCACTTCAAATCGTTTCGTACGCATACTCCCAGATACACTCCTGGAGATGGAAAAAAGAACACATTGACACCGGTGTGTCAGACCCACCATACTTGCTCCGGACACTGCGAGAGGGCTGTACAAGCAATGATCACACGCACGGCACAGCGGACACACCAGGAACCGCGGTGTTGGCCGTCGAATGGCGCTAGCTGCGCAGCATTTGTACACCGCCGCCGTCGGTGTCAGCCAGTTTGCCGTGGCATACGGAGCTCCATCGCAGTCTTTAACACTGGTAGCATGCCGCGACAGCGTGGACGTGAACCGTATGTGCAGTTGACGGACTTTGAGCGAGGGCGTATAGTAGGCATGCGGGAGGCCGGGTGGACGCACCGCCGAATTGCTCAACACGTGGGGCGTGAGGTCTCCACAGTACATCGATGTTGTCGCAGGGGTCGGCGGAAGGTGCACGTGCCCGTCGACCTGGGACCGGACCGCAGCGACGCACGGATGCACGCCAAGACCGTAGGATCCTACGCAGTGCCGTAGGGGACCGCACCGCCACTTCCCAGCAAATTAGGGACACTGTTGCTCCTGGGGTATCGGCGAGGACCATTCGCAACCGTCTCCATGAAGCTGGGCTACGGTCCCGCACACCGTTAGGCCGTCTTCCGCTCACGCCCCAACATCGTGCAGCCCGCCTCCAGTGGTGTCGCGACAGGCGTGAATGGAGGGACGAATGGAGACGTGTCGTCTTCAGCGATGAGAGTCGCTTCTGCCTTGGCCGTATGCGTGTTTGGCGCCGTGCAGGTGAGCGCCACAATCAGGACTGCATACGACCGAGGCACACAGGGCCAACACCCGGCATCATAGTGTGGGGAGCGATCTCCTACACTGGCCGTACACCACTGGTGATCGTCGAGGGGACACTGAATAGTGCACGGTACATCCAAACCGTCATCGAACCCATCGTTCTACCATTCCTAGACCGGCAAGGGAACTTACCGTTCCAACAGGACAATGCACGTCCGCATGTATCCCGTGCCACCCAACGTGCTCTAGAAGGTGTAAGTCAACTACCCTGGCCAGCAAGATCTCCGGATCTGTCCCCCATTGAGCATGTTTGGGACTGGATGAAGCGTCGTCTCACGCGGTCTGCACGTCCAGCACGAACGCTGGTCCAACTGAGGCGCCAGGTGGAAATGGCATGGCAAGCCGTTCCACAGGACTACATCCAGCATCTCTACGATCGTCTCCATGGGAGAATAGCAGCCTGCATTGCTGCGAAAGGTGGATATACACTGTATAGTGCCGACATTGTGCACGCTCTGTTGCCTGTGTCTATGTGCCTGTGGTTCTGTCAGTGTGATCATGTGATGTATCTGACCCCAGGAATGTGTCAATAAAGTTTCCCCTTCCTGGGACAATGAATTCACGGTGTTCTTATTTCAATTTCCAGGAGTGTATTTTACAGAAGTAACTGCTACCAGTGTTTGTTCTGCTATCATGTAATCATACAATAAAGAATCCTTCTTTCTATGTATTCGCAATACATTACGTTTATCTATGTTAGGTATCAGTTGCCACTTCCTGCACCAAGTGCCTATCCGCTGCAGATCTTCCTGCATTTCGCTGCAATTTTCTAATGCTGCAACTTCTCTGTATACTACAGCATCATCCGCGAAAAGCCGCATGGAACTTCCGACGCGATCTACTACGTCATTTATATGTATTGTGAAAAGCAATGGTCCCATAACACTCCACTGTGGCACGCCAGAGGTTACTTTAACGTCTGTAGACGTCTCTCCATTGTGAACAACATTCTGTGCTCTGTTTGCTAAAAACTTTTCAATCCAGCCTGATATTCCGTAGGCTCTTAGTTTGTTTATCAGGCGACAGTGCAAACTGTATCGAACGCTTTCCAGAAGTCAAGGAAAATGGCATCTACCTGGGAGCCTGTATCTAATATTTTCTGGGTCTCATGAACAAATAAAGCGAGTTGGGTCTCACACGATCGCTGTTTCCGGAATCCATGTTGATTCCTACACAGTAGATTCTGGGTTTCCAGAAATGACATGATACGTGAGCAAAAAACGGATGTATAGAGATGCTTTAGTTCATAACACAATTTCTGCGCAATTTGAGTAATCTCGCATTTCAGCAAAATTACCACGCTCGTAAATTTCTTTTAAAATAGTCTTCCTTGTACAGTTGCAATTTAATAACAGTGCCGTCAACTCACCGCTCCTTGTCTTTCTTTTAACTCGCTTGAGTGTTTGTTAAACTGTTTTGTTGTTATGGATGCACTTAGACTAAAATTTTGTATGTGTTTTACTCTCTAAATGCAGTAAGTCACCTTCTGAGCAGTGTTGAAAAAAACAGAGATTGTTATATAAACTAAACTGCTTTCTCGTTCCTTTGATTGCCTTCTTGTTATTCTGTTATCGTGATTTGAACTTTCTTCAGTAACTGTAAAAAGGTTACCTATTGGTATCTATGTATTCAAACGCCTTCTGCGTTTTCTGTCAGCAGCTTTTCCTTTCTTTAATTTCCTTCAGCGATTTTAAGAGGGTTATATACTGATGATACAAAATTTTTTCGCAACTATGTGTTGCCCGCTCACCCGCTCATTAATTTGCTCAGCATATATTCGTTAAGTCTCCTACGAACGTACGTTCTGGGAATTTGCGCAGTAAATCACACAGTGAGACACAATGCCCCTCTTGTGGCGTCTGTTACTCTTGTGGGGTCTGCTACTGAGGTCGGATGAGCATCTCTGTGGCGCATACTAAAAGAACCACTGACGATACATGTTACTCTTCCTGGTGTCTTCCCTCTTTCCTCTATCTGTCTCATCAGGCAACAGTCCCACACTGAGGATCAGTACTCAAGGTCGGTAGAAAGAGGTTTTTATTAGCTCTGAAAACCTTTCTTTCATTTCTTCTCCAGAGCTTCTGTGACGTCATGTCAAATCCGACTAACAGATGTTAGACCATGGGTAGCTGAATTTACTAATCCCGATTATCTTCTTTTCTTGTGTTCTCACACTATCTTGTAAGCAAAATAACGTATAACGGGCGAAGCGAGGACATAAGAAGCAGACTAGGCAGGCAAAGAAGAATCAAATACAAGCCTTAATTTGATGAAGAAATTTCTGAGAATGTACGTTTGGAACGGAACTTTGTATGGCAGTGAATCTACGCTTTCTTAGCGGTGCGCGCCACGGGACAAATAACGTGAGGCTTTCCTACATAGATTTACTCGGAAACTAGATTTACTCAAAAGCTCTTTTTTTCTGCCGGACGCGTTTTAGTCGCCCGAGCTGCTACTCGTGGTCAGAAATTTTGATGTTAAGATTATTATCGCGAAAGTCTTTTCTGCCGTGGTTGAACCAAGGAGCAAACTAAAGAAAGACGAAAGAAATCAGGAGTAGCAGCTGAGGCTCACATTTCGTTGGTTTCTTATTATAAATTACGTCCTATGAATGTGTACTGTTTCAAAGCACCAACACATTGAGAATCTCTCGAAACCACGTCGTTCTTGGTGCGATTTGTTACGCATAACCACTAGTCAATGAAGTATCCGCGGTTAAAGGCTTCAGAACATTATTATCTCAATGCCTCAAGCTGACGGCAGGGCAGTGGCTAGAGGAACAGAGTTTGCAATATCGAAGCTAGTTCACCCGTGTCATTCTACCTCCATTTTTTATTCACCTTCTCGTTTTCTAAATAATTCTCGCTTTTTCTTATTAATGCAACAGAAGTACGTTCTGCATATAAGATATTACGTAGATACAAGAGTGCTTTTTCTCAAGAGTGAGTTCGTTCGAACGTGTGAACATGGTAGGGAATTTGGACCAAAGCTGTTTTCTAAGCCACTACATGATTCGATCACATTTCAGTACTTATATATTCTTCCAGAAACTTTTCCAGATGTCGGAACACGCAAATTCTTCATTGTATTGTATTGTATTGTATTGTACGAGTATGTTAACCGGGGACCTAGAAAAGACGGAGAGGCCCCGTCCCCGCCGCAGCCGCAGTGGTCCACAACCCCACGACGACTACCGCAGTCCACTTCACCCCTCCGCCGGCCGCGGTGGCCGAGCGGTTCTAGCCGCTACAGTCGCGGTGGCCGAGCGGTTCTAGGCGCTACAGTGTGAAACCGCGCGACAGCTACGGTCACAGGTTTGAATCGTGCCTGGGGCATGGATGTGTGTGATGCCCTTAGGTTAGTAAGGTTAAAGTAATTCTAAGATCTACCCCTAGACCTGATGACCTTAGTTAAGTCCCATAGTGCTCAGGGCCATTTGAACCATTTCACCCCTCCGCCGCCCCACACCGAACCTAGGGTTATTGTGCGGTTCGGCCCCCGGTGGACCCCCAGGGAACGTCTCACACCAGACGAGTGTAACCCCTGTGTTTGCGAGGTAGAGTAATGGTGGTGCACGTGTACGCGGAGAACTTGTTTGCGCAACAATCGCTGACATTGTGTAACTGAGGCGGAATAAGGGGAACCAGCCCGCATTTGCCGAGGCAGATGGACAACCGTCTAAAAACCATCCACAGACTGGCCGGTTCACCGGACCTCGACACAAATCCGCCGGGCGGATTCGTGCCGGGGACCAGGCGCTCCTTCCAGCCCGGAAAGCCGTGAGTTTAGACCGCCTGGCCAACCGGGCGGGCTATTTCTTCATAATATTGTGTGCACAAAGATGAAGTATGGAAAATTTAACAACAATATTGCAGTAAATAAATGATTTTTTGTGTTTCTCTACAATACAGCTTGGACTACTTGCATTAGCATATTTTGCGTTTTTTTTTCTTTTAGTGTGTTGTATTTCATGTTCAAAAATACTGTTAGTGAACAGAAGCAGCGATCTAATAAGAATGACCTTAGGATTTTACTAGAGAAGGATGTTAAAACCGTATCTTAAGTGCAAGATTATTGTAAAAATGTACTTGACATACATGTATGCATGTCCGAAGGGGCATTTCAGGGTAATTCTGAACAACACACGCGCTGCACTGTAGTATCACATTGCAGATCGTCGCATCATTTGTAATGAATTTTTAAAAGCCGATGGCGTAACTGGGTGGAAATGAACTGTACTTTTGGCAGTATATCGCGTACGTGTATATACATTACTAATAGCACAACATGATGAACAAATGCACGCGGAGGGAAATGTGCGTTTTAATAGAGCAGTTTTATGCCCGTCCATTTTCGTAAACAGCGTGTGTGATTTGCGAGCCAGATGTAGCCGACAGCCCCTCATGGAAAGTACTGCTGACGCAAATCATGACAAGGAGCACGTTACATGTGATGCACCGACTTGACGAGAAGAAACACGTCCCGTGTGACGACGATTGTAAAGTGCTTCTATTGCACACTAAGCGAGACTTATTTTGCAAGGTTGTTGCACAAAGCTGATCCATATGACAGCTCGCTAATAGAGAGCGAAACATTGCGCGAAACGGGCAGGAAAATGGTGAGCTGTCGGTTCTGGCGAGACAACCAGGTGGTCTCTCTCTGTCGCACTCCCTGCTGCCGTAAACGTTTTCGCTCTCATGTCTCGCGCGCAACGAGGAACGCCCAAAATCTGACAGCGGTCTGGCACGCCACGGAACGGCCTCGCACAACACGTTTCGTGGTGAGGACGACATTACACAACGCGAGATGTTCTTCACGCACCTATTGTGCTACGGTCATTCGTGTAGTGTGACTGTCGCGTTAGTTCTGGATGACGCTGGCACGCGTTTCGTGTTATTAATTTGCTGAGAGGGATTTCTTCGTGCATCACTTGTCTTCATCACAAGTCGTTGTACTCACTACTCAGCGTTGTGACCCCATGAGCCGAGAGTCTCCATCCCGGAGAGTTACCAGGGACAGTCACCAGGCTCTCTTAGAGTCCGCTGAAGAGGGAGATCGGACACCTTTATTTGTTACAGTGACCTCGTTGCTATTCTTTCGCACAGTTTCATGCCCTCGATCTTCCCGTCCATGACTATTTTCTCTAGATTTACTCCAGCTCTTCTCGCTATGTATCCAAAGAACTGGATAATGTTCTGGTTGCCACGAGAAGAATTTCTACTCAAGAACTAACAAACAAAGAATTTGTTAAATTTTTTAGAACATAAAAAGTAAAATCACCTGCTGTCACTCACAAATCGAGTGCATTTCGAATGAACGTGATTGGGGCCACATATACCGGATGATTGAAAATGAAAGAACAGATTTCAATTGTTCATTACATACAAACTAAAAAAGGCAGAAACGCACTGCGCATGTCACTGGATAGAGGAAGGTTCAAAGCTTTGAAACAGCTGCACTGTTGTTTATTTGTGGTAACATGACGACTACACCGTAAGAAAATCATTTAGTATGTTGGAATCTGCGCCAAGTCAAGCCATGGGCAAGTGCAACTGGGACTGCGTAAAAGACGGAATCTTTGTCCCACCTACGGAAGCTACTCTTCAGGAGCTGAGAAGTCGAATTGTTGAAGCTCTCGATTCAATAAACAGGGACCTGTTGATTCGTGTGTGAGATGCAACTACTGTTTCGGTGTATCTCGAGCACCGCATAGTGCTCTTGTTAAAGTTTATGTGGTATAGTGTCTGTGCGAACATGAAACTTCGGACCTTCCTATATCGAATAACATGCGCAATGTGTTTCTTTCTTTCATATTCTTTCCGTGACAAACAAGTGAACTCTGTTCTTCCTTTTTGAATCGTCCTGCCCACTGACAAAACTGGGAGACCGATTAGCTCTCAGAGTCGGCATTGGGCGACAGTGAAAACATGCAGTAGTCGAACACGATCCGAGTTGTGAGGAAACCGTTAATTTTTGTGTCGTGATGCATACGGCACCGCACCGCTGGTGCCCGTTGGGAAAATTTCAATTTTGCGACGGTCGTGTCTAGCACCTGGTGCGCCACATAGGGCGTGAGGCGGCCACGGGCCATCTACGTCAACAGGTCGACAGTTATTGTATAGAAAAAACGTGAATTACTTACAAACTACGGCGTGCAACACACTTTATTCAAGGTGTAAACGTCACTACAGATACTCGGATTTAGGTTATGACATGTTCGATATGCCTGCCATCTTTGGGGAGGATGAAGTGTTCGAACATCGATGCTGTCGGTAACCTCCTGAATGGCTGTTTTCAGCTCATCAATGGTTTTGAATTGTTGTATACCTTGTCTTTAGTATAACTTCACAAAAAGCAGTCGCCTGTATTCGGATCCATAGAATATGGCAGGCATCGAGACCCATGCCAGTGGCCTATAGGTGACCCAGAGCTACTGCGTCGCCTTGCTCGATGACCAACTGGGCGCACCGCCTGTGTTGATTGTTGAAATTTATTATTATTAAGCATTGTGCTAAGATGTTTGTTCAGATGAAAATTGTGAGGAATACGAGGTGCGACAATAAAGTAATGAGATTGATTTTCTTTTCAAGATGTGGCAACCCTACAGGCTTGCGTAGAATATCTTTGACCTTGGTCTATAAACTGCTTCTACTCCATGCGGCACATCGATGCAACTGCTCAGTCGTGAGTTGTCCTGTAATAAATTAACACATGTTTGTGTCTCTCGTCACGGAAAAGGAACCGCATAATATTGCGCAACGGTATGCCATTTCTTTTTGATTTAAATTGTGTGAAAACGTGACGACAACTTACAGTAAGCTTCAGAAGGCCTTTGGAGAGGAGGTTATGTCAAGAGCTCAAATTTTTCGTTGGCATAAAATGTTTAGTGAAGGCAGAACGAATGTTGAAGATGAAAACCACAGTGGACGACCATCAACATCACGGACAGATGTCAACTTGGCTAGGGTGTACCTTGCTTTAATTTTGGACAAGAGTGTATATATTCCTACAGGCCATAAAATACAATTAACATGTTGTCGACATAATGATATTAAAAGACAATTTTTCCCAGAGATCGAAAGCTAGCAAATGGTTCAAATGGCTCTGAGCACTATGGGACTTATCATCTGAGGTCATCAGTCCCCTAGAGCTTAGAGCTACTTAAACCTAACTAACCTAAGGACATCACACACACCCATGCCCGTGGCAGGATTCGAACCTGCGACCGTGGCGGTCGCGCGGTTCCAGACTGAAGCGCCTAGAACCGCTCGGCCACACCGACCGGCCGAGAGCTAGCAGAAAGTACTTACATTGCTAACTGTTCACAAAAACGTAAGCCAGACAGCCAGCGATACAATTTCCCAAAGCTATCCCGTCAGCTTGCTTGTACATGTAGTTATCGCAAGAAAAGAATTACAGGACATGGAAGTCTACTCACTTGTATCAGCGACACCTGGAAGATTTAACGTTTTAAAATAGCATCTCCTCCCTAGGGAACACACGACTTGCCATCTGCGCCTACAAAGGCTGCCGGCCATCTCATTTTTTTTTAAGAGCTCCCAGTAACTCTACAAAATTGTTTTGACGTCAGTGCGTTTCAACTAATCTAACTCGAGAGCAGGATGTAGGCATTGTCGCTGTCGACTTCCAGTTCCCGTTGACAGAACTCCTCGGCAAAGGGCAGCTTCCTGCTCGGACTGTTCAAAGTTTATTTCCAATATGTGTTGCAAAATGCCTGCCATCATGGGACACTCACTAGACCGTAACACAGCATAGCAGGGCCCTACCACAACTCATTTACAAAGATTATGGAAATACCAGCGCAACATCTCTGAGAGGGACAACATCCGTCTCCCCCAGATACCGGAAACTGGATCCACAATAGGTATGTGCTCAGTTCTGCTGAGGTATCGAGCAAAGACGTTAACCTCTTTTCGATTGTACTACACTACCAGAGAATTCTTCCAATGCATCTCAGTTTGACACCGGACTTCCCTGCGAATAATTGTATGTGGTCGTTTCCATTTCAAATGCCCTGTGAACAGGCTTTATTTAGTGGATGTGACTGTTGAACATGATTGACATGTGAATAAATATTTCAAGACAATGAAACGCTAGTGTTTCCTGTTTAGGTCTGAGCTACACCTTTTTACACCATAGACGCAGTAGGCAACAAGGAACAGAATATACAAGACAAATCTAAATTCAATAATTTGACAATAAACGACTTTCTTAGTGCTGTTGTGAGAATGTTCTAATTAAACACTATTACTGAGAACTTTCGAAATGATGCTCATAATGAGATAAAATAAGCCCTCACATACTATAGACCGATTGAAAAGTAGGTTCGTCAATCACAGAAGATTGCCTAAATTCTAACGAACTACGGCTAGTTCACTTATCAGACACACTTGCAAGTTCAGCAAGCTATTCATGACTATGATCTGCGGTCTCATCTGATGCGTGCCATGCCAGATATAATTAGTAAGTACGTCTCCCTAACTGATTTGGGCATTGCACTCTCCCATTGTTGGGTACAGTGGTGAAGTGGTAGCTGTCGATCATCGTGTCAGACGTGTTGGATAATAATACACTCCGTGAAACATTCTAAAATTGTTTTTGTAGTTTATTTAGCAGCTATTGTGAGTTTTACAATTAATACATGACAAACCATTATATATAGACAATTTCATTGTACAATTTTACATAATTACAGTAATTTACAGCTAAGTAATCTATATACATAAACAATTAGTATAGAATAATAAACATGTGACTTGTGTAGAACTTTTTTAGAAATTACGGCTATTTACGTCTTAGTGTTTTCTTTTTTTATTCGTTGAGACTTTCCTCTCTAAGAAGGTTTTTCTCCAACATAACAAAAATCCCAGAAATTATTACATCTGTTACTTAATATCTCAAGATATCTCCTCAGGATATCCCTCTAGGTGTTCCGATCTCGTATATCTTCTTCCTCTGCGCCAAATCTTATCATTGTTAATTGTACATTTTGGAGCCATGTGGTCATAGGGCGTCCTCTTATCTTCTTTCCCTCCAGTTCCCATTCCAGGATAGTTTCCGGTATTCTGGTTTCTTCCATTCTTCTTATACGCTCGTGCCATTGTAACTTTACTTCTATCACAATAATACGTTCGTTAATAAATTTTCATATTGTGATTCTCTTTCTCCATGCTTCCTTTATCATAATGGAGACTCCTGCTTCGGTTCTTAACTATTTGGACAGCCCACTCCAAATATGTAAGTAATTACCAAGTTCTTCTTCTCCTTTGCCTTTCCTCTTGGTCTCAGAGAGTACGACAACATCCATTTTGAACCTATCAAGTTCTGTTGGTAATATATTCAATTTTGTGGAGATACGTTGCACATTCCAGAATCTAAATGACATTTTCCTTTTATCTTCACCATTTCGTCGTTCAAGATTCTAGTTTTCTGAGGCATATTATTAAGTCTTGTAGCATTTTATTTTTTCCACATGAGTGAGGAGCAGCCCCACTGCACAACCCCCAACCTGGGGGCCCAGGTAATTTATCCTCATGGTTTTCTTCCTTTAGACAACCCACTGAAACGTCCCCTTTGAACAATTATATACGACTGTGCTTAACCTGACACACAATATTTTTAGCGCAACGCAATCTGACTTTCAAAATTTCCTACTAAAGAATGGCCCTGACAAACATTAAACTATACCTTTCACAAATCACTTACCTCACAAAAATCTTCGCTGCTCAAGCTAATGCAATACAGCGAGCGCCACTACTGCCAGCTAAATAAAAGATTCGAACTACTGAAGGCACTAACTACTGATAGGGATAGTTAGCAAATGAAAGATATTAATAGAGAACAAACAATGTATTTACCTTGATATCATCATATATAAATATATCAGTTCATGAAAAATTACAAAACTCCGCCATCTCTCTCCCCACATCCACCACTGCTGGCGGCTCACCTCCAACTGCGCAACGCTACGTGCTGTTCACATCCAGCTGCCGCTGCCCAACACTACAATGGCAGACAACAATGCAAACTACCCACAGACTGCACACAGCACAGCCAGTGATTTTCATACAGAGGTGGCGTTACCAATAAAAAACCTAAACAGCATACTTACATAGCCCCCATGCTCCCCACAAAAATTTTTACATATTGGTGTTGGGCACTGGCCAATACAGATTTGACAAAAATTTTTCACTATTACAGTAACAAAGATATAAAATGCACACACTTATTGATACATTGTTGGTCAAAAGCTAAAAAGTTCTCACAGTCCATAAAGATAGTCCTGATTCATCACAGTAAAATAGCAGTGTTTTTCTCACAGTCTGAGCAGTAAAAGAAAATGCACACAGAAGTAGTGGATTTCCATGCTGTCTTGAAGAAGTAGTGTTGTCCTTCCAACGGAAAGACAGTGCTGACTCTCGACATGCTGACAGGTAGTGGGCCACAACAGAGCAAACCCACTGCAGAGTCAGTCGAAGTTTTGATGAATATTGGTAGGTAGGTCATCACAGAGCAGACCCACCGTAGTCCTGGTAGAGATTACGATATTGGTGGGCCACCAGAGGTGCAGACCCACTGCAGTCCTTGTAGAGATAATGGTATTGGTGGGCCACCAGAGGTGCAGACCCACTGCAGTCCTTGTAGAAATAGCCAGCAGCCATCTGTTGTGACTGTGCAGGTGCACAATCACCATTGAAGAGTCTTGCGGATAATATAGCAAGTCCATAAACCACCACTTGTGCACTCACAAAGTTTCTGGAATTGTCCTTAGAACCAGCAATGCTGTTATCCAGTCCCTTGCTGAATTATAAACACACGTGCAAACACTAACAGTCCCAACTTCTCACATATTGTCCATATACTATGACCAACAGAAACGTGTGCAGTGAAATGTAACTTACAAGTTAATAATATCATGAACTGGTGACAATTACAATTTTATAACATAAGAATACAATTACAAAGGTACAAAATACATCATTAAAAACATAATAATACAGATAACATTTGTAGTACAGGCTTTACAAAAGAATAGAAATAAACATATACATGAGTGTTACAAAAATAGTGACATAAGTACATACATAAAATAATGAGAATAGTTTTCGAAACATTAATTTCACACATGAACATTGAAACAGAACAGAATTGTAAACAACTTTACAAAGAAAATAACATATTATTAATGCAACTTATATTTGAGGATAACAGTATTCCTCCTCATAGTGAATATAGCTTAGTATTAGAAGAGAGAAAATATTCTATGAAACAGTACACAGAGACAGGAAGAAAACAAATACTCAAGGGTACACAAACACATAGTGGGATAACACCAATAGGAAAGGACAGGGTTCGTTTTCAGTGTAACATTTGGTACTGCAGTCCAACCCAAAACTTCATATATCTTTCCTCTTATTTCATCCTTTGTTTCCACCAAAAAAAATTCTATCTAAGCATGCTTTCTGTATTTATATGTTCACACATTTCTTACCTCAACATTTATTTCCAAGAAAATCCTACCTAAACCTGTTTTCTCAATGCATTTCTTCCAACTCATCGCAACTCATTCTCTTAGAGGCTACCCCCTCTTAAGCTAACTTAAATCTACTGAGCTCAGATGCTAAACTAAGGGACGAGGCAATGCAGCAGCACAAAACATGTAACACAAACAGCAATGACCAAAAAAATGCAGAGTGCAAAGCAAGCAGCAGTAAATCTAATTTACAGATAAAATGCAAAATTACAACTAATATGAGCCAATGTGCAGCAACATGAAAAATCAATGAGTAGTAAAATTGGCTTAGCAGAGTAATGTAATGTGAAATTTAGTAGCACTATGCCTGGCAAACAGCAACAGCAAATGCTATAACTTATATCTAAACATGACATAGCTCAAGCAGAAAAAATATTACAGTAAAAACAACAATGCAGATAAGGGAAATGTATAATCACATCTTAATGTCTAAGTAATTAAAGTGGTGCACCACAACAACTGATTGTAAAAAGAAATATTACCATGTACTTGAAAAGAAAATTATAGATGCAGTTACTGGTATTAGTCCCTTCTTATTGTTCTTTCCTTTCCAAGTGCTCCTTTTTTAAAGAATGTGGATCATAAAATAATTATTTAATAGATCTGTTGACAGAAAGTGTTCACATTAGCAAATGCATTTCATTTTATAAAAGCAATGCTGCAACACAGCTGAAAAACAGGTATCAAATGAAATAAGCAATTACGCAAACCAAAGCATAAAAATATCATTCAATAGTCATGTGACATTTCATAAGTTAGTAGAAATTCTCTCAACTCTCGTAGAAAGACGCTTGTCGTAATCAGGTGTGCAGATGTACGAATATTTCTCGTCATTTCATTAGGCATTTCAGTAAATATCATAAATTACGAGCTCCACATTATACTTTCAACAAGGAAATGTCAATACCGAGGATAATGGCCTTCCCTTTTTTTTTCTACCTGTGCTTCCGGAAAGGCTAATGGCTTTTTTTTTCGGGCGGCTGTCGCCCAGGTGGGTGCCCGCGACGCATTATGTGCAGGTGGTCACTTAACTTTCTTACGGAAATATTTACGACACCAGCTTCCGCTACGGTAACAGTCTCACATAAAAATATTTCACAGGTCAAGAATTAGCGTTGCAAATCTGTAGAAACAAAATCCTATAAATATAAGTGTCCAAAAAAATGTTCAGTGGCATTGTGATACATTCACACATGATTCACACATGTCATAACTCTTAAAGTACGATTCTTGGTTTCCAACATCCTTTTTCACAAGTCAAGAGTCCCTACCCACTATTCATTACTCCTTACCTTATTACACATATACGTATCCATCGACACTCGTCAATATTTCGTCATTATAAATATGAAGCATATTCAAATAACTCATATAGCCTCAGCCTATTAATCATAAACATACCTCAGCAGCATAATACACATCGTCGTCGTAAAAATAACATCATAACACCTCAGTCAAATCTCAAAATCGTCGTAGCTTCCTCCAATAATTAAAAAAAATTCTCTGCTCATGTCAAAAGTGTCATCTGCCTCAAACGTACTTTAAAAATCATAATCCCTTTACCAAATACATCATTCAAAGCTCTCATAGTATCACAATGGTTCCAAAAAAATATGAAGAGTTCACACAGTACAGACAAAATACAATTTCATAAGTGTGAAGTTATCCAACTCTGTAATTGCGTAAACATCTGTCACTGACGTAGTAAAAAAAAATGTTTGTTTCTCTGTCAAATAATCAGATAGCTGTGTAATTATGTGTTGGAGAAATATGGTACCGATGTGTAAAGTTGTATAAGCAAATACCATATTAGCTAGGGTTCCTTGTGGTTGCCACACACATGGTACACAAAGTAAGCGTGTACCCCCCTGAGGGTTAATGTAATTATACTCCCAGGTGTTACAAATTACCGCAATGGAATGAAATGTATCACGGAAAACTTTCTTTGTAATTAAAAAAAAAATCTTTAAAAATAAGTGTTTTAAGTATAAGATTGATCACTGAAATGCGTGTCCTGTAGCGCTAAATGTGCATCTTGTTGTAAGATAATCTCTGTGGAAGTGTCGTAGTTATTTTCCTCCGAAAGCTAAGTTCTGCAGAAGCCAATGTACTTACCTCATGATAAACAAAAGTGAAATGCTTTGCGTATAGATATCGTAGTTATTATGCTTATTGGCGTGATGAAGAAAGTACTGTACAGTAACGTATTGTTGTGCCACGAAAAAGCTGTCTCATTGTTGCTATACCACAAAAGTTACTACTAAAACATGTTTTTCTTTCCAGAAGAATTCAGAAAACTGTGCAGATATAAAACAGATACACCGCAAAAGCAACATTGTAAATTGTCACTCATTAGTAGCGTCGTGATAAAAATCGTGTAGCTGTCACATAAACTAACCTCTGTGTCATCTGGTATCTCTCAGAAAGCACTTCAAATTCAGAATGTATTTTCAAATAAACCAAAATGTTGCATTAAAATCTCATTAGCAGTATTGGTAAATGTTCTAAGTATGTAAGCCTTATAGTCGTTCCATAATCGTGCAACAAACAAGCAAGAATGTACACACAATAACACTGTGACGTCTGTTCACTATAACAATGCATTCGTCATTTCTGTTTAAATAAGTTCTCTTGGTTCTTGACTGGATATTTCACTTCAAACATTGTTACATGTTAACAGATTCTAAATCTGACAAAGCATATTAGTAATGTGAAGCGAAAAATTTTATGACAAAGACTAAGTTAAAAAAGCAGATTATCTCTCAATAAATAGTTTTACATGTGAAATGTGGTACAATCTTTTACTCTTCCTAGTGCACAGAGTTTCAACTTCAAAGCAATTATCATGTTGTATACATCGGTAAAGAATGCTAAAATTTTTCTCAAGGCTAGCATCTTATGTTATTTTTCTCGGAGCGAGCGGGCGCACGCGGCTGCCTGCTGTGCGGGTCATTGTCTGTTTCTTTGTTGGCGCGCGTCGTTATTCGGATTAGGAGACCGAACCTCTACAAATTCACCGTGACGAGAAGGCCCTGCTCTGTTTGAATCCCGCCAGTTCTGATGCAATTCAGGTCTGTCGTTACGATCATATCGTCTGTCGTCATGTCGGTAGATTCCATAGTTTCTTTCTTGTCGGTCACGTGGTGGAGAATTTCTCCCTGAATCGTAACTGTGCGCCAAACTGTTGCGTCTGAAGTTATTCTGCCTCCATTGATAATAATTGTTTTGGTTCCCATATTGTCTGTTTCTCTGATTGTCTCTGTGATAGTCATTACCACGGAGAGGTGATCTTTCCCTGTAATTATTACTACTCTGCCAACGGTTGTCATACGGGTGGTGTCTGTTTTGGTCACGATATGTGTTGTGAGAATAGCCTTGTCGTGTCCAGTTATTATTTCTTTCATCGTGGAATTGTGACAGATGTGACCTGTAATTATTGTGCTCCTGTTTCCGCGTTCCCCGATTGTCAGTGTCAATTTCCAATTCTTGTAACAGACCCTGAAATGCTTCAATGTCATCTTTGCAACGTCCTGCTAAAATAATATGTCGTAAATGTTCAGGCAATTTGAGTAAGCAAATGCGGATGAGTTCTGAGGGGCTGTATGGGTTTGAAAGATATTGATTCTTATGCAACATGTCTTCAAAATATTTGACAAGACTGGAAAATTCAGATTGTTCAAAGTGTTTCATCATCGTGATGCTATGTTTTACACGGTCTTGTGTAGCTTGAGACCAATATGCTGAGAGGAAGGCATGGTAAAATTCTCCTTCACTGTGGCAATCGTGAATGACCGACCGCATTCTTACAGCTGGTTCATTCTCTAAGTAGCCACACATAAATTCTAATCTGTGCTCTAATGACCAGTTGGGAGGAAAACAATGAGAGAATTGATGGAGCCATGCTTGTGGATGAATGTCGTTCCCAGAATTCTTAAATGTTTTGAATTTACGTGCAGTAATGAACAGCTTATAGTCAAAGTCATCATGTCGGCGAGTCGCATATCGGTCATTGTTATGTCGTTTCGGCGGTTCCATTTCAAAATTCGGTGCACCTTGATAATTTCTTTCATAACTTCCGAAGTGTCCTGTGTTATTATTTTGTGGTTGTTCCGTATTTCTAAGTCCCTCTTCCCGTATTGGGGCGCGAGTATCCTCTGAAATATGTAATTCTTGTATTAACTGTGTCAGCTGATCTTGTACTTCCCGGATTTCTCTTTGGTGTTGCGTATTAATCTGATTCTGATTTTGTTTGAATTTCCTAATTTGTTCGCACTCTTCAGTGTCAGTGAAGGCTACAGGTCTTGTGTCATTCAGATCATCATCTACCTTTGTAGATAAGTTAGTGACCTGATCCGAAAGTTCGGCTACTTTCTCCGATAGTGAACACATTTCCTCAGTGTGTTTTTCTGAACCAAGTTTCAGAGTGTCCATTTGTGTTGAAATCGTATCTACTGTGTCCTTTAAGTTTTCCTGAGTTATTGCAAGTTGCGTAACCGAATCGGTAGATGCAACTGAGTCAATTTTAGCCCACAAGGTCTCATGATTTTCATGAACAATGGCTTGCAGTTCTTTTATGGCTGCTTCGTGATTCTGTAATGCATTTTCATGCCGCGAAAAAATAGGTTGAAAATGCTCACAAATTTGTGTTTTTACATCATTACAGACTTTTTGACATTTCGATTCAATGTTATGTAACTCAGTAGTTAAATCTTCACGTGTTTGTTCAAGCGTGGTGTGAAGATTTTGTTCCATTGCGTCTAACTGTTGCTGTGTTTGTCTCTGGTGTTGTTCCATTGTGTCTAACTTTTGAAGATTTTGTTCCACTGTGTCTAACTTTTGCTGTGTTTGTCTCTGATTTTGTTCCATTGTGTCTAACTTTTGAAGCTTTTGCTGTGTTTGTCCCATTTGTTGTATTAATTGTAATAACAATGCATTGGTGTCTGAAACATGTTCCTCAGTGCTTTTCGGCAGTGAATTTACACCGGAAACATTCACATTTTGACAAGCAGAAAATGTGTCTTGACTTATTTGAGAAAACGGTGAGGATCCAAAACCTGAATCTACAGTATTTGCGAGATCGTGTCGTGTCATTTCGGCTTCCTGAGGCGAGCTATTGCCGACCGATCGATCGATAATGCTGCCCTCTTCACTAATTGTTTCACTGTCCACGCCATTGTTTGACGCCCGCTCCATTTCCCTGTGCACAGTTACCAAATTACTACTTTGAACATCAGTAAATTCATTACTCGGCGGCGCTGATAAGCTACGCTCGTCATCACTATTATTTCTCAGTTTAGTTTGGAGCCTAGTGTTACGTTTTTCACACGCCATTATTGTCACAGTATTTCACACGATAACAAAGAAAAGCACAATTTGAAGATCAAAAATAAGAGAACACATTAAAATAGCACTGAAAATAATATCTAGTTAATTGCAGCTGCGAAATACTTGGTGCAAATCTACATGCATGCCAAAACTGTTTTACTGTACAACAATGAAAGACTGCAACTACAAAGGAGATTTTCTCTACAATTACGCGCTAGCAATAAACAATAGCTACACTAATTACACAAACTACAAGAAAAAATCAGAAGATTCCAGTGAGGTATCCTCGGCTAAGGGTCGACATATGAAACGTCCCCTTAATACGATTATACAGGACTGTGCTTAACCTGACACACAATATTTTTAGCGCAACGCAATCTGACTTTCAAAATTTCCTACTAAAGAATGGCCCTGACAAACATTAAACTATACCTTTCACAAATCACTTACCTCACAAAAATCTTCGCTGCTCAAGCTAATGCAATACAGCGAGCGCCACTACTGCCAGCTAAATAAAAGATTCGAACTACTGAAGGCACTAACTACTGATAGGGATAGTTAGCAAATGAAAGATATTAATAGAGAACAAACAATGTATTTACCTTGATATCATCATATATAAATATATCAGTTCATGAAAAATTACAAAACTCCGCCATCTCTCTCCCCACATCCACCACTGCTGGCGGCTCACCTCCAACTGCGCAACGCTACGCGCTGTTCACATCCAGCTGCCGCTGCCCAACACTACAATGGCAGACAACAATGCAAACTACCCACAGACTGCACACAGCACAGCCAGTGATTTTCATACAGAGGTGGCGTTACCAATAAAAAACCTAAACAGCATACTTACACCACAAACTGGTGGACCAGGTAATTTGTTCTCAAAGTTTGCTTGCTTTAGCCTTCGGTAAGCCAATATTTCACTACAAGGCAGCAGTCGCTAGTTTTGGTCCACTTCGGATATTTTATTTCCCCGATACCCAACATATCTGGTGAGGCCACCTTATCCGCCACATGTGGAGGCGCCCGATGGGAGACAAGCAGCTCCACATGAGATTAGTGTTTTCTGTTTGAATAATAATATTTGGAAGTTAATTGTTCAGCCACATCTTACTGTGCGTTACGTTTCTCTCTCTGGATTTATATTGGACTCAGTTTGCAGCAGTTCCTTGTTTCATGTGGGTGTATCTCTTCAAGTTTTTTAAAAATTATATTTTTGCCAATATATATTGAAATTTTTTATATATTGACGTTTAATGATGTTAACATGTTCAGTAGTTTCAATTCTGGTCAATGGGCTTCTTTCATTCATCATTATACGGGTAGCCCCTCTCTGTATAATAAGTTTTTGCTATGTGTTTTTTGATTCACCATAGATTCCATGCAACATAACAGAATGGAAGTTTGCATGATAAAAATGCTTAACAATATGGTCTACTTTTTGTAATGACGAATGGGATGAATTTGATTTATGAGTCTTGGTACAAATGTGCTGTGCCCAAGTAGTCATTCAAATGGAGACAGAAAAGTTTGAGAGCAGTAATTATATATGAAGATGACTATATTAGGAAGAAAGAAAAATTCTTTGCAAAAAACTAAATAATAGACGTTCACAGGGAGCCAGCTGAATAGTCCCAGACGAAATCGGTTCAAATGATGAATTTTTAACTTCCCCAACGACTTCAAGTTAAAATCCACAAAAGTGATAATCCTGTTTGGCTGATCATGAACAACATGTCATCACCAAACTATAGACAAAATAAGTTTCTTAACAATAATCTTCAATCAGTTTACTCATTCAGTAGCTATTTTGGATTTAAAAACAGTTCTGAGCTACAACACGTTATCAGTGTTATAACTGTACCAAATAACACGATGCCCCTTGATGTTAAAAATACCTGCAGTAACATCCCAATAAAAGAAATAACTGAAATTGTTAGATGCAGCATGCCACGCGCCATTAAGTATGGTACTGCAGAATGTAGATAATTAATTCAATTTTTAGAGCATGTTTTAGCCTACAGCTTTTTTATCTTCAGTGACAAAATACAGCGTCAAAAGGCAGTTCTGTGTGTTTCACTACAATTTCAGGTGTAGCCCTCATAATGCTATAGTAGTGATGTTGATAAATTTTGTGGGGATGTTTCCGGCAGGTAATGATATTGTTATTATAAAAAAACGTAATTTATAGGAAGAACATATTTATTTTTTAAACAAAAGCATTTGTTTATTCCCTCGAAAATGCTCAAGACGGCTGCGTGACATGTTTATGACGTCACGAACCAGTACGCTGTCTTAAGAGACACTACAGATCTGAAGAAATCAAGCACATTTTACGCAATATCTATAGTTATCTAGGAACAGTTTTCACCAAAATCTGAAAAGCATCAAGTGTGCTATTTGAGTAGTAAAGTCGTTTTCCACCGGCTGTATGAGTTTTCACCAGCTAAAAGTTCTCAAAAATCCGGTTTTGACGACAACGAGGAAAAAAATGTTGTGAGTCCTGATTTTCATGAAATGAAAATCGACTGCCCGCGGAATAAACGACCAAAATTCCGTTAAACATTCTTCTAACAGTCTTGGCGATTTTATCAAACCAAATACCACACCGTTTGATGGATGTGAGAGAGTGCGAGCCTTGAGGAGCGAATTAATTCATGTTAGCTGTCCAATGAAAATACAGCCGAAGAGACCCGTACAAACAGTTACATCTATGTCCGAGAGCACACCCACCACAGTGGTAAAGCAAAAACTTCTGTACCCTCTGCTGTTCATAATATATATATCCAAACAGCTGAGTACCATGAGTTGCCAGGTATGTATTTATTACAATTTTCTATCAATCCATCTCCTCCTTGGCACTCTCTCTGGCAATCCCCTGCTCTTTCCCCTCTCTGTTCATCTCCCCCCTTCCTCTCTCCCTCTGCCACCACCTCCTCCACCCTTCACTCTCTGTCCATCACTACCTGCCCCTCTCTCAACCTATCCGCTCCTCTTTCCTTTCTCTGTCCATCTTCTCCTCCCCACCATCTGTGTCCAACTCCTCCTTCACTCTCTCTTTCCGTGTCCTTATCCTGCATACCTCTCCACTTTATCCCACCACCGTAATAAGAAGTTACTGGTTCTTACCCCCACAGAATTTCTTTCCAGATAGTAAGTAATATGTGTATCCAATTTGGTAGAAATCGATCCAGGAACTTAGTAAGAGAATTTTACCCATGGTTTTAGCTGCAACGCACTTGCAATACCTGTTACATATATTTCACACATATTTGTAAATGTATTTCATCTATACCTCTAGCGAACTTCCTTCTGATGCAGCTCAATGTTTATGTGTGTTGTACAATAATTTTATAAGTGCATTCAGTGGTGTACGTGAATATCGTCTGCAAAATGTGGTGAAAATAGAGTTAGTAGCAAAGAAAAAAAATATCGATTACATGTTTTCCACTAATGAGGAAATGTACATATTAATGAAAATTGTTGGTTATCATATGAAGAAGAAATATTTGAAGAAATCGCTACCTAGTTTGTCATTAAGAATTTTTCCCCTTGCTTATTGTGACGTACAAAAATGTCAAGCTCCCCTATTAAATCCACTGTATGAGATTTTTGGGATTTTTGGAGTATCTTAAGACCTTCTTATATTCTTTTCAAATGGATGTCCAGTGTTTTTATGTGTGTTGCTATTTCTGATTTTGTAAATTAGTTGTGAGTGAACGGTTGATGTGCTCAGAATATCTCATTTGAAAATTCCTGCCAGTTTGTCCTCTGTAGTAGCTTAAGCAAGTGTTACGTATCATTTTGTATATTCTCGAGTCTGATGATTTATCCTGTTTACTAAGAAGTTTTTTTGCGTGATCATCGTCCCCAGCAAGTACAGAAATATTTGTTTTTCAAATAAAAACCGCCAAACAATACGAAAATTGCAAAGAAAAACGTTCAGAAGATGAAAACGTGCTTGTGTTCCTTAAGTGAAGTTATAGTGTGGCCTCCAGCATGTGGTTAGACGAGAGAAAACGCAGATGCCAACCAAAACTGCGAAGAACTGTAAATAAACACTCACTCACGTAAACAACGAGAAGTGAACTGCTTTATAATCTACAAATATCACATAGGAAAAAAAAAAAAAACTGTATTAGTCCAGATCTCACTGGAGACACCTTATAGAAACAGGCGAAATTCGTATGGGAGAAATAAAATAAAGTGCAGCAAGGAAAGGTGGGTTTTATATACAAAAGAGACACCTTTTTTATTCGACCGCTGTAAAATATCCAGAAAACTTTTATGTCGAGTGATTCTGGCTGCGGAAGCCTACGCAATTATATCGTTTTTATTGTTTAAGGTGTGGACGAGTTTCTGTTGCAGTTAGTTGCTTGTGGAGAAAGTTGTCATCACTTTATGTCACATAAGTAGGTTTGCTAGTTTTTGAGAAATGTTGCCTACGTCACGTATGCTAGCCATACATTTGACTGGATTATTGGTTCCTTTTAAAGAACCAGGAAGTTCTTTCCTTTTTGTTATTTGTCTCTGTACACTGTCTACCATCGAGCTAAGAAAGTCGTTGACCACTGCAATTTTTCTTAATGCTGTCTAATTCTTTCTCGCTGTCCTCATTGTTCATTGGGATTTTGTTTGCTCTGCTTATCATCGTTTTGTATGCAGCTTTCTTGTGTACAACTGGGTGACATGATGTGGCAGGGGTCATTGCTGGAGGTTATCTTCTTTCAGTACCTCTTAAAATTGTGCCTGTTGTTTTTGTTTTATATGCACAAACCTAGAAAAGTAATACTATTGTTTCTTGGTATTCAGCTGTGTGTACATTATTAAACAAATTTATTATGTTATTGATGTCTTTGCTATCACTTTTGAGTAAAATTAGAGTATCATCTACATATCTTTTGTAGTATACTATATTTTTAAGCAGTGTTCCTGGCTGTTGAATATTTTATGTTCTAGGTGGTTTATGAAAAGGTCCGCTATTGTGCCAGATGTGAATGATCTCGTTGTTAGCCCAGCTGGTTGTTGATAAATCTTACCATTGAAAGCAAAGTAGTTGTAGCTGAGGATTATTTCTAGTAACTCTATAAATTCAATAAATGCAGCTTCTGAACGCTTTTTGTGCTTTAGCAAGTTTTTAATTTTTACTGTAATGCCTTCGCTAACAAGGAGATTGGAAATATGGTTAATGATGTCTAGTGATATGAAATGGGCACCATCTGAAATGTTTTTTTTTTATTTCAGTGACTAGTGTGGTACTGTTTTTTTCAGTAGATATTGTTTCATATATGAAATACTTTTTTAAGGTCTCATTGAGCTTCTGAGATAGTTTGTATGTAGGGTTGTTCATACTGTTAACTACAGGCCTTGCAGGACGTCGTTCATTGTGTACCTTAGATTGGGATCTTAATAGGGGAGCTTTAAGGTTCATACAGGTGATGTATTTCTTTTCATATCCTGTCAGTAAGAAATATGTTTTCTTTAACTGTCGTATGAGATTGTTATGGATTTGTTTTGTTGGGTCTTTGTTAAATAGTACTGTGCAGAATTTAAGAGTTCTCTCAATGTGTTCTCTTTCTTTCATAATAACTATTGTGTGGTTTTTATCTGAGCTCAAGGTTAGAGCCTGATTTTCTCTAAGTTTTTTGTTTGTACTTCTTACTGTTGTTGAATCCTTTTGTATACGTAAATAAACAAACAACAAAATACCATTTCTAGCAATAACATTTAAAAACACGCAAAGAATCGTTTTTCTCGATTTTCCGCTTGCAGTCTAACTTCAAAAATACGCAAGAGAGACAGAAAATGATACATGCAAACATCCCCAAACCTATTCAGGTAAACAACAGCACAAATGCACCTGAAAATGAGATTAAATTCTCGAAACGCGTTGTGCTGTGCAACAAAAAATAAGTAACTTGTGCAGTTTTCACAGTTCTATTTAAATCGTGAATGACACATTTGCACGCTTTCCTGAAATATCTAATATGATGAATGAAATTAAATAAAATGTCTTCCCTGTAAGGGAATATACATAATGGATGTACGAGAGCAGGTTGTAGCTACATGGCTAACGACATGTGGAACTTTGCGTCTGGTCGTGAAGCGTGTTCGGATAGCCTTAACAGTAGTCTGCCTTCTTCGGCAGACCAGTGCGGACGGGGCTGTTTACGTCCTCGCTATTGAGGTGTTTACGTGCTACAGCGGCTTTTGCGCGAGTGAGTTTCTTTTGAAGTAAATGGCAAATTCATACTGGAAATCGACGCAGAAAATCAGTTTCTGGAATGAATATGCACGTCCCAAAGCGTTTAACATAGAACGATTTCTTTGAGACTTGGTGACTTGTACCGATCTTATTGGAATCCACCTCTCAACTGTGAGCATCGTGGTTTATGTTACATTAGTAACTGATGCTGCATACTACGGGATTTTAGAGAAGACGAGAGACGGGCTGAAGTTCCGACACATTGGGCCAGTGACAGTGGATCATGCGGGTCTCGGTCCCAGGACGATCCACATTCGAAGTGCCAGCGGACGATGTGATGGCTGCACTCAGTCCTTATGTAATGATTCACACCACGTCGTGTGCACAGTTTACCACTGAATGGAGTGCAACAAGTACACATTGAACTCAGTAAGCATGTTCCATCCTACCTCTGCATTAGGCGATGCAGGGCGATCATCTTATGTGACGGCCAGCCGAAGGCCTGCTCGGTTTGCGGGAAAGAGGGCCACGTGTGCTGAGAGTGCCTGCAACAGCGGATTTCCCAGCTCTGACTAACGGATCTCAAGCCTTCCATCTCTCCGCCACTTTGGTCTCACGCATGTAGCGGCGCTCCGGACGAATCCCAGTCTGATGCACAGGCCCCATCACTTGCAGGATCTTTCGCAAGCGTCGATGTCAAGACGGGACAACGAGGGGCAGCCGACGCTTAACATAGCCTTCCCTCACCCTCACACCCCGCCGGCTCTAGAAGGAGGTGAAGAGAAGCCTCGTTTGGAAGTCGATGCGATGGTTGCGCACACGGCCGCCTTATGTCTGGACGTCGGGACACGCTCCTGTCGTCCAACACAGAGGCGCGCTCTCGGAAACCGCGGTCCCCAAAGAGGCAAAAGAAGCAAAAAACGACAGGTAGTGAGCCCACGACACAGGGATCTCTCAGCGCCACGATGAACTTCCCACCGAAGCCTCCACGCCGGATTCTGACACTTGTCCATCCACCGGCCTGGCCACCGATTCGCTCTTGTCGAACGTGCAGCTGTTGATAGCTGACCAACGCGACGAAGACATCTTGTGTCATTTGACGTATCCTGACAGTCACCACGTCCATTGGGGAGGTCTCTGCCCACTCAGCCGATGGTATGGGCAGACGATATTGTCCCCGAATCCTTGGCCGAGGATGCACAGGCAGCTGTTGCCTTGGAGGAACGATAGAATATTGTAAGGTGAAAGGACAGCTGCTGTTACACGTCCTCCCCTGTTGTTATGAACGCCCCACTGCCCACAGACTGGCTACAAGCTTACAGGATTCTCTCCGTATATCTCAACATGATTGGCACACATATCAAACTCAGCTACTGCTCAGGGCAGCAGACATGGATGTCGCACTACTCAGGAAGATCGACTGGAGACCTTCCCAGACGTCTACGGGTTTACTACTTGTGTCACTCTTGCTGCTGCACGAGGCAGTGGAGCGTCTGCTCTGGTGCGAGATGGCATGGAGGTAACCAATGTGATATACTTGCCATCGGCAAGGCGACTGGCATTCGATATGCCTCTCTTCGTGGGCCACTATAAACACATTTTTATTGGTGGACACTTTAACTGTGTGCTAGCTCAGAAAGACCAAAAGCTGAATTACACTCTGTGTCCTGAACTGCATCTCTTGGTACAACTCCTGCGTCTTACTGGTACTTGGGAGATATTACATGGTGATCGCCCTGGCTTTACTTTCGTGGCCAGTCACTCCGCCAACGGACTCGATCGCATCTACGTCTCCTCTGACCTTCTGATGGTGATTCTAGTAGCAGAGTGCTGGCCCACGACTTCCTCACACCCTAGTGCGTACACGTGCAGGGTCAACCGGCAGTGGCAGATGGTGTGGAGAAGTCGAGGATTATGGAAACTGAATGCCACTCTCCTACAGGATCACGAATGTGTGCAACTAATAGGTAGTACGTGGGCTTCATGTGAACGTCAGTTGCCGCGATGCCCGGCACAACTTCAGTGGAGGCTCGAATGTGTCAAACCGACTTTACGACGTGCACTGGTTGGCTATAGCAGAGAACGATCGCTCTGACACCGACATACGACGGATTTCTGATATGCACATCATCGCGAACTCAAGGCATTCCAATCACACCCGACCCCGACAAACGGAGATCGATTTCACCCTTACCCATCATAGGCTTGCAGGTGTTGTGGTATGAACGAAATGTCAGGACAGGATCGGCGAAGAACCTCTGTCCATGCACCACACGATCTCCGAACGACGACAAAGCCAACGAAATTTGGTGCAAGCTCTGGATCTCCCGGATGGTAGCTGGGTGACAACCCTGGCAGAAATTGCGCATGCGTTCGTCGACCATTATTGCCAACCATATCAGGACGTGCATGTGAACCTCCTCTGTACCAGGAGTCCTATGGCAAGTGATGTGTACGGCCAGATGACGGCGAATCATCTTCGGAGTGTGATTGAAAGACGCCACCCAGGAGTGGAGTGGCCAGCAGTGTGGTGAGCGATCCACCAACGGTGTTTCACGACTGATATCCGCGCCACGCTCGCCGTCAATGAAAAGTTTCCGGCAAGACAAAGGCTTCACAATGTTGATCTAGCTGACTCCTCAATGTGCACGCAGGGTCATGTGACAGGCACGGATGAACATCACCTGGAATGGACCTTCTGCTTCTAACTCAGAAGATGCTTGCCTTCTGCCTCCTAGTGCCGCCCGCATGATCGAGTCCGCAATGCCCCTTCACCCGGTTAAGGCCTCCTTTCCTCAGTCAAACACACATGCGATTAACTGGATCAAAGGACTTTCTGTGCACTACATTTTTCGGGACTGTCTCAAAGAGGTGCTTGACTTTTGGACTTTCTTACGGGAACGGCACGATCAATTGCAATAGATTTCCTGGTGTCGTCAGACCTTTGCTAAATTTTTTGTACTCAAGGATTCCCCCTGTCCTCTCACCCCTCCCCCCCCCCCTCTCTCTCCGCAGCTGGGTAGTACCGAGTAAGACAAGTTGATTCTGGTGGACATTGACTTGAATCTCGACACGGACAATTGAAAAAGACTGTACTCGTATTCCGAAAAGACATATCCGAATCCCCACTGTGGAGAGTTAGGACGCTGTAGCTTTTATTTTCTAATGTTTTCGAGTGGTCGTTGTCCTTAGATTGTAATACCGTAAGGTTAGCCACAGTTTGATTGTATTATATTCTATATTGTTTGATAATAAAATATATGCATATTTGAACCTTTTTATTTTAAATCCAAATTCTACCGGTATCGGTCTTGGACCATCTTCACGGTTGAAGGGTTAAAATGGTTTAAGCTGCAACATTGCATTAATCATTACTTCAAATGTGTAGTGTGTTTCATAAATATAAATGTATGACACAGGACTTTAAAAGCTATTATCCATATACAAATTGTATACAGAGCAGTACATCAAAACGCCGTAGTTTGGTAATTGGAGAATCTCTGGTTAGAATCTTCTTAACAGCAAGTTTTTCTTTCGTTTTCTTTTTATTTTCATTTACATTGTATATTTTTGGCAAGTGGAAATTATAATAAACAAATATTGAATAAGAAATATACACTCCTGGAAATGGAAAAAAGAACGCATTGACACCGGTGTGTCAGACCCACCATACTTGCTCCGGACACTGCGAGAGGGCTGTACAAGCAATGATCACACGCACGGCACAGCGGACACACCAGGAACCGCGGTGTTGGCCGTCGAATGGCGCTAGCTGCGCAGCATTTGTGCACCGCCGCCGTCAGTGTCAGCCAGTTTGCCGTGGCATACGGAGCTCCATCGCAGTCTTTAACACTGGTAGCATGCCGCGACAGCGTGGACGTGAACCGTATGTGCAGTTGACGGACTTTGAGCGAGGGCGTATAGTGGGCATGCGGGAGGCCGGGTGGACGTACCGCCGAATTGCTCAACACGTGGGGCGTGAGGTCTCCACAGTACATCGATGTTGTCGCCAGTGGTCGGCGGAAGGTGCACGTGCCCGTCGACCTGGGACCGGACCGCAGCGACGCACGGATGCACGCCAAGACCGTAGGATCCAACGCAGTGCCGTAGGGGACCGCACCGCCACTTCCCAGCAAATTAGGGACACTGTTGCTCCTGGGGTATCGGCGAGGACCATTCGCAACCGTCTCCATGAAGCTGGGCTACGGTCCCGCACACCGTTAGGCCGTCTTCCGCTCACGCCCCAACATCGTGCAGCCCGCCTCCAGTGGTGTCGCGACAGGCGTGAATGGAGGGACGAATGGAGACGTGTCGACTTCAGCGATGAGAGTCGCTTCTGCCTTGGTGCCAATGATGGTCGTATGCGTGTTTGGCGCCGTGCAGGTGAGCGCCACAATCAGGACTGCATACGACCGAGGCACACAGGGCCAACACCCGGCATCATGGTGTGGGGAGCGATCTCCTACACTGGCCGTACACCACTGGTGATCGTCGAGGGGACACTGAATAGTGCACGGTACATCCAAACCGTCATCGAACCCATCGTTCTACCATTCCTAGACCGGCAAGGGAACTTGCTGTTCCAACAGGACAATGCACGTCCGCATGTATCCCGTGCCAACCAACGTGCTCTAGAAGGTGTAAGTCAACTACCCTGGCCAGCAAGATCTCCGGATCTGTCCCCCATTGAGCATGTTTGGGACTGGATGAAGCGCCGTCTCACGCGGTCTGCACGTCCAGCACGAACGCTGGTTCAACTGAGGCGCCAGGTGGAAATGGCATGGCAAGCCGTTCCACAGGACTACATCCAGCATCTCTACGATCGTCTCCACGGGAGAATAGCAGCCTGCATTGCTGCGAAAGGTGGATATACACTGTACTAGTGCCGACATTGTGCATGCTCTGTTGCCTGTGTCTATGTGCCTGTGGTTCTGTCAGTGTGATCATGTGATGTATCTGAGCCCAGGAATGTGTCAATAAAGTTTCCCCTTCCTGGGACAATGAATTCACGGTGTTCTTATTTCAATTTCCAGGAGTGTAGGTCCCCTTTCCCCAACTGGATAACTGAGGTAGGTTAAGGATACCGCATGCGATAAGTAGGAAATCCGAACCTGAGACCCGATCCGGCACAGATTTTCATTTTCGTGATTCCATTACACAGTTGATGGTTGTCCATATTCGCAACTGCGAATACATTTCATATAGTGTTCGATGAGCCCTGTGCAAGGTACTTAAGTGCGAATCGCGGATTAGTTATGTATATGCAGATGTAGATTTCAAATTTTCGTGGTACGGACTCCTTTCTGGTCCGAGCCCGTAAGGCTGCAGACCTGACTCCAGTAACTTGCAGTAGGCTTTTTTGCGAGAAAACAGCAGCAGTCACCTGTTAGGGGCTTTGATTGAAGCAGCGGAAGCTACCCGCATAGTGATGGCTGCTGCTGAGGCAGCCGACAGCTTTACGACCGGTCGTTGCGCTGCCACCTCGCGCCGCTCGCCGCTTTGTTCCGCTTTGGGCTCGTTACACGCCTGCGGGGGACGCCCGCTGACTTTACTGCGCCCTGTTTACGCGCTGGTACTTCCCGCCGTAAAGTAGCGTGGTCGCGTGAGGCATCGGGTCGCATTAACTTCAAAGCAAGCAGTAACGAACTGTGCCGTGATTGTGACCTCGCGCTTCCTTCCCACCTCACCATTAAGCTTTACGAAAGTACTTGGGCCGTGTGAAAGTTCTTTCATTGCTGAAATATTCGTTTATTCCATTAACTAGTTTTCGAACTTTTTCAGGTCCTTCTTGAAATGGGCCACATGGAAGTTACATGTTCATTTCCATGGTGTGGTTCTGGGTACGTGTCCTGCGACAATAAGGCAGAGGAAAAGACGTTAATGTATCGCCATGAGTATTGCTTACATCGCGAGATGATCTGTGTTAGTTGTTGCGACAGAATGGGCAGCGCTTTGTGCGAGGTGCATTCAAGTTCTAAGGCCTCTGATTTTTTTTCTAATTAACTACTCACCCGAAATCGATGAAACTGGCGTTACTTCTCGACGTAATCGCCCTGCAGACGTACACATTTTTCACAACGCTGACGCCATGATTCCATGGCAGCGGCGAAGGCTTCTTTAGGAGTTTGTTTTGACCACTGGAAAATTGCTGAGGCAATAGCAGCACGGCTGGTGAACGTGCGGCCACGGAGAGTGTCTTTCATTGTTGGAAAAAGCCAAAAGTCACTAGGAGCCAGGTCAGGTGAGTAGGGAGCATGAGGAATCACTTCAAAGTTGTTATCACGAAGAAACTGTTGCGTAACGTTACCTCGATGTGCGGGTGCGTTGTCTTGGTGAAACAGCACACGCACAGCCCTTCCCGGACGTTTTTGTTGGAGTGCAGGAAGGAATTAGTTCTTCAAAACATTTTCGTAGGATGCACCTGTTACCGTAGTGCCCTTTGGAACGCAATGGGTAAGGATTACGCCCTCGCTGTCCCAGAACATGGACACCATCATTTTTTCAGCACTGGCGGTTACCCGAAATTTTTTTGGTGGCGGTGAATCTGTGTGCTTCCATTGAGTTGACTGGCGCTTTGTTTCTGGGTTGAAAAATGGCATCCACGCCTCATCCATTGTCACAACCGACGAAAAGAAAGTCCCATTCATGCTGTCGTTGCGCGTCAACATTGCTTAGCAACATGCCTCACGGGCAGCCATGTGGTCGTCCGTCAGCATTCGTGTTACCCACCTGGATGACACTTTTCGCATTTTCAGGTCGTCATGCAGGATTGTGTGCACAGAACCCACAGAAATGCCAACTCTGGAGGCGATCTGTTCAACAGTCATTCGGCGATCCCCCAAAACAATTCTCTCCACTTTCTCGATCATGTCGTCAGACTGGCTTGTGCGAGCCCGAGGTTGTTTCGGTTTGTTGTCACATGATGTTCTGCCTTCATTAAACTGCCTCAGCGATTTTCCAGTGGTCAAAACAGACTCCTAAAGAAGCCTTCGCCGCTGCCATGGAATCATGGCGTCAGCGCTGTGAAAAATGTGTACGTCTGCAGGGCGATTACGTCGAGAAGTAACGCCAGTTTCATCGATTTCGGGTGATTAGTTAATTAGAAAAAAAATCAGAGGGCTTAGAACTTGAATGCACCTCGTATACATTTAATAGCAGGAGCTAAAGATTTCATCCCTGCCTTATACCCTTTCTAATGCGAGCACGGCGTTCTTCGTCTTCCATTCTTAGTTTTCTCTTTAGGTTCTATTACATATTATTATTATTCGTCCATCCCTACAGCTTACACCTCGTTTCCTCAGAATTTTGAACATCTTGCACCATTGTATACTGTCGAACATTTTTTAGGTCGACGTATCTTATAAACAATTTTTAATTTTTTTGAGGTCTTAGTTCCATTATCCAAGTCGGAAGCCCCTGTTTTTGTGCTGTTATCTTTCCTAAAGCAAAACTGATAGCTGTCTAACATACACTCACATTTCTTTTCCATTCTTCTACACAATATTCGTATGAACAACTTCAACGTATGGTCTGTTAAGAAGACTGCTCAGTATTTCTCCCAATTATCTCCCTTTGCTACCTTACGATTATGTGAGAGATGGACCTGTCGTTTATGTGCAAGCATATGAGTACCTTCTTACCATGTGCGTATTCGGCTATTAAGATTCTACAGTATAATAGGCATAGGGCGCTACGGAATGACTGTATTGGGCATACAATGAAAGAATTATCCATATATCTCCTTAAAATGAAAGTTCAGTTGTTACCAAGTGTCCATTAAATAATTAAGTTATTTTGACAATATTTATATTTTTATTTAGTTTGGAAATTGCTGACTTGCTGTCTTACCTACCGGTTATGGTTATCACATTAGTCGGAAAGTATGTCAGTTTGCCTTGGTTGGTGTATGGATCTTGTAGACACAATATGTCTATGTTTAGGTCTTTAACTATTTTGGGGAGTTCAGCACTAACTTGCTTGCTCCTCACTGCATTCAGATGAAGATTGTTCATTAGTGATGCCATGGGTGTTTAACCAGTACGTAGCTTTCGCTGCCAGTTTGAGCATAGCCGAAATACGTCTGTCCGTGTTCCCTGACATGGTCGGCATAAATCTTATCCATTTCAAATGATTCTTCTCTTCGTATACATAACTGCATCATTAAGTCTCACAACTGGTCGTGGGTGGTTCGTAAGCAAGACAGTGCCGTGAACCTCCGTCCGCTCCTGCCCCCTCTTTGGCAGGGGCTTGGCAGAACGAGAGTGACTTCTTGCACCGGAAGTCGTCAACCGTCATTGCTAAAGATTTTTATTCAGAATGAGCAGTGTCTGGGATGGACCCCAGAAACCTGGGAGTTTTGCTTAGTAGTCAACGACACAAACGCTAGATTACAGCGTAAGCCTACACTAACGAAATACTAAGGCAATATTTTTCCCATAGTCCCATAAGTGATTGGGACTGGACGGAAATCCGACAATATCGCTGTCAAGCAGTTGCACCAAGGGAGGTAGCGTCTTGGTAACATAATGGACTCGTATTCCGGTGTACGGCTATAAAATTTCTGTCCGGCCATCAAGGTTTAGGTTTTCCGTGATTTCTAAGTTAAATGTTTCTTCGAAAGGAGAAGGGTGATTTCCATACCCAGCCCGATGTGCTCCGCAGCTAATCACCTCGTCGCCGACGGGAGGTTAAATGGTAATCTTTGTAGCTTTTGCTTTACGAAGTACTCACCGCCATGCACTATACAGTGATTTGCAAAAATATATAAGTGTAGATATAAATATCTGTCTCCAGAATGAGAGACGAGGTACTGGCAGAAGTAAAGCTGTGAGTTCGAGTTCGAGTCTCGGTCCGGCACACAGTTTTAATCTGCCAGGAAGTTTCATAAATATCTGTACTACTTTTCATAACCCACTGAAACAACGTCGAAAAAGAAATCACATTACCTGGAAGAAGCCACTGTTACTACATCTCGGCAGATAAAATTTTTGCGAGAGCCGGCCGAAGTGCCCGAGCGGGTCTAGGCGCTACAGTCTGGAACCGCGCGACCGCTACGGTCGCAGGTTCGAATCCTGCCTCGGGCATGGGTGTGTATGATTTCCTTAGGTTAGTTAGGTTTAAGTAGTTCTACGTTCTAGGGGACTGATGACCCCAGAAGTTAAGTCCCATAGTGCTCAGAGCCATTTGAACCATTTGATTTTTTTGCGAGAAAAATATATACCTCGTGCGTGTGAACGTGTCTGAATGTGTGGCAGGGGCTATTGTTGTTGTCTCTTTTATTCCAAATAATGTTAAACTTTGTGAACAGAGATTACGTTCTGGGATAGTATGATCACGCGGCACTCCAAGTGTTTTTGTCTCTCGAATTTAGACTTTCGTTTTCCGTCCGGCAGCAAATAACTGAAATTTTCAGCAGACAGGGGTCCCCTCTAACTGCAACAGCTGTGGCTCCTCTCTCCGCAAACAACAGGTACACTTGCCAGCCCATTACGCAGGTGTAGCCGGAACTGTTGTATTTTGTAAACACGTCGCCCGCTGCGTCACTGCTGCGCACGTCCGCTGTCGACGTCAGCTGCGCCCTGCTGCTCAGGTCTGCTGCGGCCGCTGCTTCTCTGCAACTGTGTCCCTCTGTTGGTAACGAATGGTTCAAATGACTCTGAGCACACTATGGGACTTAACATCTGAGGTCATCAGTCCCCTAGAACTTAGAACTACTTAAACCTAACTAACCTAAGGATATCACGCACATCCATACCCGAGGCAGGATTCGGACCTGCGACCGCAGCAGGCGCGCGGTTCCGGACAGAACCACTCGGTCATAGCGGCCGGCTGTTGGTAACGTGACAGGGCGTAAGGCACTAGACACTAAGAATTCCTGCCACCTGACGACCTTTACTAACCGTCTTGAGGCTTGTCGTAAATTGACAGTTCCACACTTATTTTTATCTAAACTAGGCAACACGTATTCGGGTTGGGTTGCAGGACACTGTTCACCCGTAGCGAGGTTGAGATCGTGATTCTGGTTCGTCGCAGAGGTTTTACTCGTCAGGAAAGTTCACTACAACGTACACGACACTAAACAGCGGAAGTTTCATTCTGGACACAAACTGCAGTTCAGCGATCCGAAGTAATTCCGATCACGCCGACATATTCTCTCGTTGCGTTTCCTTTGCCTGGTGGTCAGTGATACAGATTTTAAAGGTCACACTTGTCATAGTCGTAGGTATCTCATTTTATCGTATGAAAAGTCTGTTCGTCACCGACGTAGCTGAGAGGTGGCGGGAAAGTCGATAATCAATTATAATACTTATACGTATCTATTTTTTTGTGGATCACAAGTCTTTGGACTGTGTTGATCCCGGAGTCCTTTCTTGCCACAAAACGCCGATATATTCACTTGAGTCTGTGGGTCTGTATCTACGTGTACATCGACGCCAAATAGACAGGTTACCAGAGCACTCTGCTGACACCAACTGAGACCGATGTAGGTGAAAGGCACAAAACTCTAAACACATGAAGTACATAGCCAATTTTATTTTTTATTTTTCGAATCCAGGACATAAAATAATTAAAAAACTAATAAGTATTGATTCACATAACAAATTTGCAAAATCAAATACGTACAGTAGTTCAAAAATGGTTCAAATGGCTCTGAGCACTATGGGACTTAACTTCCGAGGTCATCAGTCCCCTAGAACTTAGAACTACTTAAACCTAACTAACCTGAGGACATCACACACATCCACGCCTGAGGCAGGATTCGAACTTGCGACCGTAGTGGTCGCGCGGTTCCAGACTGTAGCGCCTAGAACCGCTCGGCCACCCCGGCCGACCGTACAGTAGTATTTATGACACAGATTCAATAATATATACAAACAAGCAGCAGATAAACAAGCAGCAAGATGATTATATTTCTTGACGGGCCCAGTATTCGGCGGTTATCACAGTAGTTTCGCTGGCTGCAGCAAGATCACAGATAGTACATGCAACCGGTAGGTTCGTGCAGACTAGCAGATGTTGTTCGTCCTGTACGTCACCACACTAACAAGTTTTCTCCTCATTACTGAAGCCCCATTTCCTGAAGTTGGCTTTGCAGCTTGACACCCCAACTCGCAGTCTGTTCAAAGTTTTCCAGGTCACGTATGACAGGTGTGAACATTCGGCTATTTCCTCCTTGACCGTTATGTGATTGTCTTCAGCCAGGGAGTCTCGACAAAGCTCCTCTCTGCGAGTTCTGGGAGACGAGCGAATTGCCATAGTTTTCTGTAGGAAGCTTTTTCACGACCTCAGTCTTGGCTGTTGAGGGTCATGTCCGAACAAAGGATGTCTAGGATCGAATTCTTGTTTTTTCTTCTCCACTTCTGTTGCAGCTTGCCTTCGAATGCGTGGCGGTGCTATACCCATAATTTGGTATAGCTTATTGAGAGGAGTAGGTCTTAAGCAGCCTGTAACAATGCGTTCTGTCTCGTTCAGGTCTGTATCTACGTTTAGCATGTGCAGAGTTTTGCCAGACGGGCGCTGCGTAATCTGTGGCGGAGAAATATAGTGCCAAAGCAGATGCTCTAAGCACTTTTGGCTGGGCACCCCAGGTGGTTCCTACAAGTCTCCGGATGGTGTTGTTCCGCGCTTTTACTTTGAGGCTCGTTTCTTCACAGCGGTATTTAAATGTGAGGAAACGGTCCATCTTCACCCCAAGATATTTAAAAGTTTCGCAGTGGAGTAGTTGTTCTCCTCTCCAAGTAATGTTCAGCTTCCTTTTGGCTTACCTATTTCTAAGATGGAATGCACAGACTTGGGTCTTTCCAGGGTTCCGTTTCAGTTGGTTTTCATCGTAATACTTGGCCAAATTTTCAAGAGCTGTTGTCAGTTTCACCTCTACTTCCTCAAAGGTCTCACCCTGGGCAGTGAGTACTGTATCATCAGCGTATATGCATGCCTTCGTTGAAGAGTTAATTGGCTGGTCATTTGTGTAGATATTATATAACACCGGAGACAGCACACATCCTGAGGGAGACCACTTTTCTGCATTCTCCATCGACTCTTCTTGTCTTGGGAAGACAAGGAAGGAGCCTCCACGAAGATCGATCCATCCTCAAAGAGAGGATGAGTTATAGCACGATCGGGCGTACCCTGGGCGTTAGGAAGAATCCTAGCGGCCAGTCCTTCCACCACCAGGACCAAAAAGATGCCCAATTAAAATACCATTCACTCTCTCCTGCTTCCACTCCATATACCCACCCAACCAAACACTCTCTCGGAACAGTCAGCTGTAAAACCTGTTTGTATTCTATACCCTACTAATAGCCTGGAGAGACCAACACAGTAAACACTTAAATAATGTGTGAAAAGAGGCTCTGCCTGATTACTTACAAAAAATATGGAATGGCCAGCCAACCTTACAAAGCATTAACGTCTTCTCTCTAATTTACATCTCAGGGCGTTATTAAAGTCGTGTATATTTTTCTCCCAAACCAGGAGGCAGATCAACTGCTTAACTAGCCCTTTGGATGCGAAAGTCTAGAGCAATATCTAGACCACCGTAGCCGTACGCCTCTGGCTCCGTATGCTGGACGGTCTTCTTGCCGCAACAGGAAGACCTGTGTCGACGGAGAATGCACCACAGATAAAATAACGAGTACTTCATCCAAACTGAAGGAAGCAGGTTGCAGTCAATTAGCGGCCTTTACTAGTTGCGCCTCATTGTTCAACACTTACAGACACACCTCTTCCCACCGACGAAGTACACTGTACGTCAACATCGAGGTTACTGCGTGTGGGAGGACAACACATTAATCCACAGAGCTTACACGCTTCTTTACCTCTCACAACTGCCAACTCATTCTTCTGCATCCCTCTGTGGCCCAGCACCCATCAACAGAAAGCTCCTCTCGATCACTCTTCGCACTCAGAGAAAAGAATAATGAATTTTCTGGAGAATTCTATCATCCGGGTAAATGTGCTTTACAGGCTGAAAAGTATTTATGGAGACGAAGTACACAAACAAATTCAAAGCAAGGATACCTTTCATCTCATGATGAGCTAGAGGAAATGACATAACAAAGAAGAAACCCCCTGGCTAGACACACCTATCAGCATTCTCCTTTTATATCCATACTTTGCAAACCTCTGTGAAATGTGCGGTAGGGGGTAACTGTGTAGTTAGTGCGCTCATTTAAAATTTTCTACAATACTCCATTTAAAACATATCCGTGGGTGCTGTTCTTCTCGTATTTCAATAGAGCGGCAAAAATTGTGGAGACGTCTCCAGGTGATGTTCGAGACAACGTCGGCCATCTCCATATGCTGTTCCTCAGAGTGACCAGACGGTGTCAACCAAATTCTGCCGACCATGTGATATTTTTAATTCAGTTTTCTGCTACAGGCTTCAGATATGTTGCGTCACTGTTGATAGTTTTATTATATCTGCCTCCGACTAAGATGCGAGGTACTGTGTTTTAACTGAGGACCGGTAAATACAGTCAGTGGGCTTTATCACAGATTTTGCTTTTTGCAAGAGCACTCGCAAGACCAGACATTTGTACCGGCGTTCACCACCAAGGCCTGAGCTAAATTCCTCATATCTATTCTCATTCCAATTAAGCTGGAAATAAATGTTAATAATTGTGAAATCTTCGTTTCCTTGTCCGCTCTTTCCTACCCCTCCCTCTCCCTCCCCCTCCCCCCCCTTAACCACCGCCATTTCGGTGTAAATTAAGCAGAGGTAATAATAAGTATCGGGGGCTATTAACACGGTGTTTCAGTTTTATGCCGCGCGGGATTAGCCGAGCGGTCTTGGGCGCTCCAGTCATGGACTGTGCGGCTGGTCCGGGCGGAGGTTCGAGTCCTCCCTCAGGCACGGGTGTGTTTGTTTATCCTTAGGATAATTTAGGTTGAGTAGTGTGTACGCTTAGGGACTGATGACCTTAGCAGTTAAGTTCCATAAGATTTCACACACATTTGAACATTTTTTTCAGTTTTATGCGCTGTGTTACCGGTAGTAAGTTGACTAATCCCTGCACACCAGTCCCGAGTACATGTTCTGGAGTGTTAAGGCCTCCTGAACCTCACCATATACTCCTCATGATGTTTCTTATGTGCAATACGAAAGTATTGGATATCCACCCAACCAGATCGCAAGAAACAACTTCCTTGTGAAAATTCTTGGTGTTGTGAGAGCACATAATAATTGTATATTTGTCGACTGTTTTCACCGTTTGTAGCTGCTAGTAGTTGGCTGCCGTTCGCTGACTTAAATATTCCTAAAATATAGTGCAAAACTTTTTCGAAAAACTCTTTTTCTTTTCAGTTCCAGGGAAACATTATGTCATAAGAAATGAATAAGGCAATTCGCACGGACTGATGACAGGGTAGACACATTCATTGTTCCAAGATGACCGTTTTCAACAGTCTTATGCTGTCATCATCTGATCTTACGGAACCTGTTATAGAACTGCCATGCTACATTAGATAAAGTCGAGCATAAAAGACACTCCATGCGCATACGTATTTTCATAAAAACCCAGTTGGTAAAATGCAACCAGATATGTGTGTGTATGGAGCGCTTTTTATGCTTTCACTTCATGTAATGCAACATGGGAATTTTATAACACGTTTCATAAGATCAGATGATGGCAGCATAATACTGTTGAAACAGGTCATCTTGGAACAATAAAAGTATGTGGTGTACTGCGATCATGGCGTACGAAGTGTGTTCTTCATTTCCAACCATGCAGATCGCACAGCCGGTGAACGTTACAGAAATTACGTGATGAAGTACACATTCTGTTATAGTCAATTAATTTCTTCAACGCTGTCATTCCTGGATTAAGATTGCAGGTATCAGTCACACAACCAAAACATTATCCGTCTCACTAACTAAAGACTGGGTCTGACCCATTGCCGTTGCAACAAAAAAATGGTTCAAATGGTTCTGAGCACTATGGGACTTAACATCTATAGTCATCAGTTCTCTAGAACTTAGAACTACTTAAACCTATCCAACCTAAGGACATCACACAACACCCAATCATGACGAGGCAGAGAAAATCCCTGACCCCACCGGGAATCGAACCCGGGAACCCGGGCGCGGGAAGCGAGAACGCTACCACACGACCACGAGCTGCGGACGCCGTTGCAATAGAAGCAGATGCAGTAAAATAATACGAGCTAGGTAATGATTCTCTAAATAATAAATACTAGCAACGAATTAAATATCTCTTGGCTCCAATCTAATATTTGAATTTTACATTTTAGAAGTATTCTTAAGTATTATCATAGGTTGCCTTCTGCGGGCAAGATTCCGAGTTTGAGTTTTGGTCCGATTCACAGTTCTGCCACAAAGTTTCAAACAGTCCATAACCCAGTACAAACTGAAACATTCGTTCCGGATTATCGTAGTTATTTAAGAGGTATTTAAAGATTAGTTAAGCTCGTTGCAGAACACAGGTGTCATTTTTAACGAGAAAAGGGCGGATAAAACGTGGAGAGGATGAAACAGGGAGCGGCTGTTTCGTCAGAATTATTCGCTTCCTCGAACTGGAACAGGGAAAATTTACGCTGGGGAAGCAATCTGGGAGCTTTCTCAACGGAAGGTGACGCGTGACGTTCAGCAGTTTTAGGACCATTGTGCTGGCTGGTGACCTGCTTATTTTTGCTTGTTCACGTGTAGCAAGGGGGGAGTCTGAAATTTTCCTTGTGGCTGGCGCTAAACAGAGCTGCTGCTGTTCTGTACGCAGGTCTGAAAAGCTAAAACGAGACACGACAACAAAACAAAACGTCCGAAATTCGTTGTTAATGTACCGCAGTCCCATACCTGCGTTCTTTCGGATGACAGCGACAGAGCTATGATAATAGAACAGCAGTATCGTGAAGTAGCTCTTTTAACGTTCCCCGTACGCGATACACATTTCGTTTCATCGTATTTGTGTTAAGTGAAAGTTTAGTACAGTAAATTTTGTTAAGGGCGAGATTCTAGGATTTGTACGTTTGGCCCCTGTAAGTCTCTGCAAGAGAGACACGCTGTTAGCTACTTCATTAAACGAATTACTACCGAAAACGCCAGTCTTACACAAGTATCGATCTTCTCAAGTGCGCCGCGTGGGGTTAGCCGAGCGGTCTTAGGCGTTGCAGTCATGGACTGTGTGGCTGGTCCCGGTGGAGGTTCGAGTCCTCCCTCAGGCACGGGTGTGTTTGTTTATCCTTAGGATAATTTAGGTTGAGTAGTGTGTACGCTTAGGGACTGATGACCTTAGCAGTTAAGTTCCATAAGATTTCACACACATTTGAACATTTTTTTCAGTTTTATGCGCTGTGTTACCGGTAGTAAGTTGACTAATCCCTGCACACCAGTCCCGAGTACATGTTCTGGAGTGTTAAGGCCTCCTGAACCTCACCATATACTCCTCATGATGTTTCTTATGTGCAATACGAAAGTATTGGATATCCACCCAACCAGATCGCAAGAAACAACTTCCTTGTGAAAATTCTTGGTGTTGTGAGAGCACATAATAATTGTATATTTGTCGACTGTTTTCACCGTTTGTAGCTGCTAGTAGTTGGCTGCCGTTCGCTGACTTAAATATTCCTAAAATATAGTGCAAAACTTTTTCGAAAAACTCTTTTTCTTTTCAGTTCCAGGGAAACATTATGTCATAAGAAATGAATAAGGCAATTCGCACGGACTGATGACAGGGTAGACACATTCATTGTTCCAAGATGACCGTTTTCAACAGTCTTATGCTGTCATCATCTGATCTTACGGAACCTGTTATAGAACTGCCATGCTACATTAGATAAAGTCGAGCATAAAAGACACTCCATGCGCATACGTATTTTCATAAAAACCCAGTTGGTAAAATGCAACCAGATATGTGTGTGTATGGAGCGCTTTTTATGCTTTCACTTCATGTAATGCAACATGGGAATTTTATAACACGTTTCATAAGATCAGATGATGGCAGCATAATACTGTTGAAACAGGTCATCTTGGAACAATAAAAGTATGTGGTGTACTGCGATCATGGCGTACGAAGTGTGTTCTTCATTTCCAACCATGCAGATCGCACAGCCGGTGAACGTTACAGAAATTACGTGATGAAGTACACATTCTGTTATAGTCAATTAATTTCTTCAACGCTGTCATTCCTGGATTAAGATTGCAGGTATCAGTCACACAACCGAAACATTATCCGTCTCACTAACTAAAGACTGGGTCTGACCCATTGCCGTTGCAACAAAAAAATGGTTCAAATGGTTCTGGGCACTGTGGGACTTAACATCTATAGTCATCAGTTCTCTAGAACTTAGAACTACTTAAACCTATCCAACCTAAGGACATCACACAACACCCAATCATGCCGAGGCAGAGAAAATCCCTGACCCCACCGGGAATCGAACCCGGGAACCCGGGCGCGGGAAGCGAGAACGCTACCACACGACCACGAGCTGCGGACGCCGTTGCAATAGAAGCAGATGCAGCAAAATAATACGAGCTAGGTAATGATTCTCTAAATAATAAATACTAGCAACGAATTAAATATCTCTTGGCTCCAATCTAATATTTGAATTTTACATTTTAGAAGTATTCTTAAGTATTATCATAGGTTGCCTTCTGCGGGCAAGATTCCGAGTTTGAGTTTTGGTCCGATTCACAGTTCTGCCACAAAGTTTCAAACAGTCCATAACCCAGTACAAACTGAAAGATTCGTTCCGGATTATCGTAGTTATTTAAGAGGTATTTAAAGATTAGTTAAGCTCGTTGCAGACCACAGGTGTCATTTTTAACGAGAAAAGGGCGGATAAAACGTGGAGAGGATGAAACAGGGAGCGGCTGTTTCGTCAGAATTATTCGCTTCCTCGAACTGGAACAGGGAAAATTTACGCTGGGGAAGCAATCTGGGAGCTTTCTCAACGGAAGGTGACGCGTGACGTTCAGCAGTTTTAGGACCATTGTGCTGGCTGGTGACCTGCTTATTTTTGCTTGTTCACGTGTACCAAGGGGGAGTCTGAAATTTTCCTTGTGGCTGGCGCTAAACAGAGCTGCTGCTGTTCTGTACGCAGGTCTGAAAAGCTAAAACGAGACACGACAACAAAACAAAACGTCCGAAATTCGTTGTTAATGTACCGCAGTCCCATACCTGCGTTCTTTCGGATGACAGCGACAGAGCTATGATAATAGAACAGCAGTATCGTGAAGTAGCTCTTTTAACGTTCCCCGTACGCGATACACATTTCGTTTCATCGTATTTGTGTTAAGTGAAAGTTTAGTACAGTAAATTTTGTTAAGGGCGAGATTCTAGGATTTGTACGTTTGGTCCCTGTAAGTCTCTGCAAGAGAGACACGCTGTTAGCTACTTCATTAAACGAATTACTACCGAAAACGCCAGTCTTACACAAGTATCGATCTTCTCAAGTGCGCCGCGTGGGGTTAGCCGAGCGGTCTTAGGCGTTGCAGTCATGGACTGTGTGGCTGGTCCCGGTGGAGGTTCGAGTCCTCCCTCGGGCATGGGTGTATGTGTTTGTCCATAGGATAATTTAGGTTAAGTAGTGGGTAAGCTTAGGGACTGATGACCTTAGCAGTTAAGTCTCATAAGATTTCAAACACATTTGAAAATTTTGAACGCTCAAGTGCAAGACACATGACATTGAGTAAATAAGACCTTTCAGGCGCCTGGTAGGCAAATGATTGTGTTCTTTTGCCATTACCACATAATTCGCGCCGCAAAGTACTTTTTATTACTGTATAGAAATCGTTAAGCGTGTCATCAGTGCATCCTGTACAGAGGTAGTATTCCATTCGCATCTTTAAACTTGCTCTGAGGCGTGTGAGCTGCAAATTAATTTAACGCGGCGAGTAACATCTGCAAAACACGAAACATAGCATCCGGGGGCCAACGGGCTCTCTCATGCCGTCAAAACACGAAAGACCTATTGCGTAATCAGCTCAAAACCCAACATTCTAAAATAAACAAATACAGCCGACAGTAAGCTTATAAACTGGATCAATAATTTTAAAGAAGATTTTGGATCAAACCCGTCTACATTGCTTAATATATATCTTTATTTATAGCGTCGTTTCGACTACTGGTATCACAAAATCAAAACTTAGAACTAGTAAAACAAGATCAGTGGCTGTATCGATGAAATCCGTATCGCCCCGATTAGGAATATGTTTTACTGATACTGAAACTGAAATTTGTTTTACATGTTCTAAGTTTTGTTGATGTCGGTAGGCGAAACGAAATTATAAATGAAGACACATATTGAGCGATCTAGAAGGCTTTATTAACAAAATATTCACGATAATCACGGACTCACGCAGGAGATTTATTTTCTTTATTAATAAATTTTAAGATCAATTAGGGAAATCACTTAGAAATGAGACCGGAGTAACTCTTTAAGAGGCCGTACAGTCTCGTCCACTGCCAATACGATACACATGCACAGTATGCTAACAGTTCTCAGAATAATAGCGTAGACGATCTTCCTCCGTAGCACAGATTGATTGGAGATTTTACATTTGCAGACAACACTACAAAAATTTCACAGAAAACTCAACTACACAATCTGTTGTGCCAATAGATGACGTGATGAGGGTACCGTGGTCACACAGTAGGATGGTCACGAACTGTTACCAGACGCTAAATTGAAAACAAATTTAAATTATTTACTTTCTTTGCCATTACCGGTTTCGCGCAAACGGTCTTCAGATCAGTACCCTTTGTTTGAGTCATCAGCCTTTCCAATGGCCTGTTGCTGTCCCCTTTTCTTCTATTCCCAACATGCTCTAAGAGTTTAACATAGCCCAGTCGTTGTCCGCCACTACTACTGTATTTCCCCCCTCTATTGCTCCTTCCGGCACCAAACTATGTGTTCTTGAAAGCCGCAGCAGACGTTTCGCTAACCTTTTGCTGCTTCTGATAAATATCTGCTTTCTTGAAATTTCTAAATCTTTTTTATTTCGTACTTTATACGTCGACTTAATTTTTACCTTCTTCGATACCATCTACCATCACGTTTCTATTGCTTCCAGTTGCTTCTGTAGATTTCCATGTTCACGTTTCACTTCCATGCAATGCTGTGCCCCAGACGTACGCTTCCAGCAGCTTCTTCTTTACTTTGATACTAGGAGAGAGTATAGTTCCACGGGACACTTTTCAGACTCCCACCTTAGCCAACTTCGTAATAGAAGTTGAATACATCTTCTTACTATATTTTTAAATGATGGCGTTCACTTTTTATGTGGTGTTGTCTCTTTCCAGGAAAATAAAAGTTTTTCCAAATCTAAAAACATGTTCGAAGGGGCAAAGATTATCATGTACTTAGCAACAAAATTTCAACTGAAATTTAAAAGCGTTGCAGTCGAAAAAATCTTGTCAGTATTGTATGTAGTCGTCTGTCTGTTACATTATTACTCTACTACACTCCAATAATCAGCACAGAAAAATTAAGCTGAAATATTATCAAAAACCGCTTAAGTTGAAAACATTTTGAAATACAAGCTATTGGCAACTACCACAAATTTCAAATAATCTTGCACGGGGGATATCCGCAACTGAGCATTATAGTAGAGATTGAAAAAACCGTTTCAGCTATTTTTCAGTGCTTAGATAACTGGTTTCGGGCTGTTACATCCCAATCACCAGGTGCGACACTGAAAATAAACAAGAGCCCGAAGTCAATAATAATCTTTACACTTACTGGTACACATGGGCCGCGCGGAGTGGCAAAGCGGTCAGAAGCGCCATGTCACAGATTGCGCGGCCCCTCGCGCCGGATCTTCGAATCCTCCCTCGGGCATAGGTGTGTGTGTTGTTCTTAGTATAAGTTAGTTTAAGTAGTATGTAAGTCTAGGCACTGATGGCCTCAGCAGTTTGGTCCCATAAGAATTCACACACGCAGTACACATCAGAAAAGAGAAAAGAACCGCCATGTAACATTTCAGAAAACAGTGATCGGTCTAGCAGGTGTACCAGTATGAAATGAGCGATTTTTTGTGAAAATGAAACACTAATTTTGAATTGAAAAATAAAAGCATTTTATTCGAAGTACTGGCCATTGGTTTCTATGCATTTTGACCACCTTTCTGGCAATTTGTGGACACCACGCCAATAGAAATGTTCGTCTTTTGAAGCAAACCAATCAGACACCCAATTTTCGACTTCTTCGTAGGAATCGAAGTTATAATAGGTATAAAGGGATACTAGGTATACCGTCCATTCCTTTTATAACAGTTCTTCCTCTTGCCTACGAGCTTCCAGAAGGGTTATTTCGAATGCGAACACTGCGATGCACTTGTATTCCTATACCAAACTTTTTGTGCTTTTCCTTATTGCTTCTTCGTCATGCAAGTATAACGACCATGCTTATATAAACTTCACCTCTGTGCAGTATATTTGGTGACGCATTACTGCCCGTCTGCTCCGTATATGAATGGCTTGGTACTCTTGAGCAAAAAACCATTTTAAAGAGAAAACTGAATATTTTTTCGCTTTTCTTTTTGGGGCGCCTCATAGGACTCAAAAGATGCAAAACATGATTAGTAATTGGCCTCATTGATGTACAGCGGCCATCTGATTGGTCCCATGCAGTTCACTGAAGATTGTTTCCAAGTTTGTAAGGAGTCTGGAGTGGTATTTGTCAGCGTACCAATGACTTCACCCTAACTAGGTACTTCGCCATTCTTCTACAGATTTGTAGGATCTAGGTTGACTTCCAAGGACAGCACAGTCGATGGAGGTTATACGAGAACGATCTCTCTCAACGAAGAATACTGACACTAGTCTCGTTACATATGTGTATATATATATATATATATATATATATATATATATATACAAATTACCAATCTATGCTCCGAACATCAGGAATTACTTGCACGCTGATGGTTTAGTTCTTGCCACACAGAGCATATACTTTGAATCAATGGAAAACATTGACACTACATCTCTTGGATGATTGCCTAGGCATGTAGTGCAAACCAGCTTGAATTAAGTCCGTCTAAGACGCAAGTACTTGCGTTTCATCTGAGAAACCGAAAAGCCGCTCCTAAATTAAAGGTCGCTCAGGGGTTGAACTGGAAGAGCGTGATACTCCAGAATACCTAGGAATGACACTCAACAGATCTCTTACATATAACAAGGACTGCATGAACACGAAGTTGATAGAAAACTGGCTGCTTCACGGTGGGGTAGTTTAGCTGAAACATTTCGACCTTCCGCAATGACACTGTTTCTTTTGGTATAAATCTTAGTTACTCCACACAAGTGAATGTAGTCGTCAATGCTCATGGAGACTTCTAAGAGGCTGTTTGAAATATATTCGAACAGTCTGGCTTTACCACCTAATAAAAACAGTTCCACTTTATGTTCGAACAGAAATATGAACGGCGTTCAGTAAGTAATGCAACACATTTTGTTTCTGAAAGGAGATAGATTTTATTCACGATTCCGACAAACCTTATTATTCCCCACTCTTTTGTCTACAAAAATTCATTTTCCGACATAATCTACGTTCAATGCGACGCCCTTACGTCACCTTACTGGGAGAGCCTATATGGCCACATGGTCGACGTCGGAGCCGACGTTTTGGTGCATCAATTACCACCTCATCATTAAGATACTGTCTTCCGCGGAGAGCATTCTTCATTGGACCAAACAGATTGAAGTCGACAGGTGCAGGATCCAGATTGTAGGATGAATGAGGCAGAACAGTCTAGTTATGTTCTGTGAGCTCCTGTAGGGTGCGAAGACCTGTGTGGGGCCTTATGTTGTCACGGAGAAGATGTTTATTTGCATCCGTCGATCACGTTGAATGAGTGGCCGCACGTTCCAACACTGTAGCAGCCACAGCTGTGTGAGACCGGTCACCATGCGGGAGATCGAACAGGTTTGCGCGAATTTGTTGCGATAATGACAGACGCTTCGCCCAACTTTAGTTCCCTATCGGAACTTCACGAAACTATAGCGGCTGAGGCGGGATATTTCAAGATGTCCCACGAATGGTTCAAATGGCTCTAGGCATTATGGAACTTAACATCGGAGGTCATCAGTCCCCTAGACTTAGAACTACATAAACCTAACCAACCTAAGGACATCACAGACATCCATGCCCGAGGCAGGATTCGAACCTGCGACCGTAGCAGCAGCGCGGTTCCGGACCGAAGCGCCTAGAACCGCTCGGTCACAGCGGCCGGCTGTCCCACAACAAATTCCTCACTTTCTTTCAGCCGAAATCGACCGAGAGAAAAAGTGGGGTGCAATACTTATGGAACGTCCTTCGTAGCTGCGAACAAGGAAAGGAAGAAAATGGAACAGAAGGTAAGTCATCCATTACCCGGACGTGAAATGCATGTGGAAAGCCTGAAATTCAGGAAGAGCTTTCTCGGAATACCAGACGTGCTTACAGCCACAGGTGAATTAGCCAGGTTACAGCTGTGCTAAGGTAAGGATGCCTGTCGCCCTGGTTGAAAAAATCTGAAATTCTACATCTGATTATGGCAAGATACGGAAATCCTTGAATAGAGATCACGAGTGAGCAGATGGGGCAAGATGGGGCTTCGACAAAGGAGACAATGTCAAGTGTGGTTGTGGAAAAGATCTGACACTTAAAACATGTGCTTCAGTACTGAATGTGTGAAGATGACTTGTATCAGGCCTTAGTGAATGTACTAGACGGTGCCAAATGTTTATCAAATTAAATATGAGGTAACGCTTGTTCCTGCGTAGCTGTGTATGATTCTGACACGAGAATTATAACAACGAAAGTTTTATTCGTAATCAGTGACATCAGTAACATTAACTGACCGTAACATTTCATTAGTAAGTCGCTCGTGATTTTTACCTGAAATATATCCCACCCTACTCCCCCAGAATTTGAGAGGTTTTTGTGAGCAATAGCCACTTTCATTTCGTCAGGCAATTGTTACTGCATACCACAACAATATAGCACAGTGTAATTGGGACGACAGTAGACTACCCAGCCATTAAAATACAATAAAAAAGATTTAGTTCGTTGGACCAGATCAGTCTTCGGACTGCAGACCACAACAACCAAGAGTTCGCGCCAGGGAGTGTACTTCGACGCACAGCAGCCACCTTAACGTCCGGAGCAAAACCTTGGGCAAGGTCACCTTTCGTAGGACGGAGTGCGGCGTAGCAGCGCGCTGGCCCCATCAACTGTGGAATGCCGACCCGCCAGAGCCACAATTACCTCCGCGTGGCCGCACTGTACCACTTAAGTTGCACTTGTAATGCTCCGCTGCGCTGGGACACGAACGGCGTGTGGAAGTTCTCCACATCACCTGTGTTCAATGGGCGTAGTCTTTGTGCCGGTCATCGGTTCTTTTCCTCTCGCTTCTCTCAACGTTACTCAACACAAAGGTATGTATCTACATCTACACTACTGGCCATTAAAATTGCTACACCACGAAGATGACGTGCCACAGACGCGAAATTTAACCGACAGGAAGAACATGCTGTGATATGCAAATAATTAGCTTTTCAAAGCATTAACACAAGGTTGGCGTCGGTGCGACACCTACACAAGTTTCCAACCGATTTCTCATACACAAACAGCAGTTCACGGGCGATGCCTGGTGAAACGTTGTTGTGATGCCTCGTGTAAGGAGGAGAAATGCGTACCATCACGTTTCCGACTTTGATAAAGGTCGGATTGTAGCCTATCGCGATTGCGGTTAATCGTATCGCGACATTGCTGCTCGCGTCGGTCGAGATCCAATGACTGTTAGCAGAAAATGAAATCGGCGCGTTCAGGAGGATAATACGGAACGCCGTGCCGGATCGCAACGACTTCGTATCACTAGCAGTCGAGATGATGGGCATCTTATCCGCATGGCTGTAACGGATCGTGCAGCCACGTCTCGATCTCTGAGTCAACAGATGGGGACGTTTGCAAGACAACAACCATCTGCACGAACATTTCGACGACGTTTGCAGCAACATGGACTATCAGCTCGGAGACCATGGCTGCGATTACCCTTGACGCTGCATCACAGACAGGAGCGCCTGCGATGGTGTACTCAACGACGAACCTGGGTGCACGAATGGCAAAACGTCATGTTTTCGGATGAATCCAGGTTCTGTTTACAGCATCATGATGGTCACATCCGTGATTGACGACGTCGCGGCGAAAGCACATTGCAAGCGTGTATTCGTCATCTCCATACTGGCGTATCACCCGATGTGATCGTATGGGGTGCCATTGGTTACACGTCTCGGTCACCTCTTGTTCGCACTGACAGCACTTTGAACAGTGGACGTTACATTTCAGATGTGTTACGACCCGTGGCTCTACCCTTCATTCGATGCCTGCGAAACCCTACAATTCAGCAGGATAATGCACGACCGCATGTTGCAGGTCCTGTACGGGCCTTTCTGAATACAGAAAATGTTCGATTGCTGTCCTGGCCAGCACATTCTCCAGATCTCTCAACAATTGAAAACGTCTGGTCAATGGTGGCCGAGCAACTGGCTCGTCACAATACGCGAGTCACTACTCTTGATGAACTGTGGTATCGTGTTAAAGCTGCATGGGCAGCTGTACCTGTACACGCCATCCAAGCTCTTGTTTGACTCAATGCCCAGGCGTATCAAGGCCGTTATTCCGGCCAGAGGTAGTTGTTCTGGGTGCTGTTTTCTCAGGATCTATGCACCCAAGTTGTGTGAAAATTTAATCACATGTCAGTTCTAGTATAATATATTTGTCCAGTGAATACCCGTTTGTCATCTGCTTTTCATCTTGGTGTAGCAATTTTAATGGCCAGTAGTGTAACATCTATACTCCAAAAGTCACTTTGGAGTGTGCGGCATAGAGTACTTCTTGTCTCGCTATCCTTTCTGCATTTCCTTATTCCATGGGAAGAACGACTGCAGATAAGTCTCCATATAAGCTCTAACTTCTCTTATTTTGTATTCGTGGTCTTTTCGAGAGACGTACGTGGCAGGACATAACACGTTTTTGAACCCTCCTTGGATTGTACGCTCTCGGGTATTTCAACAGCAAACATGTCCGGGATTCACAACGTCTCACTTGTACGTCTTCCTCTGATCTTCTCTGAATATATTATTAATCGATCCAGTACGGAACACACTGCTCTTCGTTGGATCTTCTCTCTCGGTGCGCAGGCGACAGCATGCGCCACATAAACGTTCTAAAACGCCGCGCGTAAAGTGGGATTTTGCTGAGTGGATTCCTCTCTTGATAGAAAAGTAAGGTCATCTGTTTTGGATAGGTATTGGGCTAGGGACCATTTGTATACCCAACATCAGAATAGTCTTACTTTAACCATCCTACAGTACAGGGGCAAAATTTGAATGTTACACGCTTCCTCCTGCTTAGTCAAATGGAGCAAATCGGTTGCTTCTTTTTGCATTAAATGTGGTCTGCGGTGCGCGTTACGGGACTTACGGATGCCCCAACTGGTCATGACCAGTTCCCGAGAGAACCCGAAAAAAGTTTTTTTCGCCAGTTTTTCACCGTCAGCAGCTGATATCTAAATAACTATCCGCAGCAAATTGCTGAAATTTTAAAGGTATTTGTCTAGAAGTGCCATCTTCCCACTTTCAAAATTTCGTGAGTGGTATCCACAGCAAATGGTTGAAAATTTTACGATTTCTAAGAACCCTGAAAATTTTGTTAATATTTTTTTTTTAAATCACCCTACTTGTACAAGTAAAATTCGCAGGTAAATCAGGTGTGTGCCGAAAACGCAGTTTATAAAGTAACACAGCACAGAGAAATATGCTCTGAAGTGTTACCGTTATGGTGAGAATGATTCTGGGAACGCCATGTTTTAGTACTGAAGCACATGCAAAATTTTTGTGCTGGTAAAATCTGGTATGAGGTGTAAAACTAGTTTTACGTCGTATCTTTCATATAAGTAAACATAAAAATTTAATTCACCAATGAAGTGATTTTCATATGAGTGACACGCCCTGTTTTGTCAGGGAAAAGAAGGGAACCAGCGAAAAAATGCTTCTATTGGAGCACAAAAAAGGCGGATATGAAAGTAGGGTACCAGCTGCTACATTCTGCCTCCCTCGGCACATTTAAAAATCTTTCCCAAAACCTTTGGCACGTGAAAATATTTGCACTTTTTTCTGCCGAGAAAGAAGGAGACAGTGGGAATGAGAGAGAGACGGAAAAGCTACAATTACTGGTAGATAGTAGAAAGCGGTTGTGGTATAGGAGGAGCAGAGGAGACAATGGAAGTGTTAGAGAAAGAGTGAGACACAGTGGCAGTGAAACATAGTTGACAGTGATGGAACAGTCTTTGGAAAAGAATAAAGGAGACAGTGCAGTGGGAGAGGAATAAAGAGAAGGAGAAAGTGGAAGTTGGTGAGAGCCAGTGATAGTGGGAGACAGAATCTACGAGAACGACAATAAGGAAGAGAGAGATAGTGACGGTGAGAGCAGACAGTAGTAGTAAGGCAGAATGAAGAAGACTGTGGTTGTGAGACGGGAAACAGTGACAGAGGGATGTGAAGAGATAATGACAATGAGTTGGGCCGAATGAGTACGTGAGAATGGGAAACTGCGAGTGGGTGGGCATGAGCGACTTACAGCGACAGACTAGTGGGTGTGGGCGATTTACAGTCAGGGGAGCTTGTGGGGAGAGGTGAGCTGCATGTAAAAGAAAGCGTGAATATGTTACAATTTCAAAATTTTTGGGAAAACTTTTAAAGATGCTGGGAAAGGTAGAATGATAATCTGGTACCCCACTTTTGAGTCAGTCTTTTAATAAAGATGCACATAGTCGCCTTTCTTGTTCTCCGATCGCAACACATTTCCGCTGGTCTCTTCTATTCGTCCAGTTACTACCACGTGTCGTTGCCGTTTTCAGTCATCTTTCACCAATCGTGTAACGGAACAGTAATAGTTCTAGAGGCTATTTGTGCGCAATACACTACATTTATTAGCGTTCAGGGCCACCTAACTGTCGATCCTCTGCAGCACTTCGTCAGAGTATTTTGACGTTGCAACCTTCGTATAGACTACAGATCGTACGCGAGTACCATCGCAGCGCTTCTGACGGTATCCACTAGATCATTAATATCTATTGTAAACAGTATCGGCCTTATAACACTCCCTCGAATACCTACGAATGTATCTTATACCTGTCAGTTTCATCTCGTTATGAATTCTACATCTACAGCTACACAGATATTCCGCAAGCTACTGTAAGGTGCGTGGCGTATGGTACCCTGTACAAATACTAGTAATTTCCTTTCTTGTTCCACTCGCATACACAGCGAGGGAAAAGCGGCTATCTACACTCCTGGAAATGGAAAAAAGAACACATTGACACCGGTGTGTCAGACCCACCATACTTGCTCCGGACACTGCGAGAGGGCTGTACAAGCAATGATCACACGCACGGCACAGCGGACACACCAAGAACCGCGGTGTTGGCCGTCGAATGGCGCTAGCTGCGCAGCATTTGTGCACCGCCGCCGTCAGTGTCAGCCAGTTTGCCGTGGCATACGGAGCTCCATCGCAATCTTTAACACTGGTAGCATGCCGCGACAGCGTGGACGTGAACCGTATGTGCAGTTGACGGACTTAGCGAGGGCGTATAGTGGGCATGCGGGAGGCCGGGTGGAAGTACCGCCGAATTGCTCAACACGTGGGGCGTGATGTCTCCACAGTACATCGATGTTGTCGCCAGTGGTCGGCGGAATGTGCACGTGCCCGTCGACCTGGGACCGGACCGCAGCGACGCACGGATGCACGCCAAGACCGTAGGATCCTACGCAGTGCCGTAGGGGACCGCACCGCCACATCCCAGCAAATTAGGGACACTGTTGCTCCTGGGGTATCGGCGAGGACCATTCGCAACCGTCTCCATGAAGCTGGGCTACAGTCCCGCACACCGTTAGGCCGTCTTCCGCTCACGCCCCAACATCGTGCAGCCCGCCTCCAGTGGTGTCGCGACAGGCGTGAATGGAGGGACGAATGGAGACGTGTCGTCTTCAGCGATGAGAGTCGCTTCTGCCTTGGTGCCAATGATGGTCGTATGCGTGTTTGGCGCCGTGCAGGTGAGCGCCACAATCAGGACTGCATACGACCGAGGCACACAGGGCCAACACCCGGCATCATGGTGTGGGGAGCGATCTCCTACACTGGCCGTACGCCACTGGTGATCGTCGAGGGGACACTGAATAGTGCACGGTACATCCAAACCGTCATCGAACCCATCGTTCTACCATTCCTAGTCCGGCAAGGGAACTTGCTGTTCCAACAGGACAATGCACGTCCGCATGTATCCCGTGCCACCCAACGTGCTCTAGAAGGTGTAAGTCAACTACCCTGGCCAGCAAGATCTCCGGATCTGTCCCCCATTGAGCATGTTTGGGACTGGATGAAGCGTCGTCTCACGCGGTCTGCACGTCCAGCACGAACGCTGGTCCAACTGAGGCGCCAGGTGGAAATGGCATGGCAAGCCGTTCCACAGGACTACATCCAGCATCTCTACGATCGTCTCCATGGGAGAATAGCAGCCTGCATTGCTGCGAAAGGTGGATATACACTGTACTAGTGCCGACATTGTGCATGCTCTGTTGCCTGTGTCTATGTGCCTGTGGTTCTGTCAGTGTGATCATGTGATGTATCTGACCCCAGGAATGTGTCAATAAAGTTTCCCCTTCCTGGGACAATGAATTCATGGTGTTCTTATTTCAATTTCCAGGAGTGTATATGCCTCCGTATGAGCCCTAATTTCGCTAATCTTAACTTCGTGTTTCTCAGGCGCAATGTATGTTGGCGGCAGTAGAATCGTGTGGCGCCGGCCTCTGTGGCCGAGCGGTTCTAGTCGCTTCAGTCCGGAACCGCGTTGCTGCTACGGTCGCAGGTTCGAATCCTGCCTCGGGCATGGATGTGTGTGATGTCCTTAGGTTAGTTAGGTTTAAGTAGTTCTACGTTCTAGGGGACTGATGACCTCAGATGTTAAGTCCCATAGTGCTCAGAGCCATTTGAGCCAATCGTGTGGCAGATAGCTTCAAATTCTGGTTCTCTAAAGTTTCTCAGTAGTGTTTCTCGAAAAGAACGTCACCTTACCTCCAGGTATTCCCGTAACTCTCAGGTGTTGTTCAAACTTATCAGTAACAAATCTAGCAGCCCGCCTCTAAATTGCTTCGATGTCTTCCTGCAATCCGACCTGGTACATGTCCCAAACACTCGAGCAGTACTCAAGAACAGGTCGCAGAAGCATCCTATATGCGGTCTCCTTTACAGGTGAACCACTCTTCCCTAAAATTCTCGCCAATAAACCGAAGTCGACCATTCGCCTTTCCTCCCACAGTTCTCACATGCTCGTTCCATTTCATATCGCTTTGCAATGTTGCGTCCAGATATTTAGATGACTTCACTGTGTTAAGCAGGACACTAGCAATGCTGTAATCGAACATATCGGGTTTGCTCTTCCCATTCACCCACATTAACTTACATTTTTCCACATATAGAGCTAGCTGCCGCTCGTCACACCAACTAGAAATTTTTTTCTAAGTCGTATCTTCCTACAGGCTCTCAACTTCGACCCCTACCGTACACCATAGCATCATTATCAAACAACTGCCGTTTGTGTAATTACAAGCATAGATTTACCTGCTGAGACGTCCTGAATCCAGCCCACAAATCATGCCCAATAATAGATAGGTTCTATTTCGTTCGACAGTATCGAATGCTTTCCAGAAATCGAGGGTCCCAGCATAAACCTAGTTGCTGGTATCCACAGCGTTCTGTCTCCCGTGGACACACAGAACGAGCTTAATTTCGCAAGATCTCTGTTTTGCAAATCCTTGTTATTTTTGATAAAGTATTTCAGTCTCCAACAACGTTAATGTGTAAACGCAAAACAAGTTCCATAGCTCTACAACAGACCGGTATCAGCGCTGTAGGCCTATAATTATGTCTCCTCTCCTAAGACTTTTTAAGTTGGCTGTTTAGGTTTTTATGTTGGTAACGCCACGTAGCGCTCTGTATGAAAATCGCTGTGCTGGGTGCAGTCTGTGGCTGGTTGGACTCATTGTTGGAATATTCGCTTGTGTAGTGTTGGGCAGTTGGATGTGAACAGCACGTAGCGTTGGGCAGTTGTAGGTGAGCCGCCAGCAGTGGTGGATGCCGGGAGAGAGATGGCAGAGTTTTGAGAGGTTACTATGAGCGGACGATCTGGACGTGTGTCTGTCAGAAAAAGGAAATTTGTAAGACTGAATGTCGTGAGCTGATATATATTATGACTTTTGAACGCTATTAAGGTAAATACATTGTTTGTTCTCTATCAAAATCTTTCATTTGCTAACTATTCCTATCAGTAGTTAGTGCCTTCAGTAGTTAGAATCTTTTATTTAGCTGGCGGTATTGGCGCTCGCTGTATTGCAGTAGTTCGAGTAACGAAGATTTTTGTGAGGTAAGTGATTCATGAAAGGTATAGGTTATCGTTAGTCAGGGCCATTCTTTTGTAGGGGCTACTGAAAGACGATTGAGTTGCGCTAAAAATCTTGTGTGTCAGTTTAGTGATGATCAGAAAAAGTGAAGAGAGGACTGTCTGAGAACGTCCAGTTCTGCTCAGCTGTTTGAAAATCGAATAACATAAGAGTTTTTCCAGCACTGTCATTCTTTACATACAAAGGGGAAGTTTCAACTTTTCTGTGAAACGACAATGATCGGTTCCTTTTTTTTCAGTTGCTAGGTACTCTTCTTTGCTCCATTGACTTGAGGTAAACTGAAGGTAGAAACGGAACATACATATTCTTTTGCAGAAACTCTGTAGAACCTCTTACAGCTGAATTGCCTTTTGATTGTTGCGAGGGTTTATGAGGGCGTGCTGAAAGGTAATGCCTGTGAATTTTTTATGAGACAATTCTTAAAGCTTTTTAATTAAAACTAACCTCATTAGTATTCTACAACTTTATTCTTCATGTCTACATATTTGCAGCTCTTTGCCGCAAGAGTGCTCCGAATCCTAGCGTGCAACATAGCATTCTGTAAGTAACAATGTTGGAGCTTGAGGAACAGCATGCTGTAATCGAGTTTCGAATTCGAAGAGTAAATAAATGTCATGCGACTAGGGGCTGCCATGGGGTAGACCGTTCGCCGAGTGCAAGTCTTTCTATTTGACGTCACTTCGGCGACTTGCGCGTCGATGGGGATGAAATGATGATGATTAGGACAACACAACACCCAGTCCCTGAGCGCGAAAATCTCCGACCCAGCCGGGAATCGAACCCAGATCCTTAGGATTGACATTCTGTTGCGCTGACCACTCAACTAGCGGGGGCGGACATTCGAAGAGTTATTGCACTAATGGTGCACCGCCTCCTTCAGCACGACAGAGCCAGACCACACACGAGCACTGTGACATCTGCATGCAACAGTCCGACGCCTTGGATTCACTATCATAGATCATCCTCCACACCGTTAAAACTTGGGTCAATCCGATTTTCATCTGTTTCCAAAATTTAAAGAACACTTTCGATGACATCACTTTGATAGTGATGAAGCGGTATCAACAAACTGATCTCCTGTTGATTGGTTGGTTTCTGTAGATCAAAGGGACTAAACTGCACGGTTATCAGTCCCTTTTTCCTTAGCCACACAGGTCTCGGATTAAAACCGTCCCCACGAGAATCCAACCGCCTGAAACACAGAAAAGGAACAAAATGCATAAAACAATGTACATAAGGCATCAAGCCAAAATGGAAAACATTAACTAAAAGAAAAAAGTGGTAGAAGATGTTAAAACAAAACAGCAGACAGCTTTGGCTGGCTGATAAAGGATGAGCCAGCCCCTCTGCAACACACTAAAATCCCAAGCTTAAAAACACAAGGCAAGAGAAACACAGATGGTGAAAAGACTAACACCAAGTCGAATAGACAGCACCAGAGAGAGCCAGGAAGAGTTAAAATGCAGGTAGGACGAGGGCCTGAAAGATGAAGCGAAGGCCCATTCACTGATAAAATTACGTTAGCCGTTGAGGCATTGTTACCTAAAATCGAAAGGAGGGCGTCAGAGATTAAAAGTCCCAGGGCGGTTAAATTTGGACAGTCCAATAAGGTGGACTCTTGCGACGTGGAAGGTAACCCTGAGTCAGCCAAGTATGGCCGTTGCGGCGCAGGCAAAGGACAATGGAGTCCATGCGGGAGGCTCGCATGGAGGACCTCCACGTATTGTCGTCTCCTTTATCGCACATATCTTATTTGGAAACGTCGGGGAGAGCCATTCTGCATTCCAGAGCCCAAAAGCTTTGCGGCGTAATACCGTCGAAGATCATATTCCGATCTCTAGAATCGGTTTATTGGTAGCCTGTCTGGCTAGCCCGTCGGCAAGTTCATTTCCCGGGATTCCGACGTATTCCGGGGTCCACACGAAGACCGTCCAAGTTGTTCGAGGACGTTAACTGACTCTTGGACAGTCGTTACCAAAGGATGGAGAGTATAGCACTGGTCGAGAGCTTGTGAGGCGCTCAAGTAGTCGCTGCAAGTGGGGAAGGACTCCCTTTCACAGATATGGATATGCTCAAGGGCACGAAAGATGGCTACCACCTCTGCAGTGAAAACACTATAGCCATCTGGCAAGGAGCGCAAGTCGTATGTCCTGCATGAAAATAAACGAATCCAACGTGGCCATTAACCATCGAACCATCCATGTAACTACCTCTGAACCTGGGATGCGTCAACAATAGAGAGAAATAGGCGGCAGAGGGACGCAGGATGGGCTCTCTTAAGACTTGTGATAGGCCCAGACGAAGCTGTGGTCGAGGTATACACCATGCAGGGGTACGTGAGTGGACTCTCAGGAGAGGTGGTAGAGGGAAAGACTCGAGCTCAGTGAGGAGGGACCAGACGCGGACTGCAATTGTAATCCCCAATCTGGGCCACCGTTGCCTTGTCAGGGGAAATGAGAAGGTGATTCGAGTGTTTAGGCGAGGTGTGCAATATAATTGGCAAACAACTGTTGTTGTTGCCTGATCCGCAATTAAGGAACTGTAGCTTCCACAAGTTGGCTGTCCACAGGACTCACTCGGAAACCCCACTCGCAAGTCGAACCCCACTGTGATGATAGGGTCCAGCATCTGCGACGCTGAGAGGGATTCTGGGGCCATACGCCAGACTCCCATAGTCAAGACTGGTCTGTACAAGGGCTTTGTACAGCAGGAACAATGTAGGGCAATTTTGCACCTCTGTCGGTGTGACTCTGGCAACGAAGAATGTTAAGACGTTGCCAGCACTTTTGCTTAAGCTGACAAAGATGGGGAAGTAAAGTCAAGCAGGTGTCGAAAATCAGTCCTAAAAAGCGATAAGGAAATGGTCATCAAGACAAAGTTCTGGGTGTGGGGGAACTGCACAATGTCGACAGAATCATATAAGAAGGGATATGCTGAGGGTCACACAGTTGCTGCGAGACCATTAATGACTACAAAAATGAGAGCGATATGGGAGAGAACTGTGCGAAGCACCGACTCGAACTCTGAAGATGTGGAGCGGCAAAAAGTTATGTATAAAGATCGGGAGAGGACCCCAGAGACCCCACTCATTTAATGTAGTGAGGATGTTGCCTCGCAAGTGGTATCATATGCTTTTGTTAGATCAGAAAATATGACAATAAGGCGGGAAAAGGCGTTTAGATGGTAGACTCCAGGTCTACCAAGTAATCAGTGGTTGGCGAAAATCGTCTTAGGACGGAGCCAGAAGACACTGAGACTCAAGGAACCAACACAAGCACCACCTCACCCAGTGTTCTAGCAGCCTGCACAGAATGTTGGTGAGGCTAACAGGACGACAGCTGTCCATATCTAGTGGGGCCTTACCAGGTTATGAACTGGAATGATGATACTTTCTCGCCAATGTGAGGGAAATTTGCCTTCGGACCAGATGTGGTTGAAGATGGCAAGGATGTAGCATCGGTGATCGGCTGATAGATGTTTAATCATTTGGCGACTGATGCGGTCTGGCCCAGGGTTGTTTTGGGACAATGAGCAACGGCACTGAGAAATTCCCACTCACTGAATAGACCATTACATGTGTAAGTAGGCTTATTAGGTTTTTATGTTGGTAACACTACGTAGCGCTCTGTATGAAAATCGCTCACTGTGCTGTGTGCAGTCTGTGGCTGGTTGGCATTGTTGAAATATTCGCTATTCTAGTGGTGGGCAGTTGGATGTGAACATGTAACATCCCCTTAGCAAAATTAATGAATTACTGTGCTTAAACTGACACACAATATTTTTAGCGCAACGCAATCTCACTTTAAAAAATCCCTGCAAAAGAATGGCCCAGACTAACAATAACCTATACCTTTCATGAATCACTTACCTCACAAAAATCTTCGTTACTCGAACTACTGCAATACAGCGTGCGCCAATACTGCCAGCTGAATAAAAGATTCTAACTACTGAAGGCACTAACTACTGATAGGCATAGTTAGCAAATGAAAGATTTTGATAAAGAACAAACAATATTTACCTTAATAGTGTTCAAAAGTCATAATATATATATGTATCAGTTCATGATATCCAGTATTACAAATTTACTCTTTCTCGCGGACACGCGTCCAGATCGTCCGCTCTCAAAATTCTGCCATCTCTCTCCCCACATCCTCCACTGCTGGCAGCTCACCTCCAACTCCGCAACACTACGCGCTGTTCACATCCAACTGCCCACCACTACAACAGCGAATATTTCAACAATGCCAATCAGCCACAGAATGCACACAGCACAGCATAAAAACCTAAACAGCCTACTTACACATGGCTCAGGGCGGCACGTAGTAAAAAGACACATGTTGTCGCTACACCCGCTGTTTTAGTGTATGAAAGGTGGATTGGTAATTCTCAGATACAGAGGTTCGAGCACAATGCTCAGCTAAAAACTCTGGGATTGTGGCAGCTCTATGTGTGGAAATCCCAGGTATAGCTTTAGGGGTCTGACATCCAAAAGGACTGATGGATGTTTAATCATTTAGTAGGTGTTGTGGTCTGGCCCAGGTATTGTGTTGGGACGATGTGCAAGGGCACTGAGAAATTCCCACTCACTGAACGGAGCATTAATGAGTCAGTATGGAGTGTAGTAAAAGACAGTTGCTGTCGTTCCACCCAATGGTTTAGGGTATGAAAGGTAATTCTCAGACACAAGGTTTGAGCATAATGCTCAGTAAAATACTCTGCGATTGAATCTAGATTGGTATATACAGCTTCATGTGTGGAAATCCCAGGTATAGCTGCAGGGGTCTCATATCCATAAAGGCATCTGAACTTAGTCCAAACCTGGGAAGGAGAGGTTCATGTTCCAGTGGTGGAGATGTACCCTACCCAATAGACCTGTTTCTGTCTTTTAATTAGCACAGAACCACTTCAAGGCAATGAGGTTCTCCATTGATAGGTGCTACTTACGATGTTGCTGGGCTCGACTATGATCTCTAACGGCTGCAGCGATTTCTAGAGACCACCGAGGCACTGCCTTCTGCCAGGGGCAACCTGAGGAACAAGAGATTGCCGATTTAGTTGCAGAAACAACGGTCATGGTAACATTATCAATCACCCAATCGGTGTTGCCATGCAAATGAGAGCCAACGGTGGTAGCTGCCTTGATAAGAGTCCATTTGGGCAGCTGTTCAGGTGAGGGACACCAAGGGACGCACAGGAAGAGTGGAAAGTGATCACTACAAGTTGTCATGAGCGCTCCAATGTGTAGTAGGGAGAAGGCCAGGACTGCAAACTGTGAGACCAGTGGTCGAGTAGGTGACACGTGCCACACTGAAATGAATGGGGGCGCCTGTATTTTGTAGGCAAATGTCGAGTTGAGTCAGTAGATTCCCGACGTCTTTACCACAGAGAGTAATGTTGGTTCCACCCCACAAAGGATTATGGACTTGATGGAGTTGAAATCACTCAAAAGAAGAAAAGGTGGGGGGAGTTGAGGAAGGTAAACATTGCAGATGGTAATTTCCTGTGTTGAACTCACCCTGACAGCTAAGGCTTCTAAAGTTTTATGAAGGGGCATAGGTTCATTGTAGACAGAGGTTAGGACACACACACACACACACACACACACACACACACATACACACACACACACATATATATATATACACTCCATCTGACACCCTGTTACGGTCATTACGATATTTGCAATACCCTCAACAGTCATGAAGGGCAGGGGTCTGCATTACTGGAAACCAGGTTTCCAAAAGGGCAGTGCAAAAAGCAGGTGTAATGCTTAAAAGTTATGGTAGCTCAGCTAGGTGGGGGAAAAATCATTGCAGTTCCACTAGAGGCTGAAGCTTTCTGTAGTCTAGGAAGCCATGAAATTACCAAGGAGGCAGTTTACACCTCTGGGTCACCTGCTGCCACCTGTTGAGGGCTTGTGGTCTCTGTGTCCATTGGTTCTGATGCTTCGGTGAGATCTAGGTCCTCAGAGGAAACTATGGTCTCCAACCCATCCTCAGAGTTGGAACTTGATGATGATACTTGGTTTGTGGGGCGCTCAACTGCACAGTTAACAGTGACTGTACAAAGTTCCAGTTTTTATGCTGTCCAATTTTTTACACAATCCAATCTAGCCACTGTCAATAAAATTTTTCTGGGTTTGGGGCCGCATTGTTAGAATTCCGACGTTTTGGCGACTATTGCAAGACGCCTTCCTCAGAGTATATTGACTGTGACAATGGCTGTGGAAATCTAGGTTTACAGAGTGGCCACTGTCACGAATGTTGATGATAATGACATGATGAGGATAACACAAACACCCAGTCCCCAGACAGAGAAAATCGCCAACCTGGCTGGGAAGAATTGGAACTTGCAGGAAGCTATGATGTGTGAGCCACTGGGCTCTCTTTTTTCTTTACAGTTTTCTTCTTCCTGTCCTCTCACTTCTCTTTTGGCTAATCCAGCTGGGAGGGATTCTCTGAGTTTGTCTTAGGAACCAATGGTGATCATGAAGCCCTAGACCAGCAGCTTGTGGCTCCTTCAGTCACTGGTTGGTGTCTGGCCTCACAGTAGCAGAAGCGTAGGAAGGCAGTGTCCCAAAGGATCCCTTCTTTGAGAGGAACTGGAGGAGGCTGTTTTTTCTCTGGCTGTGGTGGGGACCAATGTCTCCAATGGCTGGGGGGGGGGGGGGAGGGGGGCGTTGCTCCTAAAGTAGATGTTGGGGAGCAACAGAAGGAGTGCACCCAACCATCAATGGGGCAGGCATAGTCTAGCGGCACTGAGGGCTCACTACACGAGGCACAGCTGGCGGGGTCACCGTCGTCAGAGAGGGCGATGTCGAAGCTACATCATTGGTTGGGATCATGCACACAAGGTTTAGGCTGTCATATTTCTTTTTTGCCTCTGTGTAGGTCAGTCTGTCCAGTGTCTTATATTCGATTATTTTCCACTCTTTCTAATGGTGCAGTCCAGCGAACAGGGAGAATGGTACTCTCTGCAGTTGATACAAATACACAAGCACCGCATATGGGGAGGAACATAGGGCTTAACTCACACTGGTATATCACCACCGTGATCTTTCTGGACAACATATCACCTTCAAAGGCTAAGATAAAGGCACTGGTAGGCTGACGAAGTATACACCTCGACACTGTAGATTGGCAGACTGCAAGAGGAGCTCTTAATGTATTGTAATCCCCTGGACCATGCTTAAGCTTTTATTGGGGGTAATGGAAACTGAGACATCACCCAGCTTGTCACAGGCGAGAAATGCACGCAACTGTGCAGGGGATGCTGTTTGTATCAATCCATTCCGCATTTTGGACATTCCCGCCACTTCCCCGAGCTTATTCTCTAATTCTCTACAGAAAACAGAGGATTTGTTGTTAAAAAGTATTCTCCATCAGACCTGGCGCAAATTAAGTATTGAGGAGAATACGTCTGCGCGTAATCTTTAGCCCTGCGTCCCTCCCACGGTGTAGCCAGGGAAGGGAACGATCTGGGGTCATACCTGTCAGCATTATACTGGCTATATCTCATTTGCAAACTTGGGGCCATTCGACCACCAGCTTGGGGAAACTTAATCTGCTTCATTGCGAGTTATCCACCCTGATGCCACCCACTCAGATCAGGGGCTCTCCCCACACGCGTCCCCCAGCCACAGCAAAGGCCACCTGGTGCTGTGGCTGTTGCTGGGAGTCAAAATGGCTCTGAGCACTATGCGACTTAACTTCTGAGGTAATCAGTCGCCTAGAACTTAGAACTAATTAAACCTAACTAACCTAAGGACAGGATTCGAACCTGCGACCGTAGCGGTCGCTCGGCTCCGGACTGCAGGGCCTAGAACCGCACGGCCACTCCGGCCGGCTTGCTGGGAGTCCTGATGCCCCAAGAACACAGGCATCTCCTCCATGGTATACGTGGGGAGCTTGCAGCTCAGGCATCATCAGTGCAGTCCCTATGTTGTCAGGGGCTACAACCAAGAGGGTACAAGATGGAAGTCCCCCCCCCCCCCTCTTCCCACACACACACACACGGACTGGCTACCGCGCTGGATACTAGGTGTGAGAAGATCCAGTATTATATTGGGTGCAGGAGATGACAACGCACAATTGATGTAATGTATGCAACCCGTAAGACGTTCATGCCCAAAAGTCTGGATTGCAAGTGCGATTACATTGCCATTACAATAATAGGTGCAGAAGGTCTCAGCACGAAGAGGGTATATGGTGCACCACGTAAGGCGTCCCCCAAGTGGCCTGTACTTCCGTATAATTACGAAATGGGGAGGTCAAACTCTAAAAGGGGACCATAATTTATTAGACTGAAAAGTAGAGAACTCCTTTTAGTCACTTCGAATGACAGGCAGAAATACCTCGCGCCTATTCTAACCCCAGAACCCGCAGGGGGACGTCTCTCGTTGAGAGAAACGTTTTCATCGTCAGGGTGACTATGTTGAGAAATAAATATGTAAACATGAGGAACAAAGATGTAGAATGTTAATAACCTCTGTTTTACTTAAAAAAGCCTAAAGAGATTTCACATAAAAAGTTCGAAGGGATTATTTTTTATCACTTTTCGTAGCTGATTTTCTGAATTTTCTGGTCCGCGCTCGTGCGATCGTTTAAAGGACGAGCTGTATTACGATATTCTACTGTAGAACAATTTCGGTAGACCGAATTCAGTATTTCTTCCGTTTTGGAGATAATGTGTATCTCTTCTGTTTTGGAGCCAATGTGGTCATCGAGCGACCTTAATAGGTGATTGTGATCGGCTTGTTGACTTTAAGTAAAACGGAAGTTTCTTAGGCATATTAGTCATTTAAGCTGCCAAAATTTTAGTTTCGAATTCTTTGAATACTTTTCGCGTTGCTCTCCTTACACCCATTTTGGCTTCATTCAGGTTTTGTTTGTCATATAGACTAGGACTTCTCTTAAATACGTGATGAAGCTGTGTTAGTTTTGGTAGCAAGTTTCCCATCCCTTACAATTTGGCTTGGCATGTGCAGGATTAAGGCATATTGTACAGTGCTTATAAATTTTATACATTTGTGATCGGTATCTTAGTCATCAGAGCAGAATATTGGTGTCATTTGCTCAGATATTCTACAATTTGTCCCCTGTTTCTGTTACGAACAAAAATTACTTTCTTATCTTTCTTAACATTCCTTAAAGCACCTGCAGTCATTGAAGCTTTAACAGCTTTATGATCATTGAAGCCCTCCTCTGCATTAACTGATTCGTAAATTCGGGTCTGTTAATTAATAGGAAGTCTAAAACGCTGCACTGAGCAAGGAAAAAAGGAAGGAAGATTACAGTTTAACTTTCTGTCGACATCGAGGTCAAGAGGGTCGGATCACAATCTCGGATTGTTTCAAGGGTGGTGAAGGAAATCGGCCGTGCCCTTTCAGAGGAAGCACCCCGACATTTGCCTGAAGCGATTCAGGGAAAATCACGGAAGACCTAAATCTGGATGGCCAGACGCGGATACGAACCGTGATCCTCTTGAATGCGAGACGAGTATGCTAACCATTGCACCAACTCGTTCGGTTTTGTCTTCACGATTCGGTTCTCTATCAGTTTTATATATTTTTTAGACAAGACCGTGCTGGACAGCCTCACACGAATGCGCTATCTCTGACCGCCCGGTTCTATAGCTTGCAGACTGAAGTGCCTCCCTGTTACAGTACCACGATCAGGAAAATTACTCGCGATATTCTCTAAGTTCACCGTGAAGCGCTCTGCCAGTACAGCTCCTGAAGAAGGTCGTCCATAAAAATCATCTGAGACGCTGTTTGTCCCACCTCTGAAGCTTACCCTCCCTCCGTTTACTTATGATGACCTCATTAGATATTGTCGAGTTCGTCACCTCAGTAAATACGTCGTCATCACTGGCGCCTAGTCTATTCTGGCGATTTAAATTCCAGTCTGAATTTAGGATTTCCTTGCTTCCGGCTCAAATTAGATTGCTACTCTTAATACTATTTCTGTATAATTCCGAGGGACGTTCCGAAAGTACCGATTTCCAAATTTCACTCACCGCTTCTGTCTGTGTGCATAAAATCATGTCTGTTCGAGACCAGTAAATTCTCTGAATTTGTGTCATTTCATTTCTGTTAAGTACCTACATCTGAATTTCAGGTTGGATCCCCCATTTACGCTCGATGCTGAAGTGCTATTCCAGAACATGGAGAGTCCCGGAAATTTTGTTCGTGTGTAAGGGGGAATTTAAAGTAGAAGGAGGCGGCAGGGAGAATTTGGATCAGGGAGGGAGGTGTGCCAGGGTAATCCATGCAGTAGCGTGGACCGTTATGCCAAGATGGCTTAGAGGCTAACACACCTGTCTGATAAGCAGGAAATCCAGGTTCGATTCCCGGCTTCGGTAAAAATTTTTATTCACCGTTTCAGTCTGTATACATAACATGTCATACGACTTTACTCTTACCTCTCAGATTCGGCATATGTGGTCTGGAGTAGCAGTGGAACGTTGGCAATAGGCTTATGGTATGACTAAACGTGCAGGCTTACGGTATGACTAAACGTGCTTGCTGTGTGATTGTGGAGACAGACTTGCTATTCTACGTGCTCAGTAGGACACTCACTTTCTGTGTTTGAAGGCCACTCACTATGATGAAATAATTCTGTCACTGATCATGGATACGCAGGTATGTTTTCACCTTCGGAGATGCTCTCACCGACAATGAAGCATGAACAGGACAGCACAATTCAAAACTAGATCATCATAGCTTTGTCCTTCTCACTCTCGATCGACCAGTCAGTATTGCCCCTAACTCTGGATCCTTATGTGCTAGGAAACAATAGAGAGGATCGAGTGAGGAGCAACGAGTTTCGTCATGAGTTCGTCAGAAATGCAGGAAAACATTAAGGATTTGCTCACCTAACTTCAATGGCGGACGGTACAAGAGAGGTGTTGGGAATTTCGGTGCGATTTACTGCTAAAATTTCGAGGTCGTATATTTCTAGAAGATACATCCAATATAGTGCTTCTACCTAAATACATCTCGTTAGAAGATTACAAACATAAAATCAGAAAGCTTGGCTTACCAGCCGTCGTTCTTGCCGCGAACCACTCGTGACTGGAACAGAAAAGGGGCAGGTGACAGTAGCATACCAAGTACCCTCCGCCACTTACCACAACACGGCTACTATTGGCTAGAGTTCAAACAAATACCTGACTAACTCTTAAACTGTTACTAGACGTTAACAGATGCCTCTTTTTCAGAAATGCTTTTCTTGTTATTACCACTGTGCGTGTCATACCAGCTAACATTATCAGTTATTGTCCAAACAGAAAAAAACTAATCTCCTGTTTTTAGAGTCTCATTTGCTAATCTAATTTGTGACTTGTGCGTGTCATCCTGGCTATTACAGAATTGTTGACTTCTTCGTCTCATATATCTATATGAACATATCTCAGAGCAAACCATGTTGATCCGCGATCTTTCTTTGTGTTATTACAACGCCTCTGCCTAAGGGCCCTCGGAGAGAGATTATTGTTAGTTGATTTGTTTTGGGAAGCAGACGTGAAACTGGATGGGCAAGAAATTTTTATTTGGAGTTGAGCTCCTAAATACTAAATACAGATATGCTGGAAATGACTGAGTGAGACAATGTTAAGAGTGTTCAAAGATTTGGAAATGAGTTTTCTGAATAATTGTGATTCAATGTAAATGGTTCAAATGGCTCTGAGCACTATGGGACTTAACTTTTGAGATCATCAGTCCCCAAGAACTTAGAACTACTTAAACCTAACTAACCTAAGGACATCACACACATCCATGCCCGAGGCAGGATTCGAACCTGCGACTGTAGCGGTCGCGCGTTTCCAGACTGTAGCGCCTAGAACCGGCCACTTCGGCCGGCGATTCAAGGTAAATTTAAATCTTTGCACACTTGAGCGTAGTTAGGACTATGTTGTAAAATTAATTGTCGTACAGAGATTTGGTTGAAATATTTATCTCATTGATTACTCACAGCCGGAGAAGTTAGTTCTCTTCCCCCACATGTACATTTTCTGGGAAAATAGATATCATTTTGGATAGTTTAATCATTCGTGTAAAGTAAATTTTTGAACAATGAATCAGTTAGAATTGTTTCTAAAACCAGTCATTTTTGTGTACAGTCAATATTGTTCACCATCTTGAAACTGATGTTATAAAGTAATTCTTTTGTATAAAACTGGTTAAGAAAAATCATTTGTAGAAAATTAGTACCCACTATTATTCCCATGCAAGACATACTGTCTTGCTTGTGTCCGCATACCACGTGCCGTTACACACGCTTTTGAATTTTATTTTTAGTTTAACATTTTAATTTAGTTTTGCTGCGGCGCTGCATGTTGTGTTCCACGTTGGAGGGAAAATGTTTATGGTGCCGAGGTGAGTATAAGAATAGTTCATATCCATTGTCATACTGTTAAACTATACAGAACAGCGTCATTACACAGTTAATCAGTGATTAGGTCTGATAGCTTACATTCAGTTTGGAAGTTATTTTCGTGTTACATAAAGTATATTTCAGTGAACAGCGTGATTTGTTCTTCTGTGAAACAATTTTCGTATTCTGAGTTTCGATTTACAAGTTAGGTACGTAAATCAGCAGAGAACTTTAATTAAAGTAATTTGGATAGTTTATTCAGACAACATTTAGTAGTTCATTTGATGTGCAATTTTAATTGGTTTTGTTTTGGCGTATTTTTGAGATACTGAAAAGTCAACAGTGTGACGTCGGGCAACACAACACTTTTCACTCGACTGTCGCAATACAGGGCTCAAGTAATCATATTTTTCAGTAATTATTTTCCTGCACTTACATATTCTCTCAGAAACGCTTGATTTCATTCGACCACATTCTGTTACTGTTGTTTTACCTATTGATGTTCAGCTTGTATTCTCTTGGCTAGACATTATCCATAACGTTCAACTATTATTCCAAGTCGTTTGCCATCTCTGACAGAATTGCAATGTCAACGACAAACCTCAAAGTTTTTATTTCTTCTCCCCGACATTTTACCCCCCTTTACAAATTTATCTTTTGTTTACTTTATTGCTTACTCAGTGCACAGCCTGAGTGATCTACATCTACATCCATACTCCGCAAGCCACCTGACGGTGTGTAGCGGAGGGTACCCTGAGTACCTCTATCGGTTCTCCCTTCTATTCCAGTCTCGTATTGTTCGTGGAAAGAAGGATTGTCGGTATGCTTCTGTGTGGGCTCTAATCTCTCTGATATTATCCTCATGGTCTCTTCGCGAGATATACGTAGGAGGGAGCAATATACTGCTTGACTCCTCGGTGAAGGTATGTTCTCGAAACTTTAACAAAAGCCCGTACCGAGCTACTGAGCGTCTCTCCTGCAGAGTGCTCCACTGGAGTTTATATATCATCTCCGTAACGCTTTCGCGATTACTAAATGATCCTGTAACGAAGCGCGCTGCTCTCCGTTGGATCTTCTCTCTCTCTTCTATCAACCCTATCTGGTACGGATCCCACACTGCTGAGCAGTATTCAAGCAGTGGGCGAACAAGCGTACTGTAACCTACTTCCTTTGTTTTCGGATTGCATTTCCTTAGGATTCTTCCAATGAATCTCAGTCTGGCATCTGCTTTACCGACGATCAACTTTATATGAACATTCCATTTTAAATCACTCCTAATGCGTACTCCCAAATAATTTATGGAATTAACTGCTTCCAGTTGCTGACCTGCTATTTTGTAGCTAAATGATAAGGGATCTATCTTTCTATGTATTCGCAGCACATTACACTTGTCTACATTGAGAGTCAATTGCCATTTCCTGCACCATGCGTCAATTCGCTGCAGATCCTCCTGCATTTCAGTACAATTTTCCATTGTTACAACCTCTCGATACACCACAGCATCATCTGCAAAAAGCCTCAGTGAACTTCCGATGTCATCCACAAGGTCATTTTTGTATATTGTGAATAGCAACTCCCCTGCGGCCCACCTGAAATCACTCTTACTTCGGAAGACTTCTCTCAAATGAGAATGACATGCTGCGTTCTGTTATCTAGGAACTCTTCAATCCAATCACACAATTGGTCTGATAGTCCATATGCTCTTACTTTGTTCATTAAACGAGTGTGGGGAACTGTATCAAACGCCTTGCGGAAGTCAAGAAACACGGCATCTACCTGTGAACCCGTGTCTATCGCCGTCTGAGTCTCGTGGACGAATAGCGCGAGCTGGGTTTCACACGACCGTCTTTTTCGAAACCCATGCTGATTCCTACAGAGTAGATTTCTAGTCTCCAGAAAAGTCATTATTCTCGAACATAATATGTGTTCCAAAATTCTACAACTGATCGACGAGAGATATAGGTCTATAGTTCTGCACATCTGTTCGACGTCCCTTCTTGAAAACGGGGATGACCTGTGCCCTTTTCCAATCCTTTGGAACGCTACGCTCTTATAGAGACCTACGGTACACCGCTGCAAGAAGGGGGGCAAGTTCCTTCGCGTACTCTGTGTAAAATCGAAGTGGTATCCCATCAGGTCCAGCGGCCTTTCCTCTTTTGAGCGATTTTAATTGTTTCCTTATCCCTCTGTCGTCTATTTCGATATCTACCATTTTGTCATCTGTACAACAATCTAGAGAAGGAACTACAGTGCAGTCTTCCTTGTGAAACAGCTTTGGGAAAAGACATTTAGTATTTCGGCCTTTAGTCTGTCATCCTCTGTTTCAGTACCATTTTGGTTACAGAGTGTGTGGACATTTTGTTTTGATCCACCTACCGCTTTGACATAAGACCAAAATTTCTTAGGATTTTCTGCCAAGTCAGTACATAGAACTTTACTTTCGACTTCATTGAACGTCCCTCGCATAGCCCTCCTCACACTACATTTCGCTTCGCGTAATTTTTGTTTGTCTGCAAGGCTTTGGCTATGTTTATGTTTGCTGTGAAGTTCCCTTTGCTTCCGCAGCAGTTTTCTAACTCGGTTGTTGTACCACGGTGGCTCTTTTCCATCTGTTACGATCTTGCTTGGCACATACTCATCTAACGCATATTGTACGATGGTTTTGAACTTTATCCACTGATTCTCAACACTATCTGTACTTGAGACAAAACTTTTGTGTTGAGCCACCAGGTACTCTGAAATCTGCTTTTTGTCACTTTCGCTAAACAGAAAAATCTTCCTACCTTTTTTAATATTTCTATTTACGGCTGAAATCATCGATGCCGTAACCGCTTTATGATCGCTCATTCCCTGTTCTGCGTTAACTGTTTCAAATAGTTCGGGTCTGTTTGTCACCAGAAGGTCTAATATGTTATCGCCACGAGTCGGTTCTCTGTTTAACTGCTCTATGTAGTTTTCAGATAAAGCACTTAAAAATTTCACTGGATTCTTTGTCTCTGCCACCCGTTATGAACGTTTGAGTCTCCCAGTCTATATCCGGCAAATTAAAATCTCCACCCAGAACTATAACATGGTGGGGAAATCTACTCGAAATATTTTCCAATGTAGGAATAGAGTACAACGCTGTCTCAGTCCCTTCTCAACCACTGTTTCCGTTTCATATCCTTCGACTCTTACAACTGCAATTATTTTGCAAGACCAATTTAAGTCCTAGGATTAATAATCCTATTTCCAGTTAATAACTATCGGTGGTAGAGGTAGTAGATAGTAATTTTTTTCACACTGCTGAAACGATTGCCGCCAGACGCAGTGCAAATTCTGAAAGTCACTTTCAACACCTCCCTGAGGACCTCCAGTTATCCCTCCGCATGGCCCGATTATGGGCCAGCCTGTTGTCCTTCTCCATCTTCGGAATAGCTACCATATCCACAAAAAAGTGGTTCAAATGACTCTGAACACTATGGGACTTAATATCTGAGGTCATCAGCTCCCTAGAACTTAGAACTACTGGAACCTAACTAACCTAAGGACGTCACACACATCCATGCCCCAGGCAGGATTCGAACCTGCGACCGTAGCGGTTGCACGGTTCCAAATACTGTAGCGCCTAGAAGCGCTCAGCCACCCCGGCCGGCGGAAAGCAGAAAGCGACGCGGGAGTTTGGTGAGGAGGGGGGGGGGGGGGGTTGAGGAGTGCTTCTCAAACCATTCTGACACAATTTGGAAGCGATGGGTGGTACTGAATATACAGGTCGCCATCAGGGTGCTGAAGGCAAACTAAAGGGTGTACATGTAATCATCTGGCATCATAGAGGGGCTTGAAGATGATATAATGGGACACTGGAATCGACTGCAATAAAAATTAGACTTGTAAGGACAGCTGGAGGTGTCATATCTGTTACATAAAGCTGCAGTAACAGCTGTCGTCCCGTAATCCATCGGAAGATCGATGTACCGCGATACCTGGACAATTCCCGCACCGCTCGCCTGTGAAGACGATGGCAGACTAATATGTAACGCCCTTAATTACGACGTGAACAAGCTAGAAACACGAATTATGGGGAATTATACTGCATACTTAAAAATGGCTCTGAGCGCTATGGGACTTAACATCGGAGGTCATCAGTCCCCTAGAACTTAGAACTACTTAAACCTAACTAACCTAAGGACATCACACACATCCATGCCAGAGGCAGGATTCGAACTTGCGACCGTAGCGGTCGCGCGCTTCCAGACTGAAGCGCCTAGAACCGCTCGGCCACAGCGGCCGGCTCTCTACAAAGTCTAGCCACATGGTCGAGACCTCGGTAGTTAAAGCACTGTACCCTTCCGCACTTCCCTCTCAGTTTTTCTACTTCTACTTTTATATTCGCTCACGGACACACCACAGAATGCGAGCCTGGAGACATTGTCGTCCGATCAGCTGCTAGTGACGTTCGACACAGATGGGGTGGCACCACCGGAGAGCCGCTTGCCGCTGCATGACCAACCAGACGGACTGCTCCTGCCAGCTTCCCCCAGTCATTCTAAAGTATCGGAGAGGAAAACTGGCTTTCTCGTAAATGGCAGATCACGAGAAACGCTCCCACAAAACGCCTGGAATAGACTTCGGCGCATCATCTCGACCGCTGTCACACACCACCACAACCAAGATTCGGCTGGCAAGATTTCCACCCTTAGAAGTGATGACGGCAGCGCTTGGAAGACCAGAAAGCAGCTGCTGAGGCAACACCAGCGCATCCCGCCAGTCGATGCGGCACGTGACGTCATCGATAATCCGGATACGAAAGCCAGCGTGTTAGCCGACACCTTCATAGCTAACTTGGCGCTGGTAGAAGACGACGACGGTCGCCTGGTAGTGGAGCTGTTAACGGTGTTCCTGGACAATCGCGCTGAAGACGAAACCATCGATACCTTCACAGAAGATGACGTCCTTCAACAGCTCACACAGCTGGAGCACAGGAAAGCAGGAGGGTGCGACAAGATCGAAAACACGCTGCTGAAACGATTGTCATCAGACGCAGTGCGAAAAATTGGAAATTTTGTGGTAAGGTCTTATGGGACCAAACTGCTGAGGTCATGGGTCCCTAAGCTTACGCACTACTTAACAACTTAAACTAACTTACGCTAAGGACAACACACACACACTCACACACACGCATGCTCGAGAGAAGATTCGAACCTCCGACGGAGGGAGCAATGACGCAAGAGCGCGTTCTGAAGGTCATCTTCAAGTCCGTCCTGAGGACCTCCAGTTATCCAGCATGGCAACATACGGCGATGGTAGCTATTCCGAAGGTGGGGAAGGGCAACAGGCTGTCCAAAAATTACAATTCTATAAGCCTGCTGCCATCGATGTCCAAGATCTTCGAACGACTCTACGCCCATTGGCTGCAGCGTCAACGAGGAAGGCCTGCTTCCTGACTAACGATACTGCTTCCGAAGCGTACATTCGACGCAGCACCATCACATTCTAGTGATGGAGAAGCCGATCGGGGTACTGGAGTGTCGCGAGTGCCTTTGGGGCAGTACTCCCTGACGTCTCCAGAGCTTCTGACAGCATGTGGCTCTATGCCCCCTATTCAAGCTACTTGTACTGGGGGTTTTGGTGTCACACGTACGCGAGCTTCAGTCCTATTTGAGCAGCCGCGCCTTCCACGTTCGAGCAGTTAGCGGTATCTCGACGGCCCACCACATCCGAGTGCGAGTAGCGCAGGCGTCAGTCCTCAGGCCCCTCCTTCAGTCCAAATCCAAGTCCACGGCAGACCTCCCAAGGGCGTCGAGGGTCCACCTGGCCCTCAAAGCGGACGATACTGCGCTATTCTGGCGGAATATGAGCGTCCACCTGATGCGGTGAGGATTGCAACTGAACTGCAATAAGCTGGGAGCTTGGGCCACCAAATGCTCAGGTTCAATGCAACAAGAGCCAGGCAGTGATTTTCGCAAGAAAGAAGATTCTGGTGGATCTCTAGCCAGTGCAGATCATGGGAGGCCTGGTTGCACACCGGTTGATACCTCAGAGTCTCCGTGGACCGACGCTTAATGTGGAAGGCGCCGTCCTCACACTGCGGCACTACACTGTACATAGCGCTTACAGCACAGCACTGGAATACATCGCCATAGTGTGGGGAATGGCCGCCAATACGTCAATCAAGAGATCGTAGACAATACAAAACAAGGCACTGCGGCTTGCATGGCACCTGCCGCAAGACTACGGCACTACTGAACTGCACCAGAACGCCGGAATTCCGATGCTCAGATCCGGCAGTCAGCGAGCAAGTGCGTGGAAGTCTGACAACCAAATCGTCAGTACCGTCGGAAACCAGGTGCACTGGCGACCGACCATCAGATGGCGGAACCTGCTACGTAAGTAGCGTCAGCATGCACCAGCAACACGAGACGAAGGGAAACGGACCACCAACACAGAAGAAAAACCGCCAAGAGGCGCAACAACAAGCAAACCGAGTAGGAAGTAGGAAAAGCAGTTAAGCTGATAAACCTACAAATCACGAGGTTAGAAATCCTCGAAAAGTCAGCTGGCTGGTCGGCTGGTTGGCAGCAGATGTCAATGGTGCAGGACTGCCTCCGTATCCGGCCACAGCAGCTGTGGCCAAACTTAATCCTAAGAATAAGACACAAACATGCTAGAAAGTGCACTCTGCAAACGCAGATGGGTAGCCCACACATGATGGATGTGCGTTATGGCCCATAATCAGCAGTGGAGGCGGAACAGGAGACTACAGTATCCGCCACAGCAGCCAGAAGAAGACTTGGCGAGACAGAAGGTGCGACAGCGGCCGTGCTGGATCCGCCGACCACAACAACTGGACGCCGTCACCATCTACGCCGATGCTGTGATAAGTGGTAACGTCGGCAGCCTCGGCACTGTGCTCATGAAGATGATGGGCATGTTCCAGTAGATGTCTGCTCTAAAGAGAAGACTGCTGCTCAAACAGCCAGAACAGCCAGACTGCCAGACGGCCAACAATGCTAGGCTTAACTTGCCATTCTGAGTGCCCATGTGTGCTATAAGTGCTACAGTTTGGTCTGCCGGCCGCCACCATGCTGCTGTACCAACATCCGAAGCCCAAGAAAAACCACAAATGGCAAAATCAAAACCAGAGACAATCACATGCATGGGTGGAGAAGGACCAACCTGTTTTGGCACTACAGCACACATAGAACTGAAGGGGACCTTGCGAGACAACAATTGTCAAGAATGAGATCACTGTTGTGGAACAGTTTTTTCTTTTCTGATTTTTTTACTTATTTGGAGTTTTGTAGCTGCTTCTTCTTTCATAATTAATATCAGAGAGACGATGAGTGGTTCCTGTCTAACTGCGTGTTGGGAATAAACGGCGAGCTTCAGTGAACACTTCCTCTAGAGTTTCTTTGACTGTCTGATGTTGAACTGAAGTGCACTGTCGTACTGTAAATGTTTGCACCTAAACAATCATTCAGATCCTCGTCCGTGGCCCAAGCTTGTTGAGAGTATTGTTATTATAGAGATTCCTATCGCCCTCGTGATCGTTACATTTAATCCAGGATTCCTGTTCCTCTGTTACACAGAATGGACCATTGTTGCTCCCGGTGGAAATCAGTGGGTGGGACAGGACTGGCGATGCTTATCAGTCCCCAGTCTGGAAAACCCACGTTGACGAATCAGAAGCCAATCAAAGCTGCCTAATTGGAAGGAAGGAGGATGGAAGCACACTCTCAGAAAGTACCTCAGGAACATCACAAACGTGGTTCGATTTTGCGACGCGCAAGGAAAGTATCCACATATTCCCGCACGTTAACGGCTTTTGTGCAACATGCTAGGCGAAGACACAGTGCCGTTCTTCATAATCAGAGCTTGAAGATAACGCACTATATGACATAAAAGAGGGTCAGACATGCGAGACTTTCATTCTTCTCTCCCGCCGTTATTTCCTTGTGGTGGACTGTAGCCCACCGTTCTCTGCCTGCCGTCTTAGAAAAGTACAGGCCAGCTCAATACCTTGAAACTTGTATGGTACTAACTTCGTGCAGTGATTATACTGTCGTGAAACTTCGCTGTTGTACTAATCCGTTTCTCTTTCCCTTTGATTCCATTATACAAAATGCATCTTAAAAGTTCGATCAATGTGCTCAGAAAATAGAGGAAACGAGAGTTACAAATAAAATATCTATACTGACCTTCAATGTAATCACCATTAGCTGTAACACGCTTCTGACACCAGGTGAGAAAGCTTTAGGAAACTGTCAATAAATGCTTTTTGTGGGATCGCGCGAAGCTCCGTGGTCATGCACTGTCGGGCATTCGCATTGTTAGAGGAGATGAGACCTGGTGCTTCCAATGCAATTCGGAGACCAAGCGACAGTCAATGCGACGGTGTTTGTTGTATTTCCTGCCACCCTCGGATAGAGATTCATGTTGGCTCAAACCCTTCCTGTCGAAAAACGTGATCAATATCGGCTTAATCTTGGATTTTGTCAGCCGACTCTTATATGGAGCGGAGAAAGTCGACGAACACCATGTCATTGACTGTCGCTTGATCTCCAGATCGTACTGATAGCACCAGATCCCATCTCGTGTAGTGGCGCGGATATACAACGAAGGGTCGCCATGATGATTCGAGTGATTCCACAAGAAGCGTTTGTGCTGACGGTTTCCAACAGATTTACAGCCGATGTCGGAAGTGTGTTCTCAAAGGCGATTACTTTGAAGGCGGTGAAGGCACAATGGTTGGAATTTAATAGTGGCAACTATTTGTTTATAACTTATACAAAATAGATAATAGATATAAGTCAGGAGGGCTTTAGTTTTTTTTTTTTTTTTTTTTTTTGGTCATCAGTCTACTGACTGGTTTGGTGCGGCCCGCCACGAATTTCTTTCCTGTGCTAACCTCTTCGTCTCAGAGTAGCACTTGCAACCTACGTCCTCAATTATTTGCTTGATGTATTCCAACCTCTGTCTTCCTCTACAGTTTTTGCCCTCTACAGCTCCCTCTAGTACCATGGAAGTCATTCCCTCATGTCTTAGCAGATGTCCTATCATCCTGTCCTTTCTCCTTATCAGTGTTTTCCACATATTCCTTTCCTCTCTGATTCTGCGTAGAACCTCCTCATTCCTTACCTTATCAGTCCACCTAATTTTCAACATTCGTCTATGGCACCACATCTCAAATGCTTCGATTCTCTTCTGTTCCGGTTTTCCCACAGTCCATGTTTCACTACCATACAATGCTGTACTCCAGACGTACATCCTCAGAAATTTCTTCCTCAAATTAAGGCCAGTATTTGATATTAGTAGACTTCTCTTGGCCAGAAATGCCTTTTTTGCCATAGCGAGTCTGCTTTTGATGTCCTCCTTGCTCCGTCCGTCATTGGTTATTTTACTGCCTAGGTAGCAGAATTCCTTAACTTCATTGACTTCGTGACCATCAATCCTGATGCTAAGTTTCTCGTTGTTCTCATTTCTACTACTTCTCATTACCTTCGTCTTTCTCCGATTTACTCTCAAACGACACCGTGTACTCATTAGACTGTTCATTCCGTTCAGCAGATCATTTAATTCTTCTTCACTTTCACTCAGGATAGCAATGTCATCAGTGAATCGTATCATTGATATCCTTTCACCTTGTATTTTAATTCCACTCCTGAACCTTTCTTTTATTTCCATCATTGCTTCCTCGATGTACAGATTGAAGAGTAGGGGCGAAAGGCTACAGCCTTGTCTAACACTCTTCTTAATAAGAGCACTTCGTTCTTGATCGTCCACTCTTATTATTCCCTCTTGGTGGTTGTACATATTGTATATGACCCGTCTCTCCCTATAGCTTACCCCTACTTTTTTCAGAATCTCGAACAGCTTGCACCATTTTATATTGTCGAACGCTTTTTCGAGGTCGACAAATCCTTTGAAAGTGTCTTGATTTTTCTTTAGCCTTGCTTCCATTATTAGCCGTAACGTCAGAATTGCCTCTCTCGTCCCTTTGCTTTTCCTAAAGCCAAACTGATCGTCATCTAGCGCATTCTCAATTTTCTTTTCCATTCTTCTGTATATTATTCTTGTAAGCAGCTTCGATGCATGAGCTGTTAAGCTGATTGTGCGATAATTCTCGCACTTGTCAGCTCTTGCTGTCTTCGGAATTGTGTGGATGATGCTTTTCCGAAAGTCAGATGGTATATCGCCAGGCTCATATATTCTACACACCAACGTGAATAGTCGTTTTGTTGCCACTTCTCCCAATGATTTTAGAAATTCTGATGGAATGTTATCTATCCCTTCTGCCTTATTTGACCGTAAGTCCTCCAAAGCTCTTTTAAATTCCGATTCTAATACTTAATCCCCTATCTCTTCTAAATCGACTCCTGTTTCTTCTTCTATCACATCAGACAAATCTTCACCCTCAGAGGCTTTCGATGTATTCTTTCCACCTACCTGCTCTCTCCTCTGCATTTAGCAGTGGAATTCCAGTTGCACTCTTAATGTTACCACCGTTGCTTTTAATGTCACCAAAGGTTGTTTTGACTTTCATCTACATCTGCATCTACATTTATACTCCGCAAGCCACCCAAAGGTGTGTGGCGGAGGGCATTTTACGTGCCACTGTTATTACCTCCCTTTCCTGTTCCAGTCGCGTATGGTTCGCTGGAAGAACGACTGTCTGAAAGCCTCCGTGCGCGCTCTAATCTCTCTAATTTTACATTCGTGATCTCCTCGGGAGGTATAAGTAGGGGGAAGCAATATATTCGGTACCTCATCCAGAAACGCACCCTCTCGAAACCTGGCGAGCAATCTACACCGCGATGCAGAGCGCCTCTCTTGCAGAGTCTGCCACTGTATGCTGTATGCTGAGTCTGTCCTTCCGACAATCATATCTTTTTCGATGTCTTCACATTTTTCCTGTAGCCATTTCGTCTTAGCTTCCCTGCACTTCCTGGTTATTTTATTCCTCAGCGACTTGTATTTCTGTATTCCCGATTTTCCCGGAACATGTTTGTACTTCCTCCTTTCATCAATCAACTGAAGTATTTCTTCTGTTACCCATGGTTTCTTCGCAGCTACCTTCTTTGTACCTATGTTTTCCTTCCCAACTTCTGTGATGGCCCTTTTTAGAGATGTCCATTCCTCTTCAACTGTACTGCCTACTGCGCTGTTCCTTATTGCTGTATCTATAGCGTTAGAGAACTTCAAACGTATCTCGTCATTCCTTAGTACTTCCGTATCCCACTTCATTGCGTATTGATTCTTCCTGACTAATGTCTTGAACTTCAGCCTACTCTTCATCACTACTATATTGTGATCTGAATCTATATCTGCTCCTGGGTACGCCTTACAATCCAGTATCTGATTTCGGAATCTCTGTCTGACCATGATGTAATCTAATTGAAATTTTCCCGTATCTCCCGGCCTTTTCCAAGTATACCTCCTCCTCTTGTGATTCTTGAACAGGATATTCGCTATTACTAGCTGAAACTTGTTACAGAACTCAATACAGAACCCAACATCTAATCGAAAGCGCAGTGTAACCTATCTGCCGGTCGCAGCATGCGCGCGTCTGTTGCGTTGACGGGCCGGTCGCGGTGGCCGTGCGGTTCTGGCGCTGCAGTCCGGAACCGCGAGGCTGCTACGGTCGCAGGTTCGAATCCTGCCTCGGGCATGGGTGTGTGTGACGTCCTTAGGTTAGTTAGGTTTAAGTAGTTCTAAGTTCTAGGGGACTTATGACCTAAGATGTTGAGCCCCATAGTGCTCAGAGCCATTTGAACCATTTTGTTGCGTTGACGAGGCGTTGACAAGCGTCTCCCGGGATCGGCTGGGGATCCGTTGTTGCTTACCGCTGGCAGGAGGAACTCCATCGAGCAGCGCCGACTGGCAATTATGCTGACCTGATGGCTGAGCGGGTCTGGACTGTCAAATTCACTTGGCTGGGAAACACGGTGCTCGAATTGTAAGACGGCCTTGGTTACACCCTTAAACCGTACAGAGACACAGCCAGAGTGGAGGGCGGAAGCATGCGATCTTGTTTGGTGAGCATTTTGTTCTGTGATGCAGGGCTCTTGTACTCTGTGCCCCAGTTCGCCCACTTGTTAATACATGTTTACCGGTAGTTTCGTTCTTGAATTTGACTTTATCTTATGCTTATGTGCGCTTGTGAGCTTTGCGCCTTGTGCGCCGTGAATAATTCACGAAGACTGTGACTTGTGTCAGTAACACGTGTTTGGCGTGCAGACGAGTTCATTTTCTTGTCTTAACTGAGCCCATTGTGTTGTTCTGGTTTTAACTGTACTTATATAATTGTTTATTAAATCGCCAATGTGACATATTTTACCAAGAGTTTTATATGTGTATGTTACAAGTATTTTGTTACTGGAGGCCGGCTGGTCGTTTTTTGGATTTATTGATGCATATGTTTTAGCGTTGCTGTTTATTTAATAATATTCTTTCCTAATTGGAACCGTGTTGGGTTCTGGTTTAAGTTAATTCTCATTGCTAACTCTTGCCATTAAGATTTGATGGGCGCCGGCCGGGGAGGCCGAGCGGTTCCAGGCGCTACGGTCTGGAATCGCGCGACCGCTACGGTCGCAGGCTCAAATCCTGCCTCGGGCATGGATGTGTGTGATGTCCTTAGGTTAGTTAGGTTTAAGTAGTTCTAAGTTCTAGGGGACTGATGACCTCAGCAGTTAAGTCCCATAGTGTTCAAAGCCATTTTTTTTCCGGATGGGCGTTAGTGTGGGCGTTCTGGTTCTAGTTATCTATTAGTGCCTGCTTTATTTTTAAAACTACCCACTTCTCTCGTAGTATGAGCGTTCTGTTTAAAATTAGTTATTACTGCCCATCGCTTGTCCTTGAAATCAGTTTGACACTGTGAATTTTACGTGTACATGTTTTAATCATAGCCCCTTATTCTTATAGTGATTTGTAATAGTGATTCACTGTTTGGTTTGAACTGAAGGCCAAACGTCCATCAGTGTTAGCCTTCCTAGTACGTAATTTTTCTAATGAAGATGTTTTCCCCCTTTTTTTTAGTTCATACGTGTTTGCCCAATACAAGTGGAATGGAGCCGCTGTAGAGTTTTGAAACATGTTGCGGATCGCATTGGTGCCGTTGGTAGGTTAGCATCGTGTAATAGGGATGGAGGAGCCTCGTTTTCTTCTTGTGCTTACTGGCGCCAGTAGCGTTGTCTGTCTGCGAGTGGCAGCAGCAGCTGTTATCGATATCTAGTACGGTGGTATTATCTGTGGAGGGACGTCAAGTGTTTTCCGGATCGGAGTGTGTTGGATGTTCAGTTGGGACGGAGCAGCAGTGAGGTCTGGCAGCACGTGTACATGCCGGGACCACTGGCAGCACGCAGGCATTGCCAGATCGAGGGACTGTAGCTGCGAGGGCCACAACCTCGTTGTCCACCGGACCCAGGACGTTTGCGTTGAGTGAACATCAACCCAGAAGTGAAGCCTCCACTCTCTTGAGATCATGCCATTTGTTTGCGCGTTGCTGCACACAGGGTCGCTGAGACGGAGAGCAGCAAGTGAAGTGATTGGAGTTGGCGAAATTAATTAGCTGTCCTCCACTTCTTATTATTAATCATTGAATTCCTTGTGTTATTATTGGTGAAGTTCAACCATTGGTATTTTTCTGTCTAGTGGCCGCTAACGCCTCAGTTACTTGCTTTGGAGGTTAGCGTATTTTCGCGGCAGTATACTTTTCCTCACCTTGCCACTGCTGTCTGGTAAGGCGTGTAGTTCGACAGCCTCCTCGATTGTGGTTCAGATATTTTGTTTCTTTTGGACTACTTTGGTCGCAGTGGTTCCTTCTGCTGCTGCATGTTCTAAACACCGGATTCTGAAGACGCAGTGCTGTCCGCCGGTTCCACCTTGCCTGGGTTATTCCATCGTTGTATTGGTTATCAGACGTTAGGTAGATTTTGCAAGAGTGTTGGTCTGAGTTTAAACTGTCACTAGTTTTAGTTGCCATCCGGTTAAGTGAATATAACTCATAGTTTACAAAGTTGAGCAACTTTCCCAGGTCGATCCTTGGAGTACTGTCTCAGGCTCACTTCTCTCTTGATTTGGTCAGATTGTGACTGTTTTTTTTTTTTTAAATATTTTCATTTTGAATTATTACTGTTTGGTCTTTCAGCCGACAAAGAGTTTGAATTTCTTGTTAATAAGGCCTTCAGCCATGAGTGTATCTTGTCTTAAGGAATTTTAATTACACAAAATATCTTAACATTGAAATGTTGATGATTATTCTTTAAATATCTTTCAAGAAGTTTAATTGCTTCTCAAAATTTGCTATCCAGGCCTTCAGCCATCTAACTGTTTTTTGAGTTATTACTATTTCGGGGCGGCCGCGGTGGTCGTGCGGTTCTAGGCGCTGCAGTGCGGAACCGCGGGACTGCTACGGTCGCAGGTTCGAATCCTGCCTCGGGCATGGATGTGTGTGATGTCCTTAGGTTAGTTGGGTTTAATTAGTTCTAAGTTCTAGGGGACTGATGACCTAAGATGTTAAGTCCCATAGTGCTCAGAACCATTTGAACCATTTTGAACTATTTCGGCCTTCAGCTGACAAATGGTTTGAATTTCTTGTCAATAAGGCCTTCAGCCGTGAAAGCAATTGGACTTACGAATTTTTAATTAGATATTGTCTCTTAATAGTGAAATTTTTGTGATTGTCCTTTTTTAAAAATATTTTAGTATCTCTTGGGGAAGTTTAACTGGTTCTTAAGAATTTGCTATCCAGACCTTCAGCCGAAAAATTGTTTTTTGAGTTATTAGAATTGGGGCCTTCAGCTGACAAATAATTTGAATTTGTGGCTAATAAGGCCTTCAGCCGTGAGTGCAACTTACTTAAGAATTTTTTAATTAGACATTGTGCCTTAATAGTCAAATTTGATAATTGTTCCTTACTGTCTCAATTGTTTCCATATAAAGTGTACGTGATTAAAAAAAACTGAGCAACCAACGGTAACAGATTACGGCCTCGTCCACACCGAATCCTGCCTTTTGCTGAGTACCAGGTCTCAAGTTTGAAATCAGTTGACGGTAAATTGTACAGTTTCAAATCGTCAAATTATATTACCTGTTTGACTATATGTGTTACAGCTCTTATGTTTGCTAAAGGTGTGCTAAATAATAAAGAACGTATATGATATTTCTGAATAAATTTCTTTTCTGGTATACAAGTTACTTGGCTATTTCCCCGGCATCTTACCGCTCCCAGCTCCTCGCTAGCCTGCCGAATCTCTGCAACAGTTCTGGTGCGACTAAAGGAAGTGCTTTCTTCATCTTGGGAATCAGAAGTTAAGATACAGGGAGTGTGATGAATGGTGCAGCACTTTCCAGCGGCATCAATGGAGCAGATCAGCCATAACTTGCGTCATGTCCCCCTGAGTATTGTCCTGTAAAATGATGGTCATGTCCTGGTGAAAGGATGCCACTTCCTTCTCCAACAAGTAAGCTGGTCGTAGGCTGTGTTCTAAAAATGATCGGATTGCAGAAAGAAGTGGAGACAATTTCTGCAGGACGTGCCTACCATTCTGCAGAACAATGTCAGGGCGCATATGGAGCAAATTATGACTGATTTTTTACCACCCCACTCCTCCGATTGATGCCCTTGTGACGACAACTTCATTCGTAAATAGACCACCCAATTCTAAATATCAACACAACTGACGCTACTAAGGGTGTCCGACGACTGACGACTTCCATATCGCTGGCAACGGGCTATACACAATGCTGGTAACTAATCTGAAAGACTGTGAAACGTTGGAACATGTATCTATTTTGTTTAAGCTGGAAAGAAATAGTTGGTACTATTAAAGCTCCAAGCCTCTTATTTTGTTTATAACTCTCGTTTTTTTTATTTTTTTGTGACCATTCACAAAAATTTTGAGACGTATCTTGTACGGCGTTGCTTTTGTTTCGGCCTTGTGTATCCAAAATATGGCCTCTCAATGGGCACGCTAGTAATATTCATACGGAGAAAGTAGATTATTTCGGCTACTTCTTTCCTTGATTTAGAATAAATTGTTCAAAGGCAGTTTAATACAACCATCATGACTTGGTTAGTTGTTTGTCTGTGTGGCTCTGCGTCTTTTTTTCTTTTCGTTCGGAAATCTCCTTCTCAATACTCTTTTGACCACAAAAAGTCGCCGGCCGCTGTGGCCGAGCGGTTCTAGGCACTTTAGTCCAGAACCGCGCTGCTGCTACGCTCACAAGTTCGAATCCTGCCTCGGGCATGGTGGTGTGTGATGTCCTTAGGTTAGTTAGGTTTACGTAGTTGTAAGTTCTAGGTGACTGATGACCTCAGATGTTAAGTCCCGTAGTGCTCAAAGCCATTTTAGCCACAGAACAGACTGCCCGAGGAGTGCTGCCGTCAAAGAATGGGGCAGTAATGAGAAGCAACATCCCAAAACACATTATACAGGGTTATTACAAATGATTGAAGCGATTTCACAGCTCTACAATATCTTTATTATTTGAGATATTTTCACAATGCTTTGCACACACATACAAAAACTCAAAAAGTTTTTTTAGGCATTCACAAATGTTCGATATGTGCCCCTTTAGTTATTCGGCAGACACCAAGCCGATAATCAAGTTCCCCCCACACTCGGCGCAGCATGTCCCCATCAACCGAGTTCGAAAGCATCGTTGATGCGAGCTCGCAGTTCTGGCACGTTTCTTGGTAGAGGAGGTTTAAACACTGAATCTTTCACATAACCCCACAGAAAGAAATCGCATGGGGTTAAGTCAGGAGAGCGTGGAGGCCATGACATGAATTGCTGATCATGATCTCCACCACGACCGATCCATCGGTTTTCCAATCTCCTGTTTAAGAAATGCCGAACATCATGATGGAAGTGCGGTGGAGCACCATCCTTTGAAAGATGAAGTCGGCGCTGTCGGTCTCCAGTTGTGGCATGAGCCAATTTTCCAGCGTGTCCAGATACACGTGTCCTGTAACGTTTTTTTCGCAGAAGAAAAAGGGGCCGTAAACTTTAAACCGTGAGATTGCAAAAAACACGTTAACTTTTGGTGAATTGCGAATTTGCTGCACGAATGCGTGAGGATTCTCTACCGCCCAGATTCGCACATTGTGTCTGTTCACTTCACCATTAAGAAAAAATGGTGCTTCATCACTGAAAACAAGCTTCGCACTGAACGCATCCTCTTCCATGAACTGTTGCAACCGCGCCGAAAATTCAAAGCGTTTGACTTTGTCATCGGGTGTCAGGGCTTATAGCAATTGTAAACGGTAAGGCTTCTGCTTTTGCCTTTTCCGTAAGATTTTCCAAACCGCCGGCTGTGGTACGTTTAGCTCCCTGCTTGCTTTATTCGTCGACTTCCGCGGGCTACGCGTGAAACTTGCCCGCACGCGTTCAACCGTTTCTTCGCTCACTGCAGGCCGACCCGTTGATTTCCCCTTACAGAGGCATCCAGAAGCTTTAAACTGCGCATACCATCGCCGAATGGAGTTAGCAGTTGGTGGATCTTTGTTGAAATTCGTCCTCAAGTGTCGTTGCACTGTTATGACTGACTGATGTGAGTGCATTTCAAGCACGACATACGCTTTCTCGGCTCCTGTCGCCATTTTTTCTCACTGCGCTCTCGAGCGCTCTGGCGGCAGAAACCTGAAGTGCGGCTTCAGCCGAACAAAACTTTATGAGTTTTTCTATGTATCTGTAGTGTGTCGTAACCATATGTCAATGAATGGAGCTACAGTGAATTTATGAAATCGCTTCAATCATTTGTAATAGCCCTGTACACAACATGTGAAGGAGGAAACACGCGTGTTACACTGCACAGGGTACAGCGACGCGTTGTTGAAAGTTTTGCAGGAGTCCAGTTTCCATCAGAATGCCTGTATTTTGGTGTTTATATTGTATCTATGTCACTATAAAGTGATTTAGTTTCCTTCCCTGCTTCTCTTGAATCTAAGATCACAACATTCGCAGATGTGGAGGTGGTCCAATTTTTTCGGAAATTTAATTGTGTAATATGTCCACACATACCAATCAGCATGGATTTTACATGAAAACATTGGTCATGTGAAATCTAACTTGTGTCTTTCTCACATTACATCCTGAGAACCATCGATAAAGGTAACGAATTGAAGGCAGTATTTCTTGACTTGTAAAAAGCGTTTCACTGGTGTCAACTAACTTTTATCCATAAAGATATGGTTATATGGGATATGAAACAAGGTTTGTGATTAGATTGAGGTTTTCTTAGAAGCGATGAGGCAGCACGTTGTGATGGATGGAGAGTCATCGACACAAGTAGAAGTAACTTCAGGTATGCCACGTAGATGTGTCTTAAGAGCCTTGCAGTTAACGTTATATACAAGGGGGATTCAACAAATAAAGCAGCGCACTTTTTTCTTAAAGTAGGTTAGCTTTACTTAGGATTCCAATACACTGTATTATTCCCCCAACTTCTGGCTAAAAACCTGATTTTCAGCATAATCTCCTTTCAGTGCGACGGCCTTAAGCGTGAGAGGTGGCATGAGCCCCCTCTTATATTTCTATCTTACTCTGAGTAATTCGATTTTCCTCTTTAATTGCATGCGGTGAAAAGTCGCTATTCCTTCACACACGGACTTCCCACGCAGCGTCTCTCGTCACTTGGGTGGTCCGGTGACAGGCGGGTTCTGCTGAACTTGATAGGGTTAAGCCGACGGGTGTGAGGGAATCGAGTGGATGCTTTCCAGACGCCGACATTGTCATAAGAGCGAGAGCGACTGCCCACAGGGGTCTGACGGAGCGGCTGGGCTAAAGATTCCGTTACTTCACAGAAACTTACTGAAAACACTTTCTGGTGGGCTACCAGCGAGGCGTGGGAATGACTTGTGTTCCCAGGCGGTCTTGGCGGGCAAATTGCTGCGTTTTCTGCAAAATCTTTACTGTGATTGGCTGGCTCAGGGGATAGCTCTGTGACGTAGCAAAATCGGCGCAGAAATTGGCGCCAAGTATCTCCATTTTTCTTTTTTTTATTCATTTTGTTCGATATAGTTCGTTGCGTTTGGTCGGGGCGGATGTCACAAGACATCCGTTCAAATTGATCGTTGGTTCCTTGACTCAGTTTTTTTATTACAGAGAGCACGCAGCCCTCTGACTGAACACGCTGAGCTACCGTGCCGGCTAATCATTGGTGGGATAGTAGTGTGTCGGCAATAGAGTGGAATTTTCCGCCGGTTTTCGAGTTGCTGATTGGAACGTTTAACCACAGCCACTGTCGTGGGGGCGGGAATGTTCTTTGTTCGGCTTGTACGGGTGCTCTAGAGGGCTCTCGTCTTTTGGTGGGAGTAGGTTACAAGACTGAGCTCTCGCTGCTCTGGACAGCCTGCCTGCCGTTGGCTGTCTAATATACTTTTATTTAATTGTAACTGTTTGACGAAGTTGCTGAAGTTTCGACTTCAACGTAACTTTCTGAGTACAGTTGGCAATTGAGCGTTCTGCGTACAAACGGCCTATGTTGTCTGTCTTGAGCAGTTTTGGCTAAAGTTGACTGTATCGGAGTTACTGTGTGACTTCGCTTGTTAAAATCAATCACTGTACTGTCAGTGATTGTGTGGCGGGCCTTCTTTGTCTCCCTCAGAGGCGCATTTGTATAGCTAGGAAGTCTTTAGTCTGGAACAACCAGACCAGGATAATTTGTTTCGGACTATACTCGCGACATGATCATCACCACGACAGGACGTCGAAGCAACCAGCCATCGCCTCCGGTACGCCAGATCGTGTTCTTGCAGTTAAGAAGACAGCTTGGTAATGTATGTCTGCAGCACCAGGGAATTTTGCTAGGTGATAATCGGAGCTCAGCAGGGCGCGCTTGTTCGTCTTTTCTTCGTTCTGTCTTGGGTGTTCATTGTCTGAGTTCTCACTACTGTAGCAGCACTTAATGTTGGGTGGGCTGGGTGTTTCTCTTAAGATCTGAGTTGTAAGGAATTGGCTCCACATACCACTTCATCATAAATGTCACAATCTAGTTTATGGACAACTTCACCTTCACAGCATCTATTTGAGTATCCAATTTGATCCAATTTGCTGTATTGTAAATGTTTCATGTGTTTTGTTTATTATTTTGGGTTTAGTCATAATAAATCAAATCGTTATTTAGGACAGAACTTTCATTATGTTAATCGGTAGAGCAACCCTTTCATTTCTCACTACATTAATGAAACTTTCCTTTATTTAATTATTTTCTATCAAATTAAATTATTGCAGGTTCCAAACTCTTTTCTACTCCACTTGCAGGGTCGATTACAGTCAGTTCGCATTTCTTCTTAATCCACGTGCAACAGCAAAAGTTGGAGTTAGAAAAGGGGGGCCTAGAGTATCATTTACATATGAAGATTCTAGAAGAATTTAGTGTTCAATACACTGCTAGCCCCGGCACCTCGCAAGCGAACTTACTGGGAAGGCCTGTATGCCAGCAAGGTACCATTCTAATGGTCGACGTCGCAGCCGACCATCATCTCGCCATCATCCACGAACTGCTTCCCGTGGAGTGCATCCTTCATTCGGCTGAACAGATGGAAGTCGGAAGGTGGGAGATCCGAGCTGTAGGTTGGATGAGAAAGAACAGTTCAATGAAGTTTTTTGAGCTCCTGTGTGTCAGCATTACCAAGAGAGACGTCCAGTTGTGCAGCGAGGTGTTTGGTTTTGATCTGTCGATCACCTTGAATGAGAGTGTTCGCACGTTCCAACTATGCAGGAGTCACATCTGTGTGCAGCCGGCCGGCACGCGGCACATCGGACACGTTTGCGCGCTCTTGTTGCGCTGATGACATACGCCTCGCCCAACGAATCACCATGCTTTTGTTCGCTACTATTTCTCCGCAGACTTTCTGCAAGCGCCTATGAATATCTGCTATGCTCTGGTTTTCCGCCAAAATATACTCAGTGACAGCTCTCTGTTTGCAACGCATCTCCGTTACATTTCGAACGCCAGGGATAGCGCCGCCATCTATCGGAAATTTATGAAACTATAGGGGCCGAAGAGGGAATATTCCACCATGTCCCACAACGAATTCCACATTTTTTCAATCGAAACTAGTAGAGAAAACAAGTTTGTTGCAGTACGTGCTGAGCGCCCCTCGTATTAATGACCTGGAAGATAATATTAATAGTAATCTCAGACGTTTAGCAAATGATTAAGTTATTTGTAATGAAGTACTACCTAACGAAAGCCGCTGAAATATCCAGGTAGATGTTGAAAATATTTCAAAGTGGTGGAAAGATTGACAACTTGCTTTCGATGTACGGAAATGTGAAACTCTGCACTTCATGAAGTGCAGAAGAAGTGTGGGATAATTCCTGTCTGGCGCGTCCACGTCATGGGGGTGGGCATCCTACACTTCAGTAGGCCAGAGTGATAGGATGGCTGAGTTCAGGCAGGGACCCAGTCCCGTGGGGTATAACACGGATCAGGGTTACGGGTGAAGACGTTGATGGCAGCAACGGCGGAGAAGAAAGACTTCGGAACGGCGTAGCTGGCAAATGAGGCAACCCTCCTTTCTAGGGACTAAATGAGAAGGGAACCACTGCCTTGTGGTGGAGGAGAAACTCCAAAGGCTAAGGGAGACAACCCCAACAGAAAATCCTTTCTTGCGTTAGGCCTAGCAAGCCAGTAGGAAAGTCTTTATATATTGCTTTCGAAACACAGACGGCGCTCGGAACGAACCACTCAGGATTTGTCTCCAATGCTTCTTCAAGTACTGGTGCGAATGATGATATTCATCAGTACAAAAAGATGAAAGAGAGACAAAGGGATCAACGGAAATATTACTTTGAATGGAGAACCCCTCAAAGTGGTAGACAGTTTTACTTATTTAGGGAGTGAAATATCTAGTGATGGAAGAATAACCAACTAAATTAATAGGAGGTTACAGAAGCGATGCAATTTCTACCAAACAATAAAATACCTGATTTGGAATAAGGAAGTTTCAGAAAAAGTAAAGCTCCTTACGTATAAGAGTTATTACTTCCCTATTGTCACCTATGGAGGAGAAACATGGACAATGACAGAAAGGGACTTCAGCAGACTGCAAGCAGGGGAAATGAAATTTCTCAGAGCAGTTAAGGGAAAAACAAGAATGGACAGAGTAAGGAACGTAGGTATCAGAAAGGACCTTAAACAAGAAAGTACGAGAGAAGAAATTGAAAAAAAGAGATTAAGATGGTATGGGCATGTTAGGGGGACGTGTCGGCAGAGACCCCCCCCCCCCCCCAAATTATGGAAGAACTAAAGATGGATGGAAAAAGACCTAGAGGGCGCCCAAGAACACGGTGGAAAACGGGAGTGACAATATCTGTGGAAAGGAGAGGTGTGACCTGGCAGCAATTGGAAGAAAAAAAGTGTTGGGAGGACCGAGCCAAATGCAGAGGACCCGTCAGCACTCAGACCCGGCAGTAGCTGGAGCGGGACCTGGATATTAGATATAGATAGATGAAATGGAATGATAGCATAGACTCATTTGTAGCTAAGGCTGGTGGCAGACTTCTCATCGTTGCCAGTATACTGGGAAAATTCACTCTACGAACGAGATTTCTGACGGAGTGTCACTGGAATTCTGAAACAACCGAACCGGCATGTGCTTGAAGACAGAAGAGAATTGCTCGTGAGAACCTACTTAGTAAACTTCGAGGAACAGTACCTGGAGCTTTTCTTCGCCCTCCCCCCTTCACCCTCCCCCCTGCCTCTCACGTATCTCTTCTTTAGCGGATGCATTCTCCTTGAAGCAGTCATTCTTCCCGCGCTCCATACGCGATTTGAACGGGAAGTAACCCCAATGTTTTTTAAACTGGTTAGTATCCTCCGGCATGCACTTCTCAGTGGTTTGGAGAGCACGTATATGAACAGCAGCCAAGGACGAGCCGTGTTGCTGACGCAGCAGCGTGCAGGTGCTGGCCTGGACGACCCTCCTGCGAGCCGTGGCGGACGCCGTCGCTGCCGCGGACTGCCCCCACTGGACTGGTGGCTTGCTAGTGGTGGTGGTGGTGGTGGTGGTGGTGCGCTGTGCTGGCGGTATCGATCCCGCCGCTGCCGTCTGCCGCGAGCCGCCTTTGTTCATTCGACCACAAGCGCCAAGCTTCCATATCGCCGCCCTACAGAAAAAGCGACACCTTATTTACACCGAACACGTCTGTCTGATGAAATCTCGCGCCATAAACGTCATCGACTGTAAGGAATGAGGCTTCCACCGCCACTCGTGCGCTATTTTTTGTTTCTCGTCTCCTTGTTTGGACGTACTTATCAACCGCGCGCATGGTACAGAATGTAATACTTCTGTTAACCTCTCAATCTCTCTCTTGCTTGCCCTGCATCGACGCGGCGAGCTGTGTGATGGAGCTGTTTAACACCTATTTTCGACCTATTTTGTATCTCTATCGATATTTTTATATCAGTTTGTCGTGCTGCTTATGTAGCGTGTTGTATCTGTCATGCAAATTCTTTGTCTGTGTATACATATTTCAGTTATATGAACTTTTTTAACGATGTTGTTTAAACTGTGCATGTGGATTTAAATAACCACTGGAATGATTGTTGTATAATGTACTGTAAACGACTCCATAGTTAGGGAACGTTGGGTTGAATGTAAAAGATGTGGGGAAGCCCCGGTAGCTACGGAAGTAGCCTGGCGGAGGGGAAAAGGTGTGGTTGGCGCGCAAGTGGCAACTCGTCCTTTGTGACGGGTAAGGAGTCTGGGCTGAGCAGTGCTGTGATGAACATCTCGCTAGCAGTAGTGGATTATTGTGGCTCATATTCTTGGAGTTTTAAGGACAGAGGAGCTTAAGAGCAGTATTTATGGGCCTCCGATGCTGTATTTGGTGATACTACTATCATGGCATGGTTTTTAGGCCTAAAACATTATAATTCCTACGCCAAGAAGATCTGTAACGGGGCATGACTGCATCGCTACCATGTTAAGAGCCACTGCAAATTACGCCACCAGTACCATCAGCCTTTCACTAAATTGTTTACATTTGGCACACACTAATTGGACCAGGTATTTGTGAAATTTGGTTGATTTTAATAATAATCGTGCTATTGCTAAAAATTCTATCTTACACCCGTCATTATCCGAAATCACAAACTGGTTAGGAACCCTATCCTAGTGAAATTAATTCCGAGTGTCCCAATCTGTTATGGAAAGACTTATTTGGCAGCTGTAAAAATAGTTGTGATTGATTTCTAATGTGTGGAGTCATAGTGTCTAAAGTTCAGTTTTATAGTCTGAGAAATTTAAATTAATTTGCAGTCATTTTCTTAAATAATTTTGCTTACTCGAAAAGTGCCTGAAAATAGTAAAGTTGATCTGAAGTGAAAAAGATTATTAATCGTAACATTTATGAACTTAGGTCAGAATTACGATGTTTTATGTTTATGATTTGTTTCGTGAGAAAGTGTTTGAACTTGAATTTAATGTTGTGTTGGCATTTGCACAGCCAACTGTATTTTGAGTTGGTCAAAAGACTGCTTACTAAAGCACATTTTTATTTAAAAAGTTATAGTTTGTTGTGCTTTACTTAATTGATAATTATTGATGGAAATACTTACCATTTCTCACACAAGAAAGTTCAAGGGACGTCATGTACTATGCTAGTTAGTTAATGAAGCAAAGCAAAGGCTCCTTCAGAGCCAGTGTAGTTAGATTTGCATTCTGTTTAATTGCTTCAAACTGAGCTTAAGAAAGAAATATTTACTGTGTTAGCTATTCTAATGCAAACTGATTGATGCACAGGCATAGAGATCCTGTATTAAGCAGGGATATTATACAGTATGATCATAAACAGACCCCCTGATTTAAATCAGACTCATTTCATGCTCTTCACTGTTTAGTATTGCTACTAGTTTCAAGCGTGTTGGTGATTGGTTCTATAAACTACTGCATCTAGCACATTTACGCTACGCTTGTTGAGAGGCATACATCACTGTTTGCTATCTCACTGGTCATTTGTTTGTCTCTCTTCCAAGTCAGTAGTACATTTATCTGTGTTGTAGTGTCAAAACATACAAAGAAAGAGTTTAGTGTGTGTGTCGAGGAAGGTTAGGTTAGCCTTAGCACTGCCTTCTGCTTTGTTATATTGCTTGACACGAGAATGCCTAATTAGGCTGGCGACCGATATTAATATGTAATATTACAATTTGCTTTTGTGCTGGAAAAACGTCTTTTCCTGACCCACCTGTTAAGTGTTGGTTATACTCTGACGGAGTGTTTCGGAAACGAATCCCAGATTGATTGTTCTGTTCCCGTTATGATGACATTTCACGGTCACAACTTTCTCAAAAATTTCTCGCAGAGGTTTAACGTTAGCATCGATTGCCGTTTCAGGTGGTCGGTGTTACCGTTACACTGTGAAGTATTCAAGCGGGACACTAGCGTGAATCAGCGTTCTCTTAGGTATATTTTTCCTTGTATTATGTACTAACGTACTGCACAAATGCAGTCAGGCTTCAGCACTTTACGGTGGAGTACTGCTTCTGGTTTTATGTATGTGACGTAAAGGAATATGACTAGCACGATATGCAATACGTGACATAGCAAATGTGGTTGATAATGCTCACGGCCGAAATTTGTTAACAGCACGATTTTAATAAAGCGCAATACACCCTAAAACGGACAATTTATTCTTTTATTAAACACTAGAGCCTGTGGATCCCCACGGAAGCAAAACCTTCAGAACCCATTACGTTAGAAGCAAGCGTAACGTTGGGTGTGCCCCAAAGAAGCCTAATAGGCTCTCTAATTTTTTTCGCATAGTTTAGAATACAAAATATTTATCACACAGGTAGCAGCACTATAAGGCTAGGAGTATTCGCTGACGGCTCTCTAGTGTACAGGGAAGTATCGCAGGGAATTGCAGAGAAACATCGACAAAATTTCCAACTCGGGATCGTGAATGGTGGCTCTCTATGAACGTGGGGAATCTATAACAAAGAGAACCCCCGTTATGACCTTCATTGGGTTTTGTGTGATTTACCGTAGCCGAAAAAACAGTTAATTATTGTGAATGTATGACCGTGTGCTTAATGGATGAAAGGTCATCGGTCTTTCTGCTGTGGTTTCGGGGGTATTTCAAGAGATTGCGGCTGTTCTGATACGGAATAGTTGATGATTGAAAGTTTTTCTATTGTTAAAGACCGCAAAGGTTGCGATATATTTTCTATTAACACACAAATTCTGAGGCAGTTGCTACCTTCGCCTTACACGTTTAATTACGGTTATATCTTCGTCACACGCAATGATGATGGTTAACATTCACAACAATCCTCACTGAAATCCATGGTTGACGCGAAACACGTAATTCGGCACTTGTCACTTTCTGTTTCATGTCACTCGCGAATCGATATTGATGGGGGTCAACCCCACGACGATCAGGGGGACGTGCTCACTCGTCATACTCCGGTGAATTTACAATTTACTCCTCAGTCGGGACATCCGCCATTGACACCGTACTCAGCTGGACCACCATTCTTGCCCGTCTTCCCAGTACTGCTTTCACTCGACACTAATCTCACTGCCTTCTGCAGCGCTCGACAGTCGGCTCCTGTCTGCTATCGACCTGGGTGTCGGATACTTATATCTATGTTCGTGGGATCACGGACCCCTAACAAACAGTGCAACAAATCTCTCCTACTGCAAGCTTTTTACTTACCATATTTGAGTATGGACCGAAACAGGAAAAAAAGTCCGGTAAACATGAGCTTTCAAATGCATACTTTAGGAGCTATGAGCACTTGTTCATCATCGTTACTGTGAAACACATGTCTTGTACTGAACAAGTGATCATAGGTCCCAGGCTATGCATTTCAGATCCTGCGTTTACTGGACTTTTTTCTTGTTTTGGCCGATACCCGTCCTACCAAAATATGGAAAGCAAAGAGCTTGCAATGCATGACATTTGTGTCACGGCATAGAAAATGAGGAAGTGCTCATTGCTCTTAAGGTATGCGGTTTAGAGCCCATGTGTACTAGAATTCTTTGCTTCGAATTATTTGTAAATTGAAGGTGGAGAGGGGTCAGTGCAGTCAGCTGCATCGGGACATTACGCGGAATCGGCAGCGACGAGTGAAAAATGTGTACTGGACCGGGATTCGAACCCGGGATCTCCTGTTTTTTTTTATGTATCGTTGGGGACGTCTCATGACATCCGTTCGTCTGTTGATCCTTCCACTCAGTTTTTTTTATTACAGAGGCCAACCAGCTCTCTGACCGAACACGATGCTTACTAGGCAGGTGCGCTAACCACTGTACGAACCGGGACACAGCGTTATGACAACTGTGTATCCGTGCATGCGCAATGAAGAAGGTGGATTCATTGCCCAACTGTGCCTGTCAAATTATATGAATGTGTGGTGTTTGTTCTTTCGGACATGTCTGAAAAAACAGACACCACACATTTATATAACTTGCTTCGAATTGTCGTTCCTGTCAGATATGGACCATCCCCCCTGGGACAACCTGCGTACTGTGTAGAAGTAGACGTAAGCGTCACACAGGCCGCAGTGTGTGTTGATGTCAGGCGATGCGTCACTGCAGCCACGGTGCGTCAACACCACGGTCGTGTTTTCTGTCACCGTGAGTCAGTAACAACAGTACGCCGTTCTGCCGTCTCGCAAACTGAGCCATTTTGTCAGAGGTACATGTGCACGTGCAGTGCAACCATTGACTTTTCACCTGTACTATACTACCTGCACTGCATCAGGTCATTTCAGATATTATATAAGAATTTTTAACTGATTGTGTATGTGGCTGCGCAACAAGGTGATGATATAATCCAGCTATATTTTCTTAATTTGTTAGTAACCTACAGCTATGTGCCTTACGATAATATATTAGTGTGTTAGGATGTAATAACGTAGAGTTACAAAATAAACTGAGGGTACGTTAACATAATGAAGTGGCTGGTGTACTGTTATACAGGGTGGTCAGAAACGGTGTAAGGGTGTCGCAGTATAGACTGAGCAGAGAAATAACTATTAAGAAAAACATCTGATACTTTACGCCGTTTCCGAGTGAATAAGCATTGATGTTAGCCAATCAGGCCGCAGCGCGCGCAAATTCAAGCTGCCCGCCAGAAACGGTGTCGCCAAAAGTGTTCTTCGTCTGGCTACATAAAACCGAACAAGATAGCGATACACTGAACATGGGACTGTAGTAAGGATCGAACCCGAGACAAAGGCTGAGCAGTCTCGTGCTTTGCCACTTGTATTTGCCCGCGGAGCGGCCTGATTAGCTAACTTCAATGTTAATTTACTCAGAGCGGGACAACATAGCGAATTTTTTTCTTAACAGTTATTTCTTAGTACAATACACACATCTCCTCGCAGCATTCCACTTCTGTGCCAGTTCGCTCCAAACCACTATCCCATGCAGCCATAGTCTCTACCCTTTATACTTTTGGGACAGAATCCTCGGAATTATCCTTCTTCAGACCTCCACGACCACGGCTTGTCGGTGCTTGAGACGGCCCAGAAAGATACATTTCGTTTAATGTCTTCGCACTCCTCTCTAGATCACAGCACTTCGTTCGTGGACATTGATCAAATAACACATATGTAGCGGTGATAATGGTGATCTGTGCTCCTACAATGAAGAACAACGTATTCCTGAGTTCCAGTGCCACCACACGTACAGTGTTCTCATCTCCTTTGAAGTTAAAACCGTATAGATAGTGTAGGGCCCATACCCAGGTATAGATAAAGCGTAACGAGGAAACTGTCTTTAACTGTATTTCGGTCCTCAACATTTGGCGGAAGTGAAAGCATCCTATGGACAGTACATGTATTTGCTCGCATACGTTGTTACTCTTTATCGACCCATCTCCGTGCTGTGCCTCTAACGTCCAGTGCGTCTCCAGCTAGTGTCCACAGTTTCTCTACATCTCTACATCTACGTCGAAGTTGGCAGTATAGGCAGCGCTGCATGTGGTTACGATGCATCCTGAAAAATCATTCAGCACTTCTAAACAGTGAATCTCGCAGCGTTTTCAAATACACTTCGCTCCCTTCACACTGCGTCACAGACGCCGATCACTGTAACGCCTGCACACTGTCGATGGGTTTGGCATACATCAGTGCCTTTAAATGTCGCCATAGGCAGAAATCCAATAGATTCAGGTCAGGTGACTGGGAAGGCCTTGCTACCAGACCTCTTCGACCAATCCGTCTCCCATAAAACGTTACGGTGACGTACTACGGCACGATCCGCTGAAAATGAAGTGTGGCTTGCCGCGCATAAATCACAGCCGTCGTCTTTCGGCAAGGGTAACGTTCTGAAACAGCGCTGGCAATGCATAGCGCAGAAATCGGTGATACATAGCACCTGTTGATCTGTTTGGTACAGTGTTGTCCCTATGAGTCTGTTAGCGACAATTCATGTCCATGTAGTGATTCTGAAACCTTCTGGACGCCTCACCTCCATGTTCGTTCAAGGATTTGCGTCTATCCACAAGTGCGTATTGTGTTAATTAATTACGCTGTCCCTTCTAATCCTAGTTCATCTGCAAAAAGAATGCTGGCTGTAAACTGTGATCTTCAGTAGCCCATATCTGAACTTGGGTTGGTTTCCGAACACATCGTTACGGGAATTTTGTTTTAGTTTTGACCAGCGCTGTCTCCGGTAGTAACATGTGACACTTTTTTAGCACTTCATATAGAAGTACGCAAATGGCTGATAGAATACTCGCCCCATAGCAAAATCTGTAGAGGGGTAGTAAAAATAATCAGCCAATGATCCTCGGCCGAAGGTGTCACTCATTCAGCTTTGTCCGATTTAATTACATTTTGTGGAAGGAATGCAAGGGAGCAACGATAGATTGACGTCATCGACACATGTTTCAAAGTTCAGTTAAGTAAAATCTATACTTGTAGAATATTTTTCATTTAATCATTTACCTTAATGTAACTAAAAGCCTTTCCATACTTGCACCATCACGAACGACGTTATGATCGACAGTATGAGGTTAAATAATTCCAAGCAACGTGTTCAATCCGTTGATCGACATTCTTGTATCGTCCCAAAATTTTGACGAGAATGCCCCCTTTCCTCGGCTGTCACCTACTGAAGTGCCCCTTCACTTGTCTTGCACTTAAACTATACAAAAGTATACGGACACACCCAAAAACATACGTTTCTCATATTAGATATTAGGTACATTGTCCTGTCACCTATTGCCAGGTACTCCATATCAGTGACCTCAGTAGTCTTTAGACATCGTGAGAGGGCAGAATCGGGCGCTCCAGGGAACCCACGGACTTCGAACGTGGTCAGCTGATTGGGTGTCACTTGTGTCATACGTCTGTACGCGAGATTTCCACACTTCTAAACATTCCTAGGTCCACTGTTTCCGATGTGACAGTGAAGTGGAAACGCGAAGGGACACGTACAGCACAAAAGCGTACAGGCCGACCTCGTCTGTTGACTGACAGAGACCGCCGACAGTTGAAGAGGGTCGTAATAGCAGATATCTATCCAGACCATCACACACGACTTCCAAACTGCATCAAGATTCACTGCAAGTACTATGTGACTTACGGCGAAACTGAGAAAACTTGGATTTCATGGTCGAGCGGCCCCTCATAAAACAAACATCACGCCGATAAATACCAAGCGACGCCTCGCTTGATGTAAGGAGCTTAAAGAGTGGACGATTGAACTGTGGAAAAACGTTGTGTGGAGTGACGAATCACGGTACACAATGAGGCGATTCGACGGCGGGGTGTGGGTATGGCGAATGCCCGGTGTACGTCAGCTGCCAGCGTGTTTAATGCCAACAGTAAAATTCGGATTCGGTGGTGTTATGATGTGGTCGTGTTTTTCATGGACAGGGCTTGCACCGCTTGTTGTTTTGCGTGGCACTATCACAGCACAGGCGTACATTGGGGGATGCCGCTTGCACCTTTCAACACGATCGTGAACCTTTTCATAATGCACATCCTGTGGCGGAGTGGTCACACGACAATAATATCCCTGTAATGGACTGGCCTGCGCAGAGTGCTGACCTGAATCCTACAGAACACCTTTACGATGTTTTGGAAAGTCGACTTCGTGCGAGGCCTCGCCGACCGACATCGATACCTTTCCTCAGTGCGGTACCCCGTGAAGAATAGGCTGCCATTCCCCAAGAAACTTTCCAGCACGTGATTGAACGTATGCTTGCGAGAGTGGAAGCTGTCATCAAGGCTAAGCGTGGGCCAACACCGTACTGAATTCCAGCATTACCGATGGAGGGCGCCACGAACTTGTAAATTATTTCCAGTCAGGTGTCCGGATACTTTTGATCACATAGTGTATTACTGGTTGTACGTAATATTTTATGTCCTCTGTCTCTGTTTTATAAACAGAGCGCTAATAATGTTACCATATCAAACTCCGAGTTTATCCGAAATGTTGCGCATGATTTGGTTATCAGATCTAAAGTTAGTTTGTTGCAGCTCTCTATTCCTGCTGCATCTCACACATTGATAATCTGCCTTATATATTTGTATCTGGCGCTAACCCTGCATTATTTCCCTCTAGTATCACTTCAGCTATGCTTGAGCAGCGTCCCATGTCGTATTGTATTATGGCCCCATCGTCTCTTCGTTTCATTTCGATCTTTATACGCTTTTTTTTTCGATGGCCTATTGTAAGATGTCTTTGTTCCTTACTAGATCAGTTCAGCTGCCTTTCAACCTGCAGCTTCATATTTCAGAGCCTTCTTGTCGTTTCATTTCTGTCTTCCCCACTGAGAAAGTTTCTTTCCCTCCCATCCATAAATCAGCGTTGCGCATCTACAGTTTTCGCCCAATGCACCAAGTTTCAGTGCATGCTGGTCTCCATTATCGACGGAGTAAAGTTGGTCGACCGAAGAATCAGTCACGTACGTCTAGCCGTAGCGAATTTACAACGAAGCGCAAAGTCAGGGAAACTCTCAGTAGTGACTCTGGTAGTCCTAGGATATTAACTGAAAGTGGCTTCCGAGATCTAAAGTGTACCGTACGAGTCACTCGTGAGACAATCCTGGATGAACAGTGTAACAGTAGCTCTTTATATATTAAATAAATGGTTCAAATGACTCTGAGCACTATGGGACTTAACATCTGAGGTCATCAGTCCCCTAGAACTTAGAACTACTTAAACCTAACTAACCTAAGGACATCACACACATCCATGCCCGAGGCAGGATTCGAACCTGCGACCAGACAATATCCTGTCTGGAAAAGGACTGTTCGTTTGTCTTACCGCTTGGCATACTCCAAACTTTAAATCGTAAGTTGTACCACTTTGGGGACAATTTGAATTGATATTTTCATGGACTAAACAGCATTGTTTAAATCAACATTGAAACAATAAAGTTCACATATACTGTAACACAGTCAATAAGTTAATAGAATTCCTTTCAGATTTGATTCTTTTATATTTATTCGCTTCAGAGAATAATTGTCAGTAAGTCATGACGGTTCTTCGTCGATGTTGATAAACCTTTCCCATCCTAGAGGCTTCAGTCAACGTCCTTCCTCACGTTTCACTGTCATCTCATCCGACCACCTGCTTGAAGCTACTCACCTATCACTGAACTGGGCCATTTGCTGTCCTATTATTTGGCAACGGACGTCATGTAGCTTGTAAACAGGTTCCTGTTATTGAAAAAAACTTTGTTTATCGCGCTGGACGCGTCTTATTAAGAGCTCTGTCAAAATAAAGTAATAATTGAAGTAACAAACAGGTACGAGTTCTGTGATAGAGAAGTCACGTGCTGTCGTGAACAAAGACCTCATCTTCCTACTGAGCAAGCGTCTGTGGATCCGTCCTCAGCAACATTACTACAGCAGTGGTTACTGATGCATGTCGCTACCTGTGGGTGAAAGTCTCCTATGTAGTTGGGAGTTATATCCTGAAATTGTATCTAACGGAATTTCTCGCTAAAAATCTGAGAAATGTCTGACTTCTAAACTTCCGATTACAGATTCAGATCTAGAATGAGCGTAGCTACCTCCCTTTTGAACATGAACTTACTTGTGCAAATTACTTCTCAAGAATGTGATTTTAATTAATCTAAAATGCATCTCACTGTCTGTAAATTAGATTGCGTAAAAGAAGAGTTCACAGGAATACTAAGAACGATTGTTAAGGAATTTAAATGTGCCCTTATACAAAGGCATCTCTCGAACTTACATGAAATTTCACTAACTGAAAATTGTTCCTGATATTATCAAAACTGTTCATTTAGGCCCTACAACAAATTCTTACCACGCAAAGGATAACTTGACTCTGCTCTGGCTGCACCGCAAATAAAGATCTGAAATAAATCACTGCACAGCAGCTTGCCTTCTTATTCTTATTTTACTTTGGTTGCTGTTTTAGCAAATAAGTTGTTTAACGCTCTTTCCAGAATTGTTAATTATTGCTCACGCAAAAGAGCAAGTTGTGACGACGCAAATTTTACCGAACATGGTTCTTTGAATAGCTGGTATATACATTGTGAAATATTTATAAATGAAAAAAGGAAGTGCTTTGAAATTCAATCCTTTTAATGACACAAAAGTGAGTTCCATCGAGTAATCAGCATTCTCTCTCGCCACATTGCCGTACTCGATAATGTCCGCTTCTACAAAATAGTTATATTACAAAAATTTACTTTTTTTTGCTTCCTAATACAATATTATTCAACTACTCTAAATGGGGGAGGCCCCATTAGAATACTGAATAGCTGAGTGGCACTTCTCCCTGGTTATCTGCATGTAGATTTTATTGGGCACAATGAAATTTTTACATTGCAATAATTACTGAGTTCACGCTAGCAGCTAACGAAGTCAAAATAAGTTACTTTTTTCTGAAGTGTTGTCTCTTTACACAATCGTCTTAAAAGTCATTGTTCATTCATAGGTTACACATCATGGAACATCTCCAGTAGAAATCTCTGTACGTCACCTCCGCTATCCAAGCTGCTCATTCCGTCATGATTCAAAGCCACAGTTTCTACTGCGCAAGGCTGTGAGTCGACTCGAATTTTTAAAAGTACAAGCTTTCCCGTGCTTTTCTCAATAATCCAACCCCTGGCAACCAGAGACTGTGAACTGCTCACGTGTTCAGCTAGCAAAGAAATTTAAAGTGGTAGTATTCCGAATAAACAGATAACTTTCATTACATGTGCATTCGAAGATGAAGCGAGTGGTAATATAGAAAACTTACTATGATTTACTTGCATTTTATTTAGTGTTCAAAGATTTCATGGGGCATTATTGAGGTATATGGATATGGTGTAAACCAGTGGTCGTCAAACTGCGGCCTACGGGCCACATGCTTTCCGTATAAAGTATTTGTGCGGCTCGCAATTCTCAGTCATATTTATAATATTAAAAGTGTGTATATAGAAACTAACGGCTGAATCCAAAAACGTCAACTAACGTTGAGAGCTTCTGAACATTGCAGTTTCCTTGCTCAGTATGAAGCAAAATACTTCAAAGGCATTAATTTTTTAAGATGTGCGTAATTTTAATTGACGCTTGTGAACTCGACCGTGAACTAAGTAAAGTTGCCGTTTATCTCGTGGGCAGAAGGGTACGTACTTCGGCTACTGCAGGGTTACAGGATGTGACAGGGGAAATGTTTTATTGTGTCTTCCAGTGCTGACAAATCACAGGCGCGTGGCTCATACCAATCAGCTCCTGTGGTATCAGTATCAATATGATTCTAGGTCACCGGCGGCCCTACTATCGTTATGTCGTAAAATAATTGTGCAGTGATAGATCAGGTACCAAATCTTCACTTCCAACGATTAGAATCTCCTTCTCTCTCTTTCTCTCTCTCACTCTCTCTTTCTCTCTCTGCAACACCTTGACATCTCATAGCCAACATAGAAGGTAAAACTTCTGATATTCCATAATGAGAAAATAGATCTCATTAGCGAACTGTAAGGTCGTAAGGTACGCAATTACATATCAGATATTTTGGTAGAGAGGTGGTTCTGATGAACTTCGCCCGTCATGTACTACTGCTAGATGCAGAAGCGTATAACATTCGTCATTGATTCGGCAACTTATTTGGGGTGTTGGAGGTGGGCAGGTCAACAGTTTTCTGACTGATCTGATGCGGTCCCTCACGATTTCATCAACTCTTTATCCCAGAGTAATACTTACACCCAACTTCCTCAGTTATTTGTTGAATATATTCCAATCTCTGTCTTCCGATATAGTTTTTCCCCTCTACCACCAAGAAGTTAATCCCTAATGTCATAACACACATCCTACCATCCTGTCCCTTCCTCTGTCAGTGTTCTCCATATTTTCCTTTCTTCGCTGATTCGCTCATTTCTCTTCTTATCAGTCCACTTAATTTTTAACATCCATCTTTAGCACCACAATCTCAAAGGCTTCATTTCCCTTCTTTTCCAGTTCTTACACAGTCCATAATTCGCTTATACACAATAGTGTCCTCCAAATGGACGTTCTCCGAAATTTTGCTCTTATATTTAGACAAATTTTTTATATTAGTAGATTTCTTTTGGCCAGGAATGTTTTTTTCACCTATGCTAGTCTACCTTATGTTCTCCTTGCTTTGGCCGTCACGAGTTATTTCGCTTACGAAGTTGCATACTTCCTTCACTTCGTCCATTTCGTGGTCACCGGTTTTTGTGTTAAGTTTATTGCTAATCTCATTTCTGCTAATCCTCATTACTTCCGTCTTTCTTTTATTTGCCTTCAGTCAGTTTTCTATACTCATTAGAATATTCGTTCCATTCAATAAGCCCTGTAATTCTTCTTCACTCCCACTGACGAAAGTAATATCGTCAGCGAATCTCATCATTTGCATCGTTTCATCCTGAATTAATACCGCCACAGTTTCTTCGGCGTATAGATTGAACAGTAGTGGCGAAAGACGGCATCCCTGTCTTTACAGCCTATTTCATTTGCCGATTCATTTGCCTATTTCATTTGCCGCAAATTCGCAAAAATGTAGGTCCAGTCAGTGGCGTGTTGTTGCTGCCTTTGCCAATCCCCAGTTGACAGGTGTGATTCTGAAATGAAGTAAGTCGCATTCGATATCTTATTCGCTTCTCCAAAAAGGCGTGCAATCTCAGGCTATGTAACAGTGATAACGTAACTCATTTCCAAGTGAACTTACATAGAAGCACGATTCCGCCACCGTCTGTTCGATGTAGATAGGAGGAAACAATCTTGTCTTGAGCTGTGGCCATACGTATTCATGAACAGCTGCTGCCTTATTGTTCCCTTATATACCAGGAATCGCGGATGTATAATTCATCGACTTCGGCAATATGTGTCTAAAGATGAAGTCTTTCTTACTTTTAAATGGATTGTAGTTAGTGGTAATAATTAAATACAACTGATTGGACACACATAATTTTTTTAAAAATGGATAGGAAATGTGGAAAACTAGATGCGTATTTAACCCCGCTACTCTAGAATGTGATTTAAGCGCCTAAATCATTGCCCCATCCCGCTCGGTTTTGGAAAATTTAAATGACTGTGTGGAAACTTTATCAATGCGATAATCAAGACTTCTACCGACTCTTGTGAAAATACGAGCCAGTTTTATTTTTGTAATGTCCACACTGTTGACGGAATGTTAAAACACTGCAACACAATCAGTAAAAGCACAACGAAGTTCTTTTCTGACTGGGATATATAGAAACAGAAAGCGATGTTACAGATCACGGCTTCGCGATAGTGATGAGATGACGGTAATTCCTCTTCAGACTTCTTCAGTATTCGACTCTTCGGTCCCTCTACTGGGGGACATTCCTCAGGATATGATTAATGTTCCTGAAATGATGAACACTGTCGGACAGCGTCGCATTCATTGCTTTACCATATAAGGAGATTTGAGTTACTACGTGTTTACTGTTCTTAAATCCTCGTGACTTTGCACTTGGTGAGTAATTCTAACCAAATTTAGGGACAACGTCATTGTCATGACACCGGGAACGGAAAGCGGAATTACAAAGTAATTTACACAATTTCTGTGTAGATTCTGCCGTCATCTACCTGCTGACTCGTCTTGCACTCCGACAGATGGCTGAGCTGAGAATTTTGCGGGTCGTGCTTCGCAGTCGCCAATTCCCTCGTTTCCCGTCCAGAGGAGAGCGGGACTTCCCCGTCACGGATGACGTGCTGCAGTCTGGCGTCGCCGCGAATGCTGCCCGTTTTCTCTCCACAGACGAATGGTGTTGTCGCCGCGATGTACTGTAATACGTACCTCACCCGTGAACATCGTTCGTGCCCATTAATCATGCGTCCAGAGTTGGTTTCCTGCCCATCGGATGGCTGCCAAAATCTATGCGCCACGGAGTTCGGGCACTTTGTTCTGGCCGCACCAATCAATTCCAGTGCCATGTACACGATTTTTCAGTGTACTGAAAAATCACAATAACACCTGTACAGTCTCTTTGTACATTTAACATTACACTTGATTTACGCGCAAGTGTCGTCCTGTGTACGTGTGATCGCTAATTTTTTGAGTTTTCGTTTATGCATTTGTAAATAGGCGGTTCTTCCGTATTTCTATTCTCCCAGTTGATTTTGCGCGCTATTTGAACGTATTTCTCACCCTTCTTGTACTTTCATGTCTATCTACAACCAGTGCAAAATATTATTCGGTAATTATATTACTCCTGGTATTCTTACGAGTTGTTTCCATTTCATGCAAAACTCTAGCCGACAAACCTGCCATTGCCCGGGCATTCATTTTCCAATTTTCTATTACAAACAGAAAGAAAAAATGAACTGGCTTTGTAGTGTAATATGGAAAAAATTCATTTCCATGTATTTGAGGAAACAGGTTCGAAATTATGAAACAATCGTACAAAGAAGTAAGCATAATGTACAATCTGTAAGTACAGCTGCTTTGCGTGCCTACAACCCGATTTTGTAAATGTCTCTGCGGCAACATCTCACCGTAGTTCTATAGAGGGCTATAGTTTTCTCCTCCCGCTGTTTGCGCTTCGCGTTTGGAGGATGTCAAAAGCGCTGCCATTCGTCAGGGATTTTCTTAAGATGACCCGACTACGGGAGTGTCGTAGTAGTAAAGAATGAATGTATCAAAACTTCATGCATGATGCTCCATTTTATCACGCATCTCAATGTTTATGACGTCATATCTCTCGAACTACGTGTCATACAATGATGTATTTGCGTAGGTACCTTCAGCAGCATATGTGGATACTGTCTGGGAAATATGATGCGAATAGAATTGGTAGCAAAGAAGTAATAACTTTAAACGTCATGCACAATACAACCGTTTTTCACGAAACCTATTGTTTGTGACGTCATACACTGAAGAGCCAAAGAAACTGGTACACCCGCCTAATATCGCGCAGAACCCCAACGAGCACGCAGAAGTGCCGCAAAACGACGTAGCATAGAGTCGACTAATGTCTGAAGTAGTGCTGTAGGGAACTGATACTATGAATCCTGAAGAGCTGTCCATAAACCCTTAAGAGTACGAGGGGGTGAAGCACAGCACGTTCCAAGGCATCCCGGATATCCTCAATAATGTTCATGCCTGGCGTTTTTGGTGGCCATCGGAAATGTTTAAACTCAGAAGAGTGTTCCTGGAGCCATTGTGTAGCAATTCTGGATGTATAGGATCGCGCATTGTCCTGCTGGAATTGTCCATCGGAATGCACAATGGACATGAATGGACGCAGGTGATCAGACAGGATGCTAACGAAAGTGTCACCTGTCAGTATCGCATCTAGACGTATCTGGGGTCCCACATTACTCCAACTGCACACGCTCCACACCATTACAGACCCTACAATAGCTTGAACAGTCCCGTGCTGACATGCAGGGTCCATGGATTCATGAAGTTGTCTCCATACCCATACAAGTCCATCCGGTCGATACAATTTGAAACAAGACTCGTCCAACCAGCCGTTTCCAGTCATCAACAGTCTAATGTCGGTGTTGACGCGCCCAGGCGAAGAATAAGGCTTTGTGTCGTGCAGTCATCAACGGTACACGAGTGGGCCTTCAGCTGCAAAAGCCCATATCGATGAGGTTTCGTTGAATGGTTCGCACACTGACACTTGTCGAAGGCCCATCATTGAAATCTGCATCAATCTGCGGAGGGGTTGCACTTCTGTCACGTTGAGCAATTCTCTTCAGTCGTCGTTGGTCCCTTTCTTGCAGGATCTTTTTCCGGTCGCAGCGATGACGGAGATTTGATATTTAACCGGATTCCTGGTATTCACGGTACACCTGTGATATAGTAGTTCGAGAAAATCCCCACTTCATCGCTACCTCGGAGATGCTGTGTTCCATCGCTCGTGCGCCGAGCCGGCCGGTGTGGCCGTGCGGTTAAAGGCGCTTCAGTCTGGAACCGCGTGACCGCTACGGTCGCAGGTTCGAATCCTGCCTCGGGCATGGATGTGTGTGATGTCCTTAGGTTAGTTAGGTTTAATTAGTTCTAAGTTCTAGGCGACTGATGACCTCAGATGTTAAGTCGCATAGTGCTCAGAGCCATTTGAACCATTTTTTTCGTGCGCCGACTGAAACACCAAGTTCATACTCACTTAACCTTGATAACTTACCATTGTAACAAAGGTAACCGGTCTAACGACTGTGCCAGACACTTGTTGTCCCATATAGGCGTTGCCGGCCACAGCGCCTAATTCTGCCTGTTAATATATCTCTCTGTTTGAATACGCATGCGTACACCAGTTTCTTTGGCGTTTCAATGTGTCTCCTGTACTATGATAGGTAGGTTATTTTGATGGCGACAGCTGTTTTTGCCTGACAGCAAGGGACATGTGTACCAAGTTTGGTTGAAATTGGTCCAGCGGTTTCTGATGAGATGTGGAACATACACACACGTACAAACACGTATACAGTACATGCATCTATTTTTAAAATATGTATCTACTCGTATTTCGACGCTCGACCCAGCCGAATTCTTCAGGTGCTTCGAATTGTGCTGTTGTGTGCACTCGCTGCCTGGACTCCAGCCTTTCTGTCGTCCATAACATGGAAACAACAAACCGGCTAACACCCGGAGCCATTAGTAATTAAGTGACGCCGAAAATACCTGATGTATCATTTTATTCCACATACTGATCATGAATTACGTTTTTATCGGCTGCATATCTCCGAATCACACCATGAAGACGGAACGCAGCAAAGGCATAGTTGGTACGAAATGTACTGCACGCTTGGATAATATGATTAGCAGTTCAGTACAGGCAGTACTGACGCCACTTGCATTCTGTACTCAAACATTTTTAGGCACTAATCTACAGCATTAATACATTTTAGAATACGCTCTGTAACTTTGCTGTATTGAATTTTACACATTAATTCCGAACGGTTCCGATTTTCAGGCGTTATCCACGAACTATACCAACAGATGGAAATGAGCAATACATGTTACTGACGAATCTATAGTCGTCTGTATTTAACATGATACATAAAGATTATCGAAAAGGTGTACTTTTAAAGTAAAAAGCAATACGACTGTTACATTTCATATATCGTGCTACAGACGAATGCCATACTGCAGGGCATATTTTGAGTCACAATATTTACTGATAACTGTCGATGTGTATCATAATATGCCCTGTTGTATGGCATCGTCTGTAGCATGATATATGAAATGTAACAATAGTCGGTCTGTATCTTGCTTTGCAGGTACTTCTTTTCGATTACCTTTGTGTACGATGTTCAATACTTAACGACTACGGATTATGTAAATTTAGTCAGTAGTATGTATTTTTCGTATCTGTCTGGCTGATAGAGCCCCTGTTTGATGGTTGAAAACCGAAACCGGTAGGAATAAATGTGTAACATTCAGCACAGCGAAGTTGACATGCATATCCTTAAATAATTACTATTAAAAACAGTCTTGATCACGATTTATTTAACAAGGTGACCGGTTTCGACCACTACTGTGGTCATCTTCAGACCTACAAGTTGTATACAAAGCTCTAATTAGAGGTCTACATACATTAAAGAAAATACATAAAGTTATAAAGCTGTAAAACGTTGAATTAATTAGAGCTTTGTATACAACTTGTAGGTCTGAAGATGACTACAGTAGTGGTCGAAACCGGTCACCTTGTTAAATAAATCGTGATCAAGACTGTTTTTAATAGTAATTATTTATAAGACATTGATCACTGCTGTTCCCGTAATGCATTCAAAAGTAATATCCTTAAATACTTTCTGCATATAAAGAAAATTTACTCTACGCGTTTCTCATTCAGAAATTGTATCCCGAATCTTAGCTCCTTGTGAGATCTTGCATTACCTCATGTGAGTAGCACGTTTCGATATTCGAAACGAGGTTGCGCTTTGTCGTTCCACGATATTGCTGTTTGAGTTGTTCGCTATCACACGCCTGCCAAGCGACTGTGGAACCGATGGGTTCAAGAGGGCTAGACCCATCCCCACGCAGAGCCTCAACAGCCCCAAGCGACTAGCACTCCACACACGACGTACCGTTCGCTAGTCCGCGCTGGATCGTACAGCAACGTCACGAATTAGGAAGTCGGCTTGTTTGTAGCAAAACACGTGTATGTGTCTAAATGGACAGTGTGGCGGCGTCAGCAGCACCACGGACTGCATACAACATCATGATGGACTTTTCTGCCTGCATGGAGAATGTACGTTGCCAGGTTGCATTCGTCACTGACATGCGATCCCCATAGCCTGCCTGGCGTATGGGGCACCATTAGGAACAGAACATGGTCGCCTCTGGTTCGCACGGCCGGTAATCTGGATAGCAGCCGTTATCTCTCCGATTTATTAACCCTGACTTTGCAAATCTTTGAGATTTTAATGGTTTTATCTTCAACAAGATAATGCAAGACCGAATTTTGCTCGTGTTCACCTGATCTACCTCGACAATTCTCAGATTTTCTAATTTTGTTCATTTCGCGAGATGAATGTTAGAGTAAGTAATACAGGGTGATTCAAAAAGAATACCACAACTTTAGGAATTTAAAACTCTGCAACGACAAAAGGCAGAGCTAAGCACTATCTGTCGGCGAATTAAGGGAGCTATAAAGTTTCATTTAGTTGTACATTTGTTCGCCATTTCAGCCAATAAAGTTTTTGGTCCCTTTTTCTTCGAAGGTGCTACTGTAACTGGACTACAGTATCTGGAGATGTTAGAGAATTGGCTGTTCCCTCAGCTCGAACAAGAAGCACAACAATTCATATTTCAGCAGGATGGAGCGCCACCACATTGGCACTTATCTGTCCGTAACTACCTGAACGTCAACGACCCGAGGCGATGGATCGGCCGCCAGGCAGCCCGTGACAGAGCACTTCATCACTGGCCTCCAAGAAGCCCTGATCTTACCCCCTGCGATTTTTTCTTGTGGGGCTATGTTAAGGATATGGTGTTTCGGCCACCTCTCCCAGCCACCAGTGATGATTTGAAACGAGAAATAACAGCAGCTATCCAAACTGTTACGCCTGATATGCTACAGAGAGTGTGGAACGAGTTGCTCATGTGTCTGGAGGGGGCCATATTGAACATCTCTGAACTTGTTTTTGAGTGAAAAAAAAAACCTTTTTAAATACTGTTTGTAATGATGTATAACAGAAGGTTATATTATGTTTCTTTCATTAAATACACATTTTTAAAGTTGTGGTATTCTTTTTGAATCACCCTGTATATTGCCCGACTTTCCGCAAACGTATTCTCTCGAAATGTCAATAGTAAACGTCTCCTTCATGCGTAACGCTTCTCTTGCAGTGTCTGCAGCTTGAATTCGTTGAGCGTTTCCTACACGTTCTCTTGTCGACTAAACGATTCCGTTACGAAATACGCCGTTTTCGTTGGATTTTATATATCTCTTCCATTGAACCAACCTGGGGAGCAATCGAAATTCAATAAAGAATAAAACGGCTTTTCCTTGAAAAAAGGCGTTGGTCCGATGACTTCTATGGGTCTAAGAAAATGATTCGGAAATTCGAAAAGACGGGTTCTTCTGGCGTGCAAGCTGGTAGAGGGTGGAAATGAATTGATTCGACATCAGAGGAAGCACTGGCCACAGCAATGCGGGAGGAGACGGGTGGTGGTGTGTAAACGTGTAGTGCATGGAGAGTTGCCCGAACATTGGACACACCCGTGGGCACGGTGCGTGAAATCCTACGAAACATCCTTCTTTGAAATTCCATTCAAAATTACCCATGCGCACGACTTGCTTCCTGTTGACCTACCAGCAAGAGAGACCTTTTCTTTAGAAATTCCTGCTCGCATGGAAGTGGACAATGATTGGCCGTGGAATATTTATGGAAAGACGACGCCCACTCCCATCTGACAGGATGTGTCACTGCACAGAATTGTCGAATATGTGCAACGGAAAACCCACACCCAAATCAACCAGTACCACTTCATCCTGAAAACGTCACTGTGTGGTGCGGGTTTACGGCATCATTTGTCATAGGGCCGTATTTTTTTCGAAGAGACAGGTGCTTCCGGTCCTGTTACCTGTACCGTCGCTGTCTTTTGCGCAGCCACGTCATCCCAGCTCTCCAACGGCGTGGATGTGTGGATGGGATCATTTTTATGCAAGATGGCGCACCTCCGCACATTGCAAATACAGTTAAGCAGCTGCTGAAGCGCCATTTCGGAAATGCTAGAATTATCAGCCGCCATTTCCCTACAGCGTGGCCAGCCAGTCGCCTGATCTTAATCCCTGTGACTTCTGGCTGTGGGGCTATCTGGAAGATGTTGTGTTCAGTGTTCCGACTGCAAACTTAGCTGCATTGAAGGCACGCATGGCGCAACACATTCTGAACGTGCCCCCTGATACACTTCGATCAGTTCTGGAAGATGCTGTTTGTCGATATGAGCTTGTTGCAGAAAACGGTGGACAGCATATTCAACACGTTCTGCGCCAGTCGCACGGAAATTAATAATCCGATTTGATTTTGATTGATGCTTTTTATGCGTTTTTTGGCCTCAGGACAATTAAAAATAGATTTTTCCCATCCGATGAGTTATGAGCCTGACGTGGTTTATGGGCTTAAGTAACTAACAGTATCAAACCTGTACACCCATGCACACTGAGTAGTACAGTTTGTTTAACGTCAAACGTACATCTAAGGCATTGTTGTATGATTCAGTTGTCGTTCGTAGTCGACCACTATTAAATTATGATACTTACAGCGCCATCCCTTGCTACATTTTGTAACTATTTGTTTTTCTCCTGCCATGCGTTTTTCCCCTTCTCTGATAACATTCCGTTGCAATTTAACTTCATTCTGACCAGTGGTGTTATTTCTACAGCGGTTTGAGAGTTTAACTTTAATTATAATCACCCTGTATATTTAGAATTTCGTTGCTATTCGCTTTTGGTTTCAACAAACTCCCTGTTCTTAAAACTGTCTGGGCATTATTACTTTTAATAAGCGATAATAATTCTGTGACCTTACCACGCTGATGACCCCGCCTTCCTGGCTCTCTATCCTACCCTTCAACGGTCCCAACGCACCCTCCAAACCCACCTTGACCAGTTCACCACTTGGTGTAACCAGTGGTTCCTTCATCTAAACCCCTCCAAAAACCCAGGCAATTATCATAGGCCACACCACCGGCTCCTTCCATCTCCATGATTTCTACCTCATCCTTTTTGGTCAACCCATCCTGCTCACCCCCAATCTGAGATACCTTGGCCTCACTCTCGACTGTCACCTTACCTGGAACCCTCACCTCCTGACCATACAGCACAGCGCCCATTCCCGCCTCTGCCTCCTAAAACTCCTGTCTGGCCGGACATAGGGATTGCATCCTTCCACCATCCTCCACACCTACAAATCCCTCATCCGTCCTATCCTCTGTTATGCCAACGTTGCCTGGATCTCCGCACCCACCTGCTTTTACAAGGCCCTCCAAATCCTCGAACGCGATGCACTCCGCCTTGCCTTCCGTATCTGCCTTTCTTTCCCCACATGGTTCCTGCACGACCTCACCCCTTCCCCCACGTCCTCCTTTTCCTCCAACATCTCTGCATCTCTTACACTATCCACAGGCTTGATCCACCCCACTCCCTGGTTTCCTCCTTCCTCTCCACACCCTGCCCGTTGCCGCGCCTCTATCGTTGTAACCTTCCCTCTGTCCACCTCCACACCCTTCATCTCCTTCATCTGGGCAATTTCCAGCACCTCCCCTTCCCAGATGATGAACTTTGCCGTGACATATACCCTTCCTTCCAACTGTAACCTGTCCTTGTTCCCATCCCCCACCCCTAGGGCCCCCTTTTCCTTTCCGCTCCTACTCCCAGAGCGGATTTTCCTCCTTCCCCCCCCCCCTCCCCCCCAGATTCCCTGCGCCCATCCTCAGCTCTTTGCCTCCCACGTCCTTGCTTCCCCAGCCCTATTTGGCGCGCCCCCAACCCGTCTCCACCCTCTCCTCTCCTCTCACCCTTCCTCCCTCCTCCCTCATCTCCATGCGCCTGGCAGATCCTCTGTGTACTCATCATCATCAGTGTGCTACGTCAGTGTTGTGTTTGGTGTTCTCTTCCTGTGCGTCGAGAGATGTGATTTTAATTGTATGCTGGACTTGTACATTGTGTTACTGTCAATGATTATGTTCTACGCCGTCCGTCGATACTTTTATGCTCCGGTCATGCTTCGCCTTCTGTTCTTTTAAGTGTCCCAGTGTGTGGTTCTTTTTGTGTGCAAATTTTTTATGGTTTTTATCTCTGTTTTACAGTCGCCCCCTTGTTGTCTATTGTCTTCATAATGTTCCCCCTTTTTTTATATCTCTGTACACCGTATTTTCTCCTTTGTATTTTTAATGTCTTCTATTGTATGATCTATGTCTTTCGGCGGAAGAGCGGCGCATATGCTGCTGCCAGCCCGCCCCGATAGGGAATTGAAATACAATAAAGAAAACAAAGTGACCTTACCATGGATGTTCCAGCAATTTCCTAATATCGAACTAATTTTTTTCTATTTCCGATCCTGCGAGGAAGAAACTTTCGGAGAACAATGTGACTTCGATTTCAGCATACAATTCAGCACTGATTCCAAGGCAGGGGTGGGGATAAGGGGGCTGTTAGCCTAACATAAAGAAAAGAAAGTGAATCAACATGTACTTCGCTACCGTAAAAGCCGCTTCCTGTATATAGCGCACGACTGACATTTTGAGGGGTTACAATTTCTCGCTCTCTGGTGGAGGTAAAGAAATTGGCATCCAATATTGTCGCAGAAGCGTCTGCGCCTCTGGTTTAGACCTTCTATTATGCTCCAATCCAGAATATTGCCATGGACTCTGTACATAATGCCAGGCGCATACAGCAAATCAACCATCCGCCGAAAGAAACCTACTGAAAACATCTGGTCATGGGTTGCCGAGACTCTGACATGCCGACACTCACGATTCACTAACTCTGCCAACATGGAGTGATGTACCGTTGTCTATCCTCCAAGCTCAGTGCGACTCGTTATCCAACCAGGTTAGAGCAATTGTTTCTGTATACCTGCAAATGTACTTACGTGTTTTTTCTACTGTTAGGCATACACAAACAGCAGTTGGCCGGTGTTGCCTGGTGAAACGTTGTTGTAATGCCTCGTGTAAGGAGGAGAAATGCGTATCATCGCGTTCCCGACTTTGATAAAGGTCGGATTCTAGCCTATCGCGATTGCGGTTTATCGTATCGCGACATTGCTGCTCGCGTTGGTCGAGATCCAATGACTGAGCAGAATATGGAATCGGTGGGTTCAGGAGGGTAATACGGAACGCCGTGCTGGATCCCAGTGGCCTCGTATCGCTAGCAGTCGAGATGACAGGCATCTTATCCGCATGGCTGTAACGGATCGTGCAGCCACATCTCGACTCCTGAGTCAGCAGATGGGGACCTTTGCAAGACAACAACCATCTGCACCAACAGTTCGACGACGTTTGCAGCAGCATGGACTATCATCTCGGAGACCATGGCTGCGATTACCCTTGACGCTGCATCAGAGACAGGAGCGCCTGCGATGGTGCACTCAACGACGAACCTGTGTGCACGAATGGCAAAACGTCATGTTTTCGGATTAATCGAAGTTCTGTTTACAGCATCATGATGGTCGCATCCGTGTTTGGCGACATCGCGGTGAACACACATTGGAAGCGTGTATTCGTCATCGCCATAGTAGCCTATCACCCGGCGTGATGGTATGGGGTGCCATTGGTTACACGTCTCGGTCACCTCTTGTTCGCGTTGACTGCACTTTGAACAGTGGACGTTACATTTCAGATGTGTAACGACCCGTGGCTCTACCCTTCACTCGATCCCTGAGAAACCCTACATTTCAGCAGGATAGTGCACGGCCGCATGTTGCAGGTCCTGTACGGGACTTTCTGGATACAGAAAATGTTCGACTGCTGGCCTGGCCAGCATATTCTCCAGATCTCTCACCAATTGAAAACGTCTGGTCAATGGTGGCCGTACAACTGGCTCGTCACAATACGCCAGTCACTACACTTGATGAACTGTGGTGTCGTGTTGAAGCTGCATGGGCATCTGTACCTGTACACGCCATCCAAGCTCTGTTTGACTCACAGCCCAGACGTATCAAGGCCGTTATTACGGCCAGAGGTGATTGATCTGGGTACTGATTTCTCAGGATCCATGCACCCAAATAGCGTCAGAATGTAATCACATGTCAGCTTTAGTATAATATATCTATCCAATGAATACCCGTTTGTCATCTGCATTTCTTCTTGGGGTAGCAATTTTAATGGCCAGTAGTGTAATATATTAATTTTGAATTATATATTAATAATGGTCCAGTCACATTAATGTGACCACCGCTTTTGTTCGACGCCACCGTGCAATAAGCACTCACCCGAGGCAGGTGGCAGCACTGGCCGTGGAGGGTATATAAGCATGTCGGGGTAACGCGGGAAACAGTGCAGTCGTTATCGTAATGCGGGAACGGAGAAATTTTTCTGACTTTCAAAACGGCATGATCACTGGCTTTCGGACCAAGGGTGGAAGCATTTCAGGAACCTTGAAGTGTAGCGTGCATGGGAAAATGGCACTATCCAAAACCGGCATAGAGGCAACTGCGGTGCACCACAGGTCATAGATGGCTGAGGTGAACAACGGCAGCGCAGATGTATACGGGAGATTAGACTTACAACCGTTTTGCAACTGACAGCGCAGATGAACCAAGTGGCTACCATCAGTGTCTCCTCAACAACAGTTCAGCAGATGTTGCTGCGAATGGACCTCCGCAGGTGCATGGTTGATGCACGAATGTTGACTGCTATTCATCGGCGACAAAGCCTGGAATTTGCAAGCCAGTAACGCAACTGGACGTCCCCTGATTGGCGACAGGTGGTCTTTCCGGATAAACCACTTTTTATGCTGCATCAGACATATAGGCGTTGGCGGGTACGGCGAGAAACGTCGGAAAAGCAAACACCCTGCAACAAGCGTTGGAAGGATCAAGGCCGCACGGTAAGAGGCGCCATGTCACGGATTGCGCGGCCCCTCCCGCCGGAGGTTCGAGTCCTCCCTTGGGCATGGGTGTGTGTTGTTCTTAGCATAAGTTAGCTTTAGTTTAGGTAGTGTGTTAGTCTAGGGACCGGTGACCTCAGCAGTTTGGTCCCTTAGGAATTCTCACACAATTGGACATTTGAAGGATCAAGGCCTGAGGAGGGAGTGATACAATTTGGGAAAATTTTGTCGTTGCATTTCCTGGGCGATGCCTTCATTCTAGAAGGCACAATGGTTCAACAAAAATACACCTTTATGTGCAGTTTGCTTTTCCTTGGCACGATTGCATCTACCAGCATAATCCAACGTGCGTGCTTCGAAGAGCACCAGAATGAGTTTCCCGTACTCCCAAGTCCATCAAAGTCCAGCTGGATCGGGCAGTTCGCGCCATGGATCCTGAACCAAGAAACCTAGCGCAGCTGACCACAGCATCGACTGAGCACGGCTCCACGTCGTTGTCGTTACCTCCCGGAACCTCACTGAACTGCAAATGCTGAAAAAAGTTGTTATTCGTGCTTTTGACAGGTTGTCCCATTAGTGTCTGGACAGTTTATTTCTCGCTCTTACTCTGACCAGTCCACTTCTTCTCCACATTTATTCCTTCTGTACTTCAGCCATACGTTTATGTTGGACGTCATTACTCATATTCGACAAGAAGTTAATGTGCCGTGATCCCCACCTCACTTGGCTGTTGGCGCAAGAGCTGGTCTTGCCTTCTGCCACAGAAGAGCGCGCCTGCGACAGCGAAAATACCACTCGTAGCGAGCTGTCTCAGTGAGGAGCATTGGAAGCGGACCAGCAACACCATCTTTAAGCACCGGGGCAACATCAGCGTACTGGACTTCGCGCGTGGTCACGCACGGCACAGCGACAGGTGTTGTCCATGTCCTGGGGTGTCCTGTTCAGGATGCTGCCCGGGAAGCAGCGGCGCCTCGGAAGTACGAGGACGGGGGAAGCGGAGGAAGACAAGAGTTTTGTGGACAGGAAGGAACTGGTCAGCAACGTCAACAATCCGGAACCAGCGCCGGGGGAACGCGGTCGGGGCGGACTAGACTCGGTGTTCTGCACCTGCCTATGCATGGCGCTCCTGCCGGCCTTGTTTGCATACCGGCGTGGATATTTTTTTTAATTTTATTTGCTGCCACATAGTTACTAAGACAGGTTATATTTTCAGAATATAAAATTGTACATGTACAAAATGTGAGACTTATTTGATATGTCTTATTTATAGTAAGGACTAATAATATTGGCAACTTAAATACATGTAAACTTAAAGTAATTAAGACATGAAAATCTTATAATTAACGATTTATGAATAGGCGATAGAAATTGGGAAGACACAAAAGACATTATAACATTGTATGACATATTATAAAATCGCAAAAATTTTCTAGAATAACAAGATTCTACCATTTAAGAAGGAAAAATAAGAGTTTAATACGTAAATTTGTATTAGAAAATACCTTAATTTGTATACATGTATTTGTATTATCTGTCTTGGATGTGAAGACTCGGAAAATTATCGAGCCTGTCACATTCGAGATAGCGTACGAAATATATCTTTAATATTTATTTTATGAATTTATGTGTACAGATGTCTATTTGTGTTATATTACATTTGTTACAGGTGGTGTACACTTCACACAGGGCTTAATCGCTACATTATTTGTGCATCCTTGACTTCCTTATTGGTACGTATTGTGTATATGCTGTTTTGTTTTGTGTGTAAAGTGAGACGTTATCAAGCTCAATAACCAACTGCATCATTGCTTTACGTAAGCTTAATAAAAAATTATATCATTTAAATTACATTCATTGCTCAACACTTTTCTAGATATACTGAAATATATTCTGAAAGTTGATTCACTCATGTGTTCCTTAATTTAGTCTTACCTTACATCTAGGTCTGTATATTAATTTCACTGTTTGTATCTGTTTCAACATCTGAGGCCGTTTCTGTGTTTGCGTCGTTCCAAGTATCCTGTTCCAGTGTTTGTGTGTTATCTTTTATTTGTGTATGTGATTATTCTTGTTTGTATAATTCTTGTAAGGCATGTGACACATCACCGCTTATGTCATTCAGTATGCATCAATTTTCCGGCTGTCGCAGAATTTGTTGTATGTTGTCATATTCAGTTCGGCGTCGTACGTGGGAGTTTGTCACAGTGTAAATGGACCGTGTCACATGCGGCATCTTTGCGTTTTAGCTTCATTCGTTCCTTGCTTTCAGGGAAAAAGGTGCAGTCACGACGCCCATTTTCCTGTCGAACCCCATTCTCTCTCTCACGTATCATTTCGCCATCGGGATAGGTGTTAGGAGGCCTGAGTAGATGGAGGTCGGAATGGCTTCTATCGTCATTGGAGGAAGAACCTCAGTGGAGTGGAAGACGGGTTGTATATGGCCAGTTAGAAGGAGTATCAAGGTGGCCAGCAGGAAAACACAGATAGCGACTCCCGAAGAGAGCAGCTGACTGGAAACTTCAAAGCAGGTAGTCGTGGAACAAAGCAGTGCCGCAGCGTAGTGGACTTGCAGACGGAGCTGGCGATGGCCTGCTGTCAACACGGAGTATTGTTCAGGTGTCGGGCAGCGGATGGTGTCTGGCATCGTGGATCCAGCTAACACCGCACGGTTAAGATTCTAATTTTGTAGCTGCGGTGTGTTTTCGGCTACGACAGCTACACGAAGTGGAGCCGATAGTGATCAGTGCTGTCTTGTAGTGCAGATGAGTATGTCTGGATTGGCCAAATTGAGTTATCAACATATCACAGTTTTCAACTGCGGCGAGGCCGCTGTGGAGGCTAGAGCTTGTAAAATTTTATTTTATTGTTGTGTTTAGGGAAATTTTAATCTTTCTTGTTGCTGATATTCACTGTGTCGTTCTCATTTATTGTGCCCAGCAGAGGGTAACTTGGACTGGTCTGTACTGTTGCTGATTTTCGCTCCCTTCTTTTATTCGTTGTTTAGTATTACTCAAGATGTTGACTCTTGGTTGGGTATTCTGGGCTTTGGTATTCTGAGCTAAGACTGATTATTGTATTGTATGTTTTCTTGTTCCCCAATTCACTACTGTGTTATTGCTTTTGGTATAATATTTCTTGCTCACCCACCCCTGTTATTGTCAAGTTCCTGAAATTCAAACGAGTAGACATTATTTAATCGTGTGTTCTATTGTGTTAAATATTTAAGTTATGCATTTTGATAAATTGAGTGCTGAATCCCTTACTTGAGTCACCTCGTGTATGCACTCAGAGTTATTGAAGTGGATTAATAAATGTATTTGAATATTGTCAAGATCTTCTCCCATACAACTACCTACCTCTTTCCACTCCCACCGCTTCTGCGCCACAGTAACAAAAAGACTGCTTAACACAATGTGATTAACAAATATATTTCTTAAATTCTATATATAAATTCCTGTGCATATTATATTTATCATTATTATTAATTTATTATTATCAGGACTATTGAGATTCTATGCCGCTAATGTACTTCACGAATCGTAAAGCTGACTCATTCTGGGTGCCTGTTTAGATGTGTGCCGGAAGGTCATAATCACATATAAGTAAATAAATATTACAATGAACTTCACATGAATTTCTACTTCTACAGCAGAAACTTCGAAATTCTGCTCACTGCAAAATCTTATAGAATCAGTTTTTTACATTTGTATTCCTCCGTAATAAAAGTGGCAACACTGTTTACAACTTCACTTCGCAAGTTGGTTTATGGTCGCTGAATGACTATTAAGTCTAATTAAAGGTCCTTTTACTCCATGAAGGCACAACGAAACGAAATAAGACTTCACAATTACACTTAATAATTACACAAAAGAGTCACAGCCGAACAGATAGCAAAACTGCCTCCCATGGCTGATTCGTTGCATGTTATCAATCAGATTGCTTGGGAATTACGACCGACTAGCGATCGATCGCAGAGATCTGTGATTTTCTCACACACGAGATATGTGTGGACAGATCGCGCGACCCGACGATTCTTCGCTCGTGTGTGTGTGTGCGTATGTGTGTGTGTGTGTGTGTGTGTGTGTGTGTGTGTGTCCCATGAAAAGCATCTTCGGCTGTAGTGTGCCGCTTACAAGCGAGATACGTTACTCAAATGTGGTAACGACCATCGGTTGCTCGTTCGTTCGTCTCGAATTGCGGGCTTAAGTTTCTTCGTCTCTTTCGCACATTGTGTCCTGCTAGCGAACAAAAGCGACAATTTGCCGGTGTTCGCTACCATTCGCTTCCAGCTGTGAACAAGCGTTCGCGCTGGAAGCAGCACAAGAGGACACGAGGGAGCGAGCATAGCGTGCCAACCTTACGAACGGTGTGTATGTGTGTGTGTGTGTGTGTGTGTGTGTGTGTGTGTGTGTGTATTTTTCTTTTTCTTACGCTAGTAATCTTCACGTATGTTTCATTCGAAACAGCACACAATGCAAAACTATTATTTAGCATGGCTAGCGCGCTGTTTCTACGAAGCAAGCAAAACAGCACTGGAAAAGAAGAATTCAAGTGTCTGAATCCTTTCCTAAGCGTGAAAGACGTGAAACTGAAACACCAGCCGCCCTCAGTATCATTACAAAACTCTGCACCTACGTCAGATGACCCTTCTCTTTGATTTTTTATTACAGTTGAGGCAAAAATTTAAAAGTAAAACTCTAGGTACGGATGGTCACTATAACTTGAAGAAAGGTTAGCATTAACGCTGTGGCTATTTACAAGTCAAGACATTTACCTTAGTAATTAATTGGCTTTTTCAACGGCTGCTGTATCTCAGGTAGTTCCTGATTTCTGCCGTGACATATGCGAAGCACTTGAACGATTTTTTTGAAAGTACGTGTAAGGAAGGTAATCCCAGTGAAATACGCTTAATTAGCTTTGAAATATCACGTAGTCTACTTGATAAATTTACCACACAGTGTGATGACGCAAAAGAGAATTTTTATTTATTCGGCTGTTACATCGAAAACCTCTAAAATAGCAGTGGTACATCAGCTATGTATTTCCATCTACCGTGATCAGAGATTTCCATACTTTTAATTTTAAACACCGTTACAGATGCATGTGCTTCTTCACTTTCAAGGAAATTTATTGTGCTGTTCTTTTTTGATAAAAAAAGACTACAATGTTTGTGCTTATTCACTCTGCTCCTGCCTAAGTGGACCACCTAAAAGTATCTTCGCCTTTCTCACGTCTCCAGTTGGACTTTTGAGAGCTACCAGTCCTATTTGTTTTTATTGGGCATTTGTGCTTTGTATTCCACAAGCACTTCTGATATTTATATGCTCTATCAGTCATATTTGTTATTATTCGGCATTTGTGCTTTGTATTCGACAAGCACCTCTGATATTTATATGCTCTGTCAGTCATATTTGTTTTTATTCGGGATTTGTGCTTTGGATCCCACAAGCACCTCTGATATTTATATGCTCTATCACCAACATTACCAGACCTCTCCATCGCCCACGGATCTCACTCCAGCAGCAACAGTAGTTCGCACAAAAAATTGCAGACGAATGCTCAGTACTGCTAGCGCCGAAACGGAGAGAACGTGAACCCCCTTTTATGGTTCTCTGAAAGAAGGACAACGTTCTGAACGCTAGCGATCGCCGCCGAATGCGACGCGAACTCGACGGAATGCTTTTCGTTTGCGCTCGCCTGCCGTTTACTGCTCTTTCGCTCGTACTTGTACCGGCCGTTAGACGCACGTCTTCCGGACCCCACGTGCCCACGCGTAGCGCGGAGGCAGAAGGCGAGGTGTATTGTCTCTGGTAAGTGCCGCGCCCCTCCAGCCGCCAGAGACGCTCGCTCATGGCGCGGTCCGCCGGTGCGTGCCATATCGACTACGCGCACGAACACGCACGCCGCACGCCGTGCCACGCAGCGCGCGGTGGGCGTGCACGCACCCTGCTACGTCACGCGGGGGGCGGCGCCAGGGGGTGCCGCGGCGGCCATGGCCCTTCCCGGGAGCCCATTGGCTGAGCGCGCAGCCGGCTCGCACTTCCGGCTCCGGGCACGGCTGGCTATCTCCAGACACCATCATCGCCATCTTGCGGCCGCGCGCCTCCCGGACGACTCGATGCGGCTCTCATTAGGCTCGTTACGGGCAGACATCGGCGTGCTGGCCGCTGCAACTGCCGTGCAACACGACGCCAGGTGGCGGCGGGAAATTCGCCAACGGGGGACCTAGGCAGGAAGTACTCAGTTTCGCATTCAACGATTAATCTGAAGAACAACGGTCGGTTTGAAAAGCGACCGTGCGTTCCGAGATTCTCTGTCCAGCAATCTGCGACTGTTTGCTGGTGACGCTGTAGTACACAGGGAAGAGTCGTCGTTCAGTGACTGACGATACAGTATGAATTAGATATAATTTCCAACTAGAGTGATGAATGGCAGCTTGCCTTAAATGTGAAAAATTTAAGTTAAGGTAGATGGGTACAAAAATGATTCCGTAATGTTCGAACACAGCGTTTGCGGCGTGCTGCTTGACACACTCACGTGGATGAAATATCTAATCGTAACGTTGCAAGACAAGATGAAATGGAACCAGCACGTAAGGTCGATTCAGCAACGGCGAATGGTCGACTTCGGTTTGTCGGGAGAATTCCAGGAAAGTGTAGTTCAGCAACAAAGGAGACAGCACACCGAACACTTGTACGACCCATTGTTGAATACTACTCGAGTGTTTGGGATCCCTACCAGGTGGGAGTAATGAAAGACATCGAAGCAATCCAGAGGCGTGCTCCTAAATTTGTTACTGGTATGCCGGCCGAAGTGGCCGAGTGGTTAAAGGCGCTACAGTCTGGAACCGCACGACCGCTGCGGTCGCAGGTTCGAATCCTGCCTCGGGCATGGATGTGTGTGATGTCCTTAGGTTAGTTAGGTTTACGTAGTTCTAAGTTCTAGGGGACTTATGACCACAGCAGTTGAGTCCCATAGGGCTCAGAGCAATTTTTTGTTACTGGTATGTAAGATCAACACGAGAGAATTTTGCAGCTGGGATTTCAAATGCGAGCCTCTGGAGTGAAGAAGTCGTTATTTTCACGAAATGTTATTGAGAAAGTTATGAGGACTGGCATTTTAGACACATTGCAGGACGGCCCCACCGCCTCGATGGCTGCTAAGCCACGATAATCAGGGCTGCTACGGAAGCATGTACACACACGTTTCTCCGTCGCCCCATTTGTGACTGGAGCAAGAAAGGGATGACTAGTAGTGGTACAAGATACCCTCCGTCATACACCCTACGCTGTCTTGCTGAGTATGTATGTTGCTGCAGGTGTGGATAAAATAATGTTGTAGCCGGCCGATGTGACCGAGCGGTTCTAGGCGCTTCAGTCTGGAACCGCGCGACAGCTACGTCGCAGGTTCGAATCCTGCCTCGGGCACGGACGTGTGTGATGTCCTCAGGTTAGTTAGGTTTAAGTAGTTCGAAGTTCTATGGGACTGATGACCTCACATGTTAAGTCCCATAGTGCTCAGAGCCATTCGAACAAAATGTTGTAACTGCTGAAGAATTTTCTGTTCTCCACTTTTCGAATACCATTGTGCTCAGCATGGTACCGGATTTATGAACTAACTATGTGTAATATATCTAGCAGTATTACCTGCAAATAGTGTGCTTGAAGGAAAGCTGCATCACGTTATGAAGAACGGAGATTTGTTGGTAGACGCAAAAGTACTAACAATTTACCACTGGACAGCAACATTTGTATACATTCTCTCAATTAGTGATATGTCAGATAGCAAACGCTGCTAGTTTGCGGATGATGCGGCAGCCGATGAGAAATAATTTATATGCGATAATTGTACAAATACCCTAATACAATATAACGTTTCAACAAACAATATAGATGCTAACGTAAAAGAGATAAAACGATTGTCAATCCCCTGTTACACAGATATTTATCTCAGAACTCGTATAGGAACTTTTTTATTCATTATCTGGGAATAGAAAGGAGGAATAACTGTCACTGGAACACATCTGATCCATACACGCCTTACTGGTGGAATTATACTGTTTTGCGTTTAGAGTAGATAACTTCAGTAATGAATGAAAGCTCTTAACAGAGCAAGCAAGCTGGAGAAAATAAATGACTAACACAATGAACACGTCAAAAAGAAAGTAGCAGGTCCTACTAATCAAAACCGAAGTCGTAAATTGAATAAGGAGTTTTGGTTTAGGGTGGTGGAGGGCGATGGCTGGAAGGAAAGCGAAATAAATAAACAGAAAACCGGAAATGGCCTGGATTACTTATGGTAAACTAAGCACAATTTTTCAAGAATAAACTTCTAATATGAAACGAAACGTTTACAATCTGCATGGGTTGTCATTTTTGTTTTGTGATAGTGAGGACTGGACTTTTAATGCGAAAATCTTTGAAAAGGTACGTGATGGGAATGACGAGGAGAAAATTAGATGAAGAAACAGACAGGAGTGCAAAACGTAATTAAACGTAAGTTAGATAGCCAAGTTCCATTTAAGGCACATAGTGCTTTCCCTAATAACGGCAATGCTTCCAATGTGTCACACAAATGTGGGGTGTGCCAAATATATGGATAAAGTTCAGCACTGCACTTCAGAAAGTGAAACGAAGGGCGCGGAGAAGTGATAAGACAGGAGGTTGCTGCTCATACTGAATTCGCTCTTGCTGCCAAAATACACCAAGACTGGGCTTTGCCGCCAGAATAAATGTCATATGCAGGAGTACAGTAGCTTATGAGGTGTGGCACTCAATGCACTCTTTGTATTTCTCTTCAGGCTCTCTACAAGCTGAAATTGTCCAGAGCATTCGACCCATCTAAAGTTAACTGCAGGAGAGAGTGGATGCTTCAGAACCACTGCGGAGGAACCAAATCCATCTGAGAAAGTGTTCTTTGCAACTGAAAAAGGCATGGTAAACCTTGAGTGCATCCTGAACGCCGAAGGACGCCCATGCAGATTACAAAACCCCGAGGTGTAGAATTTCCCTTAACCCGTCCAAATTAATCGTGGGTAGGCCAGCTCTTTGAGAACTAATCACTTTGTGCGCAAAGTTAAATGAATAATGCGAATATTACGGCACTACGCATAGCTCTTAAAGTGGGGAGCTTGCACATAAGTTTACTCCGACTAACACAGTCTGACTGGAGTAGTATGTTGATTGTGGTTTAGACCTGCTTGCTTATATCTTCTTGGATATAGGTTAAAAGGCTACATCTGCCGAGTCGGCAGATGATGTTTGAAGTGATCGCTGTACCAAGCAGAAATCTGTAGATACCAGGCTTTGAATGCTGGCCCCTATTTTGACCGGAACCGAGATTGGAATTTTCCTACACATCGGTCAGGGGCCTGAAAATGGCGCCGCAACTGGCAGTCCAATAAAATAACAGTTTGGAAATTAGACGGCTGAAAGGCGTTTGATATGACATTCTGTACTGAACAACCAAGTCCGGCAACCACCTTTGAAAAGATGGACATGTAGAGTCTCTTACGTCACTGCCATACGCTCTGTGTATTCCTTGCCCCCCCAACCCTCACGGTGCCAGTCGCCAATCGCAAAATTACGAACGAATGGGGCCCAGTCGCGAGGAATCCTTCCAACAGAGATCCCGCCAAACACAACGCTTCTTTCCCAGCCTCCAATGGCAACATGAAACTCTCCTCTACTACCAAAAAACATTCATTTCAACACTGCGATCTGACGTCACATATCTTTAAGTCAACCGCACGTTCTATCGCCAACGTTCGTAACCTCGCAAAAGGGTTCGAGAAATTCCGAGGGGACTACTACGAGGCTAGAGATTGTTTCCTGTGGTCGGCGCTTGCTACAAGCGGCAGATGCTAATGTTCAAAAGAAATCAGAATACATGGAAACGCGTCCGCGACTCTCGCACATGGCGCCGTACGCTCTTGACCGGATCTTAGCCTCAAGCAGTCGTGTGCGAGGACATTGCTCGTTGCCCCATTGTGGTTCCGGACCGACCTCACTTCCAAGAATCTTACGCTACAAAGGCCGCGGTCCCTTCCACCGGTCAGAGACCTGTTTGGCCAAATCGTTTCCAGTTGCTCTGTCTCAAGTCCACTGCTCTGCACATTCGCACGAACCCCAGAATCATTCATAATCCATTACGAACCTTCACCGGCTTAATAAAGACATACAAATTAAGCCAGTCACCGTGATTTGTGGTATCAGTAACATTTTGAAATCGATTTTCCCTATTGTCAACCTCAGAGTGATAAATAATTATTGATGAACCGACATGCAAAACGGTTGCCCGTTCCAATGTGTGAGAACTAAGAGGTGCTGGGCCGTAGTCAGTGACGAATATCATGCACCGCACGCGTCCATCATCGCATCTGCAGCAATAACTCATCGCCAGACGAAGGTAACTGCTCGCTCAATCTATCTTCTACCGAGAGACAGTGTTCACATTGAGACTCTCAAAACTGTTACTGATCATTTCGTTCGCTGAGAGATTGTAATGCACAAAATGTGATTAGCGGTTCATCATCTACCTGTTTCAAAGTTCGTGTCACTGAATCTCCCCCAGTTTCAGGAATTACGTATTCTCAGTACTTTTGGTGTCACATTTCGGTAATGCTTTTATTATATCATTACTTTCTCCCAGATATACAAGTGGCAAGATGAAAGCGACCGACATTGAAGCGACAACTTGGACATCTGAGTTCATATACCAGGCAGATGGATCCCCAAAAGAAATTGTTGAAATGGATGTCCGGACAGGTTGAACGGGTGTCACACGTCTATTGGGGTCTTTTTGTACACAGCCACAGGGTACAGAGCTTGGATGGTCTTAGCGTAAGTGTGACCCTCTTGATTGTGCTCCATCCATACCAGAGCATTCTGACCATTGTAGAAGTCTCATTTCGGTCAAACGACGTTGTCGCTTTGTCATCAGCGGTAGGCCGACGGCATTTCGCATTAAAAGTGCAGAGCAGCTGCATTCCGCCTCATACCATTCTGGGCTGGGACGGAAAAAAGCAAGAACCACTACCATGACAAACTAACGAAATGGGTCATTGTGAGACTTTTGGGCAATAAATACACTTCTGCAAGGAAGCTGCATGAAGGATTTACAGCGAGTTAGAGAACAGGCTAGTGGTTGCTGTGATCAAACTGGAAGTCTCCAAATGATTACCAGGAACATTGAAAAGGACGTTGAACACACAAAGCTGGAATTACCACTTTCCATCGCCACAAGGTGATCAGGAAACCTGGAACGTGAAATTTCAATCCCATAAACGAAAAAGAGTACGACTATCATTGTCCATTTTGCCGTGCTCGTGATAATATTCAGATTCAAAGGCACTCACTGATGCATGGGAAAATGTAATCCACTTCGCTCTCTTTGATCAGATTCGGTAATCCTTATTTTCTCAATAAAACAGAGACTGGTCGTAAAGAAAGGATTAATAGCTTCCTAAGCATGATGAACCATCAGCGTCCATTAAGCAAGAAGCTCTTCACTTTCAGCCTGTGAATTGGAAATATGAATCACTGATGAACTGACTCTGCCGACTGAGAATAGCTACAGGACAAGCCATCCTACATTCTGCAGACAGTGTGTCCTCTGAGAATTCTAACACTGGGATTCCACTGGCCACTGGCGCCTCGCCGTATTGTATAGACCGTCGTCTCTTTTTGTTTTCCCACATGCCCTTCCGTTTGATGTTAGTCAGGAACAGAATACGTTGAAGATCAGCGCTGTTTGCAATAGAGCTTTGTAGTGACCGCATGGGTAAGTATCAGGTCACAAATCCGTAGACTTGTGTATCTGACTCCTACTTGCTTCCAGTTTTTTTCTGCTACTTAACGTGGCATTTGTCGTTGAAAATTGTTTTTGTCCGGGAAAAATATGAAGTTGCTCGGTGGTTCGGGCTGCACATCAAACTGCAGGTTCCTTTAAAAGTGAGTGGGTAGGCGGAGGAAGGCATATGACCTCGAATTCGGCCGTGCCCGGTAAAGCACTCTGCCATCACAACCAGCCTTTTCGGTGAGGATTTTCCTCGTACAGTTTGCGCAAGCGATTACCGGTAAGTCCTGCACACCGCTTGCTACCTGTTAATGGTGTTGTGACCAGACGAAACTGCTTTCGCGCGGCCATAACTGATTGCTTGATTGCTCTTGGACGAGGCTCATCAAACTAGAACACATGAAATGTTATTTCACCTCATTGGATAAATGAATAAAATAATTACTTAATCTTGACACTCTTGTTGACAGAGGAGTAATGGATAATTTACAGCTGTCCCTGGCTAGCAAAGCATCACTCGATGTGCTTATTAACAAACTGTTCTCTAGCTGTAGAAAATGCTACATTTACAAAATTACAAGGGAAACGACAGTAACACCAAAAAATAATTAATGCAGATTAATAAAATTTCGGGAATGCATTTCTCTAGGTAAGATATTTAAGAGAATAAAACTGCGAGATCATAGGTCAACGCAAGCGCGAGGTAAGTCATTGGAAACGTAAAACGCCCGTACACTAATAACCGGTATAAACGCCAGAATGTTGTACGCTAGCATGCAAACGTGCATGCATTGTGTTGCATATGTGGCGGATGTCGGTTTGTGGGCTGGAGATCCATGCCCGCGACATTGGCCAGTCAATACCAGGACTGTTAATGCTGTTGTGGATGACGCTGGAGTTGTCGTCCGCTGATGTCCCATATGTGTTCGACTGGAGACAGACCTGATGATCGAGCAGAACAAGGCAACATGTCGACACTCCGTAGTGCATGTTAGGTTACAACAGCGGTATGTGGGTGAGCTTTTCCTGCTGGGAGACACCCGCTGGAATGTTGTTCATGAATGGCAGCACAACAGGTCGAAACTCCAGATTGATGTACAATTTTGCAGCCAGGATGCATGAGATAGCCACGAGAGTGTTCCTGCTGTCATACGAAATCGCACCCCAAACCATAACTCCAGGTGTAGATCCAGTGTGTCTAGCACGCAGACAGGTTGGTTGCAGGCCCTCAATTGGCCAGCTTCGAGCCAACACACGGTCATCACTGGCACAGCTTTCATAAGAAAACACAATAGGCCTCCACCCCGCACTCCAATGAGCTTCTGCTTAACACTGGATCGCAAATGCCGGTGGTTTGATGTCAGCGGTATGCACGCTCCCGGGTGTCAAGAGTCGGAGATGTCCTTGAAGTAACCGTTTGTAACGGTTCGTCCTGTCACTGTGCTGCCAATTGCTCCCCAAATTGCTGACCACCACTACCAGCAAACACGTACAGTGGTTACATTCCTGCCAGGTCTTTCTGCGATATCGCAGAAGGAACATCCAGCTTCTCTTAGCCCTGGTACACGACCTCGCACAAACTCATTGAGGTGTTGATAACGGCGTCTTTGCCGCAATGAGGGCATCAACTCACCACTTCCAATCTCAAAGGTAACTAACGCTCACGACCGTTAGCGCGTGTATTTAAAGCAAACATGATCTGCCTCGTCAATCCTCGTAGTGGCGCCACTAGCGCCACTCGTACGCAACTGGCGCGAAATCTGAACTGACATCATCTTTCCTATGCAGAAATTTGTCTGTCAACTTTCATCAATTTTTTCCCGCCAGTGTAGTTGCAGTTATCTAGCAGTAGCTACCTTACCGAGCTATCGTATACATCCCTCCTTCACATAAATACCTTAGACAGTATAATTATTGCAAAAATAAAACTGCACAATAAAACACCGTGTTTCATTTCAGCCGTTATGTGACTATCCGTATCCATCGCGCGCAGAGCCATGTATGTATGCTGCTCGGTATCATGGACAACATCATCCCAACGTCCGGACCGTTCGCCGGATAGTTACGTTATTTAAGGAAACAGGAATTGTTCAGCCACATGTGAATCGTCAATCACGACCTGCAACAAATTAAGATGCCCAAGTAGGTGTTTTAGTTGCTGTCGCGGCTAATCCGCACTACAGTAACAGACAAATTGCGCGAGAATCGGGAATCTCAAAAACGTCGGTGTTGAGAATGCTACATCAACATGTTTGCACTCGTACCATATTTCTAAGCACCAGGAATTGCATGGCGACGACTTTGAACGTCGTGTACAGTTCTGCCACTGGGCACAAGAGAAATTACGGGACGATGACAGATTTTTTGCACGCGTTCTATTTAGCGACGAAGCGTCATTCACCAACAGCGGTGTCGTAAACCGGCATATTATGCGCTATAGGGCAACGGAAAATCCACGATGGCTGCGAAAAGTGGAACATCAGCGACCTTGGCGGGTTAATGTATGGTACGGCATTATGGGATGAAGGATAATTGGCCCCCATTTTATCGATGGCAATCTAAATGGTGCAATGTATGCTGATTTCCTACGTAATGTTCTACCGATGTTACTGCAAGATGTTTCACTGCATGACAGAATGGCGATGTACGTCCATAGCTCCCGTGCGGTTGAAGTGGTATTCAATAGCATATTTCATGACAGGTGGATTGGTAGTCGAAGCACCATACCATGGCCCGCACGTTCACCGGATCTGACGTCTCCGGATTTCTTTCTGTGGGGGAAGTTGAAGGATATTTGCTATCGTGATCCACCGACAACACCCGATAACATGCGTCAGCGCATTGTCAATGCATGTGCGAATATTACGGAAGGCGAACTACTCGCTGTTGAGAGGAATGTCGTTACACGTATTGCCAAATGCACTGAGGTTGACGGACATCATATTGAGCATTTATTGCATTAATGTGGTATTTACAGGTAATCACGCTGTAACAGCATGCGTTCTCAGAAATGATAAGTTCACAAAGGTACACGTATCACATTGGAACAACCGTAATAAAATGTTCAAACGTACCTACGTTCTGTATCTTAATTTAAAAAACCTACCTGTTACCAACTGTTCGTCTAAAATTGTGAGCCATATGTTTGTGACTATTACAGCGCTATCTATCACAAAGCGAAAAAAGTGGTCCAACTAAAACATTCATATTTCTTTAGGTACTACACGAATATGTAATAAAAAATGGGGGTTCCTATTTTAAAAAACGCAGTTAATATCCGTTTCACCTATGGCAGCGTCATCTAGCAGGCCAACCATAGCCTGGTTTCCCCCTTCAAGCTAGACAAGTTTCGTTCTTTGTAGTTTTTTCGTTTGACGCTTAGTTCGTGAGATATGTGGCCCGGTCACGATCAATGGACCACCCTGTATATCTGGACGCCACAGTCTTCAGGAAGACTTGACTTCAGCAAGATGCTGTTCCTGAATAGTGGCAGACATGAAAACACCAGTGGTCCGTCATCTGGTGGCAGGGATAGAGGTACTCCAAAAACGGAAACGAGAAGGCATGATGAGAACTTAGCTTAAACTATAGTCAATGGTGAAAATGGGAGGATTACTAAATGCAATATACCCATTCGCCTGAAGAAGCTCTGGTTTTACCAGCAGCGATTGATATGGTATCAACAATGTTTGATGACTCACTTGCCAAACAGTTAAAAGTACTCCTATCTCTAACGACTGCGTGTAGAAGAATTTTAAGCATTTCTGACGCTATACTCGAGCAGTTAATAAATAAATTGCGAAACAACTGTTTCACACTTCAAGTGGACGAAATGACAGATATTCGTAAAGATGTTCATTTAACCGCTTATGTTCGCTTCGTTGATGAGTTTAATATTCGAGAGGAACTGCATTTCTGTGAGCAGATACTGAAAACAGCTACAGCTCAAAATCTTTCTGATAAGATCAATAATGTTTTTAAGCAAAAGGGGATATCATGGACTAGGTTAACTGGAGTACGCACAGATGGAGCTAGCTTAGTGTAATTCATCGTGGATTGCAGGTGAAAGTTAAAGCTGCAGCTCATGAAGAAATATAGCCTTACTGCATGAGACATCGGGAGGCTCGGGCAGAAAGGAGGAAAGTCGCTCTCTGACAGACTGTTTCAGCAACCGGGATTTCCTGTTGAATGTAGCTTACCACACTGACATTTTTGAGGAAGCAGATATTGTTAACCACTTTAAAGTAATCAGGTAACTGTACTATCTTGGAATGAAAAAGTGAAAGCGTTCATAAAGAAGTTAGGGCTATGGCAAAACAGAATGGAAAGTGGCACGCTAAATATGTGTCACTGTCAGAGGACATAGACAATCCAGCACTTCTGAAGGAGACAGAAGCCCGCCTTCTTCGTCATCTTGCATCACTAAAAGTCGACTTCGAAAACTATTTCAGGGACGATTTTGATACATTTAAATGGATTAAGAATACATTCAAAAATACTCCTGGATCATAATGCTTATATATAAAAGAGCAAGAATAGCTTATAAATGACACTTCTGATACTTCACTGAAGAGCATCTTTGTTCGAGTTTGGATACATATTAGCAAGGAATTCCCAACGATGAGTCCCAGTGCAGTGATGATCCTGATCCCTTCAGCAACAACGTACTTGTGCAAGACTGGTTTTTCAGCTTTGGGAGCAATGAAGTACAAATAGATTTCAAAGGTAAATGTAAGCAAATAACTCAAGAGGCTGTTTCTGCTACTACATCACGTCTTGAGAAACTTTTTTCTCAAAAGCAGTCTCGTCCATCACACTGAACTTTGTAATTTAAATTTTTAGCGCTCTTCTAATTCTTCTTCGCTGACTAGTAAATATTTTTCATGTCACAGTTTTTGAACCAATGAAAATGTTATAACGACAAACAGTTTGTTCCTTACTTTAGTTATAATGATTCATGTAGCGTACTTTAGTTAGTTTTGGTTTCTGTTGCATAACATTTTTTTAAATTAAATTAGGTAAAACAGAGTATAAGAAGAAGAAAATATAACAAATGTCTATTTGTTTTAATAAAATAGATGTGCGGTGGGTCTGACACTATTTTTCCTCCTGAAGGAGGGTCCAGAGGAAAAACGTTTTTAAGAACCGCCGGCCGTTGTGGATGAGCGGTTCTAAGCGCTTCAGTCCGGAACCGCGCTGTTGCTACGGTCGCAGGTTCGAATCCTGCCTCGGGCATGGATGTGTGTGATGTCCTTAGGTTAGCTAGGTTTAAGTAGTTCTAAGTCTAGGGGACTGATTACCTCAGACGTTACGTTCCATAGCACTCAGAGCCATTTGCACCATTTTGTTTAAGAACCACTGTTCTATACTCCAAAAATAGTCGCAGAACCTCACAGATAGCAAGTAACCACTATTATCAAACCACTGTCGGGCTGTTCCAAAGCTGTTGGCGCATAACCCTGTGTCAGAGGTATTATATACATGCCTCTTACTGAAGCATAAATGACCACAGCCAAATATCCATTGTGTATCAGCGATTTGGCACAGACAGTTCAGAATAATGACTTAAAGATTACCTTCTTATTCTTGACAATCTACCTATGAAAAATTTTGAGCTCAACCAAGATTGATGCAGGCGTTACCATAACAGTCCTTACTGGAAGTCTTTTCTATCCCTCATGTCTACTTACGCCTTCGAGAACTTACTCCAGACATGATTTTACATCGTCATTACAGCGGCTGTCAAAAATCTACATCAGCTTGGAGCAAAAATTGTTTATTACTAATTTCTACTTAGCCTGAATATCGAATTTACTACAAGAAAAGACACAGTCAATGAATGACACACAGATTTCCATGAAAAAATTATGAAAGAAGATCAGCCTTTATGTTCCCGTCAGCGCGGTGAGGTCATTGGAGCACCAGCTCGGATGAAGGAAGGACAGGGAAGAAAATCGGCTGTGCCCTTTCAGAGGAGCCATCCCGGCATTTCCCTTAAGCGATTTACCGAACCTAAATGAGGATGGTCTGACGTGGATCTGAACCGTCGTCCTCCCAAATGTGAGTCCAGTGTGGTAACCACTGCGCCACCTCACTCCGTCGATCGCCCCGATTTAGGAAAAATTACAAAAACTCGAATAAAAGGGGAAAATGTAAATCAGACGATACGGAGGTTGGTAGTGATGTTGCGACGGTATGACGCACAACACAAACTGCGACATGAAAACCAGCGGCGCTGGAAATAGTTTGTCTCATTGTCACGTAATAGTGAAGTGCATGTCTGACAGTACGAGGGCGTGCTTAAAAGCACTGAAAAGTACTGCCTCCAAATTTTAAATAAAACAAATGTTACTAACATTCTACATCTTTACGCTTCATGTCTACATATTTGCTCACAGATGACGCTAGTGCGCTCCGAATTGTAACGTGTAATATGGCGGTGTGCAACGTAACTACGTCGGTGCGCGAAAAGCAGTTCCGCAAACTTAAAGTGTGATTTCGAAGAACTCATCCACACATGGAGCAGCACCCCTCCCCCCCCCCCCTTTAGCATGACAATGCCAGACTACATATGATCGCTGCGACATCTGCAACAATCCGACGCCTCGGGTTCCGTCATCGATCTTCCTCCATGTCGCCCTTGGCTTGCCCCAATCTGATTTTCACCTTTTTCTAAAAGTAAAGAACGTCTTCCATGCCTTCACGTTGCTAATGATGTAGCGGCGCAAGAAGAGGTGAAGTTGTGGCTCCGTCAACAAAGTCAAACATTCTACAGTGACTGTATCAACAAACTGGTGTCTCGTAGGGAGAAAGGAGCTCGTCGCCAGCGTGACTATGTTGAGAAATAAATATGCGTGCATGAAGATTATAGAAATAGAATGGTAATGACGTTCGCTTTATTTAAAAGGCTGTAAAAGTTTTCACATGAAAATTTCGGAGCCGGCCGCTGTGGCCGAGCGATGGTAGGAGCTTCAGTCCGGAGCCGCGCTGCTGCTGCGGTCGCAGGTTCGAATCCTGCGTCGGGCATGGATGTGTGTGATGTCCTTAGGTTAGTTAGTTTTAACTAGTTCTAAGTTCTTGGGGTCTGATGACCTCAGATGTTAAGTCCCATAGTGCTCAGAGCCATTTTGAACATTTGTTAGCAACAGAGGGACACGGGTGCAGAGAAGCAGCGGCCGCAGCGGGGCTGAGCGGCAGGGCACAGCTGACGTTGTTGTTGACAGCGGACCATTTTTTTGTGCTAGTAAACTTCTTACGTTATTTGATTTTCAAACAACTGAGCAAAAGTGAACGTACTCAGACATTTCTCTCTTTACTTATTGTGATCATCACTAAACTGACACACAATATTTTAAGCGCAACGCAATTTGACTTCCAAAAACGGTTCAAATGGCTCTGAGCACTATGGGACTTAACATCTGAGGTCATCAGTCCCCTAGAACTTAGAACTACTTAATCCTAACTAACCTAAGGACGTCACACACAGCCATGCCCAAGACAGGATTAGAGCCTGCGACCGTAGCGGTCGCGCGCTTCCAGACTGAAGCGCCTAGAACCGCTTGGCCACAACCGGCCGGCATCTGACTTTCAACAATCCCTACAAAAGAATGGCCCTGACTAACAATAACCTATACCTTTCATGAATCACTTATCTCACAAAAATCTTCGTTACTCGAACTACTGAAATATAACGAGCGCCAATACTGCCAGCTAAATAAAAGATTCTAACTACTGAAGGCACTAACTACTGATAGGCATAGTTAGCAAATGAAAGATTTTGATAGAGAACGCCGGCCTGAGTGGCCGAGGGGTTCTAGGCGCTGTAGTCTGGAACCGCGCGACTGCTACGGTCGCAGGTTCGAATCCTGCCTCGGGCATGGGAGTGTGTGATGTCCTTAGGTTAGTTAGCTTTAAGTAGTTCTAGGGGACTGATGACCTCAGAAGTTAAGTCCCATAGTGCTCAGAGCCATATGAACCATTTGATAGAGAACAAACAATGTTTTACCTTAATAATGTTCAAAAGTCATCATATATATATCTATCAATTCATGACATCCAACTTTACAAACTTCCTTTTTATGGCGGACATACGGCCAGATCGTCCGCTTATAGTAACCTCTCAAAACTCTGGCATCTACACATCCACTACTGCTGGCGGCTCACCTCCGACTGCTCAACACTACGATAGCGAATATTCCAACAATGCAAATCAGCCACAGACTGTCCACAGCACAGTCTGTGATTTTCATACAGAGCGCTACGTGGCGTTACCAACATGAAAACCTAAACAGCCTACTTACACAGTACGGACTTCGCTTGAGAACAACATCACGCACGTTTGCGTCACAAGTGAATGCGGCGCCTACGGTAAGCGTCAGGCAAGACGGGCGTTACCCGCGTGCATCTTCCCGCTGGATATGGGCACAGCCGTACAGACTCTGGAGCTGAAGCGTGGGAACGCATCTGGAAACAGGCACACGGCAACGGAGCCGGCTCGACTGCAGTGCTAGTTGAAACGTTCCAACCACAGGACATTCCTCCCTGAAATAAAATAAAACCAAACAGAGCAAAATCATCCTGTGACAGGACATGAGACGCACCGACCCTTTCGACGGAGCTGAAGTAATATCGCAGCAGTTTGTACAGAAGGCGGATGAATGCCCGAGGTGCGGGAACGCGCCGGGCTGTGGTTGTGACGTTGAGGACGTCGCAAAAGGAGCCCGCTGGCCTCTAAAGCGGAGCTGCGACAGGAGTGCAGTGGACCACAACACAGCCGCCACATGCTCTTCGCCGGCGTCTCGCTTCCCTATCTGTCACTACCACCGTCTGTCGGTGTCTATCTCCCACAAATGACTTATGCATTGGAATTCCGTCTACGTTACTTCCTAGGGCGTAGCGCACGAAATTTTCTTCAAGTACATTGTTCTTAGTCCGGGAGCATCGTGAGAAACGAAAGCAGCGTTCAGCGTATACCAAGGGAGTGAGAAAACCGTTGTTTACGACATTAACACACAGGACAAAAAAATTACTCCCCCTTAGCAGAAATCATGCTAAAACACCACCCCTAGCAGCGACAACAGCCTCAATTCGGCGAAGTTGAATTTTCAGGTAAGCCACATCCATCTATGGTCAGTTAGTCAGTTACATGTTCCATAGAGCATTTCAACGGTTCATTACCGAAATGATGTGGAACGAGTCAGTTTACACGATATGTATGTGTGATTAGTTGAAATGGCTCTAAGCACTATGGGATGTAACATCTGAGGTCATCATTCCCCTAGACGTTGCACTACTTAAACCTAACTAACCTAAGAACATCACACACATCAAAGCCCGAGGCAGGATTCGAACCTGCGACCGTAGCAGCAGCGCGGTTCCTGACTGAAGCGCCTAGAACCGCTCGGCCACAACGGCCGGCATGTGTCATTAGTGTTAACATTAATGAAGACATTATGATTTTAGTCCTACTCGTCCAACTACACGTATAAACAAGTTTTGATGACCTTTCTCATAATAACAAATGAGAAAGGACGATCTGTACGTACTTTACATAAATTTTTTATAGCAAAGATCGCGTTCAAAACTGTTTTTTTATTGACTGGTCTCGACAGGTAAGACTGTCATCCTCAAATCTTTAAAAACTTTTTTTTAGTTGTAGCTTATGTTCCATTGTGCGTTCATTACTCATGCCATTTTACGTTTTGGTGGAGAGAATATTGCACATTCCACAAACATTTATCAAAAGTTAAATTGCAAACAGTCTGTCACAACTAAGTTGCACTATGTATTTCGAGAGAGAAGATCACAAGATGTGCTTAGCTCGTCATTGAATGCAAAGACTGGCATAAGTACTCTCTTTTAACATATATTACGGATATCAACGAAGGACATGCCAAGTTCCATAAGGTACATTTTAGCTTGTGCGAATTTTTGCTTGTGACAAGCCTGTTTGTAATATTATTTTTGACTAACCTGTGTGGAACGTGCAATATACTCTCCGCTAAAATGTTAACATGACATAAGTAATGAACGCATAATGGAACACAGCGTACAATCAAAAACGTTTCTTTAACTATAAACAAGTTTTTGTATTCTTTTTTACTATGTACCAATTTGACAGAAAAAATACATCCATGAAATAGAAGGAGTTGTCCAACAGAAATGATTTTAAGTTATAATTAAAACTTGCTTTGTAACTGCCAGACATTTTGTGTTACTGGGCAAATGAGCAATGATTATTTTTTGCTGCATGTTGAACTGCCTTCGGAGCCTCTGACGACGTAAAATGGGTAATAAAGGTGATATATCCCTCTAGTGCCGAAGGCAAGGACATCATCGCTCTTCTCAGATTTTCACGGGTTATTTATGACGAATTCCGTTAGCGAATATATGTGTTGTGACGGCGCAGTTAAAATGTCTAGCTGCTTGAAGATGTATCTACAAGACGTCCGTGGGTTAACATACGATTTTTACTGCTCGCTATTGTGCAGTCAATACTTTCTTTCTAAGTGGTGAGGCACCCTGGAAAATTATTCCATAAGACATTATTGAGTGTAGATATGCAAAATGTGTCAAGAAAACTAAACTAACTCCTCCTGCACAGGCCATGAAGGCTCAAACATACCGACTGGTAGCCGTATCATCCTCAGCCCACAGGCGTCACTGGAAGCGGATGTGGAGGGGCATGTGGTCAGCACACCGCTCTCCCGGCCACGTGGCAGTTTACGTGACCGGAGCCGTTACTTCTCAATCAAGTAGCTCCTCAGTTTGCCTCACAAGGGCTGAGAGCACCCCGCTTGCCAACAGCGCTCGGCAGAACGGATGGTCACCCATCCAAGGGCTAGCACAGCCCGACAGTGCTTAACTTCAGTGATCTGACGGGAACCGGTGTTACCACTGCGGCAAGGCCATTGGCTAAAATGTGTCAAGAGGTTGATTCGTTTGTCTCCAACATTAGCTATTTTACGAAGAGTAAAAGTAGCTGAACTTAATTGTTTGAGAAGCTCAGTAATATGTTTCCTCCAGTTCAAGCTTTTATCAATATATCGATTATGTTGAGCTACCACATTTGTTGCGATGTCAATTGCTACGTTTCAGCCACCGTACCAAATTGTCCCAAAAAATATTCGGTCTAGCCGGGTGATTAAGCGGGCCAGTCGAGGGGCAGTGGGATGTCTGAAATTTCGTTAAACCGGGAACATGTGCTAGTAACTCTTTTAATATAGCTGTTGTCGTCTCCGAAGACGAGAGTGTTCACAGTAAACACACCATGGAGATATAGAAGGAAGGGAAACACTTGCTCAGAAAGAATGGATGATTTTCGGAGGTGAGGCAACATGCTGTCCGCTATGACACTCTTTCTTACCTCGTTATCTTGCAGATGACGAAATTTGTTGAGGTGTTACGTACGCATTTCGTCCCACATTGGCTTACGTTATCACAAGGCCAGTGTACAGTCACGGGAAAAGACGCACGGTTCCCCAGCAGGAACATACAACGGAAATAGATCTCCATATAAGTTCTAATGTTATACCCATCGTGCTGTTCCGATTAGACCACCCAAACGCGATAGTTAATGATAAAACTCCTTCAGAAACTACGAGGAAGATATCTTCTATAAATTTAAATTGTTTCGTAAGGGAGGGGTCATCGTAACATTTCTCGTTGCCAACAGTCTCTGAAAAACAGCAGCAAAGAACTGCGTGCGCAAAGAGATAAGTTTTCCCATAAGGAATTTTTCTTACCGTGCAAGACGCTTTCTTTTCCGAAATCTCGATAGCGTCCCACCTACTCTTGTCCTCACTGGGTAAAATATTAGTCTCCAACTTAAAAGAGTTCATTTGTCTGTTCAACGTATCAGGCGGTTGCTTGTCCCTCCACAAGACGTACGTGACGGTAGCGAAGTGATGTGTAAGTGCCAGTCGGTTATACGGAGACAGCGGACTAAGATGGGTCGATGTAGAGACGTGACAGAACGGCAGAAAGGAGTTATCACGACTGAACATGTAAATCACCACACCGTGAATGAAGTTTGCCTATTAGTTGGTGTATCAACGAGGCCTGTTTGACCATCAAACCTGCCATCAAACCTACCATAAAAACTGCCATCAAACCTACCAGAGCAAACGTGACTAGCCATCTCTGATGTTCCGGTTGCCACTAGCTCATGTCAATACCTTCCAAATTTCACCAAAGCCTTTCACACTAAGGTATCTAGGAGAATGATTGCAGTGGGGAGTTTGACTGAAATATAGCCTCAGAGGTGTAGTTGCTAAGAAAATATTTGATTGACAGAGGATTCGTTGTACGAATTTTGGAGTGAACATTTAGTAGCGCGTGCTTCGTCCGCCTGATTAAAAAATGCGCTCCCCACAGAGAGTTGGTTGGTTCTGTGAGAAATTTAACTTGTGATATATAATCAAAACAGCGTACGCTCGCAGTTTCGTGACCGATGATCATCAATGTATTCAACAGTCAGAAATTTCAGTCTTTTTTAAACACAGGCTGACATTGCAGACTTGTTACGACAGCGTGTGAATAGCGTAAACTGTATCCTCTGCCTATTGGGACACTGAGCAGCAATGGTGTCGTCTCCCGACCTTACCGCACTACCGTGAATAGTGCGATTGGTTAGGCTCCCCTATGAGCTAGAAAATCTCTGATTGCACCTTCGCGATCTTTTCGTGAGATTTATGCAGGTGCCAATGAATCTCATTCTGGCGTCTGCCTTTATTACTCTTAGTTTTATGCGGTCGTTCCACTTCAAATCGTTCCGTATGCGTATGCCTACTCCCAGGTATTTGATGGATGTGACTGTTTGCAGAGATTAGTCATCAATTGTGAAATCGAACAACAACGGATCATTGCGTCAGTTCAAGTGCTGTAGGTCAGATTTGTTTGTGTTGAACATCAACTGCCAGTGCTATGCAGGGTTTTCCTAGCGTTAGCGACTTCTGTATATATAATAGAATCATCCATGAACAGCCACATATATCTTCCGATATTACCCGCAAAGTCATTTAAATTTAGTGTGACTTTTCGATATGCACAAAAACTTCGTCTGCAGAAAGAATAAATGATTTGCATACTATAATTTTTCTTCCAATTTTTTCCGTGATCTAGTCAATAATAACGCGAAAGCTTATTCTTCACAGGAACCACTGGATATGTCCGGAACAGCCAGCTGCACGGAGAGGTCAGAACAATCAGCCGTATGTCGGGCTACCTGGATATTATTGACAATACATGGCGAATATGTTCAACGGAAAGTGTGTCACGTGTCACATTTGCCCAACGACATTTATCAAGTTGAACACCAGCTAAGCCGGGTGGAATTGCAGTATTTCCAGAGCCAATGCCCTTTCTTTGATTTGTTTGCTGCTAATTTCTTGCATTTTGCGACGAAACATACTTCCTTTAGACGCTGCAGCTCCATGAAGTGTTCATAATGTGATCATTTTGTGTATGAATTGGTTTTACGTTCCTTTGGCTTCTCTTTTGTGAGCTGCAGAAAAGTAGCGACAGCTCCGTACATATACTCGTACATCTACATGTATATTCTCCAAACCTTTTTATGGTGCGTGGCGGATGATAGTTTAGGTACCACTGTCACTTGCCCCTTTTCCTGTTCAATTAGCGAATGTTTCGCGGAAAGAACAATTGCTGGTAAGCTTCCGTGTGTCTCTCTAATTTTACCTTCGTGGTCTTTTCGCGGGATATACGTAGGAGGAAGAAATACACTGGCTGACGCTTCTAGGAACGTACGTTCTCGGAACTTCTACAGCAAACTAAACCGTGATACAGAACGCCTCTCTTGCACCGTCTGCCACTAGAGTTAGCTTAGCATCTCCGTGACGCTTTCGCGTGTACTAAATGAACTTGTAAGGTAACGCGCTGCTCTTCTTTCGATCTTCTCTATTTACTCCATCAATTCTATTTGCTATAGATTCCAAACTGACAAGCAACATTCAAGTATTGGTCCAACGAGGGCTTTGTAAACTACTTATTTTGTTGGTGAACTAAATTTCCCGAGGGATCTTCCAACGAATCTCATTCTGACATTTGCCTTAGCTGCGCTGTCTTATGTGGTCGTTCCACTTTAAATCGATTCATGCGCATACTCCTAGATATTTTACGGATCTGAGTGTCTCCAGTGACTCTTCTGCAATTTTGTAATCGTACAATAATGGGTCTAAAAAATGGTTCAAATGGCTCTGAGCACTATGGGACTCAACTTCTAAGGTCATTAGTTCCCTAGAACTTAGAACTAGTTAAACCTAAGTAACCTAAGGACATCACAAACATCCATGCCCGAGGCAGGATTCGAACCTGCGACCGTAGCGGTCTTGCGGTTCCAGACTGCAGCGCCTTTAACCGCACGGCCACTTCGGCCGGCAATAATGGGTCTCTGTGCCTATTTATACTTGAGGGTCAACTACTAATTCGTGAGCCAAGAGTCGACCATCTGAATGTCCTCTTGCATTTCGCTATGTCGTCGCTACTTGTCTGTATACAACAGCATATCCGCGAAAAGCCTGAAGGAACTTCGACTTTATCCTGTAGGTCATTATACACTGAAGCGCCAAAGAAACTGGTGTAGGCATGCGTATTTAAATACAGAGATATGCAAACAGGCAGAATATGGCGCTGCGGTCGGCAACGCTTATATAAGACAAGTGTCTGGCACATTTGTTAGATCGGTTGTTGCTGCTATAATGGCATGTTATCAAGATTTAAGTGAGTTTGATCGTGGTGTTATAGTCGGCGCACGAGCTATGGGACACAGCACCTCCGAGGTAGCGGTGAAGTGGAGATTTTCCTTTACGACCATTGTGCAAGTGTACCGTGAATATCAGTAATCCACTAAAACATCAAATCTCCGAAATCGCTGCCGCCGGAAAAAGAACTTGCACGAACGGGACCAACGACGACTGAAGAGAATCGTTCAACATGACAAAAGAGCAACCCTTTCGCAGATTGCTGCAGATTTCAGTGCTGGGCCATTAACAACTGTCAGCTTGCGAGCCATTCACCATAACATCATCGATATGGGCTTTCGGAGCCCTCGTGTACCCTCGATGGCTGCACGACACAAAGCTTTACGCCTCGCCTGGGCCCGTCAACACCGACATTGGATTGTTGATGGCTAGAAACATGTTGCTTGGTTGGACGAGTCTCGTTTCAAATTTTATCGAGCGGATGGACGTGTACGAGTATGGAGACAACCTCGTGAATCCATGGACCCTGCATGTCACCAGGGGACTGTTCAAGCTGGTGGAGGTTCTGTAATGGAGTGGGGAATGTGCAGTTGGAGTGATATGGGACCGCTGATACGTCTGGATATGACTCTGAGACGTGACACATACATAATCATTCTATCTGATCACCTGGATCCATTCATGTCCATTGTGCATTCCGACAGACTTGGCCAATTGCAGCAGGACATTGCGACACCCTACACGTCCAGAACTGCTGCAGAGTAGCTTCAGGAACACCCTTCTGAGTTTAAATACTTCCGATGGCCATCAAACTCCCCAGACATGAACATCATTGAGCATATCTGGGATGCCTTGCAACGTGCTTTTCAGAAGAGATCTCCACCCTCTCGTACTCTTAAGGATTCATGGTGTCAATTCCCTGCAGCACAACTTCAGACATTAGTGGAACCAATGGCACGTCCTGTTGCGGCACTTCTGCGTGCTAGCGGGGACCCTGCACTATGTTAGATAGACCAGTTTCTTTGGCTTTTCATTGTATATATTTTGAGAAGTAATGGCCTTGTATCACTCCCTTGGGGTGGGCCCGAAAGCGACATTAGCGTCTGACGATTTGCCTCTGTTGAGAACGACATAGTGTACTGTGTCTACTACGAAATCTTCAGTCCAGTCACTCAGCTGGTCTGATATTCTGTAGGGTCGTAATTTGCTCATTAGTTGGCAGTGCGGAACTGTGTCGAATGCCTCACGGAAGTCGAGGAACATAGCATCTACCTAGGCGCCCGTATCTAATGCTGTTTGGTCTTGTGGACGAGTACAGCGAGCCGGGCTTCACACGATCGTTGTGCATCTTCATATTTTCGCGGCGCAAAGACTGATCAATAAAATTTCGGCCGTGTAGCCGCATAAATTCGACTTCTAATATTTCGGCTGAATACCGCCCAGTCATCTCACTCTGAAGATGGCTGGACGGTATTCAGCCGAAATATTAGAAGAAGAAGTCGAATTTATGAGGCTGCACGCCAGAAATTTTATGGGTCACACGATCATTGTTACCGGAAACCACATTCGCTCGTAAAGAGGAGATTTTCGGTATCCAGAAACGTCGTAATGCGTGAGCAGTAAACATGTTCCAAAATTCTGCAACAGACCGATATCAGGGATGTTGGTCTATACTTCTCTGGGTCTATTCGATAAACCTTCTTGAAAGCGGGAAAGTCCCGAGCACTTTTGGGAAGGGAAAAAAAAAAAAAAACACGCTTTTGCAAACAAACACTGAGGCCAGAGGTTCAAATGGCTCTGAGCACTATGGGACTCAACTTCTGAGGTCATTAGTCCCCTAGAACTTAGAACTAGTTAAACCTAACTAACCTAAGGACAGCACACACATCCATGCCAGAGGCAGGATTCGAACCTGCGACCGTAGCGGTCTCGCGGTTCCAGACTGCAGCGCCAGAACCGCACGGCCACTTCGGCCGGCGAGGCCAGAGGAGAATCTAGTTCTTTCGCATACTGTGTGTAGAATCATACTGGTAATTGGTATCCCATCAGTTTCAGTGGCCTTTCCTCTTTGTGCAGCTTCAGTTGTTTTCATGTCCCTTGGTCATTTAATTTGATAAGTGATTTTCACGTTCGTGTGACAATGTAAAGGATGAACTACTGTGCGATCTTCCTCGGTGAAATAGTTTTGGAAAAAGACGTGTAGTATTTCGAATGGATTTAGTGAAAAAAGTAGTACACAGTTTTTCGAATTCTTTCACCGTGCTGCGCGGGGTAGCCGTGCGGTCTCGGGCACCTTGTCACGGTTCGCGCGGCTTTCCCCGTAGGAGGTTAGAATCCACCGTCAGGAATGGGTGTGTGTGTTTGTCCTTAGCGTAAGTTAGTGTGTAAGCCTAGGGACCGATGACCTCAGCAGGTTGGTCCCATTGAACCTTATCACAAATTTCGAAAATTTCTTTCAGCGTAGTGTGTTGCTACTTCGATTTTCCGTGCACATCAAGAAGACACACTGAAAGCTGTGTCCGCCTCCGTAGCGTAGCGGTAGCGTTACCGCCTACCACGCAGGGAACCCGGGTTCGATTCCCGGCAGGAGACTGGGTGTTGTGTGTCCGTCATCATTTCATCATCATTGACGCGAACTTCCCCGAAAGGGGCCTCTCGGCCAACAATGCCACACGATCATTTCATTTCACTGAAAGCTGTGAACAGTGACAGTGCTACAAAATTCCCTCGAGGTATCACCAAAGCTTTGAGGTGTCCGTGTTAGTCTCCATTAACACCGGACACGCAACGTTCTGTTTGTGGGAAAATGTGCTTGCGAGCCTACGTGAAGAACGCCGCGTGGCTGAGGGGAGTGTGTCACGTAGCGCAGGGCGGCAGCGCGCCACGTGCGAGGCGGGGCGAGGTGTTTACGTGGTCGGCACGGCTCGCTGCGCGCCTCTCGGCCGGTCGATAAGTTGGCCGAGGGGTCGCGCACGCGCCCAGCGGGACAGCGGCCGACCTACTTGGCGCTCCACGCCGCAGCTCCGCGACACACTACGACACGCCACGACACTCGTGCCCGCCAGCCTCTCCTCTCCTCTCCTCTCGCAACCGCTGCTCCACACGGCACTCGCCCCCTGTTTCGAAAACAGAGCGGTTTCGGGCGCTCTTCCCTGACTCACAATCCCAGTCTGGCTGGCCGTCTGAACTGTCTTTGCGTCACCTTTCTTGGTCCGAAAGCATCGGTGGATTATGAGAAGGCCTTCAAACGGGAACTTCAGGGAAGTTTGAGGAGAGTATAGCGTTACCCAGTATTTAACAAAGTCATTTCAGAGATTGTATGCTGATAGCAATATTAAGATACGAATCGGCTCAATCAGTAGTACAAGAATGAGATAAATCGCACTGGAGTCAGACAATGATTTTTTTCTTTCCCTCTTTTAATGGAATAAAATGAAGAATAGCATGAGATGCGCAACGATAAACTGTTCGAAACTATAAAAGTGTACGACTGATCCCGGCGGAGGTTCGAGTCCTCCCTCGGGCATGGGTGTGTGTGTTTGTCCTTAGGATAATTTAGGTTATGTAGTGTGTAAGCTTATAGACTGATGACCGTAGGAGTTAAGTCCCATAGGATTTCACACGCATTTGAACATAAGATTTCACACGCATATAAAAGTGTAAAAAACAACGTACAATAATAAATGGTCGGAGAAAAAACCTATGATAACTACCCGATCCTTCTCGCTTGTACCCTTACATATTTGTGGAAAATGAACTCCCGGGGATAATGTTTGTATTGCAATAACAGTACTGTTTTTATGAGTTATTTCCGATGGGTTACTTGTGTTCTTCCACTAAGTGTGCTAACTATAGTATATACTCGTAGTATATACTTCACTATACCCTGAATGTATTACTTCATTGTCGGCCGGTGTGGCCGTGCGGTTCTAAGCGCGTCAGTTTGGAACCGCGTGACCGCTACGGTCGCAGGTTCGAATCCTGCCTCGGGCATGGATGTGTGTGATGTCCTTAGGTTAGTTAGGTTTAAGTAGTTCTACGTTCTAGGGGACTGATGACCTCCGTAGTTAAGTCCGATAGTGCTCAGAGCCATTTGAACCATTTATTACTTCATTACTGGATTTTCTTTCACTTACATACAGGGTATATCAAATAGAATCATTCGATTTTTAAAAAATCACAACTGTTACGTAATTTGAGATACGTGCGTGAACAACGTACTGTTGGAAAGAGCAAACTCTCGAGTGTTACATGGTTACCTCTAGGTAGTTCCACTGGCGTCTAGAAGTGTGGGAATTTTTAAATCAAAGGGTTACTGAATATAACTCTGTTGAGTAGTCTGGTGGCCCGAATAAATTTTACAAAAGTAACGGCTGTTGGAATATTATTTTACAATTCATCGACTAGTTGGAGTTAGTTTTTTCTTATCTGTTATGCCCCTAAGACTCGGCAGAGCGTAGGCACTCTATTGCGTTAGTATGCAATGCGTGTTGCCTATATTGCAGTCATCTACTCCGCGTGAAAGGTGAAGAGCGGAGCTGCTAATACATCTTCCTCCACTTAGAGACACTCATCCCTAAGGTTTTCTTGTAGAAAATCGCTCTGTCAGTTTACTGGGATAGGTAGTACGAAGATGCAGCACACCTACTTAGTAGACCCTGCTAGTTCGGTAAAAACTCGTCGTCCCAGGTCCGGCGAGCTCAATAAAACGACGCCAAACAGCACGAGGAAACGGCAGCGGACGTGTCTAACAATAGCTGTCGCCCATAACGTGACCTTCACGGGTTCGACAAAAATATTGAAAAACCGCGAGAAATGTGTGCTTGAACACAAATCCAGATGCTAGCCAAGCCTGCAGGCTGTGCTGTTGTCTTTGACCGCGAACGGCGCCTGTGCAATGCCTCAATGCGTTGCAAGTGTCGGTCGTTGTCGTGAGAGCATCGCATCGGAGCTAACATAAGTCAGATTGTTGGTGATAGTATTTGTTCGATAGCCGCCACTGCCACTTAATTTGCAGGAGCTACAAGGAGGGACAGTTAATTAATGTGGTTGCTGCCAAATGACGATGCGTCCAGTATTATCGTCTATGATGTGTCGAGATGTGTATAGCTAGAATTTGACTATCGTATTGACATTTGTTATGTTAAAAGCGGTGCCAATAGTGAACACATGGGATGTGAGTTGGAAACTTGTAAAAATATTGCCGGCCGGAGTGGCCGAGCGGTTCTAGGCGCTACAGTTTGGAACCGCGCGACCGCTACGGTCGTAGGTTCGAATCCTGCCTCGGGCATGGATGTGTGTGATGTCCTTAGTTTAGTTAGGTTTAAGTAGTTCTAAGTTCTAGAGGGATGATGACCTTAGAAGTTAAGTCCCATAGTGCTCAGAGCTATTTGATTTGTAGAAATATTCTGCGTACGCCAGAGGTAATTAAGAATAACCCTTTGTTCGAGAAGATTAAGCGTCTGTGCTTCGGAGACTCACAAATGCAGGACTGGATTTTCATTCTCTTGTTAGCTGTTCGTGTCGGCTCTGGCTACTTAACAAGAGCTGACAAGAAGTGCAAAGAAATATAAGTGTTCATCCAGAACAAAATTGCTCTGGTAGATAATAATGCAGAAGGTAGATTTCACTTATTGATTTTGTACAAAACTTAAATGTTATCGTTAGCTTAAAAACAGCCGAATACAAAAGTACTTGCAATTTAATCTCGTTATTAAATACTTAATTACTTAAAACCCCTTTCTCTTCTTCCTTCTGCAATTTAAAGCAATAATTACATCTTGTAATTTTGTAGTAAAAATGTAATAGTTCTCTCCAGTTTAAAATTTTTTCACTAATACAAATATCGCTTGTTGAGTTGTTGCAGTGAGGTAAATGGCTAGGAGGAAATCATAGGACTGCTGCGGGTTGCGGAGTTGCTGTAATGGCGGTAGGGTAAGTTTTTGGCATGTGCGAAGTTCCGTTGTAGAGCAGATAAAAGCTGGGGAGTTCGTGAGAGCAGGCTTCGAGTGGGACAGCAGCAGCAGTGGTTAATTGATTGTGGTGGGTGTAGAGTTCCGAAATCCAGAGTGTGCCGAAGAATGCGCGTGCGCACAGAGGTGGCGTCGTCTTCTGACATCGAAAGTTACACCCACTCGCGTTACAGTGACGGATTTTGTAGTTCTTATCGCCCTGATCTTTATTTTATAGCTAGCTTTGTTTTCGTAACACGTTACACGAGTTGCAGTCGGATTTTACTTTTCCTGTGACTGTTTACCCATACAGGAGGACAAATATCTTAAAGGAGAAGGTAATTTAAGTACCTGGACAAAGAAAAAGAATACCCTTTGTTTAAACAAGAACGTAAATAGATGAAAACTTTTTAATAAAAACTGTTATACGAGTGAAAAGCCGGCTCTATTGAAAAGAGAGTATCCCTACGTGCCGCCTCCATCTGTTGCCAAATGAGGATGTATCCAGTATTGTCGAAAATGATCGTTTTGGTGGTACAGGCGTTATGGCGTGGGGAGGTATAATATTGCATGGGCGTACTATTTCCAAACTTTGAACACGGTACTCGCAGCGGTCAACGTTATTGAGACACTGTTCTCTTTTCCCAATGTGCTTGGTTTTAGGGGAGCATTCGAACATGACATCATTTTGGTGGATGACAGCGCGTGGCCGCATCGGACAGCACAGGTAGACGAGCTCTCGTAAGGAGAGGATATTCGGCGAATGGACTGGCCTGCCCAGTCCCCCGACTTAAATGTCATCGAACACGTGTGAGATGCGTTGGGGAGACACTGCAGCACGTCTGTACGCACCATCGACCATCCAGCAGTTGTCAAACGCGCTGGTGGAAGAATGAAACGCACAACCACAGGAACTCCGTACCAAACTTGTGGCCAGTATGGGAGTACTTTGCAGAGCTTGCATTGCTGTCTGTGGTGATCACACACTTTATTAAGAACTATATACCGCCTTTTGTAACGTCCAGAGGATCATCATGAATCACGGTGATTTTAGAGTAATTATAGCCTTTCAATGTGTCATTTCTGTTTGTCTTATTGCGTATTTCTTTCAGCTACCTTCTCTTCTAAACAGTAGCAGTTAACTCTATGAGTGGTCCAAGCTTCACCGAGCTGTGTTACTTGGCAGTGACACTTTCGTCCTTAAGTTTTGCGCACCAGTGTATTATTCAAAGAACTATCAACTCACGTCTCACACATTAGATACGTTTTACGTAGACAATATTGCTTCTCTACCTCGAACAAATGGAATGTATGCCTGGAAGGACAGCGATGCATTCTGGACTTACTACAGGTGCAGAATGCTCAGAGCGCAATTGACCTTATTCGTTTGTATTCATTTTGAGGAAAAGAGGATAATACGTCTGTAGACCTAAATCATTGTACCTGTTATTCCATTTTCCCGATGACGCGAGTGGCCCTGTGTATTCCCCTCTGAAACTCAACAAAGGGCAAGTTTTATACTGTACCCTTAGCCATGCTCACATTTCAGTTCATCGAACATTAACAGAAAACTGCCGACAAGTGGTAAGCTATGCATAAGGCGATGGAAAATATCCCAGCAAACGACATTTTTACGTCGAGCAGATGTACACTGGAGACGACGGTTTCTGTGGTTTGCGTAGATCGCTCCAGGCAAATGCCAGCACGGTTCCTTTGAAAGCGCACGGCCAATTTCCTGCCCCATTCTTGAAAATATCCAAGCTTATCATCCGTGTCTAATGACCTTGACAAGCCGGCCGTTGTAGCCGAGCGGTTCTAGGCGCTTCAGTCTGGAACCGCGCGACCGCTACGGTCGCAGGTTCGAATCCTGCCTAGGGCATGGATGCATGTGATGTCCTTAGCCTAGTTAGGTTTAAGTAGTTGTAAGTTCTAGGGGACTGATGACCTCAGAAGTTAAGTCCCATAGTGCTCAGAGCCATTTGAACCATTTGACCTTGACGTCAAGGGGTTTTAAACTTTAATCTTCGTTTCTTTCTTTTACCGGAGGTGTAAAGTTCCCACTATGATACGTAAGCTAAGCGTAATGTAGGATAAACTAAGAACGAAAGAGTAATAATTACGTCCCAACAACGCAACGGGAGAATAAAATACTACAGTCAATTGAAGCAGACGAGTTCCGTGAGAAGTATAGTAACATTCCTTGTGCAATAGCGATATTTTGGTGTAAGTATCACTGCAATTCCCCAGACATAGTCGGTTCGAATGCAGGTGAGCGAGAGAGCAGCTTTTTACCACCAGGCTTTTCATCATTTAATTACGTTTTGCATAGCACGCTGGTAGAGTGACATAGTTTTGAATAATCTGTGACCTTGATACTATAACAGACCATTAAATTTCAACAAATGCTATCTATTCTTCGTTACCTGCTTAACTTTTTCTGTTCATCTAGAAGACTATCTCTCCAGTTCTCAGGAAGCAACATCCCAGATCCAGGTAGATATGATAACATTGCATTCACTTCGTTAAAATATGTAATGAGTATCTTTGCAAATTCCTTAATATAGCTATTCCACGGCTGGTCTTTCCCGTCCCTCACAGCCTTTCTTACCAAGTACATGTTTACAGCGTATTATCCAGTACTTTAAAACTTTGTCTATTGATACTTCACATCTTCGTCGCTGAAGATACGTTCCTTATATCGCTTGGTCAATCAGCAATCTGCTATTCTAGCGCATGCTCAAAGCCAGAATTACTTCTAATACTTCATACGCAATTAAAATGAAATAATACACTCCTGGAAATTGAAATAAGAACACCGTGAATTCATTGTCCCAGGAAGGGGAAACTTTATTGACACATTCCTGGGGTCAGATACATCACATGATCACACTGACAGAACCGCAGGCATATAGACACAGGCAACAGAGCATGCACAATGTCGGCACTAGTACAGTGTATATCCACCTTTCGCAGCATTGCAGGCTGCTATTCTCCCATGGAGACGATCGTAGAGATGCTGGATGTAGTCCTGTGGAACGGCTTGCCATGCCATTTCCACCTGGCGCCTCAGTTGGACCAGCGTTCGTGCTGGACGTGCAGACCGCGTGAGACGACGCTTCATCCAGTCCCAAACATGCTCAATGGGGGACAGATCCGGAGATCTTGCTGGCCAGGGTAGTTGACTTACACCTTCTAGAGCACGTTGGGTGGCACGGGATACATGCGGACGTGCATTGTCCTGTTGGAACAGCAAGTTCCCTTGCCGGTCTAGGAATGGTAGAACGATGGGTTCGATGACGGTTTGGATGTACCGTGCACTATTCAGTGTCCCCTCGACGATCACCAGTGGTGTACGGCCAGTGTAGGAGATCGCTTCCCACACCATGATGCCGGGTGTTGGCCCTGTGTGCCTCGGTCGTATGCAGTCCTGATTGTGGCGCTCACCTGCACGGCGCCAAACACGCATACGACCATCATTGGCACCAAGGCAGAAGCGACTCTCATCGCTGAAGACGACACGTCTCCATTCGTCCCTCCATTCACGCCTGTCGCGACACCACTGGAGGCGGGCTGCACGATGTTGGGGCGTGAGCGGAAGACGGCCTAACGGTGTGCGGGACCTTAGGCCAGCTTCATGGAGACGGTTGCGAATGGTCCTCGCCGATACCCCAGGAGCAACAGTGTCCCTAATTTGCTGGGAAGTGGCGGTGCGGTCCCCTACGGCACTGCGTAGGATACTACGGTCTTGGCGTGCATCCGTGCGTCGCTGCGGTCCGGTAACAGGTCGACGGGCACGTGCATCTTCCGCCGACCACTGGCGACAACATCGATGTACTGTGGAGACCTCACGCCCCACGTGTTGAGCAATTCGGCGGTACGTCCACCCGGCCTCGCGCATGCCCACTATACGCCCTCGCTCAAAGTCCGTCAACTGCACATACGCTTCACGACCACGCTGTCGCGGCATGCTACCAGTGTTAAAGACTGCGATGGAGGTCCGTATGCCACGGCAAACTGGCTGACACTGACGGCGGCGGTGCACAAATGCTGCGCAGCTAGCGCCATTCGACGGCCAACACCGCGGTTCCTGGTGTGTCCGCTGTGCCGTGCGTGTGATCATTGCTTGTACAGCCCTCTCGCAGTGTCCGGAGCAAGTATGGTGGGTCTGACATACCGGTGTCAATGTGTTCTTTTTTCCATTTCCAGGAGTGTATTAAACAAAAGTTATTTATTAAATAAAAGAAAAAAGATAAAACATCTAAACCTCCACCGTTCCCATGTAATATCGTATACGTAATTGTGACTCTTTCCATTGTTTTTTTCGCACGTGCGCCCGTTCTATAAGTTTGTTTCCTCTCGTCCGATTCACAGTAAGTGGAATACAGGAGGCAGGGCTCAATCTGCGACCGTACCTGCTTATGTCGCTCGGAGTCCTAGGAACCATGACTCCATGGATGTCCATGAGAGGACCCCTTTGCATCCAGTCACAAGCACCATGTCTCCGAATGTTATCATACATGTTGTTTTCTTTTGTTTTTGCGTCTGTCCAGTAGCTCTTTCATCTTGGTGCGGTTTGATCCCTGCTGGTGTCACTATCTTCTACGAGGCAGTTATTTTGGTATCTGCCGTGGTTACTCCTTCTCTTCTTCCCTCGTTGTAGTTTTCTGATTCCTTAAAGAGAATTCCATTCACGATTTCGCTAAGTTTGCGCCGTAGCCTTTCTTCCCTCGGTGTTACAGGTAGTATTTGATTCTGGAAAAGATCATTTCATGGCCTGCCACTATTGTCTATAAAACTCTAATACTACATGCTCCTTCACGACTACACTCATTAATCAGCAGATTGTGGCATTTTCCGTACCCCTCCTGTGGAGGCTTGAGAGAGTTGTTTTCCGAGGGTCGGATGGCGTGTTTAAGCTTGGTGGTCCCTTTAATGCTATTCGAGAGGAGTAAGCAATACATCACTTGATTTTCCTCTCCAATAACTTTCATAACCATATCAATACAATACTTAGTACGGTCAATCACCAAAGATTTCCACAAGACAAAGGTACAAAATTGCCACACTACTCTGAGGGAAGAATAGGGGTTCTACATCAGCACTCACTATGACCCACACGAATTTCAAATATTAGTCAAGGCAGTCTTAGTAGAACCAGCGGCTTATCGCTTTTATTTCCAAAAAGCAAGAATCTGTCAGTAAATCGTTCCAATGAAAACCAGGAATGACTAGAAAGAAATGGAAGAGCACCATCCTTGTAGCGATATCATGTAGCTCTTACGTTGGTGAAGGGTCGATTTTACTTGCAGATTCACGATTAAAAGAAAACAAGTGTCATGGATTATCCCTACACGCATCCTCGTCCATCGCTGAAGATGCTCTGTTTCAATATCTTTGATACTGGCAGGTAATAAAATCATAAAAAGATATAGTCCAAATGAATTATCAGTAAACTTTAACATTTTTTCTTTTTAACTCATTTTTACTCGCTCGCTTTCTTATTCGTCTGGTTGTTCTGCACAAATCTTACAATTGATTTCAAACTAACTTCCCCATGAGCTGGAGACTTGAAACGTTCAACATAACTCATAAATGGATGACAATGCAATATTAACTCGCTTTCTTGTCCGGTGTGTGGGTGAGGGTACTTTGTTTTTCGGTCTTTCCGATGAGCTAGAGGCTTGAAACTTTCCACATGGCTCAGAACTGGATGGCAATGCAATATTAAGTCGCTTTATTGTCTGGTGTGTGGCGGAGGGTACTTTGTGTACCACTGCAATGCCTTGTTTTCCTATTCCAGTCGCGATGTTCCGCGGTAAGAACGACTGCGAGACAAGTTGCATACGAGGAGCAACAAAAAATATGCATTTCCGGTACCGTGAACCGATTCCGGGCATCTTAGGTGAGAGCCAGGTATCCTTGCCACTAGGTCTTTTCGCGAGGTACGCGTAGCAGGTTTGGTTGACTCAGATCAAGAGAAACTGAAATAAACTTGAAATTTACCACGTATCTCTCTTGTAACCTTATCAATATGTTTGAAATGGTTTGAAAAATTACACACACTCAAGGGTAAAATCAGAAAAAATTATTTAAATAAAAATCTTTTTAACATAAGAATTTTTGAAACGGACTAAAAAGTATAAAATCATTTCTTCTAGCCCCATACAGACACCATTAAAACTTTTGTACTTGTACATTTATAATCACTGAAATGTCCCCTTAGAAAAATTATGAATGACTGTGCTGGTAAAACTTCTATGTTATAAAGACAGTTGAGTAAAACTCTGTGTACTCAAGCAGTTTGCTCTTTACTTATTCTGATCATCACTAGACTGACACACAATATTTTCAGCGCAACGCAATCTGACTTTCAAAAATCCGTACAAAAGAATGGCCCTGACTAACAATAACCTATACCTTTCATGAATCACTTACCTCACAAAAATCTTCGTTACTCGAACTACTGCAATACAGCTAGCGCCAATACTGCCAGCTAAATAAAAGATTCTAACTACTGAAGGCACTAACTACTGATAGGAATAGTTAGCAAATGAAAGATTTTGATAGAGAACAAACAATGTATTTACCTTAATAATGTTAAAAAGTCGTCATATATATCTATCAATTCATGACAACCATCTTTACAAATATCCTTTTTCTGGCGGACACACGTCCAGATCGTCCGCTTGTAGCAATCTCTCAAAACTCTGGCATCTCTCTCCCCACATCCACCACTGCTGATGGCTCACCTCCAACTGCCCAACGCTACGCGCTGTTCACATCCAACTGCCCAACACTACACAAGCGAGTACTCAAACAATGAGTCCAACCTGCCACAGACTGCACACGGCGCAGTCAGCGATTTTCATACAGAGCGCTACGTGGCGTTACCAACATAAAAAACTAAACAGCCTACTTACATAACTATGACAATATTTGTAAAATTACAAACGTGGAGTGTGTGCAGTTGATTACAGCAGGCGTGTAGAGAGTAGCTGTCGTTGAGGAAAAAAAAAAAAAAAAAAATCACACAACAGTTCATATCGTTTGTATGGCAGTGTTGTTAGTGACAGGTGAACTATTCATGCATCAGTTATCGATTATATACACTTCACCTTTTTTCGTTTTAAACTTTACAGGTATTGTCATAGATATTAAAAATTCACAAGCATAAATTTTCAGGGCTATCCGCATGGAATATGTTTGGGACTAGGAGAAATTATTTCATATTTTTTGATGCGTTTTAAAAATCTGTTACGTTAAAAAGTATTTTTATCCAAACAATTATTGTATACCTACAATTTCGCCAAAGCACACAAGGGAGACTCCTCGAGCGTACAGTGCCTGGGACCGCGTGAGAACACTATTTGTATGTGAGCTAATTTGTTTTCGGGTAGTACGTCCCTCGGCGTGTGCTAATCGTGGGAGGAAGACTTTCAGGTGCGAAGCCAGCAGCCTCGTATCCCGCAGTAAACAGCGCTTTGCCGCCACAACTGTCTCACACGCCTGCATTGTGCGCGCAGCGGCGGAAGTGGGACGCGCCTGGAAATGAGGTCAGAGATACCGCGGCCGGGCAGATTATTTGAGGAGCGCACACGTGTTGGCGCGCGCGCGAATTTAGGTCGACTTATCGCCGCCGCCGTCTGCTCTGCTGGGGGGCGTCAACGTCTACATCTGCTACCACTCTGGTCCCGCTTTTGTCGCTTCCACTGTGGGAAAAAAGGATTGCATGCGCTATTTATGAAGCAGGGCAAAAATATTAGTTAATCCCTTAAAAGAGCACACTGGTCGCTTTGGATCGTGTGGAACTGGTACCACGCTTTCATGTGAGCCTCTACAGCTTGTAATGGTACTTCAATTACGTAGCCGGCAGGAGTGGCCGTGCGGTTCTAGGCGTTACAGTCTGGAGCCGAGCAACCGCTACAGTTGCAGGTTCGAATCCTGCTTCAGGCATGGATGTATGTCATGTCCTTAGGTTAGTTAGGTTTAATTAGTTCTAAGTTCTAGGCGACTGATGACCTCAGAAGTTAAGTCGCATAGTGCTCAGAGCCATTTTTGAATTACGTAACTATTACGGCAACTCACCTCAACCTCTCGATACCAGCAATATTCTACTGTGTTTCTGTAAAATACTTAAGATATTTCTGTGACAACATTCAGATTTGATTTCATTAATGTAGAGGTACTTCGATAGATTGATATGTATATATTGCAATGATATTATTCTTATGTGTATTCTTTCTTTTGTCACTATGATCATTGACGTACTTGTAACTCTGATTTTTGAGCGCGTAAGCGGTTATTGAAGAGTCAAGCTTCGGTCGTCATGTTAATAAGACGCAAATTGTAGTCAGCTTATGAAATGTGAACTTTAACAGTGAGAAAGATATTTTCAAGTATGTTTTATATTGTGAGGTGATGGTTTGGAACGAGTTACGTGATATTGCAACAAAAGTAATAAAAAAGAAGTGTAACTTAAATTCGGAGTGCTGATTACTTTTTTAAATCACCATTGTCCTTATTTGCAAAAGTTTAATCTTCAAGAATGGTTTACGAAACACATCTACAAAACTTGAATATCGCAGAATAACACCTAGGCCTCTTTGCATCAGAGCCTGGAATCATCACTACCTAGACTTGCGACGATTGAGCCATGAGTTCACAACGAGCCTAGCGTGGGAAACACGAAAAGATGACTGCCTAGTTTATCCATTATTTCAAGAAATGACTTAAACTGTGCTCTAATGACACCTGCCACATAATATAACTTTGTTGTTGCCCGAAAATGCAACATTTAGCAGCGTAAGCAACACTACAATCATAATTAATTTTTGACCTTTGTTGTGGTAGGGTTGTTATAAGCTGCTGCAAGCCATGGCAATAAAGTAGTGTGTGTGTGTGTGTGTGTGTGTGTGTGTGTGTGTGTGTGTGTGTATGTGTGCGCGCGCGCCAGTCGGCTATATGGAAGAAGCATCTTATTTTGCATGGATGCTCCTGTTGACGATTTTTCTGCGTTTTAGAATTAAATTTAAGACTATTTAAACTCCACCTTATGCAAAACACAACGTTCAGAAATGTTCAAATGTATGTGAGTTCCCAAGGGACCGAACTGCTGAGGTCATCGGTCCCTAGACTGACACACTACTTAAACCAACTTACGCTAAGGACAACACACACAGCCATGCCCGAGGGAGGACTCGAACCTCCGGCGGGAGGGGCCGCGCGATTCGTGACATGGCGTCTCTAGCCACGCGGCCACACCGCGGGGCAAAAACAAAAGGTCTTGCTTCTTTATTTACCCAGACATGTTTCGGGACCTGCTGTCATCTTCTGTGTACCTCAATTAGATATTCATAGGCGCTTGCAGAACGTCTACGGAGACCTGGCAGTGAACAAAAGCACGGTGAGTCGTTGGACGAGACGTTTCTGAAAATATCGCAACAAGGTCGCGCAAACCTCTCGGATCTCTCGCGTGCCGGCCGGGCGCACACAGCTGTGACTGCTGCAATGTTGGAACGTGCGGACGCTTTCGTTCGAGGTGACCGACTGATCGTAATGAAACGCTTTGCCACTCAACTGGACGTCTCTGTTGGTGGTGCTGACACACTCGTACACTAGTTAGGGTACTCAAAGGTGTGTGCCTGCTGGGTTTCTCAGTGCCTAACAGAAGACCATAAAGAGCAACGAGGAGCCGTCTGCGCGGAGTTGCTCGCGCGTTACGAGGCTGTTCGTCGCCACAGATCCGTTGGAATCACACACTTACTGAGAAGAAAATAATGTTGCTATAATGTCATCGCCTAATATGGCAGTATCTGACGAAATGACAGCACAAATTTTGTTCATGTGTTTTACACTGCGTATCAAATACTTCCTGGTGTTTCGTCTTCTACATAGCATGGAATCTTCAAGCCCCTTTTGGATCCGTTTCTCAACGTTCCTTCAGAGAGAACATTTTTTATATGAAGAGGCAGTTACTTCTTCGTGTAAGGTTATTGAGCTCTCTATAGTCATACTCGAGATTGGTTTTACTTACTTGTTGAATTCTTTTGATCAACATTCACATGTGTTTAATTTCAAGGCTAGTTAAAATCCTTTCAGGAAGAAGTCTGAAACACCTATCAGACTTCTGACGCCACTAGCAATATGGAAGAAACTCTGAAATACACGTTCATGTGCAGTGGAGTTGCAGAAAGTTACCTAGGAACCTGTAAGATACAATTTCACATTGGTGAGTGTTGCGAAGCGTTGTGTCATGGACTCCTTGAGGCACGAAAAGGGTCAAGAGTCCATCCTGATCCATGACCGCTTAACCCTCGCCCACAAATCACTGAGACTGGTCGGAGCTGTGACGTCCCAGATGTGCTCAATATGATAACTGATGGAAAGGAGAAAAAATGGTTCAAATAGCTCTGAACACTATGGGACTTAACTGCTGAGGTCATCAGTTCCCTAGAACTTAGAACCACTTAACCCTAACTAAGGACGTCACACACATCCATGCCCGAGGCAGAATTCTAACCTGCGACCGTAGCGGTCGCACGGTTCCAGATATTGTAGCGCCTATAAGCGCTCAGCCATCCCGGCCGACGGAAAGGAGAAAGAGATGCGTGAGTTTGGGGGAGGGGGGGGGGGGCTGAGGAGTGCTTCTCAAACCATTCTGACACATTTTGGTAGCGATGGGTGATACTGAATATACAGGTCGCCTTTAGGGTGCTGAAGGCAAATTAAAGGGTGTACGTATAATCATCTGGCATGATAGAGGGGCTTGAAGATGATATAATGGGGCACTGGAATCGACTGCAATAAAAATTAGACTTGTAGGATAGCTAGAGGTGTCATATCTGTTACATAAAGCTGCAGTAGCAGCTGTCGTCCCGTAATCCATCGGAAGATCGATGTACCGCGATACCTGGACAATTCCCGCACCGCTCACCTGTAAAGACGACGATGGCAGACCAACAAGGGCTTCTTTTCATCTGATGCAACCCCGCACACGAGAATGCTTCTACCACCTTACTGAGCAGTGCCTCGTTGATATGCGGGTTGAAGACACTCATACGGTTTTCGACGTATTCGTGTCACATTAGTACTTCGTGACCTGTCAGTCCAGGCGACATTCTTAGAATGATCGTTGGTGGTTTTCCTCTGTCTACTAACCTCTACCCATATGATGCGTGGTGAAGACGGGAACACGTGCGGGACACTGGTTTCTCAATCCCACAACATGGAGCTGGTTGTATGTTTTTCGACTATTCACTAATTGCTGCGGTCCAGCTTTCCGATTGCCTGTGATTCTCTGCATTGTGACCCACTGATTCTGTTGTTGGTGAAGAGACTCGTATGCCATCTGTTGGGATTTCTATAGCAAACAGTAAACTGTGCTCCCCTTTGCAGCACGTGTACACCATGTGATCAAAAGTATCCGGGCACCTGGCTGAAAATGACTTATAAGTTCGTGGCGCCCTCTATCGGTAATGCTGGAGTTCAATACGGTGTTGGCACACCGTTAGCCTTGATGACAACTTCCACTCTAGCAGGCATACGTTAGTCATATGCTGGAAGGTTTCTTGGGGGATGGCTGCCCATTCTTCACGGAGTGCTGCACTGAGGAGAGGTATCGATGTCGGTCGGTGAGGCCGCGCACGAAGTTGGCGTTCCAAAACATTCCAGAGGTGTTCTATAGGATTCAAGTCAGTCCATTACAAAGATGTTATTGTCGTGTAACCAATCCGCCACAGGCCGTGCATTATGAACAGGTGCTCGATCGTGTTGAAAGATGCAGTCGGCATCCTCAAATTGCTCTTCAACAGTGGGAAGCAAGAAGGTGCTTAAAACAGCAATGTAGGCTGTGCTGTAATAGCTCCACGCAAAACAACAAGGAGTGCAAGCCCCCTCCATGAAAAACATGACCACGCCATAACACCCCCGTCTCCGAATTTTGCAGTTGGCACTACAGACTGTGGCAGATGACGTTCACTGGGCATTCGCCACACTCACAACCTGCCATCGGATGGCCACATTTGTGTACCGTGATTCGTCACTCCACACAACGTTTTTCCACTGTTCAATCGTCAATTTTTACGCTCCTTACACCAAGTGAGGCGTCGTTTGGCATTTACCGGCGTGATGTGTGATTTATGAGCAACCGCTCGACCAAGAAACCCAAGTTTTCTCACTTCCCGCCTAACTACCATAGTACTTGCAGTGGATCCTGATGCAGTTTGGAATTCCTGTGTGATGTTTTGGATAGATGTCTGCCTATTACACATTACGACCCTTTTCAACTGTCAGTGGTCTCTGTCAGTCAACCGACGAAGTTGGCCTGTACGCTTTCGTGCTGTACGTGTCCCTTCACGTTCGCACTTCACTACCACATCGGAAACAACGGACCTAGGGATGTTTCGGAGTGTAGATATCTCGCGTACAGACGTATGACACAAATGACACCAAATCACCTGGACCACGTTCGAAGTCCGTGATTTCCGGGGACCGCCCCATTCTGTTCTCTCAAAATGTCTAATGACTGCTGAGGTCGCTGATATGGAATACCTAGCAGCAAAATGCACCTAATATGAAAAACATATGTTTTTGATGGTGTCCGGGTACCTCTGATCACATAGCGTAAGTGATGCGATCACAGTGTTACAAATGCTGTGAAATAAACTTCGTGTGCTGAACTTACTGCGACCGAATAACTTTTGAATGTGTAGTAGCAGCTAATATCTTCATACAGGTTAGTCAGAAACAGCCTGAAAAATTTGTAACGGTGCTGAATGGGAGATTGTGCTGAGAAATAGTTGTGAAGAGAAAACTTCGTTACTTTACACCGTTTCCGCTCAAGTTAGCTGATCAGGTCGTTGCGCGCGTAAATTCAAGCCCTTGCACGCGCTAAAATGCGGTAATACACAGACATTTGTGGGTCCGTGATTTACCACTTGTTCAAATTCTCGTGACCGGTTGAATTGGGCCTTTTTCGGTAATGATAAATTTAAGCTACGTGAAGAAAAGCTAAGTTTTTTTTTAGTTTGAACAAACCAAACGAGGAACAAGTTTGGCGACACTGTCTCTGGCAGTTGCTTCAATTTGCGGGCGCAACGATCTGGTTGGATAACGTCATTGCTAAATAACTCGGAAACGAATTTTTTCTTAACAATCATTGCGCAGCACAACCTTTCCTGCAACACTGACACTAGCATTTCAGTTGATTTCTGACCAACATGTAAAGCCTCGGTTTCGAAACCAAATGGTTGCTGCATAATACTATTTAAAGAATTCAAACACCGTCATCAACACACTGTCCCCACAGAATTGACTGGACGTTCTGCGCGACTAAAGAAGCTTTGTGTGTTAGATGTAGCCGGCCGGGGTGGTCGAGCGGTTCTAGGCGCTACAGTCTGGAATCGCGCTACCGCTACGGTCTCAGGTTCGAATCCTGCCTCGGGCATGGATGTGTGTGATGTCCTTAGGTTAGTTAGGTTTAAGTAGTTCTAAGTTCTAGGGGACCGATGAGCTCAGATGTTAAGTCCCATAGTGCTCAGAGCCATTTGAACCATTTCTGTTAGATGTAGGTAGGTTGCGGCTACACGTACTCCACCTCACGTACTTCCTCGTAGGTTCGTCACTTTGTTTGGGCCTTGGTCCCACAACAGACCAGATCGAAAGCTAGTTCCTGGAAAACAAACACATTAGCACCTGGAAATTGTAAAGGGTCGCCACTAGATTCTGGCAGGTCATAATATTAGTTACTATCAAGTAGAAGACAGGACTCTTAGGACTATTCAAAGCAGTAGATAGAAAATGTGTGATTTCAACCATGGATTGATTCCGTCGGCTGAAGGACCGTCATGTGTCATTCAAGGATTAAACATACTGGCTATAAACCAAGCTTAATTATCCCATGAGGAAGTAATGATGTCGTAATTGTTGTCCCCAGCTTGAGGCATTAGTCTAGCAACCAGATACGAGGTGCGACAATAAAGTAATGAGACTGAAGTGAAAAAAAATGTTGCTTACCGTTTTATTCATGTTCAGTGTTGTCTCCTTCAAAGTAGTTCCCTTCTGATTGCACACACTTTCTCCAGCGCTTCTGCCATTAATGGTAACATTTCTGGAACTCATCTTCTCTAATATTTTCCAAGACCCTCGTCACAGCTTTTTGGACATCTTGTCTTGTTTGAAGATGGTGTCCCTTGAACGCCGATTTGACTTTTGGAAATAGAAAAAAGTCTCACAGAGCGATATCTGGTGAATAAGGTGGCTGTGGTAGTACTGAAATTTGTTTTGAGGTTAAAAATTGCTGTACTGACGGAGCAGTATGGGATGGCACATTATCATGATGCAGAATCCAATTATCAGCAATGTTGGCACAGACACCAAGAAATCTTTTACGAAGTCTTTCTAAAATTTTTTGTAGTAATATTGGTTAACTGTTTGTCCAGGAAGCACCCACTCCTTACGAACAATTTCCGTGGAATCAAAGAAGCACACAAGCATGCATTTCACTTTTGATTTCGACATGCAAGCTTTTTTTGGTCTGGGAGATCCCTTTGAACACCATTGCGAACTATGGCGTTTTGTTCCTGGATCGTACTGAAAAAAAAAAAAACAACTTTCATCACCAGTGATAAAACGGCTCAATAATTCTGGATTTATTTCCGTTTGCTCTAACAGATCGGCTGCCACATTTTTCCGTGTTTCTCGCTGTTGGAATGTGAGATTTTTGGGGGCCGTGTTTGCACAAATCTTTCTCATACCAATGTCTTCAGCTATTATTACACTAACCGTTTCTCGATTGATGTTCAGTTCTTCTGCAACCACATTCACGGATAATCTTCGACCAGATCGTACGAGTTCACGCACCCTGGCAAAGTTGACATCCATCCGTGAAGTTGATGGTCGTCCATTGCAGTCTTCATCTTCACCATTCGTTCTGCCTTCACTAAACATTTTATGCCAAAGAAAAACTTAAGCTCTTGACATAACCTCCTGTCCAAAAGCCTTCTGAAGCTTACCGTAAGTTGTCGTCGCGTTTTCACCCAATTTAACGCAAAAATAAATGGCATACTGTTGCGCAATATTATGCGGTTCCATTTCCATGATGAGAGACACAAACACGTGTTAACTTATTACAGCACAACTCACGACTGAGTAGTTGCATCGATGTGCCGCTTGGACTAGAAGCAGCTTATAGACCAAGGTCAAAGATATTATGTCACACAAGCTTGCAGGGTTGCCACATCTTGCAAAGAAAATCAATCTCATTACTTTACTGTCGCACCTCGTATAGCAGTGCGCAAAGACACTGAGCGACATCTTACCAATGACACAGCGCACTGGGGTGACAAAAGTCCTGGGATAGCTACATGCATGTGTACAAATGGCGGTAGTATAGTGAACGCAACGTATAAAAGGTCAGTGTATCGGCGGAGCTGTCATTTCTATTCAGGTGATTCATGTAAATCGGTGTCTGACGTGATTATGACCTAACGATGGGAATTGGCAGACGCTGAAAGCGGAATGGCAGGTGGAGCTAGAAGCATGGGATATTCTGTTTCGGAAATCGGTAGGGAATTCAATATTCCGAGGTCTACACTGTCAATAGCATGCCTAAAATACCAAATTTCAGGCATTACCTCTCACAACGGACAACGCAGTGGTCGACGGCCTTCACTTGGCGAGCGAAGGCAGCGGCGTTTGCGTAGAGTTGTCAGTGCGAAGAGGAAAGCAACACTGCTTGAAATACCCGCAGAAATCAATGTCGGACGTACGACGAATGTATTAGGACAATGCGGCGAAATTTGGCCTTAATGGGCCATGGCAGCAAACGACTGACGCGAGCGCCTTTTCTAACACCACACACATCGCCTGCAACGCCCCTGCTGGGCTCGTGACCATATCGGTTGGAACCTAGACTTCTGTAAAACCGTTGTCTTGTAAGATAAGTCCCGATTTCAGTTGGTAAGGGTTTATGATAGGGTTCGAGTATGGCGCTCCCGTGAGATCACCGAAGTTAAGAGCTGTCGGGCGTGGTCGGCACTTGGATGGGTGACCATCCAGGCCGCCATGCGCTGTTGCCATTTTTCGGGGTGCACTCAGCCTCGTGATGCCAATTGAGGAGCTACTCGCCCGAATAGTAGTGGCTTCGGTCAGGAATACCATCAAGAATTCGAGTATGGCGCAGACCCCACAAGCCATAGACCCAAATTGTCAACAAGAGACTGTGCAAGCTGGTGATGGCTCCATAATGGTGTGGGATGTGTTTACATACATAACTGAGTGGGTTTTCTGGTCTAACTGAACCGATCATTGATGGAAACCCTCATATTCGGCTACTTGGAGACCATTTTCAGCCATTCATAGATCTCATGTTCTAAGACGACACAATTTTTTGCGGATGACAATGCGTCATGTCATCGGGCCACAATTATTCGCGATTGGTTTTAAGAACATACTGAACAATTCGAGAGAATGCCGGCCGAGGTGGCCGAGCGGTTCTAGGCGCTGCAATCTGGAACCGCGCGACCGCTACGGTCGCAGGTTCGAATCCTGCCTCGGACATGGATGTTTGTGATGTTCTTAGGTTAGTTAGGTTTAAGTAGTTCTAAGTTCTAGGGGACTGATGACCTCAGAAGTTAAGTCCCATAGTGCTCAGAGCCATTTGAACTATTTTTTAATTCGAGAGAATAATTTGGTCACCGTCGAACGTTTATGGGACGAGATGTCAGTTTGTGCACAAAATCCTGCACTGGCAATACCTTCGCAGTTATGAACGCCTATGGGGGCAGCATGGCTCAGTATTCATGCAGCGGATTCTGACGACTTGTTGAGTCCGCAACACGTCGATTTGCTGCACTATGCGGGGCAAGAGGAGGTCCGATACAATGTTACGAGGTATCCCGTTACTCTCCTCACCTCATTGTATGGGACGTGGAACCGGCAATAACGCGCCAGCTTTTAACAATCATTAACGCGGTCATTTATAGACAAAAGGAACATCATCAAAATACCGCTTAGCTATCTCCATTATTTTTGTATCATTCCGTACCAAAACGTTTCTTCTTAAAGGCACGAAACAATTTTCAGAACTTCGTGAAACGCCCTTGGAACAAACAGTTTTATTTTTCATCAATGCCCGTATTTCTCAGCAGCGAATGATATGATCCATTTCGGAATTCAGTGACTTATATATGCGCGCTGCCCTCTCATCACTGAGTCTGCGGCAGACGAGACTCTAAATGATTTTTCCTTCGTGGGGGACCAGTCTGGTAGAACTTTTCGAAAGAAATTTCCGCCATTTCACTGTAAATAACAGTCATCCATAAACGAATAAAAATGTGTTGTCAAATGGCGAAAGTTTTTTTCAAAGAGAATCTGAATGTCGTTTGTGCATCTGTAACGAGTAGTGATTGCGCTGTAATACAAGATTGTAAAAGCAGAAAGAAAACAAAGGGAAAGCTCGATGCAGGCACATAGTCACAGTTCCGTCAAGCTTGATTCCTCCGCAGTCTGTCGACGGACGGACCTCCATCAACAGCATCACATGCTCTCACTCTGGGAGTCACATGGGAGAAGTCTGAAATTAATTTCCGGGCTCTGAGTTTAAATCCACGACATTGGAACACTACCGTCCGATCAATAATAAGAACGAACAAATACACTACTGACCATTAAAATTGCTACACCACGAAGATGACTTGCTACAGACGTGAAATTTTACCGACAGGTAGAACATGCTGTGATATGCAAATCATTAGCTTTTCAGAGCATCCATACAAGGTTGGCGCCGGTGGCGACACCTACAACGTGCTGACATGAGGAAAGTTTCCAATCGATTTCTCATACACAAACAGCAGTTGACCGGCGTTGCCTGGTGGAATGCTGTCGTGATGCTTCGTGTACGGAAGAGAAATGTGTACCAGCACGTTTCCGACTTTGATAAAGGTTGGATTGTAGCCTATCGCGATTGCAGTTTATCATATCCCTACATTTCTACTCGCGTTGGTCGAGATACAATGACTGTTAGCAGAATATGGAATCGGTGGGTTCAGAAGGGTAATACGGAACGCCGTGCTGGATCCCAACGGCCTCGTTTCACTAGCAGTCGAGATGACAGGCATCTTATCCGCATTGCTGTAACGGATCGTGCAGCCACGTCTTGATCCCTGAGTCAACAGATGGGGACGTTTGCGAGACAACAAACAGCTGCACGAACAGTTCGACGACGTTTGCAGCAGCATGGATTATCAGCTCGGAGACCACGGCTGCGGTTATTCTTGACGCTGAATCACAGACAGGAGCGCCTGCGATGGTGTACTCAACGACGAACCTGGATGCACAAATAGTAAACCGTCCTTTTTTCGGATGAATCCAGGTTCTGTTTACAGCATCATGATGGTCGCATCCGTGTTTGGCGACATCGCGGTGAACGCACATTGGAAGCGTGTATTCGTCATCGCCATACTGGCGTTATCACCCGGCGTGATGGTATGGGGTGCCATTGGTTACACATCTCGGTCACATCTTGTTCGCATTGACGGCACTTTGAACAGTGGACATTACATTTCAGATGTGTTACGACCCGTGGCTCTACCCTTCATTCGATCCCTGCCAAACCCTACATTTCAGCAGGATAATGCACGACCGCATGTTGCAGGTCCTGTACGGGCGTTTCTGGATACAGAAAATGTTCGGCTGCTGCCCTGGCCAGCACATTCTCCAGATCTCTCACCAATTGAAAACGTTTGGTCACTGGTGGCCGAGCAACTGGCTCGTCACAATACGCCAGTCACTACTCTTGATGAACTGTGGTATCGTGTTGAAGCTGCATGGGCAGCTGTACCTGTGCACGCCATCCAAGCTCTGTTTGACTCAATGCCCAGGCGTATCAAGGCCGTTATTACGGCCAGAGGGGCGCGCGGGATTAGCCGAGCGGTCTTAGGCGCTGCAGTCATGGACTGTGCTGCTGGTCCGGGCGGAGGCTCGAGTCCTCCTCGGGCATGTGTGTGTGTGTCTGTCCTTAGGATAATTTAGGTTAAGCAGTGTGTAGGCTTAGGGTCTGATGACCTTAGAAGTTAGGTCCCATAAGATTTCACACACGCACGGCCAGAGGTGGTTGTTCTGGGTACTGAGTTCTCAGAATCTATGCACCCAAATTGCGTGAAAATGTAATCACATGTCAGTTCTAGTATAATATATTTGTCCAAGTAACACCCGTTTATCATCTCCATTTCTTCTTGGTGTAGTAATTTTAATGGCCAGTAGTGTATCTCCCCCCATCAGTAGTCAGTCGTACTACCGCTGCTCGTTAGCAACCTCGGTTGCTGAAGCTGGTTTCCGTGTCAACTACAGTCCAAAAATAAATTCAGCCTGGCGGCTGCTGCATTGCGTAAAGCCTACCGTAGTTACGCCAAGTGTTTGCGTGCGTCGGGGACGGCGGCGATGGTCGTGACAGTGAGAACTGCGCCCACGTGCCGCGGCGGCTCGTAACACAATCCATCAGCGGCGCGCTGTCACCGCCACTGTGGCGTAACTCATCTGTTTTTGCCACCTCCAGTCCCGCCACATTCTGCTTCCACATGCGACATATCGCCCTCCCGGCACGTGGCGCCATTCTCTCCCATGAACAGCCCCCGTCCGTTAATCCTCTCTCAGGCTACTGGCCCCCGCTACGTAAAAGGCTAAAACCCATAACCTGCCTAAAGTGAAATGATGACGATGACTACGGAATTGGACACTCAGCGATTGGCAGGCAGTAGAAATATATGAAACAATCGTGATTAAGGGGATCTGGGCAGGTTAGTAATCCATTTCTTAAATAACGTAAACTTTATTCATATGCAAGGTACCTTCTATCAGAAACAGTTGGGAAGAACTTGTAGAAGATATCGCTTGTGCGAGAGATGCCCAGAAAGTAATTCACCGCTTCTTTTTTCTTCAACAATTCTTTATTGAACATTATGATAATTGAAACTTCCTGACAGGTTAAAACTGTGTGCCGGACCGAGACTCGAACTCGGGACCCTTGCCTTTCGCGCGCCAACTGAGCTACCCAAGCACGACTCACGACCCGTCCCCACAGCTTCAGTTCTGCCAGTACCTCGTCTCCTACCTTCCAAACTTCACAGAAGCTCTTCTGTGAATCTTGCAGAACTAGCACTCCTGGAAGAAAGGATATTGCGGAGACATGGCTTAGCCACAGTCTAGTGGATGTTTCCAGAATGAGATTTTCACTCTGCAGCGGAGTGTGCGCTCATATGAAACTTCCTGACCGATTGCCGGATCGAGACTCGAACTCGGGACCTAGTTCTGCAAGGTTCGCAGAAGAGCTTCTGTGAAGTTTGGAAAGTAGGAGACGAGGTACTGGCAGAAGTAAAGCTGTGAGGATGGTTTGTTAGTTGTGCTTGGGTGGCTCAATTGGTAGAGCACTTGCCCGCGAAAGGCAAAGGTCCCGAGTTCGAGTCTCGGTCCGGCACACAGTTTTAATCTGTCAGGAAGTATCATATCAGCGCACACTCCGCTGCAGAGTGAAAATCTCATTCTGGATAATGATAATTACACGAAAGAAGTTTACCGCCCTATTTTTGCACGTAATATTCTGTGGCCTTCCTCCAGCGCGAAACAAGGGCGTGTATACCCTCTCGGTACCAATTCTTGTCCTAGTGGCGGAGCCAGTGCTTGACCATGTGAATCACCTCCTCATCATCCTCAAAACGTCTTCCACGAATGGCATTCCTTAGTGGCTGAAACAAGGGGAAGTCCGAGGGGGCTAGGTCACGCCTGTAAGATGGATGGGGTAACACTGTCCAACCCTGTTTTGGGATGTGTTCAGCAGTCTTCGGACTTGTGTGGGGCTGAGCGTCATGATGTTGCAGCAAAACATTTCCTGGGTTGCTGTAGCGCCGAAGTCGCCGGAATCTCGTCTTCGGTGTTGTTAGTGTGTTGACATATGGTTCTGAATTAATGGCACCGCCTCTTGGCATCACATCAATGAGAATCACACGTTGACAGTCCCAGAGCACGGTGACCGTGACCTTACGGGCGGAAACATTTGCTTTGAATTTTTGCTTCTGAGGGGCGTTTTGTTTCGGACTCAAAACGGTGAACTCAGGTTTCATCACCTTGTCACAATCCGGAACAAGAAGGCTTCCCTGTCAGCTTCAAAACGTTGCAACACATCAAGACAAATGTTCTTTCTGTGCGATTTGTGATCCACTGTTAGACACCACGTGACCCATCTTGCACACACTTTTGAATATCCAATAGTGCGGATAACTGCATCGACACTTCCTTTGCTGATTGACAGATGCAGCGCCAACTGCCGAGTCGTAATGCATCTCTCCTCAGGAATGAAAACATCAGCTCGCTGCAACACGTCAGATGTGACAGCCGTCAGCCGTGGATGATCTCCCCAACCGCTGCAAATCATGGAGCTCCGCCGAACCGCCTTCTGATGACCTCACCATTCTTGCCCAGCGACTAACTGTACTTCTGTCGACAGAAGATGCTCCAGAGACTTCGCACAAGCGTTTGTGAATGCGCCACACTGTTCTTTCTCTGCAGTGAGAAATACAATGACGACACGTTGCTTGTAACTTACATCACTTACAGATGCCATTTTGAAACTATCCTGCAGCTGTGCTATCTGTTGGAAATGACGGAAACTTGGCGCGCTCACTCAAGAGACTACAAATAATACGTAACGTTTCGCATTCGTAGCATTGTTTTCGGCTGAGGAAAAAATGCGGTACATTACTTTCTGGGCAAGTCTCGCAGATTACACGTTTCTAACCACTTTAATAGAAGGATTTCTCAAAATACTGACTAGTTTTAAAATAATAATCATTTTTCTATTCTGGTAAGTAGAAGTTGGAAAAAGTAAACTTTATTTAAAAATATATATATATAACTTACGGAGAACAGCCATCAAACTTGTCAATGCATTCCAACTGCATCAGATCGGTTGTGTGCATCCTCTTCCATCTTATCTTGCAATGTCCTTTTTCTTGCTCGTTTGTGTTGTCTTGCTTGTTTCAAGATCTCTAATCTCTCTCTCTGATACTCTAACTCTTTCTTTATCCAAATATAACATTTGTTCACTGTCCAACGAACAACACTTTGTAACATTCTTTCCAGGACTTCACACATTGCAGCCTTCGTAGAACATTGCCACTGCATCAAAGACACCAAAATGCAGCGTACTAATTGACACAAACACTATCTTGAGAATTCTGGTCCAGATTACGCTGTTGATCGACTCGTAGGGTACTGGGTGCGGTCACGAAGACGTTTCTTTCATAGTCTTAACCCTGACAAATGTCTTTAAGTTATGGCAAAAGCCATAGCTGGTTTGTGAATCAATTTCTCACCATTTTGTTTTGATCAGTTGTATTTGCACCATGTATCACTTCCTGGAAGGCATAGGCCATGAGTAGTTATACCATCTGTTGAATAGAGGTGAAACAAAACTGCGCATACAGCTTTTCCCATATCTTCTACACTACTAATATTGCGCCTGATGACCATGCCTTAATAATTTTGGAGTTTATCTACGATAGATTCTGTGAGTTTATTCTTACCATCTAAACCTCTTCCATCATCCAATTTTCAGTCGTCGCACCATCTTACCCGTCCACTTTTGTACATGAGCTACCCACTCCAATTTAGTGATAGTTACATTTGCTCCATATGGCTTATTTTCCTCAAATGCTTTGAAGGCTTTTGAATGCCCATCTCCTAAATAACTGACTAATATGACCTGCTTCAACTGTTCAGATTCTTGGAAAATGGTTACGACCACACAGTGTTTTGTTTAATCGACGAATAAACGAGAAATAAGACAATAATATATGGGGGTTGGAACTTAAATAGTGGCAACTATTTATTTACAGCTCGTACAAAATAGATACGTGTTTCAAAGTTTTACTGAGCTTCAAAGTAGTCACCAGCATTGCATTTAACCCGTTGCCAGCGATGTGGAAGTCGTAGGATACTCTTAGCAGTGCCAGTTGTACTGACAGTTCGAGCGGCGCGGTCTATTCCCTGACGATTTTGTAGCAGTTCTGAGGCGAATGCAGTGAAGTGTTTCCTTCAGTTTAGAAATCGAATTGAACTCACGAGGGCTTAAGTCAGGGGAGTGCAGTAGGTCGTATAGCACTAAGCAGCCCCATCAGTCAAACAAATCAGTAACAGCTTCTACTGTACGTGCTTGAGCATTGTCCTGCAAAACGATGGTCAGGTCCTGCAGAAAGTGTCATCACTTCTGTCTCTAAGCTGGTCGCAGGTTGTGTTCCAAAAATGAACAGCATAGAGACAGAAGCGATGACACTCTCTGCAGGACCTGACCATCATTTTGCAGGACAATGCTCAAGCACGTACAGTGCAAGCTGTTACTGATTTGTTTGACTGATGGGGCTGCTAAGTGCTATACCACCTACTGAACTCCCGTGACTTAAGCCCTCGTGAGTTCAATTCGATTTCTAAACTGAAGGAAAACACTTCACGGCATTCGCTTCAGAACTGCTACAAATTCGTCGCGGAAATAGACCGCGCCGCTCGAACTGTGAACACAATTGGCACTGCTAAGAGTATCCTTCGACCTCCATTCGACTTCGATTACTAACTGGCTCTGCGGTTTCATTGCAGAAAAAAGGGCAGAGTAGAGGGTTCGTATCTGAGAGCAACGCCAGCGAACAGCACGGGGACGGGAGCAGGCTGGTCACCTCTACGTGTTGCATCCACGTGACTCGCTGACGTCACTAGTGTTAGAGTCGTGAACGATGACGGTCGAGTTAGGCTTGCTCTGCACACCTACCTCACGGATACTTCGACAGCCAATGGACGTTCAGTAGTGTTCTGAGCTCTCTTCTCTGAATGTCGTAGCTAATGAGAGCATTAAATGTGATCGTAACTAGTTGTTTGGCGAATTTTTATTTCATTTTTTGCGAGTCGTCATCGCTGATGGTGGTGGTAAATGATAAATTGTACATAAGCAGCGAGAGACATAATTTGCAGGATATACGCTTCCTTCAAGCGGAAAGCACGCGCATCTGGGTACCGCAACTGTCGCTTGGAATCGCCAACAAAGCCATTCGCGTTCGTGCCGCGACATGCTCGAACCGCCATCGTTAGTGACTCGGACTATATAGTCTCTAGCATAGTCAGGAATCACACGTTGATGTCCTCGCATATTAGTCGGTATTCTGATGCGTCTGCGTCCTGAGAGAGATAATTCAGGCGCAGTAGTTTGAATTTACAGTACAGAGAAGGCTTTTTCAAACCACATCCATCCCACTAGCATTGCCATTGCCACTGCTGTCGAGCTAGGCGGGATGTAAAGTAGTTTTGTGAGATGTTCAGACGACCACTTTCTCTCAGCAGTGCGATAGCATCACCACAGAAACACGACGTCGATTAGGTCTCATTAAAACGTTCCACGACTGCACACGCAGCTGCAGGACGGAAACTCTGGAGACGCTACATGGAACAGCGATTAGACGTTCACCTCGCGCCTTTCTAGTCGACGCCGTCGCCGCCCTGAGTTTCAGCAGCGCGCCACTCCCAGTCAGCAGTCACATTTCAGATGGACACGAGCTAGCATCTTTTCTGTATGTCGAAAATGCGAATTATGAATCATCGTTACTCAGATAGAAAAGTCTGCTGCCCGAGTCTATACACGTTTATCTAAGTTGGTCTCCGTATATAAAGACCGACACTCGACAAGAGGGAGCTCGTTGAAGATATCATTATCTCAATATTCGTTTATTAAGATGGGGCCGTCACGAGTGTGAGCATTTCGACAAAACGCGATTAGATACATTTACGTATAGTAATGAACAGTTGCTAACGCTTACAAACATCATGACATTCAATACGTTGCTGGTAACAACATACACTGAAGTGAAAAAAAAACTCATGGGATGCCAATATGCACTTACACATATGGCGGTAGCATCGCGCACGCAAGATATGAAAGGGAAGTGCATTGGCGGAGCTGTTATTTGTACTCAGGTGACTCATATGGGAAGCTGTTCAAATGGTTGAAATGGCTCTGGGCACTATGGGACTTAACATCTGAGGTCATCTGTCCCCTAGAAATTAGAACTGCGTAAATATAACTAACCTGAGCACATCACACACATCCATGCCCGAGGCAGGATTCGAACCTGCGACCATAGCGGTCGCTCGGTTCCAGACTGAAGCGCCTAGAACCGCTCGGCCACAGCTGCCGGCTGGGAAACTGTCCGACGGGAATTAACATACTTCGAACACAGAATTATACTTGAAGCCACACACATCGGATACTCCATTTCGGAAACCTTTAGGGAACTCAATACTCCGAGATTCACAGTGTCAACAGTGTGCCGAGAATACTACATTTCAGGCATTACCTCTCACCACGGACAACGCAGTGGATGACGGCCTTCACTTAACGACCGAGAACAGTGGCGTTTACGTAGAGTTGTCACTGCTGAAAGACAAGCGGCACTGCGTGATATAACCGCAGTAATCGATGTGGGACGTAAGACGAACAAATCCGGTAGGACAATGGGGCGAAATTTGGCGTTAATGAGCTATGGGAACAGCGAGAGCCTTTGCTAACATCCTGAACTCGCCTGCAGAGCCTCTCCTGGGCTTGTGACAATATCGGTTGGACTCTCGGAGATTAGAAAACCGTGGGCTACTCGTATGAGTCCCGATTTCAGTTGGTAAGCGCTGATGGTAGGGTTCGAATATGGCTCAGACACCACGGAGCCGTGGACCCAAGTTGTCAACGAGGCACTATGCAAGCTGTGGTGGTTACATAATGGCGTGGTCTGTGTTTACATGGATAATTGACTGGAAAGCTACGTTCCGCTATTTCGAGACCAATTAACGCCATTCATGCAATTTTTATGGATGACAATGCGCCATGTCACCAGCTCACAATTAGTCTCGGTTGCTTTGAAGAACATTCTGGACACTTCGAGCGAATGATTTGGAAACCCAGATCGCCAGACATGGGACGTAATCGAGAGGTCAGCTTATGCACAAAATCTTGCACCGGCGTCACTTTCGAAGTTACGAATGGCTATGGAGGCAGCGTAGCTGAGTTCTTCTGCGGGGGACTTTCAACGACATTGGAGTCCGTTCCACGTCGAGTTGCTGCACTACGCCGGGGAGAAGGAGCTCCGACACGATATTGGGAGGCATCCCATGACTTCTGTCATCTCACTGTGCAGCCCTCATAGTGAGGCTAGGCACAAACATCTCTGCGCTGCAACTGGTCTGAAAATTGGGTTTAAGTTTTGCGGGCAGAAAATAAGTAATTTCAAACGTGTCATCAGTTACCAGGATACCATTCCGCATACGCATTTTATGTGATGCCCATGAAGTCTTCAATAAAAGTGAACGCAGCCAAGCCTATATAAGAAGTGAGCTTTGCTGTGTCACTGAAGTCCTAGGTAGATTACACATCGCGCTAGACTTTTTGAGAAGCGCCAGCCAAACACAGCTCACCAGTCCCCCAAAGTTGCCTACTTTTGGTATTATTTTTAAATTCCTTTTTCTTTATCCCATCCAGCCTTGTCTCTCTCACATAAACTTTAGTTCTAATTGTTGGCGTATGAAATTATCTCCGATTTGCTGGATTGTCGGTGACTGATGCCAATCAGCGCCAATATTATGGACTCCTAGGTGTGAAATCGGACAATATGCACCCGTAAAACGCCCATTGCGTGAACTGCGTCTGAGATGGAAGTGTTCCTTGCGTCAGGAGCAGATGATCGCGCCGTGATCAATTGGTCTGAAATTTGCCAAATTGCTTAACCCACCCCTCAAATACCACGTCAACGAACAGCGCAAGGTCAGGTGACACCCATGTAAATTGACAAGTCAAAGTATTTTGATGTGTTGTGACAACAGCAGCGGTCTCTAAAACAACAACTGTAACTCCATTGCTCGAGAGTGTACCTATTGCCTTCAAAACGCCAATACCAGTTGTGATTGTTTTTATGGTGGTATACTGGAAAAGGAAAGACAACAAAAGGAAGAGAGAAACGTAGGTTTCAGCGTCCTGTTGACGATTGGGTTATGAGAAACGCAGCACAGGCTTGGCAGGACATGGACAGGGAAGGAAGTGGCTGAGATGGTTTCGTAGAATTGTGACGTTAAGCGAAGGTATGAGAATTATTCGGCCGCCTGGAACTGGTTCGAGGTGGGGTGAATTTGCACGTGATGCTTGTAAGTAGGCTGTTTAGGTTTTTATGTTGGTAACGCCACGTAGCGCTCTGTATGAAAATCACTGACTGTGCTGTGTGCAGTCTGTGGCTCGTTGGACTCATTGTTGGAATATTCACTTGTGTAGTGTTGGGCAGTTGCATGTGAACAACGCGTAGCGTTGTGCAGTTGGAGGTGAGCCGCCAGCAGTAGTGAATGTGTGGAGAGAGATGACAGAGTTTTGAGCGGACGATATGGACGTGTGTCCGTCAGAAAAAGGAAATTCGTTTAATTGGATGTCACAAAATTATATATATATATATATATATATATATATATATATATATATATATTTTATGACTTTTGAACGCTATTAAGGTAAATACATTGTTTGTTCTCTATCAAAATCTTTCATTTGCTAGCTATGCCTATCAGTAGTTAGCGCCTTCAGTAGTTAGAATCTTTTATATAGCTGGCAGTATTTCCGCTCGCTGTATTGAGTAACGAAGATTTTTGTGGGGTAAGTGATTCATGAAAGGTATAGGTTATTGTTAGTCAGGGGCATTCTTTTGTAGGGATTCTTGAAAGTCAGATTGCGTAGCGCTAAAAATATTGTGTGTCAGTTGAGTGATGATCAGAACAAGCAAACAGAAAACTGTTTGAGTACGTTGAGTTTTGCTGAGCTGTTTGAAAATCAAGTAACGTAAGAGGTTTACCAGCACAATCGTTCATAATTTTTTTCAGGGAACGTTTCATGCTGGGCGCCGGCGGTCACCTCAGGGCCGCCAAAGCACCGCGGCCGGTCCAGCCGCAGCGCCGTTGCTGATGGGCCCACGTGCGGACACAAGGGCTTGACAGGATGCGTGTAAACTCCAAAACTGGGAATCTGGACAGCAGTCGACGCTTAGAAGGATGCGGAATTCACCAGCAATGGAGGATTTTCAGTAAAGTTGAAAGATGACTTCTACAGCTCTTTGAAATTACGCAATCATTCACAGTCAAATATTACAGCAGATCTAAACACAGCTGCGATCTTAGAAAAATGAGGCACATCCAACGACACAACAACATTTTCAATCTCTTTAAAACAACAGATGTTAATATTTTATACTGAACCCCTGAATTAACAACTTCTAAACGCTTCATGCGATTTCAGGACACGACGTCTCAGGTGATGGCATTGCACTATAGCCACCATCCCTGAAAGCTACGTACCTGTATCTATTTTATTTATTGACTTATGACGTCTTTTGTATTTCCATATTATGCAAACATCTGTCAGGATATCGCGTTTTCCGCACTAACAGAGCAAACGAATGCAGCATGAATACATCATACTGTGTCACATTTGTGTATTTACTTAATGAATATGTTACTATTTTTGCCAAATATTCATTAACTAAGGATTGCAATTGCTGATACAAAATCTTGCTAATTTCAGAAGTGGTCAATCGCTTGTGTTAGTTGACACCACTATTAAAAAGAGAACCAAAAGATCCTTCTGTCAAGCAGGCATAAATAATTGTTTAAACAATATTTAGCGATAATCTGTTGTCATTTAATGTGAGCCCATTGACGCAAGAATACTGTCTTATTTATGAACAAATCTTTATTTATAATTGTTCTGAGTGATCTGAGTGTGACCGAATGTTTATAACATTTCGTTATTTAGATATTGTTGTAATATATTAGTCTAGTACAGAAAGTGGTCAAATTGAGTCATATCACGTGTGTAGTGCATATCAGGTGGGTGGTGTACTCAAGGAAGCCATTCTGGACTCGTTCATGTTCGTCCTGATAGGAGACAGACGTGCCTACGGTAGCATGCATGATTCTGTCGTATAGGTGATTGATTTGGGGCAGTGAACAGCCGCTACAATACTCTAACTTTTTCTGATTGCATTATAGAAATGAGACTAGAGATGCTATGAGTTTATATTCGTTATGTAATTAATTAATTTGTTTATGTGGATCATCATGTTGACGTCTGAACTATTTTGTGCTGGTGAATATTTTGCGTACTGTGATCATGAAATGGATTTACAGTTCGAGTGTCTTGGATTCTGCTACCATTCTCGTAATCCTCCAACGCAACTTTACTGCATTTAATAAAGCTATTTTCTGTTTGTATTTTAACTGGATATCGTAGCACCACTTTCCGTTTCATTGCCATATACTTTCATGGATATATGTTATTCAATAGAAATTTCTGTCATCTGTATCAATTACAGACATTAGAATAGAACTATTTTTATTAAGTTATTCCTTTATCCTTTCTTTAATATTTTAGTATATATTGCATTAATTTGCAATTGAAGTCAGTGCATGGACTATTTGACTGCAAGATCAAAGCTGCAGATTATTGTTTGCCATGAGTTAGCTGCTGGGAGTGAAGATGTACGTTGCTCGACCCAATGACAATGAAAGGGTACAGTACCGCCCGACGTTGAAAATAGGTACAACATTCTTCGTTATTCTTGTCAGAACAACATATTTTTTGTAATAATAATTCAGTTTCACTTAATACACCGAAGCCAGATACCAGTGTAGGAAAGAATGAGAATTTATTTATTTAATTGATCACATGTGCACTCCCACAAAATAAATCCCTACATCCAGTTTGGTGAGATCTGTGAAATGAATGAATGTATGGTCGTCTGCTAACCGCAGATAGTGAATGTGAATACATGATCATCTTTGAGACGATTCTTTGGTCACCTTTGGTGGAATCAAAGAGATGAACTTACCGGAGCTATGAGCGCCTGAAATGTGGCTGACCAATACAGTAGCATGGTCTTCCCCCACCTCGACAGAGGTGCGAGATGACCTGAAGGACGGCCATGTTTCAGCACTCTGCCGCTGGATCTAGGGTTGGTAAGATCTGTCTTAAGTGTGCTCCGTAAAGACAAAAGAGTGGTGACATGGTACGCATGTGAAATACTTAAGAGTAGTTTGGAATAATAATTTCTCTATTTCAGGAACTTTTGTAAAAAATGGCTCTGAAAACTATGGGACTTAACTACTGCGGTCATCAGTCCCCTAGAACTTAGAACTACTTAAACCTAACTAACCTAAGGACATCACACACATCCATGCCCGAGGCAGGATTCGAACCTGCGACCGTAGCAGTCGCGCGGTTCCGGACTGCGCGCCTAGAACCGCTAGACCACCGCGGCCGGCGGAACTTTTGTGGGGAGAATTAAATGTCAGGCAGGTAATATTACGGGGATCGTAGTAATCTTCGAAAGTGACCAACGGTCACAATGAAACTACGTGTAGCAATAAGTTGAAATACTTCCGAGTGCTTAAGTTAAGCTGAATTACTAGCGTGTGTACTATAAGTTGGAAATATTTAAGAAATGGCGAGTGCAGGACTTGAAGTTAGAGACGAGTACTTCCACGTGGTGAGTACTGTGCGAGTCTCAGTCTGTGTATGAGACAAAGGATAAAGAGAAGTACTTGTCCATGATATCAGTTGAGGACTCGCGTGATGAATATGTTCTTGGTATTACTTTGCGTGTTATGTTTCCGTGTGACGCTTGATTCAAACTATAATATTCTGAGAGTGAAGCAAGGTGAGTCAGCCGTCTATCCAGCAACGCCACTTGGCTTGAATTGCACAGGAAGACGTGCATATATCCTCCAGAGTTCGTAGTAGGAAAGAAAAGTTACGAAGTGGGGCAGTGTCGTGTGAAACTGGGATGAATTTTAATCGAAGTGAGAAAGCTGAAAGTGATGTGATTATAACGTTATGACTATTCCTTGTTTTGTATTGTATGTTGCCAGTGTGATGTATTTCATGAAATTTAAGTACGTGTGGTTGGCATGGGAGAGTAACAAGATAGTTTCAGAGGCAGTGGGTTATGCATGTTCGTTTTTGTACCACTCGGTCTGGAGGAAAGTTTTCTGATGATGGGTGTGAGAGTCGAAGTGTGAGATATAATAAAAGATCCACCATCCTACCCAGAAAGTGCACTGTAGCGTTAAATAATTACGAGACCATAAGATAGAGAATCACCAATGTAAAGTCATGTCCACTGGGCGGAATTTCTCATGTGTTATTGTTATAGGTTATAGAATTTGTGTGTTTAGGTTATAGAATTTATCGGAATAAATAAGATAGTGAAAAGAAAAAGAATGGTGGCCTTTTCCTTCGAATAGTATGTTGTCATGATACCCAGAATTTATAATGTGTGCGCCATTCATATTCAGTGCGATGGCCACGTGTTGTTCAAAGCCGTTGAATGAGAAAGAAAATGTGGTATTGCCAGTGCGTAGTGAACAGTCAGAGTTGTGTAAATTACTAACAGATGTGCGTTATCCGTTGCGTAATATTCATACAGGAGGATAATTTGTAATTTAATTGTGATTACGAGAGTTCATGTTACTCGATAAATAAGAATGAATCCACTCGCTTGGCAGACCACTCATCTTCCAGGCCTGACTGCTTGATGCCACAGTATGAGCAAGGCATGTGGGTGCCTCTCAACTATATTAAGCTACGTCTTTCAAACAGAGGCAAGCGTAGTTCAGTTACGTAAGGTGTGGACATCAGGTAAATTCGCAGTTGGTTTGCTCATTTGGACTGCAGGTTAGAGAGCAATTATTCAGCTGAAAAAAGTTATGCAACTTCGCAGCTTCCATTCTGGCTCTGAGCACTATGGGACTCAACTTCTGAGGTCATCAGTCCCCTAGAACTTAGAACTACTTAAACCTAACTAACCTAAGGACATCACACACATCCATGCCCGAGGCAGGATTCGAACCTGCGACCGTAGCAGTCGCGTGGTTCCGGACTGAAGCGCCTAGAACCGCTCGGCCACCGCGGTCGGCGTCTGCACGCAAGTAATGATCATTTTCACGTACCTCTTTTCTTTTTTTATCACGCATAGTAGTTTGCATTTATTTTCAACCGTCTGCCAGTTCAGTTTCATCATCATCACCGTGGCGCTCTCTTCTGGGTCCAACAAACCTGTGACCATTCGTGTTGCCCTTCTCTGTAAATGTGCAATATTTTGTTTTAGTCCTATTTGGTTGAGCAAGATTCTAGGATGGCTCGCACGAATCTTTTTTGAGCAGGCTCCTCCGTACTCTGGTTGTGTAGTCTGTGGCTGGTTGGACTCTGTGTTGGAATACTCGCTTGTGTAGTGTTGGGCAGTTGGGTGTGAAGTCGGCTACCTGTTTTGAGACTGGGACTATGTGATCATACCGATTCAAACCCCTTCAAATTTTTACACCTAGGTATTTGTAGAGCTGGCCAGTGCTAGTTACGACTAATTAATATTGTACTCATAGGATAATATGTTTTACAGTTTTGTGAAGTGCTCAGTTTCATATTTCTCGATATTTAAAGAAAGCTGCCAATCTTTGAAGCACTTTCAAATCTCATCAAGATCTTTCTAAATATTTCTGCAGATACATTTCCCACACAGTACTTCCTTACAGATAAGGCATAAGGTTACTGTTAACATTGTCAGTAAGGTTATTAATATACAACATATACAACAAGAATCTCAACAGTCTTCCCTGGGATACACCGGAAGTTAGTTACTCATCTGTACACGACTCTGCATCCTAGATAACATACTGCGCCCTCCCTATATAGAAATTCTCAATCTATTCACAAATAACACTTGATACCCCATACGATTGTACTTTTGATAATAAGCTTAGGTCTGTTACTGAGCTTATTGTTTTTCGGAATTCAAGAGATACTGAATCTACGTGACTGCCTTGATCCACGGCTTTCAGTATGTCATGTGGGAAAAGCGCGATTTGGGTTTCAGATGATCAAAGTTTTCTAAATCCACGTTGGATGGCATGGTGATCATTCATTCTGTTTGAGATACCTCATTAGAACTACATTTGAGCTCAGAATATATTCTAAGAGTCAAGAAATGGATGTCAAGGATACTAGACGGTAGTTTTGTGTATCACTTCTGCTGTCTTTCTTGTAGACGAGTATGATCTGTGCTTTCTGCCAATGACGGATGGCTTTTTTATGGATCGGCCTTTCTGTTCATTTAAGGGGGTCTCTTCCATCGTGTAGCGCGGTGAATGGCGTCGCACTTAATCACACAGGAAGCGACTGCCAAGCGAACTGCTGCCGTATCGCGTCATAAAATTTTCTTTCCAGTAGCTCTGTTTGCAGATGGCCAACTTATTGAAACTTTTTCTGTTATTGTCGTGTGTTTTTAATGTGCTTCATGGTATTCGATGTTTCAGAAACGTCGGCAACTGTTTCAGTCATGATTTAAATAGTGAAAACTGCACCAGTTACTTATTTTTTTATGCTTAGCGCAAAGCGTTTCGAGAATTTATCCTCATTTTGAAGTGCTTTGTGCATTTTTTTACAAAAATATGTTAGGTGATGTGTGCAAGACAGGCAGAAAAACATACATGGAAACATCACCAAACATATTCATATAAACAAGTTCACTTGAAAATAAGATTAATTTCTCGTAAAGCTTTGTGCTAAGCATCAAAAAGTAAGTAACTGGTGCAGTTTTCATCATTTAAATCAGGTCGTATGGTCTACTATAAGATCTGATTCTTCGTGGCAAATTTAATTTCTTTATTGTTTGCAGAGCACAGCGTCTGTTTTGGTGCGCTAAAAATCTACGCCGAAGTAAGTCTTGAACCTGAGCACTTTTTCAACAGAAAGTGATCTCGTGGTATAGTTAGTCGATGACACCCCACAGACCGCATGACGATATCAGCTTGGACAATAATTCCCCTCCTTTCCTTCCAGTCTCCAAAGAGTTGTGAGACCAGTGTCCTTGCGAGAATGAAGATTTTCGAATCAACGAGTTCTCAGATGATTCCGATGGAAAAGTACTCCCTACTGAAAATGGCAACCTCGGTATGGCTAGTTGTTCAGACTAACCACACATAATAACTCCTCTCGTAGTTAAAAGATTTTTAGCGTGAAAAAAAAAAATTGTCATAGTCACGATAAGCAGAGGCTCGTCTGGTGCGGATCTTTCGAAAGAAAGAAATAAAATAAATAAAAACTATAAAAAATACTGTTCCGGCGTTCTGGTATGTGCTTACCAAAGGAAGCACGATGGCGTGGTAAAGTCATTTCGCACAGGTAATTCTGAACTACTAAATTCCTTATGAAGTTATTCTGTGGTTCTTGTTACTTCTGTTTTCGGAGGGTGAATAACTGGAACGTTATATTCCAAATAACAAAGAATGTGAAACTGCCCGAACCAGAATTATCTACCGCTGCTTGTCTGAATCTCGCTTTCACAAAACTATATCTTCTACATGAATTAAGATGGATATTTTTCGTTGAAGTTTTTATTTTGAAACGAACCACCGGATTTTACGAGGGTGTTTATTCTACGTAAATGCACGTACGCTTAGGATGAAAAATGTTCATTTACCTTTCCCAAATGTTCAGTACTCTATCAATCAGATCCAGCGAAATCATCTAGACGACAGTCAAACAGATCGCATATTTTTGCAAGCATGTCTGGAGTCGCTGCAGTCGAGGGTCACCCAATATACTTGTAAAGGAAGATACGTGGAGTGAGTCTTTCACAATCCTCCACAAAATGTGCGATCAGACATCTTGGAGGCGAATGCCGCAGTGCGAGATCCGTACGCACCTTACAGCTGATCCTTCGTTGAGGCAGCTCACTGTTGTGTACTCTTCAAATCACACAGCACAGCTGTAAACTCATTTGCAACTGCTGGAGCATAGCACGCAAGACATCTTTTGTTGATACGTTACCACTGTATCGGCATGACGAACGACCGATCGACCGAGCTACCTAGCTGTCCTAGGCAGACATCTATCGGCAACCACATGAACCGGCAACTTACAACTAGTGCCAAGCTAAACGTTTACTTTCGATGGTAAGTTAACATTCACCCCACATTTCTGTCTCGATTCCTGTAGGAGGTAATGTCCTTGCGAAATCTGATGAATGTTTTTGAAATGCTCTGTACACCAGATTCAGTTGCAGTTCCTCGTGAAAGCGAACTTTTTTTCCAGAGACCAGTGGATCAGTAAGCAGCGGAGCTGGGCATGCGGCGTAGGGCAAGCAGCAAACGGCTGCGGTCGGAGCGTGGCTTGCGGTTCCGGTGTCCGGTTTTCTTATCTCGCCGGGCCCTTCCTCGTGTGTGCGTGTTGCGTTGACGGCTGCGTCGCTGCTAATGACTTGCAGCCATTCTGTGCGCTACAGAAGATAACAATGTTTCGCGCTTCTCATGCAAATACAACTTCCTTTTTAGCCCGAGGGCGTCTGAACACCTGTCCGAGGGGTGGCTGCAGTACGTCTCTGCGTTCCCTTCGTGTGTACTGTGCTGTCTAGCGTTCTGCAGGGGTACAGATATCCGCTGACAACGGCAGAAACAATTATATGGCAGGTAGAAGTCTAAGTTGATTCGGATATCAGCCAGTACTACTACTCTGCAATTACTGTAATAAGCAGTTTGTGGTTAAATGTTAGAGGACATGACACGAGACAATACATTACTAGCCTTAGACAAGGCGCTGATACCTTGTAACAACAACTCTAGCCTGATAATGGCCTCAGTTCGCCGAGGAAAAGCGTCGCAAATTTTTCGGGTATGTAATAACCAGATAAAGCCACTCATTGGCGGTTAGATCCTGTGGAACTACGAAACTGTGTGGATGTTGTTTTCTGTGTATCACCTGCTATTCCAAACAGTCCCCAATATCTTCTATGGGATTAACATTGGGCGATTACTGGGCCAGTGCAGCTGCAAAAATATTACTGTGCGCTTGTCAAATTGGCAATGTATGTGTGCAGCCTTATGAACGCAGTTGTCGGTGTCTTGAAAGACGGGAACGTGCGCAGCTCGCTCGTCATGAAGACGTGGAATAAATGGTAACACTTGGTCACCGACATTGGTAGCAAGTTATCATGTGCTAATGAGCTGCAAATATCGCACTTGAATTATATCATTTATTTTCGAATGCAAGCTGGAAACCGCAGTAACAGTACGCTATTTCCCTTCCAATGCAGTCCAGGAAACGCACTAACGTTACGCAATTTCTATTCGAATGCGTGCTGGTATGCAAATAAAATGAACGAACTCATCTTTTGTATCGCTCTCTCTGCGACAGCTAGAACCCTGTGTCGAGTGCTGAAATGGTGAACAGCCACGCTACCATCAAGTCAGACAAGGGACACAGGTCTATGTTTTTTTATTATGCATGTTCTGATGTGATGTCATCCTTCTTGGCACGACGAGTGCTACGTTACTCACAGCACCAGGTCAGTAATTTTCTCCGAAATTGCATGTAGTGTACTGTGCGAATTAGAGGATGAGCGATTTTTGAGCAGCTGCTGTTGTAAATATACTGTGGTCCAGTGGCAGCTCGCATAGTAGCTCAGCGTGTTCGGTCAGCGGGCTGGCTGCCCTTTATAATATAAAAAAAAATGAGTGAAGTACTCAGCGTGAACCTGAAGGGACGAGAATAATGACAAACAAAATTTTAAAAAAATGGCGGTCTTTGGTTCGATTCCCACTGTTACCAACAATGTTTTTTCATTTTCTTTTATTCCACACAATATTTAACTACCCTGACGGAAAAAATCTCAACACCGAGCAACTATTAATGTACACTACTGGTCATTAAAATTGCTACACCAAGAAGAAATGCAGATTATAAATGAGTATTCATTGGACAAATATATTATACTAAAACTGATATGTGATTACATTTTCACGCAATTTGGGTGCATAGATTCTGAGAAATCAGTACCCATAACAACCACCTCTGGCCGTAATAACGGCCTTGATACGCCTGGACATTGAGTCAAACAGAGCTTGGATGGGTGTACAGGTACAGCTGCCCATGCAGCTTCAGCACGATACCACAGTTCATCAAGAGTAGTGACTGGCGTATTGTGACGAGCCAGTTGCGTGACCACAATTGACTAGACGTTTTCAATTGGTGAGAGATCTGGAGAATGTGCTGGCCAGGGCAGCAGTCGAACATTTTCTGTATCCAGAAAGGCCCGTACAGGACCTGCAACATGCGGTCGTGCATTATCCTGCTGAAATGTATGGTTTGGCAGGGATCGAATGAAGGGTAGAGCCAAGGGTCGTAGCACATCTGACGTGTAACGTCCACTGTTCAAAGTGCCGTCAATGCGAACAAGAGGTGACCGAAACGTGTAACCAATGGCACACCATACCATCACGCCGGGTGATACGCCAGTATGGCGATGACGAATTCACGCTTCCAATGTGCGTTCACCACGATGTCGCCAAACACGGATGCGACCATCATGATGCTGTAAACAGAACCTGGATTCATCCGAAAAAAATGACGTTTTGCCATTCGTGCACCCTGGTTCGTCGTTGAATACACCCTCGCAGGCGCTCCTGTCCGTGATTAAGTGTCAAGGGTAACCGTGGCCATGGTCTCCGAGCTGATAGTCCATGCTGCTGCAAACGTCGTCGAACTGTTGTTACAGATGGTTGTTGTCTTGCAAACATCCCCATCTGTTGATTCAGGGATCGAGACGTGGCTGCACGATCCGTTACAGCCATGCGGATGCCTGTCATCTCGACTGCTAGTGATATGAGGCCGTTGGGATCTAGCACGGCGTTCCGTATTACCCTCCTGAACCCACCTATTCCATATTCTGCTAACAGTCATTGGATCTCGACCAACGCGAGCAGCAATGTCGCGATACGATAAACCGCAATCGCAATAGGCTACAATCTGACCTTTATCAAAGTCGGAAACGTGATGGTAGGCATTTCTTCTCCTTACACGAATCATCACAACAACGTTTCACCGCTCAACGGCGCTCAACTGCTGTTTGTGTATGAGAAATCGGTTGGTAACGTTCCTCATGTCAGCACGTTGTAGGTGTCGCCACCGGCGCCAACCTTGTGTGAATGCTCTGAAAAGCAAATCGTTTGCATATCACAGCATGCTTTTCCTGTCGGTTAAATTTCGCGTCTGTAGCACGTCATCTTCGTGGTGTAGCAATTTTAATGGCCAGTAGTGCAGAATAATGAAATTATGGGCATACATTTGTCTAGGTAACATATTTAACTGATTAACATTGAAAGATCACAGGTTATTGTAAAGGCGAGATATGATATTGAAACTGTTAAATGCTGTTACATTAACAACCGCTGTAACGGCCAGAATGTTGCACGTAAGCATGAAAATGTGCATGCATTGTGTTGTACAGGTGCCAGATGTCAGTCTGTGGTAGTTCCAAGGCTGTTGCAATTGGTCGGTCAATACAGGGACGGTTAATGTTGTTTGTGGATGATGCTAGAGTTGTTGTCCGATGACGTCCTATACGTGCTCGATTGGAAGCAGATCAGGCCAAGGCAATATTTCGACGCTCTGTAGAGCATGTTGCGTTACAACAGTGGTTTATGTTGGCGAGCGTTATCCTGTTGGAAAACATCTCCTGGAATGATGTCCATGAAGAGACACAACAGGTCGAATTACTAGACTGACGTACAACTTTGTAGTCAGGGTGCGTGGGATAACCACGAGAGTGGTTCTGCTGTCGTACGAAATGGCACTGCAGATTATAACTCCAGGTGAAGATCCACTGCGGCCAGCACACAGACAGGTTGGTTGCAGGCCGTCAACTGGTCTCCTTCTAACCAACAGAGGCAGTCACTGCCACCGAGGCAGAATCAGGTTTCATCACAAAGGCACAACAGACCTCCACCCTGATCTCCAATGAGTTCTCGCTTGATACCACTACAGTCACAAATGGCGGTGGTTTGGAATGTACCAGGCTCCGAGCTGTCCTTGAACTAACCAGTTTGTAACAGTTCGTTGTGTCACTGTGGTGCTAACTGTTCCACGAATTTTTGCTGCAGAGTGGTACTTTGTGCTACAGCCATACGCCGAATGTGACGGTCTTCCGTCTCGGTAGTACTACTTGTCCGTCCGGAGTCTGATCTTTTCTTGCGACTGTACATTCCCGTCACCACCGCTGCCACCAGTCCTGTACAGTGGCCACATTCCTGCCTTTACGCAACATCGCAGAAGGAACATCCAGTTCCTCGTAGTCCTATTACACGACCTCGTTCGAATTCAGTGAGGTGCTGATAGTGGAGTCTTCGTCGCCTTAAAGGCATTGGTAACAAACAATCTCAAAGGTAACTAAGGTAACTGACGCTAACGACCATTACAGCATGTACTTGAAGCAAACCTGATTTGTACCCTCCCACTGGCATGACTAGTGCCACTCTTATGCGACTGGCGCAAAATTTGAATAGACATCGTCTTTCAGATTTAGAAACACGTCTGAGAACTTTAGTTTATATTGCACAACTCCTTCTTGTTGTTGCGATTTTTTTCCATCAGTGTTTTAATTATAAAATTTAAATATATTTAAAAAGTTAAATTTTATGTACGTAAAATTAATATATTCAATTTTGTTACGATTATATGTATGTATTAAACAGGGGACCTAGAAACAACGGAGAGGCTTCGTTCCGCCGTAGCCCTTAGCGGTTCACAACCCCACAACAGGTCACTGCAGTGCACCCATCCCTCCGCCGCCCCACACCAAACCCAGGGTTATTGTGTGATTCGGCTCCCAGTGGATCCCCGCGGGAACGTCTCACACAGACTAGTATAACCCCAAATGTTTGCGTGGTAAAGTAATTATGGTGTACGCTTACGTGGAGACAGTGTTTGCACAGCAATCGCTGACATAGAGTAACTGAGGCCTGTATTCGCCGAAGTAGATGGAAACCCGCCTTAAAAACCATCCACAGCCGGTCGCGGTGGCCGATCGGTTTTAGACGCTTCAGTCCGGAACCGCGCGACTGCTACAGTCGCAGGTTCGAATCCTGCCTCGGGCATGGATGTGTGTGATGTCCTTAGGTTAGTTAGCTTTAAGTAGTTCTAAGTTCTAGAGGACTGAGAGCCATTTGAACCAGACCATCCACAGGCTGGTCGGCACACAGGACCTCGACAACTAATCCTCCGGGCAGATTCGTACCGGTGACCGCTCGGGAAGCACCGCGTTAGACCGCGCGGCTAGCCAGGCTGTTACGATTACTACCCCTGAAGATCAAAAGGGTAAGGCCAAACACATTGTAGCATAATGGTAAAAAAAATGCGTGAGTTGCCACTGGTCACCTAAAATGCTGAATTAAACATTCTGGTTCCTTTTCGTGGTAACCTGTATGAGCAGGCCTAAGTTATGGTATGAAATCGTCCCCAAAACATCACAGACAACTTCCGGCCTGCACTATACCCTCCACACACTGTGGGTCAAACGCCTCATTGCGCCATAGGTGCGCTCGACGCCTTACATCGTTAGCAAGGTGCCGAAATTGTGACTCGGAGACCGCACTACACGTTTGCAGTCAGCTGTTCGGCCCACTGAAGACATGGCGATTTATGTGGAGCTGTGAGCAATGTGAGCAATGTGAGCAATGTGAGCTACCCAATTCCAATGTGTATTGCTACTTTTGCTCGGAAACTGGTTTCCGACAGCTACAATTCCTCTCGTGTTTGAAACTAATTGTCATTAACAGACATGGCACTTGTCTCCGGATTCTGTCACTTATGATCTTTTTATGAATTTTGTTCCTATGCCATGTTATGTGGATGCAAATGGTACACTATTCCTTGTAGACACATTGGGAAGTACGCCTTGTTACACCTATAAATTTGAGAACTTAGTTCGCAGTGTGGTTATGAGCAAGTCCAAACATGATAGGTCCTTTCTTCCATTCTGTCTCGTCTCCACTTCGATCCATCTTACCAGCGTTGACTTCATACAACCGACTGGCAACCACACGTCACTTCATTGCTATGACGTACGCCTGCGGTCAAGGGTGACGCGACAGCCTGGCACCAGCTCCACACCATCTTCAGCGCTCCAAAGCGCCCAGGGTACTCTTTTAAGGGGATACTAGAATTTTCGACGGTCAGCTTACGGTTTAAGTTTGCTTACATCACATGTGAGCGATTTGTGCAGCTGCACGATGTGGCTCTCCTAACAACAGCGTTTTATTAAAATTTGAAAATGAGTGACTTCCGCGTTCTTGGTCCACAAAATGGAAAACACGAGGATCGTGACTAAAACGTGCGAAATCCAGCACGCATTCTTTCCATAAAAATGACTTAAATATAAATATAGAACGAAAATATTATGTAGGTGTTTTACTATTCAAATGCTTTACATAATTTTAATGTGTTATATGACTTCAATGAGATGCTTTTTATTTTCTGATGCGTGCACCCATTAACTCACAGCGAAGCTTGAAAGCCAAGCATATTGACTTCAGGAGGGTCAAATGATTCAGCCCATATGTAAAACTACCATCAAATCATTTCTTTACGGTATCTTAATATTCGGGGATGCAGATGGGCATCATACACTTGCGAATGGGGCGTGTACACAGACAGCTTCCTCGTTGTAGAGACGGCCTCCACTTGCCAAATTAAAAAGTAAGATATTTACGCACTGCTGAACTTCTCATGCTTATTGTTTAGTTACTCAAATGTTAACACGTTCCTGTTTGCATTTTAATATTTCCGTACTTCGATGTTAATCTTTTGCCAACGCTTTCCTTACTAAAGAATGTGCAGGACGCCCTTAAATGTCTTGAGATAACAGCTTGCGTCACCATTATTTCGTTACGGTGCTGCGAGTTTCTGACAATGGACAGCTCGTCGGTGGACGCACCTACATTTCACGTTAATGGTTCTAAGGTTATGTTTGTCTAAGTGCAATGAATACAAGCAATTATCGTTTGTCAGACGCGTTTCAGATTAATTAATTGAAGCATTTTACGTTTGCTTAAATTCACACACATTCTCACTGAAACGCGTCGCTTGTATCTCACGTGTTGTGCCTCTGTACTTGCAAGCTGCTCACAAACTGCGTTATTCTGAAGTCATGTGATTTTTCCGGTTTGATGTTGACAACACGTTCAGTTCGCTGTGTTCACTCCCTAAACCTTTTCTATATTGTATAATTGATCGCTATACTCTCAACTGCAGGAATTATGTGAGGTGTAAGTAAACACATAACCACGTTGTTCTTTGTTCACGTTCGCAACTTGGTAGACTCTATATACAGTAGATAATCGAATATCCGAATCCCGATAACCGAAATATCGCTTAACAGGGAGTGTTGCTGTCGACACATTCAGATTCGCGCACCAAGCTCCGTGTAGAGGGGGTCAGCGCTCAGCTTGTCATTTCTGTGGTTTCCCCCTACCTGTAAGACGTCATTGTTGCTGTTCTGCGCTGATGTCTTGACAGAAAGTCAGTAGCTTACACATGCTTAATGTAGGTATGTATCTGAGACAAGCAACAAATAGTCATGATTTCAGAAATTTCTCTCGTAATGAACAAGAAACAAGGGGTTACATTAATTGTGAAGTGACTGTTTCTGGCTTATGCGTTTCAAATTCGAGGCGTGGAAATAGGGACTTAGACGTACAGGGTGTATCTCCGTTTGGTTTTCATATGAACATTGGTACAGTATGTTTTCGTAAGTATTGGTTACCCGAAAAATCATTTATCCGAACACCCTCTGTCCCTGGTTGTTTCGGATAATCAATGCTCAACTATAAATGCAATTATTTTCACCAGTGCCACGATCCCAGCACCTAACTTCACTTTCTGTAGAAAAGTGTCTGTAGGTTCAAAAATGGTTCAAATGGCTCTGAGCACTATGGGACTTAACTTCTGTGGTCATCAGTCCCCTAGAACTTAGAACTACTTAAACCTAACTAACCTAAGGACATCACACACATCCATGCCCGAGGCAGGATTCGAACCTGCGACCGTAGCGGTCACGCGGTTCCAGACTGAAGCGCCTCTAACCGCACGGCCACACCGGCCGGCCGTCTGTAGGTTCCCGCCATATAGTGGTGATAGTACTGTACTTCGAAAGATGGGCACTGGGCAAATGTAAATTTTGAAAACATTATAAAGTGACTAGTCGGAGTATCCATAAGCATAATTATCTGCTTGAATGCGAAGTATCTGCGGTCGGAGGCTTTCAGACCCCCTGCCAGTCGTCGTCGTTGTTGTCCTGTGGCGAATATGTTTATCTCTGAGCTGCATTGGGCTGTTCTGTGATAAACTTAATAGCAAAACCAATCTACTAGATTCTGAATAGTGTTTTCATTAGGCCAGTGAAAATTTCGAAGTCAGAGCTTCACCACCACATCTGTAGTTTTTATATAAGGCCCTTAATTATGATGTAAACAAGCTAGAAACACGAATTAGAGGGAATTATACTGCATACTTAATTGCGATTTGCGCAATTATGGTGGACTATATACGGAATTAAGGAAGAATATATACCTTTTTGTTATAACTAATATTACTCCTGCAGATATCGTTGGTCTCAATTGTTTACGACAGCATAATGGAGTTCTCGAACATGTTGTAAGCACTGTTATATCACCATACACAGTTTCCATAGTGACACTAACGTTTCCAACAACATGAGAAAATTCACAGATATTCATTAGTACAATGAAAATAAATAATTACATGTTATGCAAAACAAGTTAATCTTTACACAATATTTTATTTATATGTTGTACAGAAAAATACTGAGATTGTCTATTCTTTTGAATGCTCGAAATTAAATGTGAACCTTACTAATAGAAGTTACAAAACATAATTTAATTACTTAATAATAATGTGGCTTTGATACAGGAATAAATACTAATATATTTTTCTGGAATATAATTTCCAGTAACCGTTTATGTATAATCAGTGTGTTAATTACTTACTCAGGTAGAATTTTGAGAATTTTAAATTTTAAAGAAATTCAGTCTATGTTAGCATCTTTAATAGTTATTTATTAACGCTTTATTTTATTTTATATTTAGATCTGAAGATTACCATTAAGTTATCAGAAATAGCTGTCTTGTGTGGCCTATTGCAGCTAGGTCTGTCACAATAAACATTTAAAAAAAATATGTAAATACTTTTGCACGGGGTCTATCGTACTCCCGCACAATACAGTAGTATTTATTTCTGTAGGAATGTTTGTAAAAAGTTTCACATATTGTTTTCACCCACACACTACACTAGTATTTATTCCTGTATGAAATCGACATGATCGTTAAATAATTAACTTACGTTTTGTAACCATAAAAGTGATGTTCAGTTCTAATTTCAACTAGTGATAAGAGTGTATAATCTTATTATTTTCTCTGTACAATAAAGAAATAAAAAAGTTGTTTAAAAATTAATGTGTGTTATTTAACAGGTAAGCTACTTAAAATATTTGTTCTACTGAATTATTCATGCAGTCTTGTCATGTTCTTTTAAATTTATAGTGTCATCCCTGCAAGCTGCGTATACTGATAGAATATTGCAAACAAAATGTGAAGGTTCATTGTTATGTCATAACAGAAGATAAAATAAAATTCATATTCTTCTGTAATTCTGTAAACGTTGCAGCAGGATTTTTTGAGTGGTGACTAATCCTAGAACACTAAAGGGGGAGGGGGGGGAGGGGAATGGTACATTGTTCATTTTTACTAAACAGCCGTAAATTTTACTATTCCGTGTTTTATTGAAAGGAAGTCATAATTTATAGAATATGCAGTAGTTAATTAGAGTTATAAGGTCTCCAGTGGTATGTGACCTACAAAATGAAAATATGTAGGAAATGTCCTGTTTTACACCCTATACTAACAGTACCAGCATGGCGACAATTGCGAATTTCTAGCAACCGCAATCGTAAATTTTACAAGGGCTTAGTGATCTAACGTTAACAACGCGATATAACTTCCACAGACTGGAGTGTTGACATTGCAGTGAAAGACCTAACAGAACAACTGACGAAGGCGCGACTTCGAAATGTACATTCACGTACATTATGAATCGACGCTGCTACAAAGACAACAGACGAATTTTGTTGTTAAGTTTTCGATTTAGTGAAATTTCTCGGTTTTGCCGTGGATAGCCACTAAGGTTGATCATGAGCTCGTCGTCTCGCGGTAGCGTTCTCGCTTCCCGAGGACGGGCTCCCGGGTTCGATTCCCGACGTGGTAAGAGATTTTTGCTGCCTCGAGATGACTGGGTGTTGTTGTGTCGTCCTCATCATCATCATTCGTCCCCATTACGGTCGACGGAAGGCAATGGCAAACCACCTCCACTAGGACCTTGCCTAGGAAGGCGGCACGGGTCTCCCGCGTCGCTCCCCTACGCTCTGTAAAGAAGTATGGGACTCATCATCATCAGCCACTAAGGTTATCGCGACATTTGTATGTTTCATGTTGGCACTGGCGAGGTGGTCGGTAGCCTGGCTGGAGCGTCCGCCATCGCGGTCGCCGGCGGCTCCAGTGTGTGGGGCAGGCAGGCAGGCAGGCGCTGCGATGCGGGCTGTGTCGAGGCGAGGCTGCCTGGGGCAGGTCGGCGCGCGCTCGATAACGCCCCGACCAGGGCCGCCTCCGACCACCGCAAGCCGCGCCGCCGTGCGCACGCGCGCCTCGGCCGCCATGTTGCACTCGCTGCTGCCGGCGTGCCGCTCAACTCTCCATTATTGCCTACCAGCATTCGGCAGCACTGTGCGTGGAAATTTGTCAACCCGAAACACGTGCCGTGGAAATCGGGCCGCTGACGGATTTGTTAGGAGCAACGTCCGAGCATTTTACACGCATTTTAAGCCGCAACAGCATCACGGCCATGAAAATAACGACCTGAAACAATGAGTCCATTGGAAGTACCTGTTTAAAGCGTTGGGAACTCTAACAGCACCTTCTGAGTAAATCTGTAAGAGCCAGTCAGATGAAAACGACACAGATGGAAAAAAAGAAGTAAACTGTCTTGGAATGGGTGGTTTTATAGGACAACTATCCAAGGATTTCCACCCAATAATATCGAAACAGCAGGATCTGTACCCAATTTATTAAACTGCCAATACTAAACTCTTTTAAATAACAACAAATTCATATAACTTACAGAACTTAAGAAATGGTTAAAAGAATGAGCTTTAAAAACAATAACGGCTTGCCACCATAAAATCAAAAAACCTTTTACAATAGTGCTTTTAGAGTTTACCCAAGAGACAAAATCCAATAATAAGTTAACTTGGCAATACAACTTAATTAAGATCATTTACAAAAAACTTTTAAGAATAGTGACACTTGCCACCATAAAGTCGGAAAACATTAAGAGCAGTAATAAACAAAAATAATAATAATGATAATGGCAACTTGGCACCATAAAATGAAAGAAGCGCAACACACAACCAATAAATATAATAACAAAATAATAATTTCACAGAACCAAAGGGCAAGGGCAACTCCCAACGCAATCACAGACGAGCGAGCTCTCAGTGCTTCGGAGCCTTCCCACTAGAAATGGTCCCTGAGATAAACCGCTGAGAGCTCCCCGACATGCCTCCCACAACTGCCCATCACTTACACACCTTGGTTATGTTCTGTAACACACGACAGATAATATCAACACAAGATAAAATTCAAAACTCAAATAACAATATAACATCCCGACAGCACATGATAACCATGGCGCCGTTGTAATTGAGGTCCTGTTACAGACAAGATTATTTCGTTCAGTCACATCTTCGTAGTATGTCAACATGGAATATTGCTCAGTTATGTTCTTCTATGTGTAACTGCTGTAATTTGTTTATAGTTCAGTAGTAAATACGTCACCATATTCTATGTTAGCCGGCCGCGGTGGTCTAGCGGTTCTAGGCGGGCAGTTCGGAACCGCGCGACTGCTACGGTCGCAGGTTCGAATCTTGCCTCGGGCATGGATGTGTGTGATGTCCTTAGGTTAGTTAGGTTTAAGTAGTTCTAAGTTCTAGGGGACTGATGACCACAGCTGTTAAGTCCCATAGTGCTCAGAGCCATTTGAACCATTTTTCTATCTTAGTTACACAATCTTAAAATGAATTTACACTGAAATAACCCATCTTGTTTTTTTTTTCCTAATTCTAACATTAACATTTTCATCTCTGGAAATAAAGATACTCGGTAGATGCACTAATTTAAAATCTTTGATCCAACAAAATTTCACTGCAGCACATACTTATATTTGTACCTGATGATGGCATAACAGCTGCAAACCGGCAAAGGAACAAATAATAAATATTGTATTTTTATGTTGCTTTATTCGTAACCTACAAAATATTTTACCATGATCCGGTGGAAAAGTCGGTCAATGTAACTATAAACAGTCGAATTACGACATGTAGTTTCTAGTGGGAACTGATTTACACCAATGGAGAAAGTTTAAAATTAGTGCCATACTGGGATTCGAGCCGGAGCCCGAGTCTCCTACTTACTAGTCAGGTGCTCTGACCACTAAGTCACCTTTTTTTTTTTTTTTTTTTGTACGTTTTGCTTACAGCAGCTGCCGGTGCAACCGCTATAATTTTTAGAAAAAGGCAAACTCTTAGCAAAAAATTCTGGAGCCCTGCAGCTGCGTTAATTTTTTTTCCTCCCCTGGACAGGAAACGGAACAAAAAAAAGATCTAATTTCCACCGTCACTTACGTCCTAAGAAGAAAGAGCTGCACCTCTTCAGGCGTTGGCGTCTGTCTATGTCGATCCCAAAACAACTAACCTTTTACTAAAAGGCGATATGCACAGAAAGAAAACGGTAAGGGAACGCACAGGGGAGCGATGAAAATAAAGTTGTGTAAGGGATTTTTTTTTTTTTTTTTGCACCGAAATTCCGAGAGTAGCTCGCGCCTTCGGATGGTGGAACATCCAAAAGTGTCCTCCCGAAATTTTTATGGAGATTCCGTTTGTAGTTCGTTCAGACATCATATCGACAAAATAAACATCAGCACCTCATGGCTTGGACGTTCCAGCTGGAAAGTGGCTCATTAAAGACGCTCCAACAAAATTTGGAAATTTGTGGTAAGTTCCTATGGGACCAAACTGCTGAGGTCATCGGTCCATAGGTTTACACACTACCGAATCTAACTTAAACTAACTTACACTAAGGACAACGCACACTCCCAGGCCAGAGGGAGGACTCTAACGTCCGACGGAGGAAGCCGCGCGAACCGTGGCAAGACACCCCAGACCACGCTACCCCGCGCGGCTCCAAAATTTAGAAGAACTGCTTGTATATGTGGTTGCAAACTACCGCGTAGTGTTGATCCTTAAGGTACGTTCAATAATCCAGTTCCGATTTTTCGTCATTGACAGACAGTATGATTGTGTATCCAACTGACGGCGTTAGTTTTCATTACAGGATAATGAATCACGTCCGGGAATAAAAGCATCTGAAAAGTAATCTGAGCAGGCATCTGAGGGGCAAAGAATGCCAAGATATGCTGCACGGGCCTCAGTGTGTTAGACAAGGGGCCACGCGAGAATAGGTTGGCGTCTGTGTCGTCCACACCACAGTGAACGCATATGGGTGTGTCGGTGAGGCAGATGCGGTGCAAATGAAACTGGTTGACCTGTTTGTCATTGACGGTGATATACCAAGTAGATTGGACGCTGGTGCCGAGAAAGGCTGCATGCACCGCTTTCTATACACGACGCCATATGATCTGGAGGAACTTGTGTTCGATGGTATTGGGGGGGGGGGGGGGGGCTGATGCATTTGTAATGCTTCATGCTTCGTGTACATTCTTTGCCCAGAGTATTCATGGGAGTGGTAAGGATTGGAGGATGTAACTTAATTACAGAAAGAAATGCCGAAAGTGATAAATGGGGTTGGAATGTCTGATAACACGACTGGGGCTGAAACGGAAAAGAAGTCTCGTGAGGCTCGGCAGGGAATTGCGCCAGATTTTCGGTTAGAAGCTAACAAAAAGTGCTGTAACCCTCTCTGGGATGTGGAATAACTCAACCACACCGCACTCCCGTGAGAGAGAGCAGAAACACTTTTGCCACAAGACGTATGGTAGACACATACCGCACCATATTGAGGGATCTATACTGATGATCAACGAGGAAATGTCTGCTGTTTGTTGCTGCTGAACTAAGAAGATCATTCATAAAATCCGTGCACAAGCAGCAGACAATGGTGGTCACACATAGAGGAGCTACACGTCTCTCAGGTAGGCCCTCTCCAGTAACATTAAGATAATTGCCTGACGCCTCACCATATGTTGTCATCTTTGTTAGAGCCATGTGGACATGATCTGCACTATGTAAGTAGAGGACGAGCTCGTCAGCATAGGCCATACAGCGGAAGTGGCGTCAGTGCAATGACAGGCCCACCTGGCTTTGGCAAAGTCCCAGAGTATGGGTTCTAAAGCCAAAGCAAGTCGACAACCCTGTCAGATGGAGTGCTCGATTACTGGAGGCACAGTGAGGTGTTCATTATAGAGTATTCTTGAAGTCACATCGCTCAAGTGGTACATTATCACTGTTACTATATGAACTGGAAAACTCATGTGCTGGAGGACTGTCATCAAAACGGTGTGATCGAGACGGTCTAATGCCTCAGGTCAAGTGATGCCAGTGCACCAGGCATTCGTCGCGATCTGGCGAGTGCCATCATGTCCCTGTAATGGCAAAGGGCTGTATGAAAATTGTTGTCACCACCCACAAAAGTCTGATTTAGTGACGTGACGTATAGAGCTCCTTCTTCAGTCGTGATGTCAACAAATGGGTGAAAACCTTCATGTAACTGTTGAATAGAATGATGGGCAGTTAACCACAGGTCCGCAATCACTCATGCAGTTTAGGAACTTGATCCAATCAAGCAAGGTGGCTGGGATCATTGTTGTTGGGGACCTCAGTTCACAATAGATAGGCATCCAATTGGTGAGAGATCTGGATAATGTGCTGGCCAGGGCAGCAGTCGAACATTTTCTGTATCCAGAAAGGCCCGTACAGGACCTGCAACATGCCGTCGTGCATTATCCTGCTGAAACACTTGTAAAATTCTATTGGGAGGCTGTCCGGTCCTGGGGACTTATTGGCAGCTCCTGTCTTGATAGAGTGAAAGATTTCATCCAAGATCATGTTTTCCTGAAGTTCTAAAGCTACGTCCTCTGGTATGGTGTTTACAGTGAGTGCCACTTCGTCCTCAGCTAAGGTTGGGCTATGCAGGATGGAAGTGTAAAGCTGAGTGAAATAGGAATGGATAGCTTGACCAGTGGCGCATTGCGTAGTACATTGTCCTCCTTCCGCATCGGTCAGGTTGTGCTTGAGAGCTTGATGACGACGCCAACATTCTGTGAGGAGTTGGTACATCGACAGCGGTTTGTGAGGCATATGGTCTTGGGTACAGAACCTAATATAGGTTCCTTCCGAGCGTCATCATATGAGTGAAGTGATCCGCATTTTAGTATGATGCACAGTCACCTGACACGTGGGAGAGAATGCCATTGAAGTGCAGGATATCCACCAGATGGGGTGGATGTGTAGGTGGGGTGACGTCGATGACAGAGGGCCCATGCATCCTCAGTGATCCGTCAGAAGTCAGGAATAGCCAGGAGGTTCAAATGGTTCAAATGGCTCTGAGCACTATGGGACTTAACTACTGTGGTCATCAGTCCCCTAGAACTTAGAACTACTTAAACCTAACTAACCTAAGGACATCACACACATCCATGCCCGAGGCAGGATTCGAACCTGCGACCGTAGCAGTCGCGCGGTTCCGGACTGCGCGCCTAGAACCGCTAGACCACCGCGGCCGGCAGCCAGGAGGGAAACGTTTAATTTCCACAGGCCTTCACTGTGGCACACACGTTGGCGGGCTATTGCGATAACGCAGATGTTGGCTTTATGGTCAGAGAAAGACAGACGCCAAACCTCGGTATGTCGAGTGTCACCAACAAGAGTGCATGTGAGGTACAGTCAAGGTGACTGAACGAGTGCACTGTACAATACGTGTAACCTGCATGAGTGCCGTAAACCTTTGTGAGGGTGTCGATAAACTGAAGTCAGTCAATGATGACAGAGAGGGCCACACACGGGCTCAGTGGGCCCCTGTTAGGCGCTCACCAAATCGTCCAGGAGACCCTCAAAAAGCAGTATTACCTCACCAGCAAAGAAGGTGTGGCTGCCTCGATGTCGACTGGAGCCAGACAGTGCATATGCATTTAGGAAGCAGACGCCAAACAGTGTGGGGCTATATCCCTAGCATTAGGAAGGTACACTATATCTCCAGTGGGGAGACGTGTGTGGAGGAGGATAGCCAATCTACTACTGTTGTCAGAGGCATGGGAGATGTGGACAGTGTAGCCAGTGGGAATATAGAAATCAGTGACGATCACTTCTTGGAGGACGACACTGTAAACGTCAGCAGCATAAGTAGTGTCTGAACATTGACAGTTTGTGTGGAATCTGAGTGGTGGCCAGATTCATTGTCGCAATGCAGTAATGTTAAGTTCACTTTATGGGCATGGAGGATCCTGCACAGATGTCCTGCTGGGATGAAACATCTGGTGCAGCCATTGTGGCTGCAACCATTGGGTGGCTGCAATCACTGTGTGGAAGCTGGGCCAGGCGCCACCATGGGGCACTCCCACATGGTTGGGCCAACATTCTGATCTGCTCTGTCATCAACAGCATCAGCCCAGGAGATCGGAACCAGTGGTGGGTGACTGTTGTGCCAATCAAAGGCTAAGAGTGGTGACTGCCATGGTGGCCTCTGGGAAACTCCGTCCATAGGATCCATTGTTGTTGGGAGGGATCACAGGTAGTGGAAAGGACGCTCCTCAAATGGGCAGAGTGCCACTCCCATTGTCAGGGCACTTGAAGGGAGATCACTGTTTGGTATCTAGTTCACTACCCCTGATACCATATAAAGGAGTGTGCCGTCAGAGGGCGTTTGACTCTGCTTCTTCCATTTTCAGGGTGACTGCTTCTTTCGGAGGTGCTGTCCATGTCGGTCGTCTGAGGTCATGCTCATCTGGAGGAAAGCTGAGTGAGGACAACAATCGATATGATGTCCACTGCATCAGGTGGATCATTCATCAAGCTCTGGGGAGTTGTTGGTCTCGTCGCCTCCATAGAAGATTGTGCCTGTAAGGTCTTCTCTACATCATCAGTGCCAAGAGGGAGTGTCAGCGGGAGAACAGGCGCATCCTGGACTGATGCGTCTGGATTGAGCATCGTGAAGGTGTAAGTCTGTGGTAAAGAAGTGACCATCACTGTATGGATCTGGAGAAAACGGCGAGGGAGACCATCTGACCTACCATGGCCCTCTTTCCCACATCCTGCACATGTCCTCGGGTGGTCATCATACATGATGACTGCTCGCACACTACCAATCAGCGGATAAAATGGCACATGTTTGGACAGTTTGATCTTGATTCGTTGCATACCATCTAACACGTGGTATGTCGTGAACATTAGCCTTTTTTCCGCAATGTAGGGGCGGAAGGCTGCAACGATCACGTCTTGGGGCATATCGAAAGTGGGCTTAAACATTCTAATTGTTCTGAGAGCAAAACCAGCGTGGCCTGCCGCCACGTCCCCAATATGACCGTCAGAATGTTTGAACTTTTGTCGATGCACGTGGTGCGTGATGTCGGACTAGGTCAGCGTATGCTGCCTCCGTCGCCATTTTAATGTACACGGTGCTGACGGCAATAGAGAAGTGAACACGTATCACGTTTTGTAGGTCCAGGCGCGTGGCCGTGTATGTACGGCTTGGTATGTAATTTTAAGTGTCACTCGTCGGAAGGAGTGCAACGTAGGGTACAATACTGACGGACGCTATGCGTCAAAAACAACGCGACGCGGAAGTGAACAACTCCGTTAGAGGGAGCGTCCCCTGGCGCGCGGAGCTGGTCCGCATGCGACCACGGCTGAAAGCCGTCTGACCATCCGAACACAATGGTTATCACGTCTCCACGGACTAGTCTAGCATGCCTTCCGTCAGATCCAAATTCTCAACCTATCTGCTCACTACTGACATAGTGTCCCTGCCTAGAGCGCTGTATAGTACAAGCTGAACAATCCGCCATTTTAAATCCCACGTCGAAGAACACATTTAAACAATGCGGAACACTTACACTTTTTAATATGCTCTTAAGGTCATCAGATGTGCAGTCCTTGCGCAGATAATACTGCAGCGTAGCAAATGTATTGGCTTACATTAGACCTATATAGGCAAGCAAATTAAAGTATATGATTAGAGAGGTATTTCGAGATGTACTTTCACGAACGTTCCATGTAAGTCATACGTTGCTGTTCTAAATATTTACCAAATACGATTAAAATACTTTGCCAGTATCGTATTTTCTTGTTTATGTAAGGTACATCCATTTAAGTTTACGGTAACTATTAGCTGCATTCGTAAACAATTAAGGAATAATTAAATGGAACAAACAGGCATAAAATTTCATTTAAGAGCAAGCAGAATGTGTATGAGTACTCAAAGTATATTACTGACCCCAGTTTTATTGACTATTTCAAAAGCTTAAAACAAACCTCTCAGAAGTTATTTAAAAAGCAAAAGAAACTGGAAAATGGCAAACTATTTCGTAAATCTAGGAATAAAATTAAAGCAACCTGACAAGTTATTAAAAAAGTATTAGGTGCTAAGTCAGATAATCACAGTAACATCAAATTGAATGAAAAAAGCAATAAACTAACTGACCCCTAACTAGTGGCTAATACTTTTAACCTTTACTTCTCAGATCTAGCTGAGCAATTAATAAATACGCATCATGTCAATCAGTCAGACTGCAAGAGAGTAATAGACACAAACATTCATGCAAAGATTTTCTTTATGGATTCAGTGCCAATTGAGGAACTATTTAACATTATAAAAGTTTCACCGAATAAGTATTCGTGGGGTGCTGATGAATTTCTTGATGTTAGCAAAGCAAGTGCAACATTTATAGTTAAACCACTAGTAGACATTGTAAATTCATCATCTGAGAAAAGAGTATCTCAAAATGCTTTCCACTTCACCAGGAGGGTGCAAAAATGTAATTTCTAATTACAAACCAGTATCAGTATTATCTGTTTTCAGCAAAATTATGGAGAAAATCATGCACAGCAGATTACTTGCCTTCTGAAGTAAAGAAAAACTAATAAGTGATTCACAGCACGCATTCAGTAGTATGGAATGTCATCCCACACAGCAATAATCACCTCTTTACATGAAACACAGCAGTGCATGAAAAACATCAAGTGTCTGGTATATTTCTTGGCCTTAGTAAAGCCTCTGATCTAATTGATATATTGATCTAATTGATATACGCTAAGCTGTCATGGAATCAGAGACCAGTCTTATAAATGGATACAATCATACTTACACAATCGTTAACAAATTACTGAAATAAAATACACCAACACTGAAGTACACAAAACTTTGAGTTTTTACAGGAAAGAGCAAATCATGGTTTAAAATTAGCAGGCTCGTAATGAATTCTAATGAAACTTTGCACTTAATTTCCACACTGTACAAAATGTCCACCCTGCACGTCCTGGTCTTACCCTTGAGTGGAAATCTGTTTCAGATGTGAGTGACATAAAATTTTTGAGTAAACATATTCAAAAGAAAATGACGTGCAGGTGCACATCAGCAGTTTAAATCACCCACAGCCACTCACTCACTCATATACGCTGTCCGAATTCTGACACTAAGTACAAGGTACCATTCTGTATTCAATGTACCAAGGTAGTACACAATCACTACTTACGTATGGAATGATTTTTGAGGGAATTCCAGTATGTGTAAAAAACATTTGCAATACATAAAAAGATTGTCAGTGATGAAGCAAGTTTGTCAGCACATCTTTTTCTAACTCAAATAAAAAAGCTTTTTTTCTTACATCACACAGGTAGTTGCACGTTTTTGATGTCCTTGAATTTACGTCACCTTTTATGTCAATTTATTTCTGAAAGAAATCGATAAAACTAATAGCGACCATATCTGCTATTATTTGACCAGTTTGGAACTGCACACTCAACCATTTGACGCTGTGAAACAATAAAATTAAGCAAATTACACGAAGCATACAACACTGCCGTCGGATTGAGATTCACAGGGCGGACTGTTCAGCCCTGTATATCTAGTGCTTTACCCCTGCCCACTATCCTCATTACTCGCGGCCCTCCGCCGGGTCCTTACATTATCAATCAAGACACAAAGGAATTACGACAGGTAGCTGGTAGAGGGCATTGATTTACATCGACGGGGAAAGCTGAACATTTCTGGCGTACCGGGATGCTCCGTTCACCAGTGATCATCAGAGTGCTGTAATGACCACTGTGTTCAGATAGCTCAGTGGTCAGGGCGTTTGCATAGAAAGCAGGATACCGGAATTTGAATCCAGGCCCACCACAAATTTTCAGCTCTCCCCATTGATGTCAATCAATGCCCAATGGCAGTTACAAATCGTAATTCCCTTGTGCCTTGATAGATAGTGGCTGTAGACAAACGCCACACATACGATGTAGCTATACGTGCATGTAGTTACACATATATTTATTAATTTTTAATTATGTTGTATGTAACATAACTTGGAGAGATAGGAAATCTGAAAATATTTGTCAAAATAACGTGGTCAACATGCAGTATAAAGAAAAAGAGAATAGAGGTTTTGATTGTGGTACTGCTGAAGAATGCTGACGATTTACTAGCGCAGAGAGTCCGTTTGAAATGGAGAGAAACGACCGTTGTGACACAACTAGATTAGAAGAAGGGATTGGTTGTCAGGAAACGTCCTGAGACATTAAGTAATCGTCAATCTAGTTACGGAGATAAGAGTGAGGAGGGCGGCGGAAGGAGGAGGAGAAGAGGGGCAAAATAGTAGAGGGACGTCAGAGTTATACTGCAGTAGGCAGGTTCAAGTAGATGTAGCTTGCAGTAGGTATGCGGAGATGAAGAGGCTTCCACTGAACAGACTAGCGTGAAAAGATGTGCTAGATCATTCCGTGGACCGAAGACCACAACAACAAAGAAAGCCGATACGTCTAATTTCTTTGTAAAATTAGCTGTGGGTAAATAAACAACTAATTAGCTACAAAAGCTCGTCCCTTATCCACTGAAAAAGCATTTTCCTTGTTTCATAAGCATGTAATGTGTTTTTTATTTTTATAATTTTTTTCATAACTTTCGTCCCACATGGGAAGCAAGCAGGTTAAAGGGTGAGAAATGGGCTACGCTATCGCTGGTACAGTTACACCGGTTCTTCTTAAAAATGTTTTAAAAGAAAGCCAATAAGAACAAGAAGAGGAGGGGAAGGAAGTAGACGGATATGAGATGAGAGAATGATATAACACAGTACTGGTGACCCAAGCACAAACAAGGCCACTGGACCAGAATACATTCCCTCAAAACTGTGATATCCTTGGAAAAGCCAGCCTTTACTGAACTATTCCACCTGGTGTCCAAGATATATGGCAAAGGGAAATAACCTCAGACTTCAAGAAGAAATTAATAATTCCAAAGTAAGTAGATACTGGGATGTGAATATTACCGAACACTCAGTTTAATAGGTCTTGGTTGCAAAATGCTGACACGAACTATGTACAGAATAATGGAGAATACTGTGACCAGTTTCGATTCCTGAGAACTGTAGGAACAGGCGAGGCAGTACTGACCCTACGACTTACCCCAGAACATAGCTTAAGGAAATGCAAACCTACGTTTATGGCATTTGTATATTTGGAGAAAGCTTTTGATAACATTCTCTGGATTACAATCTTTAAATCTTTGAAGGTAACAGGGGTAAAATACAGGGAACGAAAAGTTATTTACAACTTGTACAGAATACAGATGGCGGTTATAATAGCCGAAAGGCATGACAGAGAAGCAGTGCTTGAGTAAGAGTGAGCGGGATTGTAGCCTATCGTCAATGTTATTCAATCTGTACATTAAGCAAGCAGGAAAGGAAAGCGAGCAAAAATTTGGAAAGGGAATTCAGGGAATTCAAGTTCGGGCGAAGAAATGAAAACTTTGCGGTTTGCAGATTACGTTATCAGACACAGCAAAGTACTTGGAAATTCACTTTAACAAAAAGTTGAAAGGAGGATATATGACTAACATTAAAAGAAGCAAAACAAGGATACCTGAATGTAGTCGAATGAAATCAGTCGATGCTTAGGGAGTTAGATTAGGAAATGAGGCACTAAAATTAATATATCTGTTTTGTTATGTGGGTATTAAAATCACTGAAGATGACCGAAGTAGAGGTGATATAAAAGTAGATTGCCCAATGGCAAGAAAAGCGTTTCCGGAGAAAATAAATTTTTTAACATCGAATATAAATTTAAATATTAGGAAGTCTTTTCTCAAGGCATTTGTCTGGAGTGTAGCCTTGTATGGAAGTGAAACATGGACAATAGACAGTTCAGACAACGCATTTCAAATGTTGTGCTACAGAAGAGTGTTAATGAGAAGATATGAAGAGAATTGGGGAAAAAAGACATTAGTAGCACAGCTTGACTAAAAGAAGGGATCGGTTGATAGGAAACAATTTGAGACATTAAGAAATTATCAGTTTAGTACTAGAGGGAAGTGTGTGGGGGAAAAATTATAGAAGGAGGCCAAGAGACGAGTACAGTTAGCAGATCCAAATAAATTTGGGTTGCAGCGGTTAGTCGGAGATGAAGAGGCCTTCACAGGACAGAGTAACGTGCAGAGCTGAATCAGTCCAGTCTTCGGATTTTCTTTTTACAATTTTAGTAGTAATATGCTGCATGTTCTGTTTAAAAATGAAGATAACCTATTTAGCAGTTTATAGAAGATAACTGCCATCGAATTAGGAAATACTGTAGAACTGAAATCAACGAAGAAGATCGCGATTTGTGAGTGTCGAGTTTTGCGTGGAACACCTGCACCAGAAGCACGATGTTGCAGTGACTGAGCCGGCCGCTGTGGCCGAGCGGTTCTAGGCGCTTCAGTCCGGAACAGCGCGCCTGCTACGGTCGCAGATTTGCATCCTGCCTCGAGCATGGATGTGCGTGATGTCCGTAGGTTGGTTAGGTTTAAGTAGTTCCTAACTCTAGGGGACTGATGACCTCAGTTGTTAAGTTCCATAGTGCTCAGAGCCTTTTGAACCATTTTTTTTTTCCAGTGCCGGTGTTGTTCAGAACTGCGTTGCAGTGTTTCTTCGGATGTGCCCGGTAATGACAGTCCTCAGTCCATACATACATTTAATGTACATCAGAAGTGTTGGAAGAAACGAAGGGCTGAGTACTATTATTGGGGGGGGGGGGAAGGGGGTAGCGTGTTGGATAAGCTGTTTGATGGGTCCTATGGAGGGATAGGTGCTCAGGAGGGTTGGTAGGGTGTGAGGGTGTGCGTGGAATAGAACAGTTGTGGCTCATAAGCCGACATTAAGGAATGGGAAGCCCTGTTGAGGACATTGTAAGAAGAGGTTCGTTATGTATGATAGGATGGGTTGATGTTAGAACAGTTTTCTTGGTCTGGCATTCGGTGTTCGTAGAATTCTTTATGTAGGCGGGGGAGGGGGGGGGAGTAGTGTTAGGTTGTGAGGATGAGTCCCTACAGATCTAGCAGAAGGGTGAGCTTGGTAGTTTTGGGCAATACGATGGGGTGGCTAGTATCAAGTTTAAGGGACATACATTATATTCAAAGGAGTTCTGCGGCTTTTTAATGAGGAGGAAAGATGGGACGTTGATAGGTTTGTAAAGGATTGATACTGAGGTAAGTTAGCGGATACCAAAAGTATTTGAGAACATACAGTTTTATTTTTCTGAAATAATCTGTACTAAATCAGCGTTAAATACAGAAGGAAGGCTGACATTACAGATATACACGAATTAGATAATCTTACAGTGTTTCCCAAACCATTTAACACCTATATAGACTATTTAGTACGACCTGAAAACAAATTAGTTCTCTTGTGGGTATAAAAATTGCGAAACAGAGATAAGTTATCTGAATACGTTACGGTAGTGATCACTATCCATTATAACAAACTGCTAGTGGTATCATAGAAATTTCATATGCTAAGCTATATTTAGCAACAGTTCGCAAAATTTCTATAACTAAATCAATGGCAATCGTGAACAACGGTCGTTTCTAATGAAAATCGGCCTCTATGAGTTCAGGATACTGTGTATGTTGATAAGTATGATTAATGCGTGATGGTGGATATAAGTGTCGTTGCAAGATCTATGAAGGAGGGTGAAGGATAGGGACCCATCTGAAATTTTGTAATAGGATCACACTTCGTTTGTCTTATTCAGATTAGTGTGTAATGCCTAAAGGAGAAATATTCCTAAGTACCGTAGCATCATCCGAAAGGAAACAGAGAGAGACGCAGAACATAAGTAGAATGAGTGCTCGATCTGTTCAATGAGAAAGCAAGGAGAAAAGAAAGAGTAATTTCGGAAGAAGAAGAAGAAGGAACGAAGGAATGCTGGCAAAAGACAAAAGAGTTTTAGAAGCGAAAGCAATTGCGTATTGTAGTTTATCAGCGGCTGAAACGATCGAATAGATAAAAATTCAAAACTAAGTTCCTTAGATCGGTAAGAGACTGCAGGAGAGCAAGTGAAATGGTTCACAACATCAAAACTGAGTGTATTGTCATTAAGAAAAGACTATTCTGAACAAATGAAAAAAAAAAACTTGGACAAGGAAGAAACAAAATTGTGCCTCATATGCTGCGGATAAATATCCCCCAACAAGAACCCTTAATCCAGCAGTGCAGAGTCGGTGTTGATGGGAAGGCAGCGGAGCCAGAACATAGCAAAAATAAAAGGAGAAGAGGATCGGCGCTTGCAAACGTGTCTAATGTTACGCAGAGCCCTCGCTGCGGCCGAGGAAGTAGGAAGCGTGAGACTGGAACAGGTTGGCACAGCACGGTTATCATCAGAACCTACCCAACGGTGAACGAAGTTCCCACCGGAAGGCGGAAGCACCCACAATCGAGAGCCCTTGTCTACTTTAATAACCACGGGTTATTACTGCGCTGCAAGAGAGACGATAACACACCTACGTGACAATTTGTTCTAATCAGTCAAGATAATGAGACGTCAGTCCCAAGTCTAAACATTTCTACATAAGCTCCTCCCAATAACAAAGAAAGCGTAAACTAAGTTTGTTGCTAGTCAGGGCTGTTGCAGATCTACAATGTTTAAGTTCTTCTGTCCCTAACACAAGGACAACGGTTAAAAATATATTCGTATTTTACCTACAAGCACATTTCCTTCTTATCGTTGACTGGGAACTAAATCACTTTTTATCACTTTTACACAAATATGTTGAGTAACATTTATTTCAACGTAACTTTACAAACTTTACATATTATATTATTCAAGTAATTACAATATCTCGCAGCTGACATTTTTTTTTTTGTCAAATTCTGTCATTTTCTGCAGGTGCATCATATTTGTCTGCATAAGAGTAGACGTGAAAGAAGGAAAACAAACGATACTTCTTGTGACAGTTTACAACTCTGCCGTTGCTCCGACCAGGATAATTGCTCTTAGAGAATAGTATTCTACTACACGCGCTATCTGTGCTTGCTACCGTTCCAACTTTGTAAAGTTGTTACATGAAGATACAACAGTATGCCATATAGTTAACTGGTGGAATATCATAAACTTGAAGCGCAGAAATTGGAAGAACTATTACAAAGACCTCAAGGGGTGAAAGCGTTTTTGTCGTTCAAATTTAGATCGAGCTTCTGTCTGATACAACTGCATCTGTCTTGCTGGAAATATCGGATTTTTACATTTTCGACCGATGTTACCAATTTCGACGACTACCTTTCTGTCTGAAAATATCTTCGGCTGCATTTTTTCTGTGAACTGAACGGAATTCTCGATGAATCAGTGAGGGAAGACACAACCTGTTATGTTGACGACCTGTGGATTCCAAAGGGAACCTGGCAAGATCACACAACAAAGCTCTGCAGGAGTTGCTCGGTGATCTGCTGAACCACACAGTAACAGTCAATTTGGAGAAGTCTTGTTTCGGCACTTGGTAAGTAGAATTCTCAGGTCATATCGTCTCACTTGAAGGAATAATACTGAATCCGGAAAAACTAGAGGTGACTGGACGGCTCGCAACACCTCGAAACAGAAGGGATTTGTGAGGGTTTCTTGTAGCTAGCTCTTTATTCGCACGAAGTAATGGACGCTATCGACAGGGGATCTCAAGTTGATTCTGTATTTCTAGATTTCCGGAAAGCTTATGGCACCGTTCCTCACAAGCGACTTCTAATCAAGCTGCGGGCCAATGGGGTATCGTCTCAGTTGTGCCACTGGATTCGTGAATTCCTGTCAGGAAGGTCGCAGTTCGTAGTAATAGACGACAAATCATCGGGTAAAACTGAAGTGATTTCTGGTGTTCCACAGGGAAGCGTCCTGAGACCTCTGCCGTTCCTGATCTATATGAATAACCTGGGTGACAATCTGAGCAGTTCTCTTAGGTTGTTCGCAGATGATGCTGTAATTTACCGTCTAGTAAGGTCATCCGAAGACCAGTGTCAGTTGCAAAGCGATTTAGAAAATATTGCTGTATGGTGTGGCAGGTGGCAGTTGACGCTAAATAACGAAAAGTGTGAAGTGATCCACATGAGTTCCAAAAGAAATTTGTTGAAATTCGATTACTCGATAAATAGTACAATTCTCAAGGCTGTCAATTCAACTAAGTACCTGGGTGTTAAAATTACAAACAACTTCTGTTGGAAAGACCACATAGATAATATTGTGGGGAAGACGAGCCAAAGGTTGCGTTTCATTGGCAGGACCGTTCTCTGTTAGAATATTGCTGCGCGGTGTGGGATTCTTACCAGGTGGGATTGACGGAGGACATCGAAAGGGTGCAAAAAAGGGCAGCTCGTTTTGTATTATCACGTGATAGGGTAGAGAGTGTGGCCATGGGAGTTCAAAAAATTTCGGTACTTCCTCTGTTGTACACTCATTACCAAGCGCTTGAATTTCTGCTGACAGCCAAATAAACCCACGATAGACTGAGGCAGTGTGTTCACTTTTCATCACACATGTTCAAGGCATTACGAGCATAACAGCTGACGCAATGCAACATTTACTGGTAGAAAGGAAGAAAGAGACAGTAAAGGACTTGAAAGAAACCACTTCAGTCTATTTTATCTAATTAACGTAGTCTTTTAGAATTGTATCAAAGTAACACTTCCGGAGATAGCAAAGGAGCAGGGCAAGGACCCGGTACTTAGATAGCTAAAGGAGAAATGGCAAACAGAGAGGAAGCAACGATCAGAGTGGTTTATCTGAAGGAATGGTTCAAATGGCTCTGAGCACTATGGGACTTAACTTCTGAGGTCATCAGTCCCCTAGAACTTAGAACTAATTAAACCATACTAACCTAAGGACGCCACACACATCCATGCCCGAGGCAGGATTCGAACCTGCGACCGTAGCGGTCACGCGGTTCGAGACTGTAGCGCCTAGAACCGCTTGGCCACGCCGGCCGGCTCTGAAGGAATCTGAGGCAACCTTGTTCCAACGAAGGAGTGTTACGGATTCACTGTGGATACTCACAATCCTAGAAGAGCTAATAAATAAAATCATACTATAAAGCAACCTCATCTACGAGAACTATGGGCCAAAGGAATTGAAGTTGAAAATTCGTATGCCCCTTTAATAAATAATGTGCAACGGAGTATAAGGAAGGTCCTTTCCATCTGTAAGGCATGCCAAAATGTGAAACCCAACACCTCGACAATGCAGGCACCACTCTATCCTGTGGTGTCCCAGAAATCATGAGACCTTGTGGCAGCAAACTTGATGCGTGCATTACCAGTAACTTGCCATGGATATCGATATGTCTTAGTTCCTGTGGAGCTCACATCTAAGTATGTGACTCTCATGCTGTTATCAAGAGCTACTGCATTCACTGTGCCTAAGGCACAGGTAGGACCTGTTGGACAGCATGTCAGACAATGGACCACAATTTAAATCAGAACAGTGGAGAGCACTCTGAGAAAACACAGAATTTAGCTCAAATACATCTCAACATACCGCCCAAGTTCAAATCACGTGAAACGAATCATGAGAGAACTCAGAAATTGCTGGGGACCAGTACGCCTTCCCGCTCAGGAAGCAGCGCGTTAGACCGTGTGGTTATCCAGGCGGGCAGGATTAATTAGGCACTAATCATGCTAATCAGCCTAAGGTATGGCTTGTACGATGTACCTACCAGCTGGCCGGAGTGGCCGAGCGGTTCTAGGCACTACAGTCTGGAACCGCGCGACCGCTACGGTCGCAGGTTCGAATCCTGCCTCGGGCATGGATGTGTATGATGTCCTTAGGTCAGTTAGGTTTAAGTAGTTCTAAGTTCTAGGGGACTGATGACCTCAGAATTAAGTCCACTATTGGTCAGAGCCATTTGAACCATTTGCACCTACCAAGGTAGTAAATGGTAAAATAACGTGGGACTAATACATTTTTCAGCATCGAAAGTGCAAATAACAACGAAAATATATCGTCCTGCCATCAGTGGTACTGTCTGCAGAAAAAAAGTCACTGAATACTTGATCTAAGATTACTATTATATGTTAGTTTCAATTTTTATGTAATTAGTTGTTGAACCAACTGCATGACATTCAATTTTCTTATTTTTGGCTAAGGTAGCCACATTTTGTTCAGTATTAGGGAGATATCTAGGATGTATGTTAGATAATAGGAAATTTCATACACTGAGCCTGGTCATAAAGTACTGTGCAGGATGACGTGGAGACGAGGAGTGCGGCACGCAGCAACACACAGTGAGCTGGCAGTCTGATGTAGTGGTGGCAGATGCACGCAGCAAAGTCGTGGCTGTGCAACCGGAGAGCTGGGGGCGCGTCCCATCTGACACGGTCGTGGTCTAGGTGAGCCAGCATCAGCTGCTCGGCAGCTTTGGGCGGGGAACATATCAGCTCCAGGGGTTGCAGAACACAATGGAGAGGTCCCATGAGGCATATGATGGAGACCTGCGGGTGACTGGTATGGCAGCCAAGGCAAACAGTGGTCTGCTATGGCGGAGTGACCTCGACAAGGGATCCCCATAGCCTACAAGAGGACTTAATAACTGGTTATGCTGGTACTATGCCACATCTAACTAAGTTTCTGCCAAAAGCATTTCTTGACAGAGTATGTCAGATAAACCATGGCACTTAGGACCCTTTTCTCCTGGTGAAAATCAGTATCTATTGGCCAGACTGCACCAACAGGCAGTTTTGTGCAGGGCCATAACAGTCAAAAAACAGTTTCTGTTCTCATGATGAGAGCTTCCTTCTGCCATGGTTACATTGAACCTTTGGATAGCTAGTCCTCCACAAATTGCCTCTTCAGCTCTATGAAGCATACGAGCATCACTATCAGAGTAAAACTGAATTGGTAACTATAACCGACACTAGTTACCTCTGTATAAACTTTGGAAAAATTACCGATTGCTTATTCCTGGACACCCACCAGCGGCCAACGGACTGCTTTGATGAAGAAATGGTAGCAATGTATTTCCAGGCGTTATGATGTCGCACAGGGTCACAGTCACCCTCCATGGCCTATAGGAATGTTGGAACAACGATCTCCCGCTATCCGGCCTCGTCTGTTGACTGACAGAGACCGTCGAGAGTTAACGAGGGTCGTAATGTGTAACAGGCAGACATCTATTCAGATCGTCACACAGGAATTCCACACTGCATCAGTATCCACTGCAAGTACTATGACAGTTAGGCGGGAGGTGAGATAACTTGGAGTTCATGGTCGGGCAGTTGCTCATGAGCCACACATCACGCCGGTAAATGCCTAACGACGCCTCGCTTGGTGTAAGGAGCGTAAACACTGGACGATTGAACGGTGGAAAAACGTTGTGTAGAGTGACGAATCACGGTACACAATGTGGCGATTCGATGGCAGGGTGTGGGTATGGCGAATGCCCGGTGAATGTCATCTGCCAGCGTGTGTAGTGCCAATAGTAAAATTCGGAGGCGGTAGTGTCATGGTGTGGTCGTGTTTTTCATGTAGGTGCCTTGTACCCCTTATTGCTTAGCGTGGCACTATCACAGCGCAGGCCTACATTTATGTTTTAAGCACCTTCTTGTTTCGCACTGTTGAAGAGCGATTCGGGGATGGCGATTGCATCTTTCAACACGATCGAGCACCTGTTCATAACGCACGGCCTGTGGCGGAGTGGTTACACGACAGCATTTCTGTAATGGACTGGCCTGCACAGAGTCCTGACCTGAATTCTATAGAACACATTTGGGGTGTTTTGGAACGCCGGGCCTCACCACACGAACACCATTTCGTGAAGATTGGGCTACCATTCTCCAAGAAACCTTCCAACACCTGATTGAACATACGTCTGCGAGAGTGGAAGTTGTTATCAAGGTTAAGGGTGGCCAACACCATATTGAACTCCAGCATTATGATGGGGGGCGCCACGAACTTGTAAGTCGTTTTCAGCCAGGTGTCCGGATACTTTTGATCACATAGGGTAGCTACAGTATTTAACAATCACTTTCTGAGTATAGTTGGAGACTTAAACAAAAACTTGGTTTCTACAAGGAATCGTATAACTCTCTTGGAAAATGGCTTTCCGAGACTTACGTTTGAAATACTTCTCTGTGATACTTCCAAGGGGAAGATTAAGTCAATAATTATATCACTGAAGACTAAGGACTGTCATGGGTATGATGGAATTCCTAGCAGAATATTAAAGTACTGTGCTGCACATGTTAGGCTGTACATAGCCATATTTGTAATTTTTCCTTTAAAAATGGTCAGTTTCCTGAACGCTTAAAGTACTCAGTAGTAAAGCTGGTTTATAAAATGAGAGAAAGGGATAATGCAGACAATTTTAGATCTATTTCTATGCCATCAGTGTTTGTTAAGGTTATTGGAAAGGCTGTATATGTAAGGGTGATTGATCATTTTATATCACATAATTTGTATAAGATGTACAGTTCGGTTTTAGAAGTGGTTTAACAACTGAAAATGCTATATTCTTTTTTTCTCTGTGAGGTACTGGATGGATTAAACAAAAGGTTTCAAAAGCTAGGCATCTTTTTTTATTTAACTAAGGCATTTGATTGTATTGATCACAAAATATTGCTACATAAATTGGACCATTATAGAATGTTGGGAATAGTTACAATTGTTTCACCTCTTCCTTCAATAACAGACAGCAAAAGATCATTCTCCACAGTGTTGAGGATGGCTGTGATGTGGGATATGAGCGGGGCGCAGTTAAACGGGGGGCTGAGGGGGGCGGGATTTCCCCAGCCCCAGGCATCAGTGCTGGGCCACTTCTGTTCCTAATTTACGTAAATGACATGCCCTTTAGTATTAGAGGTGATTTCTGTCCGCTGATGACGCTAGGTTGGTAGTAAACGATGTCGTGTGTAGCGTTGGCACTATTTCAAATAGAGCAGTTCAAGACATAAGTTCATGGCTTCTAGAAAATAAACTAGCGCTAAATCACAGTAAGACTGAGATTTTACAGTTTCTAACACACAATTCAACAAAAGCCGAATTTTTAATTTCAGAGAATGAGCGTATGATTAGTGAAACTGTGTGTTCAGGTAGATGGTAAACTGTTTTGGAAAGCCCACGTTCAGGATCTTGTTCAAAGACTTAGTGCTGCCATTTTTACTATTCGAACGGTATCTGAAGTAAGTGATAGTTCGACACGAAAAGTAGTCTACTTTGCTTATTTTCATTCGCTTATGACGTATGGGATTATATTTTGAGGTAACCTTCCCATTCTAGAAGGAAACGAGCGGTTCGAGCAATAAGTGGCGTAAGTTCGTGAACCTCTTGTCGACCCTTGTTCATTACTCTGCGTATTCTGACATTGCCTTCTCGATATATATATATTCTTTACAGTCGTTTCTTGTTAACAATATCAGCTTATTCCCAAGATTTAGCAGCTGCCATTCACTTAATACTGCATTTTGATCGCACTTCCTTGACTCTTGTGCAGAAAGGCGTGCAGTATACTGCTGCAGCCATTTTCAATTAGCTACCATAAGAATTCAAAAATCTCTGCAGTAATCCATGCCCTTTCAAATCGAAACTGAAGAGTTTCCTCATGGGTCTCTCCTTCCAGTCTGTCGAGGAGTTCCTTGGAAGTTACGCTTATTCCTGTGTAATATTGTTGATTGCGTTTGCATAAACTTATGACTTGTATTTTTTGAGTTCATAAACATTTTATTTTATCTGTTATCATTTTTATGTTGCAATTTCATGTGCTGACGCGTTCCATGACCTTGGAGATCTGCCACTCAACTTGGTCCTACGGAATTAGACGTGTAAAACAAAATAAAAATAAATTTATTAGGTATGGAGTATGAATGGACCTTTGTCGCCATATTGACCAAGTAACAAATGGATGGGCAAGGAGCCACATTAAATGTCAGGCAGAGTAAGATTCTTCGTGGGGTATAATGTAATGAAAACTCTGAGCCGTGAGACAAAATATTATTTCTCATTTGTTCTACTGCAACGTAAGCCCTTATTCATTATTAAGATTTCGCAATCCTGAAAGACCTGCCTTCAGCACCAGCCCAGCAGTAAATTAACATATGCAAAAAATCAGACTGGTTGTTGGTTGCAAATTTTGCTTGTCACTGCTTCTCTATCTGGCTTGAGCGAGATACCCACGGAATGAAATTTACGCAGAAAGGGAAGTGTCATAAAATGCGGCTGGTAATTTTGTATGCCTTTTTCATTTAATTCAAGACTCGTTGTGTAATTAGAGGATGATAATGGTGGGGACTGCATTAAGCATGTTTTTGTTGAAGATCTTGGACCACGGTGACTAGTCGTATAGTGCTCTATGTAGGTTCATTTCCCTTCTTTAGCATGGTGATAAAGTCTCTGGTTCCTGAATCCTTCTTGCGTGCATGAGAAGACGCAGTGCATTGGAGTTGAGATGGGGCAAAGAGAATGCTGCATAAAATGGCGCTTTACTTGGAGTGGAGACCAGAGGCTTCGCGCAGCTAGGGCTGCAGATGCGCCTCAGGGAGTAGCAATTGTCCAGCTTTACAACCTCACCCAGCCTACCGCCCCCCCCCCCCCCCCCGCGCCACCCAGGCGCGGAGAGGTGCCACTGACAGTAGGCAGGTGCTGTTTCCTTATATTCTGAGGACTGCCTTTGCAGGAAGCCATCAGCCGCTTTAGAAAACACGCACTGCAGAAATTAATGATGTAGCCTCGTGAGCTGACATTCGTAATTTCAAAGACCCTCTGATGCAAGGCCAGTACCATAGGCGCGACATCATGTGATTGGTATATTAGAGTGTGACGTCACGAGCACACAGGTGGTGCGGACCGTTTTTAGTAGTAGAGGAGAGGTTTGCTATATGATTGGCGTCTGATCACGACGAACTGTGTTGGCGGGGTTCTCCATTTTGTAAAGAAACCTCGCTATTCCACCGCAGTATTTTGTATTTTCGCTATTGGCTACCAGCACTTTTTGACGGGAAAGGAGAGCCAAAAAATAGAGACGCAGTGGAGGTAGCGTCGACTCCGGGTGGAGATGTGGTGGAGGCAGCATCGGTTCTGGCTGAGACGTGGTGCTGACCGCAGGATGTCCAGGGAACGGTGTGGCAGTTGTAGCAACACGCCCTCGTTTTCTCAGCACAGCCTGCACGCCAGCGGCGTTCGCTTATTCCACACTTGTGGAATTATATATGCTCACCTGTCAGACATTCAACGTACGTATGTTGAATGTATGAACCTTTCAGTCAACAATATCTCAGTGACTGTTTTCCGTCAGGAAATAGCAAGTTTTCAAATTGGGTTTCAGACCGTCATTTTTGAGTAATAAGCGTGTAATTTCTCATGCAATTGAGTAACACCGCTATACATATAACGACTAATTAAATTTTTCATACAGATTTTATTACTCAACTGTCTGGCTGTCTTTTCTTCATGAGATGTATTCAGCTATGTTTTAAGGAATAAATAATAAACTTAAAATGAAAGATTGTTTTTGTCAGACATCTTCTGATCACACTGCATTATTGTGTAAATCCTCCATTTTAGGATCTATGTCTAGTGCCTAAGAACCTCATTATCGATTAGAAGTTATGCACATTAAATTCATAGTATTGGTCTTAAAGGACTGGCCTGCCCACAATGTTTTCTCGGTTAGGAAAAGTTTCCACGAAGAGAGGATTTCACAAGCTAAAACGTATTAATGCCAACAATAAGTATTTAACAGAGCACACTTCGTGATAAATCTTAAGGGCTCTTTTTTTGGGTGGAATGGTGTGGGTCGGTAGAAGTGGGCCAGGGGGACCAGAGGGTGCGGGAAGTTCTCAGTCCTCTGACTGGTTCGATACGGCCCGTCACGAATTCCTCTCTTGTTCCAATCTTTTCATCTCAGAGTAGCACTTGCAACTTACGTCCTTCCTTATTTGTTGGATGTAGTGGAGTCTCTGTCTTACCCCACACTTTTTGCCATCTATAGCTCCCTCCATCTCCATCATCATGTCCCTTCCTGTTCCCAGCGGTTCCCGCACGTTCCTTCCTTCGCCGATTCTGCAGAGTACCTCCTCATTGCTTATTAGTCTACCTAATTCTCAACATCCTTTTACAGTATCACATCACTAATTCATCGACTCGCTTCTTTTGTGGTTTTCTCACAGTGCATGATTCATTACCGTGCACTCCAAACGAACATTCTCAGAAATATCTTCCTTAAACGTTTGACCCTATAACAAACTTCCATTGGCCTGGAATGTTCTCTTTGCATATACTAATCATCAACTACGTGGTCCACAATTTGATTACTTTGTGTGTAATCTCGTTTCTGCTACTGCTTGTTAATTTTGTGTTTTTTTGGTTCACTCTCAGTACATATTCTCATTAGACTGTTCATTCCATTCAACAAGTCCTGTAATTCATCTGCACTTTCACTGAGAATGGCGATACCATCGGCGATTGTAATCATTGATATGCTATGAAAGTACTGTGTCAGTCGTCTCTGATCGGGAGGCGTGTTCCCCTGACTTGCGTTATGATATGAAGTTGCTATAAAAAAGTTGTTGCTTATTACGCCGGCATAATGCAGGATTGTTAGCCAAGTTATCACGAGACAACACACAACAAAGTTATAATCCTAGGGGAAATCGACACAATTCTCCCTAGTTAATAAACAAATATATTATCACACAGGACGAGCGAGTGCAGTGCTCGACCTTCATTGAATAATAACCAACCAATCACTGAGTCGGACCACTGTGCGCAACAATAACACCCTCACAATGAGAACAATAAACGTAGGTGTACAACGCGTTATATTTGTTACTGAAATCTAAGTCAAGTCTATTTATAACAGATTATTGTTTACTCTGATTAATGGACACAATTTATAAGAAGCAATATTCCCTAAAATTGCTACTGAATTTACAACAATGATACTAACACTCTGCTAAGGTATGTTATACGGCAGACTACATGGAGGAAACACAGCTTCATATCCTGATTCAGGCAGCTGTCGAATTCAAAGTTAATGAGATAAAATCACAAATAAAAAGTCAAATCGGCAACTCAAGTTGCGTAACAGAACAAGCAACGTGCTTCGAAGCGTTAACAGCAGCTTAGGAAGCCTCGCTGTTAACGACACCCGTGATTGCAGGCTCGTGCCTGTCATTTGTGGACAAGCTATATTGTGAGGACAATGGGGCTAAGTGACAAAGTTGTTTGACGCCTTACACAAACTAAAGAGGTTCCAGTACCAGCTCTGCTGCGTCCTGACAGCTAAGCAACATTATGGTCTTACATACGAGGGTTGGAACTTTAATAGTGGCAACTATTTATTTACAGTTCGTACAAAATAGATACGTGTTTCAAAGTTTTACTGACCTTCAAAGCAGTCACCAGCATTGTGTATAACCCGTTGCCAGCGATGTGGAAGTCGTGGGATACTCTTAACAGAGCTAGTTCTGTTGACAGTTCGAGTGGCGCGGTCTATTGCCCGATGAATTTATGGCAGTTCTGAAGCGAATGCCGTGACGTGTTTCCTTCAGTTTAGAAATCGAGTTGGACTTACGAGGGCGTAAATCAGGGGAGTGCAGTAGGTGGTATAGCACTTAGCAGCCCCATCAGTCAAACAAATCCGTAACAGCTTGCACTGTACGTACTTGATCATCGTCCTGCAAAATGATGGTGAGATCCTGCAGAAAGTGTCATCACTTCTGTCCCTATGCTGTTCATTTTCGGAAACAACCTACGACCAGCTTAGAGACAGAAATGATGACACTTTCTGCAGGACCTGACCATCACTTTGCAGGACAATGCTCAAGCATGTACAGTGCAAGTTGTTACTGATTTGTTTGATTGATGGGGCTGCTAAGTGCTATACCACCTACTGCACTCCCCTGATTTAAGCCCTCGTAAGTCCAGCTCGATTTCTAAACCGAAGGAAACACTTCTACATCTACATCTACATTGATACTCCGCAAGCCACCCAACGGTGTGTGGCGGAGGGCACTTTATGTGCCACTGTCATTACCTCCCTTTCCCGTTCCAGTCGCGTATGGTTCGCGGGAAGAACGACTGTCTGAAAGCCTCCGTGCGCGCTCTAATCTCTCTAATTTTACATTCGTGATCTCCTCGGGAGGTATAAGTAGGGGGAAGTAATATATTCGATACCTCATCCAGAAACGCCCCCTCTCGAAACCTGGCGAGCAAGCTACACCGTCTTCGCTTCAGAACTGCTACAATTTCGTCGGGCAATAGACCGCGCCGCTCGAACTGTCACCACAAATGGCACTGCTAAGAGTATCCTACGACTTCCACATCGCTGGCAACGAGTTATACACAATGCTGGTGACTACTCTGAAGGTCAATAAAACTTTGAAACACGTATCTAATTTGTACGAGCTGTAAATAAATAGTTGCCACTATTAAAGCTCCAACCCTCGCATTTAGTGTTATGGAGTCGTCGGAATAAGACTTCGGGCCCGTACCAACCACGCTCTGTCATTAGTGCAGCTATAGGCTGGCTGGTATCAACGACCATTGTTCCGTGACCAATCTTGCACACACTTTTGAATATCCGAGAGTGCGGATAACTGCATCCACACTTCCTTTGCTGATTGACAGATGCAGCGCCAACTGCCGAGTCGTAAAGCATCTGTCCTCGCGAATGACAACACCAGCTCGCTGCAACACGTCAGATGTGACAGCCGTCAGCCGTGGATGGTCTCCCCGACCGCTGCAAATCATGGAGCTCCGCCGAACCGCCTCCTGATGACCTCACCCTCCGTGCCCAGCGACTAACTGCACTTCTGTCGGCAGCAGATGCTCCATAGACTTTGCACAAGCGTTTGTGAATATTCTTTCTCTGCAGTGAGAAATTCAATGACGGCACGTTGCTTGTAGCGTACATCACCTGCAGACGCTATTTTGAAACTGTCCTGCAGCTGCGCTATCTGTCTGAAGTGACGGAAACTTGGCGCGCTCACTCAGGAGACTACAAATAATACGTAACGTTTCGCGTTCGTAGCCTCGTTCTCGGCTGAGAAAAAAAAAAGCGATGCATTGCGTTCTGGGTAACCCTCATAACTGCAATTCGTGACCATAATACAGCCGAACTGTGCCTATAGTTTTAACCGATAATTAATAGAAGGAAGCCGGCCGCTGTGGCCGAGCGGTTCTAGGCGCTTCAGTCCGGAACCGCGCTGCTGCTACGGTCGCAGGTTCGAATCCTGCCTCGGGCATGGATGTATGTGAAGTCCAAGTCTAGGGGACTGATGACTTCAGATGTTAAGTCCCATAGTGCTCAGAGCCATTTGAATACAAGGAACAGGAATGGTTACAGCAGATATGAAGCAGTAGGGAGCCCATTGAGTACAACAAAATAAAGTATATTTGAACAGCAGTTTATTAAATTCTTTACATTGATTATAGATTGAAATAAAATCCTTGAAACGCATGGGAGGAAAACGATAATTAAAAAAAAAATTCAAGATGGCCCCACGTTGGAGGGCCAAAAAAGAATTATCAGAATAATTCAAAGAGCTTAACAGTTGTTACCAAATTATTAATTGCCATATGGTGTTGCTCGCTAACGGACAATTACAGGTCAAGAACGTCAGTAGATTAAGAAAATATCTATACTTATCAACTGCACAAACGGCTTAGCGACATCACGGCAAAGCCAAGAATATTTAAAGTATTGCATCAGAGATATTAATAGATAATTACAGGTCAACAACATCGATTGATTATACAAATAATTGTAACAAGCAATTGTACAAACAGCTTAAATCCCAGTGATTAATGTCTACCATGGCGAAGCCATTTGAAGTAATATAATTTTTCATACAAATTTCATTAAGGAAAGCGATGCCTCGGCCACAAAGACTAGTTTACAGCGACACTGACCAATCTTAATAGCAAAGAATTTCACTACAACGAACTTTAATAACATACAGGATAACTGAATTAACTGACGGTCATGCAAGGAAATTTTACATCTGGTGAAGATGCTTCAGGATTTGCAGGAAATGTGGTTGAAATACAAGGGATATATTAGTAACTATTTTGAAGCGTCCTAAGCTTTTGACTGAACACGCTTCCACGGGCAGGCAGGGCGTCAGCTTATAAACACAGATAGCTGCTAAAGACCGCCTCTAGAAGGTGCTACTTAGATTTACTGAAGCGAGAGTTACAATAAATCAATTGTATTAAATCATACACGTTTGACATACAAAACACCAAACCAAGGCAGCACTTAATTCCAGAGGTTACAGGAAAGCAAAGAGCGGCAACAGCCGACCAAATATACAGACGGAATCAACTTAGCTCGATGTTCAGAAATCACAGGATAATTATTACGCAGGCGGCTAGCTCTGAAAATGACAGATGACAAGCAGTGCGTACTTAGTGGAATCAGCTGGCCAGCTGTCTTTCCAACAGAGATACCCTTTCGACCGATGTATAAGAAATTTACAAAATGATTTGGTGAATGTCACAAAACTAACCAAAGCATTAAATAATAGCTAATCCGTCTTGTAACACACGCGTAGAAGCAGACGTAAACACTTTTCAAATAAAATATAAGCACCGATGTGAAAAACAAGTCTGACATTCACTACAAGCGTTAAATAGCGTTCTGTGAAATACAAAACGCCAACGAATTAAACCTCTATGGCAAGCATTGAAAGCATTAAACACCCTATGATAATAAAATACCAAAACAATGAATAAATTAAAGAATGCTGGCGAGCATTGAATTGATAATATGTCATACAACTAAGTTACAGTTAACTTTAACATTAAGTGCGTTAAACATTATCATAAAAAGTACAATGAATTACAGAAGGCTGGCAAGCATTGAATAAGTAATGCGGCAGACAGGTAACTTACAGAATGATTTGACAGAAAGTGCAGGCTTATTGACACGTACAACCCAGCCACACCACTCAGTAAAGCAGCGAGTAGACAACAGTATCAAATTATGATCCATGTTCGTCACAAATAGCGAATACGTGTCCTGAAAATCGGTTGAACACAGCCTAGCAGCAAAATACAAACGAACACCTTTGGTTCACAGCAGTGAATCTGTGGAACGACAACAAATACCAGCTACATTCGGAAGGAACCAGGACACACTAGCTCAACATCAGTTAATAAAAAAATTATTGTCCGTTAGAAAAGGCCTCACGGTAAGTCAGCAATACGGGCACACAACTGTTCCCCGAGCAGGCTCACTTCCTCCACCGGATGAGTAGCTGGCAGTAAACTCCAACCGTCGTGATGGCGCCATTAACACTCCACAGGGCAGGTCACCGCCTTCCAGCTACGTTTGGTCCAACAGCGCACTCACACGTCCTCTGTAAACTCCAACAGCTCTCACCAATGACAGCAAGTCACTTCCGTATTTCTAGCCGAGCATGCCTCTATACCGTGGTCCGCCGCTATTTACTCCCCCTCTTGCGGCCAGGTATCCTCTGTAATTCCAACAACAGACTGGAGACAAAAGCAGGCCAGATAGAATCGGTATTTGAGCACCAAGGATGTTTCAAGCGCACGGCACAAGATACAGAACCAACGGAATATTTATTATTTCCATAATCTACCCATACGTATATGTGCTTTTTGTGAAGCGACTAGAATGAGACTTGAGTGAAAATTCACTATTTACATCGTTCTATTAAACTTGAAGGCCAACCGCAACATACATACCACACTGAAAAGCCAAAGAAACTGGTACTCCTGCCTAATAATGTGTGAGGCCTCCGCGAGCACGCAGAAGCGCTTCAACACGACGTGGCATGGACTCGACTGATGTCTGAAGTATTGATGGAGGAAGTTAACACCGCGGGCTGTCCATAATCCGTAAGAGTAAGAGGGGGTGGAGATCTTTCCTGAACAGCACGTTGCAAGGCATCCAAGATAAGCTCAATATTGTTCATGTCTGGGTAGTTTGATGGCCGGCGGAAGTATTCAAACTCATAAGAGTGTTCCTGGAGCTACTTGGTGCAATTCTGGGCGTGTGGTGAGTCGCTTTGCCCTGTTGGAATTGCCCAAGTCCGTCGGAATGCACAACGGACATGAATGGATGCAGGTGGTCTGACAGGATGCTTACGTAGTGTCACTTGTCAGAGTCGTATCTAGACATATCGGGGGTCCCATATCACTCCAACTACACACACACAACACCATCCCAGAGCCTCCAACAGCTTGAACGGTCCCCTGCTGACATGCAGGGTCCATGGATTTTCGAGGCTGTCTCCATACGCGTACACGTCCATCCGCTCGATACAATTTGAAACGAGACTCGTCCGACGAGGCAACATATTTCCAGTCATCAACAATCCAATGTCGGTGTTGACAGGCGAATGTCAGCCAAAAAGTAGCCGAGGTACTGGACGTCTCCATGGAGCATTTAGGTTTCATTATTAACAATATCCTAGTCACGACGACTCTTTCAGCGAAATGGGTGCAAAATGTCTGAACAGTAAGCAGCTGCAGGCACGAACCTATGAAGTGATACAGTGCTAAACCGTTGGACTCGTATTCAAAACAGTGGTAGTTCCAATTCCCGTCCGGCCGCCCAGGTTTGTAGATTTGTGTTTCACATGATTTCTCCAGATCGCTCAGGGCGGATGACGAGATGGGTTCTTTTGAAAGGCCACCTCCAAATTCGTTCCTCATTCTCACCATACTCGTTTCGCATCCTTCCTCAAACCGAAGTACGCTCCAATGACCTCTTCATCGATCGGACATTAAACACTAATGATACTTCTTTTTCTTCTTCAAAAGGCACGAGTAGACATCCTGCGACGTTGTAAGTACGACTGTCTCTGGTTATTCTCTGTTTTCCAGTGAACATACAACCACACACTGAGATATGTAATAAGCAAAGAGCACAGTAGCAAGTTGAAAGGAGGAGCGAGCCGTCTATGGGCAGATATTCCGGAAAATAAAATACACTAAAAGCATTTATCAAATTAGATTAAAGTTGTATATGTCATTTATCTCCTTACAGAACTTGGATAACCCATGACACTGTGGCAGAACTTATCAAGAAATTGAAAAGGGCAGGTTCCGTTGCCGATGTTGCATGCAACATCTGTCAGAGGACGTTCCTGGCCATTGGGTAGAGATCTGTGAGTGGGCACTGAACGTTCACGTAAATGTTTCTGATTATGTTAATTTAATTTTTTACTCGAAGTGAGACAAATTTTTGTCAGCTTCAAAGTGAACAAACAAAATGTGAACTGTCGGATGGCGCAGCATTTGGTTAGTGTCGATGCTTTGAGACCACGGGGCCAGGGTTCAATTCCACTCAGCATTCCTTAGACGAGAGCAGAAATCTCAGAGTCAAAAACGTTTTACACCGTATGAACCTGCAGCGCATACGAGTGATACTATTAATACATGGACTTCAACCTCACACTTGCTCCGTCACCCACAAGGTAGCAAAACATCTGCTCAACAAAGGGTGTGTGTGTCTCTCTGCCTATCGATGAATTGTTGTTCTCCTTCAGCATCCAGAACCGTTTTGACACATTTTGAGGTTACGAACGTCACTTTTTCGCCAGGTTAGTGAATGAGGATGAGAGCTGGCTCACGATTTACGACCCACAAGGTAGCAAAACATCTGCTCAATAAAGGGTGTGTGTATCTCTCTGCCTATCGATCAATTGTTGTTCTCCTTCAGCATCCAGAACCATTTTGACACCTTTTGAGGTTATGAACGTCACTTTTTCGCCAGGTTGGTGAATGAGGATGAGAGCTGGCTCACTATTTACGACCCTAAAATTAAGGAATAGTCATAGGAATGATGGCGAAGTCGGTCCAGCCGATCGACGAAGTTACGCAGTCAGAAATCGATCAAAAAATTATGACATCCATTTTCTGGAATAAGATGGTGTTCCGCTGGTGTACTACCTCAGGGCTCTTACATAATCAGAGAGTCAGAGTTATTCTACTCAGCCAGATGAAGGCGGGACGCTGACCTAAGGGATACGTTTGTTGCAACACAGTGCACCTTGGCACACATCCCGATTTGTGTCTGCCAAATTGAAAGCCCTGCGTTTCCAACTGCTTGACTGTCTCCCCCTACTCATCTGTCCCGGTCCTTTCGGTTTAAATTATTTGTTTTGTTCTGCTACCAGACACATTAACTTTTTATTTTTTAATTCAGTTAATTGCTATGCGTTTCGAGAATCATGTTTCTTATCGTCAGGCGATTTTATTGCATGGAGAAGAAAACAATTTGCTGAAATGAAGTATTTGATAGTTTACAAACTATGTCTAAATTTCCCACCTTCTCCAGTATTTCCCACACCTAGCATTAGCAACTTGCGCTGAGGTGGAAGTGTTACGTATTTCAACTTTTACGTAATTAGTTACCAAATTTTCATAGAAAAAGGTTTTGTTGAATTTTATACTTAGATGTGTTTTCAGTACGCTTTAATGAGGTTTTCGTATCCAGGTAAAATTTCATCAACTACAATATATGAATCATATTTGACTGTAGCCTTATTGACTCTTATGAGTAAATTATTTGTTTTGTTGTGCTACCAATCACATTAATTGTTTATTCAATAGATTCTTATGCGTTACGAGCATGTTCTGATCATCATACTGTTTCCGGAGCCGAGAAAATTCCTGAAGGGTCATTTTTTGCGTAAAGAATTTGTCGATCTTGAAAGGAAGAGGGGCATATCTATACTAATAATAAAAAAGTGAAACTGTCGTGTATGTCTGTTTGAACGTGCTAATATCCAAAACTACTGGACGGATTTTAATTCCACAGGTACTTGAACGATCACGGAAAGAAAAAGATATGCTACAGAGCCTTTTATACAATACCGTTGTGTCTGTCTGTTTGAACACGCTAATCCCAAAACTACTATGTCATCAAACTCGGAACAGAAAAAAGGTATCGTAATTTACAGTTTTATGTACAATCGTCTGCTGAGCTTAGTAGTTCGGATGTTTCTCTCAGTTACACGATCATCACGGCGTAGCACACCAAAGACCTAATAGATAACGCAAATAGTTTGTTAAACTCAGTGACAGATGTATTTTCGGAAGCTTACATCGACGACAGAATTAAGTGCCACAATTCTGTCTTTAGAAATACAAATTAACAGTGAATTTAGCTGCCTGGGATATATGGAGTTACTGATTTCGCTTTGTGTATTAAAAACCAAACGACATTGTTTTGATTCTTTTGATAAGTTTTATTGATATTCTTTGCTAAGAAAAACAAATCTATTCAGTTTGCTTTACCATTTTGGCACCTATTCGTTACATTACATTTTGATTTCGTTTTGTTTACAAATAAAAGTGTTTTGAAGACGGCCGAGTCATTCTGGATACACTAGAAGAATTAAAAGACTGAGGACTATGCAGTCTCAAGAATCCAGTGAAGACCGTGAGACGAGACTTCGTAGCTCAAGAACATCGGGCTTTAACTCGTTTTTAGGAAACTCATTCCAAAAGCGAAGTGAGATGTAACTCTGATCGTCATACATTATCTCGCTCCTCAGAACCCTTCTCTCACAGAGAAACCCGCCAGAGTTCTGAGCGTGTGCTTCGCAGTCTCTCCCGTGTTAGTGAAAGAAATAAGCTGTTCGTTCATGTCCCTAGCCACACGACTTCAGACGTCGTATACAAAGAGGCTTTATACGTCAAAAATGCATTCCGTGTTTACGAAGTCTCAGGCACAGCTATAAATAAATACCTGGGAAATACTTCTCAACTAGTGTTGAATAAATGTGTACTATTAGAACTCTGACTGTATTCTTTCTCTGCAAACCCAGCAACTTGCCCTTCATACAACAGCAGGTTGTTCTATAGGTTTACCGTTAATGGCTCATTCGTCTCCACAGCTATCCAAATCAACGGCATACAGCCCACTTTAAAATTCTTTTGTATACTGTATGCTTATCTGGGTGTTTAAGCTTAAAGTTCCGTTGCACACAAGTTCCACTATCACACCTTACAGCGATCGCTAAAACACACACGGTGTTAGAGGACAGGTGTCGCTGACCTAGCTCCAGCTTAGGAAACCCAGTTTTTGCCAATCCCGAAGACATCCAAGTCTGAGGTCCCAGAGGTGTTTATCATTAGGTACGACTCGGCAGCTGTGTGTGGTTTAACTAAAGCCACTGACGCTGCGAGTATTGTGCCTATTCTCACCAACGTATACCGTAGTACAAAAAAAATGGCTCTGAGCACTATGGGACTCAACTGCTGAGGTCATTAGTCCCCTAGAACTTAGAACTAGTGAAACCTAACTAACCTAAGGACATCACAAACAGCCATGACCGAGGCAGGATTCGAACCTGCGACCGTTGCGGTCTTGCGGTTCCAGACTGCAGCGCCTTTAACCGCACGGCCACTTCGGCCGGCATACCGTAGTACAGAACGCACATTCCGACGACATGAAAAGTTCATCCCAGCTCCTCTCCCAAAGACACAGAGGATTCGTCGCTAGCACGACTAGTGGCACAATGTCAAATTGTTAACTCATTTGCAGAAGAGGAAGAAATTAAGAGCAGGGCTTGTAACTTAAGTCTGAAAGCAAAATAGTGGCATCTACCGCCCGTCGTCAGGAACAGACACTCAAAGTCATTAGGCATTCATGCATTCCTTAAACCCTAAATATTAACACATTCGTGCGCAACATGTGTGGCTAAATGTGGGGAGTTTCACTCGCCCTCTGCCTCTGGTATGGTGTCTTCAAGACAAAACTTCTGCTGAACGAGACTGCAGTGCTAGATATTAATACACCTGGACAGACGACGTCGATTTTGATCCGATGAAAAGTAGAGGGAAAATAGATGTACTGATAATGCTTTCCACGTCGTCCGGTGACACAACTACCGTCACCTGTGTCTAACCTTTAATAGCCAGCCAGGTCGCTCAGTGTGGTGCAAACGCGTGAAGCAAGCAGGCGGCTATACCACGGAGGAGTACTCGTGCTGCCTACAGACAACTAAGCGAGTTTGAGAGCTGTCAAGTTGTGACCTTGCGAGTGGCGGGATTGTCTTTTAGGAGAACTGCCACACATGTAAGACGTGCTGGGTCAGTTGTACAACGATACTGGTATCACTGACAACGTGAAGTATCTCATACCGGCAGATGGGGTTCTGGATGTCCACGTAGCACAGACGCCCATCAGCATCGTCGTATGTAAGTGCAGGAGTGGCAGATGGTACAGCTACCGCAACACAGATAAGAGGGCTCTCGCGCCCAGACGTGTCAACACAATCTGTTCCGAACCGGTTATTAGCAGTGGGAGGCTTTAGCCTGTCTTCCATCCACGCTTCAGCGTCAACGTGCATCGTTCGACGGGGCCGTCAGATGATCAACTGGAAGATGAAAAAATGGTTCAAATGGCTCGGAGCACTATGGGACTTAACATCTGTGGTCATCAGTCCCCTAGAACTGAGAACTACTTAAACCTAACTAGCCTAAGGACATCACACACATCCATGCCCGAGCCAGGATTCGAACCTGCGACCGTAGTAGTCGCGCGGTTCCAGCCTGAGCGCCTGAACCGCTAGACCACCGCGGCCGGCAACTGGAAGATGAAACGGCGCGCTGCGGTCTTCAGCGATGAAATCATACTCTGTTGTTGTTGTTTGTGTCTTCAGTCCTGAGACTGGTTTGATGCACCTCGCCATGCTACTCTATCCTGTGCAAGCTTCTTCATCTCCCAGTACTTACTGCAACCTACATCCTTCTGAATCAGCTTAGTGTATTCATCTCTCGGTCTCCTTCTACGATTTTTATCCTCCACGCTGCCCTCCAATACTAAATTGGTGATCCCTTGATGCCTCAGAACATGTCCCACCAACCGATCCCTTCTTCTGGTCAAGTTGTGCCACAAACTTCTCTTCTCCCCAATCCTATTCAATACCTCCTCACTAGTTATGTGATCTACCCATCTAATCTTCAGCATTATTCTGTTGCAGCACATTTCGGAAGCTTCTATTCTCTCCTTATCCAAACTATTTATCGTCCATGTTTCACTTCCATACATGGCTACGCTCCATACAAATACTTTCAGAAACGACTTTCTGACACTTAAATCTATACTCGATGTTAGCAAATTTCTCTTCTTCAGAAACGCTTTCCTTGCCATTGCCAGTCTACATTTTATATCCTCTCTACTTCGACCATCATCAGTTATTTTGCTCCCCAAATAGCAAAACTCCTTTACTACTTTAAGTGTCTCATTTCCTAATCTAATTCCCTCAGCATCACCCGACTTAATTCGACTATATTCCATTATCCTCGTTTTGCTTTTGTTCATGTTCATCTTATATCCTCCTTTGAAGACACTGTCCATCATATTCTGCCTGCACGCAAAAAATGGTTCAAATGGCTCTGAGCACTATGGGACTTAACACCTGTGGTCATCAGTCCCCTAGAACTTAGATCTACTTAAACCTAACTAAGGACATTACACACATCCATGCCCGAAGCAGGATTCGAACCTGCGACCGTAGCGGTCACGCGGTTCCAGACTGAAGCGCCTAGAACCGTATGGCCACACCGGCCGGCTACTCGCTCACCTCTGGTATTTTTGGTGGGGACGCTAACCAGCGCTCGGTACGTGGAGAATGTTGTTAGACCCGTTCTTTTGCCATTCTTGCAACAGGAAGATGATGCGTTGTTCCAACAGGATAATGCTCGCCCACACACTGCCCGTGAAACTCAACGTGCTCTGCAAGACGTGCACCAACTTCCCTGGTTGCACAATCTCCAAACTTGTGTCCAATATAGCACGTGTGGGATATGATGCGACGAGAACGGACTCGTGCAATTCGTCAACCACCAACCAGCAACTCTTAAATAAGTGCGTGACCATCGATCAGACGTGCCATAACGTATCCTTGGACACTATTGCCACTTGTATGATCGCCTGGGTGCCAGGATCAGCGCCTGCATTTCCGCCCGTACAGGTTACACCGTGTGTTAATATCGGTGTGTCAGCATGTGTCGATATCTGGTGATATTCGTCTGTGCTATTGGTCTATAAATGTAATGCACAGAGGCAACAATAAATCCTGAGTGAAGTGGAAATCTCTAAAAGGGCGTATTAATTTTTTTCCGGCAGTGTATTCGGTGTCCGCAGTATCTGCTGTGAGGGGTAGAGACGATCCACAGCGAGCGCTATTCTCGTCGCTTGTGATTCACCTGCCGAGGGCACCCAGAGGCCGTGGCCCGCGCCGCCGGAATAGCCTGCTCTGCTCGTCGGTAAACGCAGTTTGCACGCGAGGGAGCAGACTGTGGCTCTGGAGGTACGTTCACAGGGATATACTGCCCACGATGTATCCCGACTACGTTGTCAGGCAACATGACGGCCACTCAAATTGCACCCACATGTAAGTCGCCATTACCAGCCACTTTTGCCTGGCAATGTTTGCAGCAAGACATTTCCGGGCCAGAAATGTTTATATGCTATTGCCACAAAATGGAAGAATGCGAGTTAGCAGAACTGAGTGGGTCTCTCCTGCCTGTGCATCACACAAGGAATAAGTTGGAAAGAAGAAGAGAAATCAGGCTTTGTGGATGCGTTCTTTTTTTAAGGCTAGGTTCTCATTACAATGAGCAAAAAGGAGACAAAGTTTGGATTTTCTTTTTGAGACAAGAGACAAACAAAGGATCTGTTTAGGGATTATGATCGATCATACTTTGAACTTTATTTTAGATTTTCAACACAAAAAACAAAACAAAATAGACTTCGTAATTATGGTTTGATCAAGGCCCTGCGAGTCCCAAGTACGCAGACTGCGTGGAGTGTAGCCCCTCAGGAGTTATCTGAAATAAAAAAATGGATAGCATCAGTCGACACTACATTAAATTTGTGGGAGCTTATACCTATCCACAATAAAATAGCTTTAAATTTGACGATATGGTGCTAATTCGAACTTTGAGTTCAATTTTTGGGGGTTTCTTTCACTCTTCATGGCTTTACAAAAAAAGTTAACATTAAAGAATTTTATATATTATAGGAATAAGTTACCAAGAAAAGTATTTACTTTTGGGGGCCAAAGTAAGGCTGAATCATTCTTATTTTACGCTGTACACTGTTTTGCAAAATCGTTTCTAGGGAAAAAGCTGTTTAGAGTTTACGGAAAACTTTTATATGCATTGTCAGTTCATTTTTTATAAAAATTACATGCTATTATATATTTTTCTTGTCGCTGGATACAAATCTGTAGTTAGATTTTCAAAATTCGAAATAACTATGTGGACCAAATATTACGTTTCGACCAATTTTGACCAAAATTTTACCAACAAAAAGTGTTTTCGTTGCTTACGTCTAGTCTGCAATTCCAGGACCGTATATCAACCGTTCCTCAAACTATAATTGTCCCTGGAGAGAAATTCCCTCATTATTCTTTGCGAGAAAAGCCGATCTGGCTGCGTTCGGCTGCCTGCACACGTTGTTCGTCAGCTTTTTCGACGAACATGTTTACATACCCACTGCAATATAAATTATTTTGGGGGTGAGCGTCGCGGTACGACAAGTTTTCTATGTGAGCCGGGCGTCTCCGGCTGAGGGCGTCCCATGGCGGCCGTGGCACTCCTTCGAAGAATGGACTGTAGAAACTTTTTAACGCAAAAATTAAAAAACATTTTCGTCCCAAAGTTCTAGAAACTTACAACATTAAAAAAATGCAATTTAAAAAATTGAATTTTCGACCATTTTGAATGAGAACGTGGCCTTAAATAGGTATAATGCTTCTGAAAATTTAGCTCGTGTACTTTTCCAGAATTTTACCAGAATGTCAAAATGGTTCCAATGGCTCTAAGCACTATGGGACTTAACATCTGAGGTCATCAGTCCCCTGGACTGACCTAAGGACATCACCACACATCCATGCCCGAGGCAGGATTCGAACCTGCGACCGTAGCAGCCGCGTGGTTCTGGACTGAAGCGCCTAGAACCGCTCGGCCACCGCGGCCGGCCCAGAATGTCGAAACAAGAATTTCGAAATCTTGGTTAAGCCGATCATTTTCTTCATATGGAGTACCTTGTTAAAGGACATTTTGAAGTTTCCTACCTCGGCTGATTTTTCACAAGCGTATTGACCAATTTCGGTTTTACAGGCAATTTTCAAGAGCAGTAGCCATTGAAATGGCCCGTAAGGCCGAAATTGGCCAATCGTGCAAGGTATAGTAAATTGAACACTTGTGAAAACGTAGCCTAGGTGAAATGCTTCAAAATATTCTTCTACAACAATGAGGCAGTTTATACCAGTTACAAGCCGACTGGCGCTCACCCTTTGGTTTTTAGCTACTGGTGTTTCGTACAGAAGTTCAATGTACCTCTTTAAAGTGCACTGTTCATCAATACTCCTCTTGGTACCAGAAGTATGCAGCTCTTTGCTAGAAGGAATGAAGGATTTCATTAAATTTTAAATCAAAACACAATTTTTATTTACGTTTCATTATTGTTCACCAGCACGTTTCAGATGACGATCTTTGTATCCATTATTTTCGACGCCCCATACCTCTGGTCGTAGATGAATCGTCCGTCTTCAAGAAATTCGTAGTTTTCTCGTTTTTCCCGTTCTCCATTGCTGTACACGAGAAACAACTAACGGAACAGGTGGCTTTCGAACAAAAACGAGACGATATTGTTTTTCGCTCAGACTCACGATTACAGCACCGTCGGTGAGAGATGTAGGAAACAAAGGTGAGAGCGAGAGGGAAGCATTTACCGACAACGACAGAGACAGATGTTGCCATGCAATACGGAACAGTCTCCATCCTTGTTGGACAACACCAGCGCCGCGGGGAGTGACCGCGCGGTTTTAGGCGCCATCTCACGGATTGCGTGGCCCTTCCCGCCCGAGGTTCGAATCCTCCCTCGGGCATGGGTATTTGTGTTGTTCTTAGCCAATGACCTCCGCAGTTTGGTCCCATAGGAATTCACACACATTTGCACATTTTGCCAACACCGGCAACCGTTCGGCAACATGTCTTCAACTACATGCACCGTCAACAATATTGCCCCGCCATAATGCAGAATTTTCGTCTATTGCAGCCACATTGCAGCGATGTTGACAGTAATGTTATTGTGGCCAAATATTAACGTAAAATAGGGCCTATGTAAACGCACCTTAAGGTGCGGAAATGGTTTGTGAATAAAGCCGAGTGGGTCGCTAAATGTACTTTATTTATAACGTCCTTCCAACTACTGCCGTCATCTGATCTATAATTAAGATGGTTCAAATGACTCTGAGCACTATGGGACTTAACATCTGAGGTCATCAGTCCCATAGAACTTAGGACTACTTAAACCTAACTAACCTAAAGACATCACACACATCCATGTCCGAGGCAGGATTCAAACCTGCGGCAATACGTCGCGCGGTTCCGGACTGAAGCGCCTAGAACCGCTCGGTCACAACGGCCGGCTGTAATTAAGATTAGAGGCACAAATGAATGAGAGGTGTTTGATATACACTATCAGATGAAAAAAGATGAAAAATTGTTAATTTGAAATTTAAAAAAAAATACTACTCGTCAAAACAACGTTCCGTGTCAGTCTTAATAAAACTTGTGTCTAAGCACGGCGTCAACTGCCAACTCGTGAGGAAGAAAGAAGATCATGGTTTAACGTCCTGTCGACCGACTGCCAACTCGTTTCAAAATATGTACAGGGATGCAAGTTCTAGCCGGCAGGTGGCGCTAGTGGAAGGGGGGGGGGGGGGGGGAGAGGAGTAACGTTGCCTTCATTTTCCCAGTCATGCGTAAAAAAATAGCCCGTCTCCATAGTCGACCAGTCAATAGACAGACAGAACCTCACGTGAGATGACCTGCTACTGCGAGGAAGTTTTCCTTGGTGAAAGGTCTGGTGTGGAGTGCAGTCAGCCTGGCGATGACGACAGAGGAGCTACCTGACAGAGATAGCGGCTCCAAGATCGGGACGTCGACAACGGCCGGGAGCGAAGTATGCGGACCCGACGTTCTTCCAAACCGCATTCGACGATGAATGAGTGAATGAACTATCATGATGAATGAATGAATGAATTATCACGTTCTCTTCAGTGCCTGATCGAGGAGTTTAATTTTTTCCTTTACATAAGAAACACAGTGTTTAAAATTAGAAATATACTAAACAAAATTATAAAACATGATTTAAATAGGGGCAGTTTTACGTTAATAAAATTAGCTGTTCAGATGGCAGCAATAACTTACAGGACTTTAGCCTCCATAAAACTAGTGCTCATGGTGTCTCTCCTAAAATTCGTCAGGGGCTAGTGTCTAGTGCTTCAGCAGATGTATTTAATTTTTGCACTGTGTAGCTGGAGTCAATTCGTTCATTCGATAGAGCAGCCTCAAATTTAGTATGGTATTTCTTGTATTGATATGGAGTAATAGGAATAGTAAAACTCAAAGAATAACGAGTATTCCAGCGGTGACAGTACTGCTCTGGTCTGCGCCAACTGCTGCCGCCAAGCATGCAGCGCTACTAAGTCACTGCTGGATTGCTTCGTGTTTTACTGCCCCTGTTAGCACATATCGATGAAAGAGTATAGGAATAGATTAATTTTGGACCGCTCTATCGAATCAGTACGTGAAATTTAGATTTTAAAATAATTTCCTGAGTAATGGGAACTAAACAAGCGCTTTCTGTTGACACTGGGCGTCACATTAAAAGATGTGACGAGCAGTAATTGTTTGGGCTGACCCTAAATAAGCAATGTAAAAACGAAATTACGTACGTCTGCCGAAACACCAGAGAAAATGCGCCTGACGACTCTTAGCAAAGACACCTGGTATCTCCTTTGCAGTCACATGTGTAAGACAGCTAAACATTGATAAGGGCCTCGCAGCTAATAAATTCTTTGGATTTTTTTGTCTGAACTCATCTCAGAAGTGAAGTGTACAGCATTCTAGCTGATACGATTGAAGAACTGGTGCTGTGTATTTTATGGTCTTGTCAAGCTGAGCGAGATGATCCGACGTTGTCTGAAACAAATGATAACTCGCACCAGAAACGAGTACGCTATTCATCCAAATGCGAGGACCACACGTGGAACACTTTCTTCAACTGGTACAAGTCTATAGTAAATTGTAACATGTAACGTGATAAAGCAGTATATTAAAGTAGACCACCGGCGGTATCTGAGCCCAATAAGATGGAGACTCGATCGATAACTTTGTATTCCAATTACATGCATGCTAACAAGGATAACGTTCCTTAACGAAGTCCGTGGTGGCTCGTAAACACACGTTTGCAGTTACCTGGAAAATTGCTCATTTGCGGACCCATGTTTAGAGGAATGTTTTTGTTTTTATTGTCATATATTCTGAGTTATAACAGTTTACTTTAATGCTGATATAACCTGTATACTCGTTTGTCCTGTTGGAATAGTCATGTTCTCGTAGTAACTTCCGAGTCAGATTTACTTCTGTCTCCATTTCGATGTATAGCTTCCTCGTTGAATGGATTAAAAATGGTTTAAATGGCTCTACGCCCTATGGGACTTAACTTTTGAGGTCACCAGTCCCCTAGAACTTAGAACTACTTAAATCTAACTAACCTAAAGACATCACATACATCCATGCCCGAGGCAGGATTCGAACCTGCGACTGTACGTTGAATGGACACGAATGGTGTCTCAGCTGGGATAAGGAGGTAAGCGCCCGTCGCTGGGATCACCGGTTCGGATCTGCTGGACACCGGGTCTGCCACGAATGGTGCTGTGGCGGAGGGGTGGACTCTGTGCAGGCCGGTCGTGGTGGCCGAGCGGTTCTAGGCGCTACAGTCTGGAACCGCGCGACCGCTACGGTCGCAGGTTCGAATCCTGCCTCGGGCGTGGATTGGTGTGATGTCCTTAAGTTAGTTAGGTTTAAGTAGTTCTAAGTTCTAGGGGACTGATGACCTCAGATGTTAAGTCCCATAGTGCTCTGAACCATTTGAACTCTGTGCAGTCGGGGTCCGCTTGGACGAGAGTAAACGCAGACGCTTCCTTCAACAGTGGTGTAGGTGGTGCTAATTACACCCACCTCCTCGTCGTCGAGTAGACCCATCGAAATTTGTGACTGCGGTGGCGGCGTGTTGTCGAGTGGGCCGAAAGAGTAATGGATGTACCGCGGCCACGAAGATGTCTGGGTGGCGCGACCGCAAGTCGTCTCGGCAGTAAATCAACCGAGTGCCTTCTCCCGCGACAAAAAACTTCTGTTGACTACTTTCTCCTAAAACTGTGGCCAGAATCCCGCTAAGTTAGAGCCCAGGCGTGGGTGTCTGCACCAGCGGCCGTTGATGTGGCCGGCCGGGCAGCATTCCTAAGGGCCTACGCGACGACCGTGTATAACGTGCAACCTGGACTGGCGTCGTGCAGTGGGGCAGCATGTTGCCAGAAACTTCGTCGCGGCTACATCTCCTGTGTAGCTTCCGCTGCTGTTCTAGGACGCAGGAAAAGCCACAACACATTTTCAGACTATCCCGCGTCCATTATCGAAGATCATTACCGAGATAATTATAAACATTGCCGAACAAGATCCGAAGTAACAAAGAATTTTTACAAGATTACCCTCATTTCCTGACTCTCCGTATGTTTTACTGTAGTGTAGACAAGCTCCCCGGCCAACGACCTTGCCACAGTGTAAACACCGGTTCCCGTCAGATCACCGAAGTTAAGCGCTGTCGGGCTAGGCTAGCATTTGGATGGGTGACCATCCGGTCTGCCAAGCGCTGTTGGCAAGCGGGGTGCACTCACCCGTTGTGAGGCAAATTGAGGAGCTACTTGATTGAGAAGTAGCGGCTCCGGTCTCGGAAACTGACCTACGGCCGAGAAAGCGGTGTGCTGACCACATGCCCCTCCATATCCGCATCCAGTGACGCCTGTGGACTGAGGATGACACGGCGGCCAGTCGGTACCTTTGGTTCTTCATGCCCTGTGCGGGAGGAGTTTAGTTTAGTTTTAGCTTTAGACAACTTCCCCCATCCCTCCGAGTCTGAGTTTGGGAAATCAGACAGAGACTGACCCCAGGACCATTTCTCCCCCTTAAGATAACGTTCTGAGTTTTTCTTGTTTGTAAGCGCTCCTTGTCCACCACCCAGTGCAATAAGCGGCTGTTTGCTGTGGCGCTGTAGTATACGGGAAAGTATGGTCGTAGAGTCAAGACAGTGTTTCTGTTTGGCGTGATAAATGGCACCTTCCTGTAAGAGTTAAGGGAAACGCAAGTTAGTGCTAATGAGAAGGATAAACAATCCTGTATGTTCGAATTCAACATTAGCGGTATGCTGCTCGAGACAGACAGGTCGGTTAAATATCTAGGCGTAACAATGCAAAGCGATATTGAAAGTTGGACGTCTATGGTTCTGCTGCGTGCATACACCAACTCTGAGCCTGAGATATTATTATAGCAAATAGTAGCGAGCGAGCAGTTCTCGAGAGGAGTCGGAAGTGGTCGGACGCAGGGTGTGGTGGGCAGAAGTCGCGAGACATCAGAGGTTGCAGCCTGCCGTGGTCGAGCTAGTAGCGCCGGAGGAGACTTTAGTATTAATTGAGGATTTTTTGGTAATTTCCCATTCCACTGCACATAGTTGTTGGTTGCTTACGCACTGGAGGGATTTTGTCAGATTTGTGTATGGATACTATCAGAAACGTGTTTATTGAGTATAGGCATTGAGAAATAGTCCGCCCCTGGTAGCTGAGTGGTCAGCGCGACAGAATATCAATCCTAAGGGCCCGGGTTCGATTCCTGGCTGGGTCGGAGATTTTTCTCCGCTTAGGGACTGGGTGCTATGTTGTCCTAATCATCATCATTTCATCCCCATCGACGCGCAAGTCTCCGAAGTGGCGTTCAATCGAAAGACTTGCACCAAGCAAACGGTCTACCCGACGGGAGGCCCTAGCCACACGACATTATTATTCATCGAGAAATAATTAAAAGTCTGTGAAAAGTTTGTCAGCATTAAAGTCATCAATTTCCTTTATATAGTAAATTAAAATCTTTTATTAATTTCTTTCATTTTTCTTTACAGTGTTTAAGGTTAGCTGACCAAACTCCTCTTGATCATTTAGTTTCTATGAATAAAAGTGTGGCAGTAATTGTTGCAGTTATTCCATGCACTGAACTCTGCATGGATCGCAGTATTGCTTTAGAAAGATTTTAGCATGTTGGTGATCATGCAGCTGCAGCAGCAAGATGAGGTAAGTTGTCTGTTGTGTATGGGAGCATTGCAGAACAGTTCGTAGGACACTGCGAGGTGCCGGGGCAAGCAGTGTATTTAACGCTAAATTCTAGAATCTACATATGTAAATGATGCTCTAAGCCCCCCCTATTCTAACTCCGACTTTTGCTGTTGCACATGGATTAAAAAATATATGCGAACTGACTGTAATCAACCCTGCAAGTGGAGTAGAAAAGAGTTTGGCACCTGCAATAATTTAATTTGATAACTAAGTTAAATAAAGGAAGGTTTCATTAACGTAGTGAGAAATGATGGGTTGCTCTACCGATTAACAGAATGAAAGTTCTGTCCAAAATAACAATATGATTTATTAGGACTAAACACAAAATAATAAACAAAAACACATGAAACATTTATAATACATCAAATTGGCTCAAATTGGATACTCATACAAACACTGTGAAGGTGAAGTTGTCCCTAAACTAGATTGTGAGGTTTAAGACGAAGTGGTATGTGGAGCCAATTCCTTGCCACTCAAATCTTAAGAGAGACACGCAACTAACCCAACATTAATTGCTGCTACCCATGACAGAACAAAGTTAGAAAAAGACGAACTGGCGCGCTCTGCTGAGCTCTGATTGTCACCTAGGAAATTCCTATCTGCCGGTGCTGCGGACATACATTACCAAACTGTCTTCTTAACTGCCAGAACACGATCTGGCGTACCGGAGGCGATGGCTGGTTGCTTCGACGTCCTCGACCGAAAGTCGAGAGCCGACTACTCTAGAGCACCCGTACATGCCGAACACCGAACATTCCCGCCCCCACGACAGTGGCCTTGGTTAAACGTTCCAATCAGCAACTCGAAAACCGGCGGAAAATTCCACTCCATTGCCGGAGCACAACCATTCCACCAACGGAGATCCTTGGCGCCAATTTCTGCGCTGATTTTGCTACGTCACGGAGCTATGCCCTGAGCAAGCGAATCACAGTTACAATTTTGCAGAAAGCGCGGGAATTTTCCCGCCACAACTGCCTGGGTACACAAGTCATTCCCACGCCTTGCTGGTAGCCCGCCAGAAAGTGTTTTCGCTAAGTTTCTGCGAAGTAACGGAACCTCTAGCCCAGCCGCTACTTCAGGCCCCTCCGAGTGTGTCTTTTGACAATGTCGGCGTCTGGAAAGCATTCACTCGACTCCCTCACACCCTTTCAAAATCACCAGAGCCTGCCTGTCACCGGACCACCCGGGTGACGAGAGACGCTGCGTGGGAAGTCCGCGTGTGAAGGAATAGCAACTTTTCACCGCATGCAGTTAGAGAGGAAAATCGTAAGATAGAAATATGAGAGGGGGCTCATGCCACCTCTCATAGCCCCTACGCCATTTTAGATTGTAATTGGTGAGCGGTTGGCTCACTTAGGAGCAAGGTAGTGAGTCAATCGCCCAAGAACAATCTTACAAACTGACTCCACATGCCGCACTCTATAAAAGAATCACTGCAACCGAAAAATGCAGCTCATAGAGGGAGGATTATTTATGATGTAGCCAACTTCACCTTCTTAATATGGAACACTAACACTCACATCACACATCCATACCCAGGGAGCCCCTTCCAAACACCGATTCACACAGACATTCATGCTCTAAATATGGCCCGGGTATGTGAGCCAAATATGGAGCAGTTTATTCTTTACAATCAGAGTTGGAGTGCTTCGCAATTAAATGCCCAAGATTTTACAACAATTTGAATCATGAAACTAACCTGGACTCACTCACACATGATACTATTTAAGTTAACAATCTCTTTGTGAGCTTTCAGAATCTAGTTACAACCTCCGATTCATTCTGTCTCCCTGCAGCAAGAATAACTTTTACAAAATGTTCCCTGAACTGATGGTCCATTCACAATGACAGTGGTGGTATCTGCTTCAGTTTATGGGGACTTCAGGCACACTGTTTGCATACACACAACAATAAATACCAAATACAAAAAAACAACATGGTGTGGGGAACAATACAGTAATTTGTAATAAGAATTACAATGTAAAACACAAACACATACAAGGTATAACATACATTACAAAAACAACACTAGAAAAAGAAATTTAAGAAAAAAAACAAGGTTCATGTGGCACCAAGTTGTGCATGCACATTGCACAAAGTTCACGACTGTGCTGAGAATGAGGCACTAAATCACATTGTTAGAAATATTCGAAGCACTTCACAAATTCCACAGTACTGACATCACATAGGGCTAAACGTCGGGTGTTGTTGCTATGTTGTTGCAATGGCAATAGGGTGTGCTGGAGCATCTGCAGTACTCTGTTGAGATTGCACCAAGACCCACGCATATGATCACGACAGTACGGTGGGAAGACACAGTGATAGACTCTCCTCACGTCGATTAATTGTCTCTGAGGTCTACTTGTTGGGATACATCACTAGTCTAGGTCTCTTCTCTCGCTCGACAGTACTTTACGCTTCCCAATATTGCAGTTCGAAGGGGGTTGATGGCACGTGGAGTGACTCCACAAGTGTGTGAGGTCATCCATACAGGATTGAACTAGCAGCGACGATTGCTAAAACTGCTCTCTAATAGAGAGGAGAAGTTAGAAATGAGACCATTCATTTGTTAGTGTGGCACGATACTGCTTTGTGTATGCAGATCGGCCAATGCTAGTGAATTGTAAAAACCCAAACAGGTGAGTATAGAGCGTCCCTTTCTGTCCTGAGGCACATGAGGCACAGGTTCTGACACGATATGTGATCTTCTTCGTGTACTCACGACAACATGGTCTGCCGCAGGGAATCCCTCCAAACGGCTGCTGCGTCCGGAGAGCTAGCAGGCTGTCGCGTGTGAGTCGCGTGTCAGTGTCAACGGCCAGCCTCACTTTCGCTTGTGGCCCGGCGAGGATCCCGCCTAATCCCACAGGTATACAGCCTGGTGACTGTCAGCTTGCAGGACCGGACGCTCGCCTTCTTGCAGGTAGCCGAATACCTCTTGTTTTTGCGCTGGCTGGCCTCTGCATTGCCACGATACCCGTCATCTGCACAGTTCTGACAAAAATCTTATGCCTAACTTTTTCCCATGACCTTCTATGTTATAATAAATTTACATAACGATACATTGATGGTCTGTCATTTCAGACACTTATTTTAATTTTATAGTTATCAATCTACGGCTATACCTATAACCAAATCTTGGTGTGTTTAAGCTAGACATGGAAATAATCTATCTTGATATTTGTGTAGAGACCGATCTCACTACTGTACATGGTGTGTGACGCTATACTGGATGAACAATTAAATGTGTGGGCCCGCACTAATATTACTATTAATTATATAGATTGACAGTAGACATGCTCAAGAATTAACTACCATTTGCCAACGATCTACATTCTATGTCTTTTAATTAAATTATGTTGTTATGCAGGTCTAAGTTTTACTGTGCTATAAAGAACATGCAACTATGCTACTTTCGCTCGCCCGTCGTCCCTCCATCTCGGGTCTGTGGTTTGGTGACCTGAAAAATAGCATCTCAACAGGCGCGCGCCAAACACTTGTGGTAGAAAAACCGCCACAATATTAAGGATCTACTTATTGTAAAATCCTAAAATTTAATTTATCCTAGTATATGGTACTCTCTCTATTATTATTTTTTTTTACCTTATACAACACTCTTACGTAATTCCTGTTACGTTGAGATGTCTCGCTGCTCGCCGCTATTGACGACAGTGATGTGCGCGCCGTACGACATGGCCTCCGAGTTCTCACTACGCCTCACTGAAACTCCAGAGACTGGGTTAGCCATGGCTATACAAGACAATAAATTTATAGTTGCAACTTCTTTTTCTATGTTATGCAGTATTCGCGATCAAAGCACACCTTTCCAGAGGCAATGTAATATGACAAAGCCAGGACTGGTTCCTGCTGAGGATTCCGTCGCCCACCACACATCAGCTACACAGTATGTCACGAATTTCCAAGTATAATTCCTTGGTTATTCATCTGTGACAGTCACAAGCAGCACGCTAAATCCCCAACCAGCACATTGGCATGGTAGGCTTTATGCCCACATTTCTATCGTCTAGGGCACCATTGGAGTCAAACGCTCACAGGTTCACCCCGACTTGCAAGACAACGATGCTGGCGCAGCTCTGCAAAAACTATACTGCCCATATTCATCCTCGAAATCACGCAATATACCACAATCTTGCAGTCCACTGACGCGTGCCTGTAAGCATTGGTATGAACGTCTCACGAACTGGTTGTGGCCGCTATGGAGCGTATCACGACTTCTGAGAACGCTTCTAAGAGCACGTTCTTGTATGCGCCCGTTTGTGCGACATCTCGTCACTCATCTTTATCCCTTAACATGGACACCAGATAGGAAAGCACAAAAACATTGCTCATGGAAAGGTAGTGCCTGTTATCGCAACGACAGAGGAGATCGCGTACATAGACAAAAAAAAGTTAACAGCAGTAAATTCTTATGCGAGAAAACGCAGCGTGTTAATACTTTAACAATCTTAATCTATTAATGCAACGATTTTGTTCCCCGAAGAAAGGTTCATATATTTGCCTATTCTACTATGTACACCACTTAAACTACTATTATTCCACGAACTTCTTTGTGTGAGAGATGTGGTGGGGTCCTATGGACTAGCGCCAATCCCTTGTCAGACTCCCCCTCCTCTGACGTGCATTAGGATTTGCAGGTCTAATTTCAATTTCCTGGTTCTCCTGTTGTCCTTGGTTTCGCTCTCTCCAATTACGGTCGCTTTGCCGTTCGTTATTCCTCCTCTCCCAGATTCCTTGTCTAGCATGACCCAGTTCCCTGACGTTCTGGTTTCCGTGTCTCTGGTTTCCATAACCTTGAATAGCGTAACCTTGATTTCCGTAACCCTGGTTTCCTAACTGACGAACGCGATTATGCGATCTGTTGTCGTCTGCCCTTGCTGGCCCGTGGTATTTGTTATTTTGCGCCTTCTTCCTGTCCTTTGCGTCTTGTTTATCGAAGACTACTTCGAGTTCGCGCAATAGACTCTTGAATGCTTCTATGTCAGATCCACACTTGCCGACAAGTGTCTGTTGATACCTAACAGGCAATTTGGAAAAACAAAATTTGATGATTTCTTCCTTGCTATATGGACTATCTAAACATTGATTCTTCTTGAGTAAATCATCAAAAAATTTGGTTGCCCTCCTTTGCCCGGACACTTCCAGTTCGGGACAAAATATTATTTCCTCTTTAATCCTGTCTTGCGTTTCCTTTGACCAGTAGATCCCCAGGAACGCATCAACAAATTCCTGATAAGTCTGACACGTCGCTGTCACACCCCGCATCTTTTCCGCGGCTTGGCCTTCGATGTGTCCACACATGAATTCTAATTTTGCCAGGGTTGGCCATGATGACGGTAATGAATTTGTAAACTGCATCACCCAGCTCTTGGGATGCATCGACCCTCCATTATCTCTGAACTTTTGGAATTTTAGTATCGACAGGAAGTGATTGTGATCAAAATCCTGTCCGATCCTCGCACTGGTGCTGTCACTCGTTTCCGATACTTGCACGTCTGCTGAGTGTCCTGATCTATCTTGCTGATAACTGTGATGTGCTACATCTGTATCACAGTGGAAGTGGCACTTCGAATTCACTCTCCTAAGTGGGCTACAATTATTGGAGCTATTACTAGGTGTTTCTGCGTGTGCCTTGTTAGTTCTGCACTCTGTCACTGGGCTAGAGCACGGCGGGCTTTTCCTCGGAGACACAATTCTGTGTACTCCATCATTGGTATCCGAACGCGCAGTGCTCTTGTGCCCGTTTCGCTCTAGTTTTGCTATCCGACTCTCTACTTCTTTCATTCGTTTCGTGATGTTCGTAACCGCAATATTACCTTGAGTTTTTAAGAACGCTAGGGATTTTGCGTGGGCTTGTGTCGCACGTCGCAAGCGACCTGCAAGTTGAGAAGTTACTTTTGCGATTTTCATTGCCCCTGTTGCTGCCGTTTTGGCTAGGCCTGCTACTTTTTGTGCTACCATTGCTATTTGTTTTGCTTCTCCACATTCTTTCTTTATTGTTAGTAATTCCCCACGAATTTCCCCTATATGCAAAATTATTTCCTCTGTGTCCTTCTTACGCTGTTTCTCATCTTCTTCCTTCTCCTTCTTACGTTGTTTCTCATCTTCTTCCTTCTCCTTCTTACGTTGTTTCTCATCTTCTTCCTTCTCCTTCTTACGCTGTTCGTCAGCTTCTTCCTTCTCCTTCTTACGCTGTTTCTCATCTTCTTCCTTCTCCTTCTTGTGTTGTTTCTCATCTTCTTCCTTCTCCCTCTTACGCTGTTTCTCATCTTCTTCCTTCTCCTTCTTGCGTTGTTTCTCATCTTCTTCCTTCTCTTTCTTACGCTGTTCGTCAGCTTCTTCCTTCTCCTTCTTACGTTGTTTCTCCTCTTCTTCCTTCTCCCTCTTACGCTGTTCGTCAGCTTCTTCTTTCATTGATCGTAGGAAGCTCAGTATTGGGTTTATGTCATCTTTTTGATCCTCTTCAAACGTGGGAGATGTAGCTCTGGACACTTGGGCGCTAGAGCTCTGACGTGGCCGAGCTGGCCCCTGTCTGCTCTCGTTCGTTTGATTATAAACTTCTGCTACCGTCTCGACCTGTGTGCCTGTCTCTGTTTCATCCTCTACTTCACTATCATAATCACGGCCGCAACGCTGCTCTGAGATCGCGTCCAAATCACCTTCCTCATCAATGACCCTGGCGTCCTGTCCTGCTAAAAAAGTGCCCATCTCATCTCTGAACCTATTCCCGTCAGTAAACTGCCCCTTATCCATTATGCTATCCTCTTTTGTTTTAGCTTCGCTCGATAATAGTCGTGCCTTACTTCTCGTTATCATTCATGAAAAACGAATTTATCTAAAATGCACAATAAAATTAACCTACTCCATATATTTTTTACACATAGACATAAAATTTCAACAACGCCTCTCCAACGCTGTAATTATAAGCACGATTTGTTGTAGTACAGAAACCGCACACAAACCCGACAAAGTGGGATGTGATACGGACACACCATCAAAGGAACACAAAAACAATGAACAAAAGAATATATACACTGAAAACAAAAATTGTAATCATGCGCCGCTTCTTCAAACTAAACGCGGAACTACCAAAAAAAACTTGGGTATTAATCAATAAAAAAAATTAAGCAAAAAAAATTCTGAATGTCCCTACTACTAATAATACTTGCTTATCAGCGATTCACATGAAAGATCCGAGGCTAAGGGTCGCCATTTTATGCGAGGTGCCAGGGCAAGCAGTGTATTTAACGCTAAATTCTAGAATCTACATATGTAAATAATGCTCTAAGCCCCCCTATTCTAACTCCGACTTTTGCTGTTGCACATGGATTAAAAAATATATGCGAACTGACTGTAATCAACCCTGCAAGTGGAGTAGAAAAGAGTTTGGCACCTGCAATAATTTAATTTGATAGCTAAGTTAAATAAAGGAAGGTTTCATTAACGTAGTGAGAAATGATGGGTTGCTCTACCGATTAACAGAATGAAAGTTCTGTCCAAAATAACAATATGATTTATTAGGACTAAACACAAAATAATAAACAAAAACACATGAAACATTTATAATACATCAAATTGGCTCAAATTGGATACTCATACAAACACTGTGAAGGTGAAGTTGTCCCTAAACTAGATTGTGAGGTTTAAGACGAAGTGGTATGTGGAGCCAATTCCTTGCCACTCAAATCTTAAGAGAGACACGCAGCTAACCCAACATTAATTGCTGCTACCCAAGACAGAACAAAGTTAGAAAAAGACGAACTGGCGCGCTCTGCTGAGCTCTGATTGTCACCTAGGAAATTCCTATCTGCCGGTGCTGCGGACATACATTACCAAACTGTCTTCTTAACTGCCAGAACACGATCTGGCGTACCGGAGGCGATGGCTGGTTACTTCGACGTCCTAACCGAAAGTCGAGAGCCGACTACTCTAGAGCACCCGTACATGCCGAACACCGAACATTCCCACCCCACGACAGTGGTCGTGGTTAAACGTTCCAATCAGCAACTCGGAAACCGGCGGAAAATTCCACTCCATTGCCGGAGCACTACCATTCCACCAATGGAGATCCTTGGCGCCAATTTCTGCGCTGATTTTGCTACGTCACGGAGCTATGCCCTGAGCAAGCGAATCACAGTTACAATTTTGCAGAAAGCGCGGGAATTTTCCCGCCACAACTGCCTGGGTACACAAGTCATTCCCACGCCTCGCTGGTAGCCCGCCAGAAAGTGTTTTCGCTAAGTTTCTGCGAAGTAACGGAACCTCTAGCCCAGCCGCTACTTCAGGCCCCTCCGGGCGTGTCTTTTGACAATGTCGGCGTCTGGAAAGCATTCACTCGACTCCCTCACACCCTTTCAAAGTCAGCAGAGCCCGCCTGTCACCGGACCACCCGGGTGATGAGAGACGCTGCATGGGAAGTCCGCGTGTGAAGGAATAGCAACTTTTCACCGCATGCAATTAGAGACGAAAATCGTAAGATAGAAATATGAGAGGGGGCTTATGCCACCTCTCAACACGTTAGAGGATATTTAAAAACTCGCAGTCAGATGGTTGAGGATTGGTTTATTTATATTACGTGATTTGAACAATCAATTTTAATTTTCTTATTGTTCTCCATGAAAATTCTGTTATTGACAGAAATGCAATGTCATTTGTATTTCAGTACATCTTTTAAATTAATTATCAAGCACATTTGAATATGGAATGGAAGAAGCACATAGGTATGGTAGTAGTGAAGGCGAATAAACGACTTCCGTTTATTGGGAGGATTTTAGGAAGCTGTAGCTCATGTATAGGCCGAGCAGCGTATAGAGCAACATTGCGACCAGTTCTTCAGTACTGCTCGAGTGTTTGGGATCCCTGCCAGGTCGAATTAAAGGAAGGCATAGGATCAATTCAGAAGCGGACTGGTAGATTTGTTGTCGGTAGGTCCGATCAACACGAGAATATCATGGAGATGCTTCGGTAACTCAAGTGGTAATCCTTGGAGAGAAGATGACATTCTTTTTTCAAACACTATTGAGAATATCGAGAAAACCGACATTTTCAGCTGACTGCAGAAGGATTCTGTTGCCACCATCGTACATTTTGTGTAATGATCGCAAAGACAAGATAAGAGAAATTAGGGCTCGTACGGAAGCAAGTAGGCAGTCGTTTTTGCCTCGGTCCGTTTGTAGGTGGGATAGGAAAGGAAATGACAAGCAATGGTAAAACGTATACCCCCCATGCATGTCACGTACTATCTGGAAACAAATGCTGTAGGGATGAGAAACGCCCACTTCCCCGCCTCTCTCTCTGTCGCATCGGCTCCGGGCTGCGATTTTTTCTCCCCTGCCCTCTTCCCCATCAGCTACAGTGCTATAGTTCGAGGTCGACTTGCGTCTTCCCTTCCTCTCCCTCCTCTGCCCCCCCCCCCCCCCCAATGCCTGCTCCCAGCCACCATTCCTCATCAAGAACGGATTAGGTTTGCTTTTGCACTTATAAGAAGAGACAATGTATCAAGTCAACAAAAAAAAAAAAGATCTATATCTTCATACATACGGTGGCTTTCAGAATATGTGTGAAGATGTAGACGTAATTTTCATCGAATTGTGGTCGTGTTTCACCGAAATAATTTCTTGGATTTTCAGAGATGAGCTATTGTCCAACAAACGTGGTAGCTTGCTGGAGATAGCTCGATAGAATGAGCTGAGCGTTCTATTGATCTTTCTGTTGACTTGATACGTAGTCTCTTCTTATAAGCGCAAAAGCAAATCTAATCCGTTCTTGATGTGTAATAGTGGCGCGGAGCAGGCATTTGGGGGGGGGGGGGGGAGGAAGAGGAGGGAGGAAGTGAAGACGCATATCGTCCACGACCTATGGCACTGTAGCTGAAGGGGAAGAGGGCCGGGGAGAAAAAGTCGCAGCCCGGAGGCGATGCGACAGAGAGAGAGAGAGAGAGAGACGGGGAAGTGCGATTTTTCGGAACAGGGACCAGACGTAGTCGCAATGTGTGTTGTTAGGTTACAGCGACGATATTTCCACAATAAAAGCTTATCGTTGAGATGAAGAGAGCTGACAATTTGACACAGCAACGGGACGAGGAGCTAGAAGATATTGTCAGAACTAAACGTATGTCAGATAGCACGCGAATACTTTCAGAGAGAAGAGTTCTTACGAGTGACTTTCACCGTCGAAATCCCCTAAAAATGAAGATGAAATATGAAATACGTGGGAAATACGGTAAATGTAGGTAAAATATGTGCGACACGTGCGAATCCGGGCAAAGTCGCAGATGAGAAAATCGTTCTAATCTACTGAATCGATTTCAACCAAACTCGATGTACATGTCACCTGCTATCTGGAAACAAATGCTGTAGGGATGAGAAACGCCAATTTCCTGTTAGGGTTGGGATGATGATGACGTGGTAACGGAAAGAGAAAAGGGGGGAGGGCATGAACAGAGGGAAGGAGAAGGAGGAGATGGACAGGGAGTGGTGCGGGTGAGGAGGTGGACAGAGAAAGGAGGAAGAAAGAAATCGACTAATGGAAGATTAGAATAAATACATACCCGAACAACGCCGGGTACTCAGCCAGTGATCAATAAATGTAATTAACATTAATTAGCGCCAAATGTGGGCCTTAACTAAAAAAAAGTCTTCAAATGTATAATTCGATTCCAGATTGCTGTGAGCTGAAATTGTCCAATGTCTGTACGTAAATTCACCAAATGATTGGCATTACCAGATTGTCGACAAGGTGATTTTCGAGGTGGTTCGTTTCTTGAACAGCAAAAATGCAGACTTCTAGAAACCGAGGCCTCCACGAAGTCACCAATCGTTGGGAAAAGTGGGTAGCACTGAAGGGTGCGTATATAGAGATGGACTAACACCATCAATGAAACTTCCTGGCAGATTAAAACTGTATGCCGGACCGAGACTCGAACTCGGGACCTTTGCCTTTCGCTGGCAAGTGCTCTACCATCGGAGGTACCCAAGCACGACTCACGCCCCGTCCTCACAGCTTTACTTCTGGCAGTATCTCGTCTCCTACCTTCCAAACTTCACAGAAGCTCTCCTGCGGACCTTGTAGAACTAGCACTCCACATCTATATCTACATGATTACTCTGCAATTCACATTTAAGTGCTTGGCAGAGCGTTCATCGAACCACAATCATATCATCTCTCTACCATTCCACTCCCGAACAGCGCGCGGGAAAAACGAACACCTAAACCTTTCTGTTCGAGCTCTATTTCTCTTATTTTATTTCGATGATCAGTCCTACCCATGTAGGTTGGACTCAACAAAATATTTTCGTATTCGGAAGAGAAAGTTGGCGACTGAAATTTCGTAAATAGATCCGCCGCGACAAAAACGTCTTTGCTTTAATGACTTCCATCCCAACTCGCGTATCATACACACTGCCTCCCCTATTACGTGATAATACAAAACGAGCTGCCCTTTTTTGCACCCTTTCGATGTCCTCCGTCAGTCCCACCTGGTAAGGATCCCACACCGCGCAGCAATATTCTGACAGAGGACGAACGAGTGTAGTATAAGCTGTCTCTTTAGTGGACTTGTTGCATCTTTTAAGTGTCCTGCCAATGAAACGCAACCTTTGGCTCGCCTTCCCCACAATATTATCTATGTGGTCTTTCCAACTGAAGTTGTTCGTAATTTTCACACCCAGGTACTTAGTTGAATTGACAGCCTTGAGAATTGTACTGTTTATCGAGTAATCGAATTCCAACGGATTTCTTTTGGAACTCATGTGGATCTCGTCACACTTTTCGTTATTTAGCGTCAACTGCCACCTGCCACACCACACAGCAATCTTTTCTAAATCGCTTTGCAACTGATACTGGTCTTCGGATGACCTTACTAGACGGTAAATTACAGCATCATCTGCGAACAACCTAAGAGAACTGCTCAGATTGTCACCCAGGTCATTTATATAGATCAGGAACAGCAGAGGTCCCAGGACGCTTCCCTGGGAAACACCTGATATCACTTCAGTTTTACTCGATGATTTTCCGTCTCCTGGAAGAAAGGATATTGCGGAGACATGGCTTAGCCATAGCCTGGGGGATGTTTCCAGAATGAGATTTTCGCTCTGCAGCGGAGTGTGCACTGCTATGAAACTTCCCGGCTGATTAAAACTGTGTGCCGGTCCGAGACTCGTACGCGGGACCTTTGCCTTTCGCGGGCGAGTGGATGGTGAGCACCTGCCCGTGAAAGGCAAAGGTCCCGAGTTCGAGTTTCGGTCCGGGAGACAGTTTTAATCTACCAGGAAGTTTCATATCAGAGCACACTCCGCTGCAGAGTGAAAATCTCATTCTCTTAACACCATCAGTATTTTCGTAGATGCAACTTTGTTTTCTCGAGGTGATAAAACTTCGTGGCTGCCCCTGGTAAGTCAAGCGTGGACGATATGTTCATCACGGCAGACTGTAATGGTCCCCACAGTGTAACATTAGACCACCAGACGCCGCGATATTGCACGATTGAGCGCATTAGCGGAATGGAGCAGTGTTTTCTTTTTTCCTGTGGCCAGAGAGCGGGCCGGCGCCGGCTGGCGGTCGTCCAGCCTATTCCTGGTGGTCCAGCGGCACCTGCCGGCCTGGGCCCGCAGCTCGCAGCTCGCGGTTCGCTCCGCGGACGCGGAAGCCGCCGCCGCCGCTGCCTCCCGCGTCTGCCCCGCGCGGCGTGACGCAACAGCCGGCGTCTGCAGCGGCGCCAAAAACGCCAACGCTAAGATTAGCGCGGCCCTGCCCGTGCTCGCGCCCGGGCCAGCCGCGTCCGCGACACTGCGCTACTAGCTGCGAGAGGAGGGTCCGCGTCCAAAGTAGCGGCTAAACTCCCTGCACCTGCAGCGTCCTGCTTCCTTCTGAGATGTTGTCGTTGTGGTCTTCAGTCCAGAGACTGGTTCGATGCAGCTCTCCATGCTACTATATCCTGTGCAAGCTTCTTCATCTCCCAGTACCTACTGCAGCCTACATCCTTCTGAATCTGCTTAGTGTATGCATCTCTCGGTCTCCTTCCACGATTTTTACCCTCCACGCTGCTCTCCAATACTAAATTGGTGACCCCTTGATGCCTCAGAACATGTCCCACCAACCGATCCCTTTTTCTAGTCAAGTTGTGCCACAAACTCCTCTTCCCCCCAATTCTATTCAATACCTCCTCACTAGTTATGTGATCTACCCATCTAATCTTCAGCATTCTTCTGTAGCAGCACATTTCGGAAGCTTCTATTCTCTCCTTATCCAAACTATTTATCGTCCATGTTTCACTTCCATACATGTCTACACTCCATACAAATATTTTCAGAAACGACTTCCTGACACTTAAATCAATACTCGATGTTAACGAATTTCTCTTCTTCAGAAACGCTTCGCTTGCCATTGCCAGTCTACATTTTATATCCTCTCTACTTCGACCATCATCAGTTATTTTGCTCCCCAAATAGCAATACCCCTTTACTACTTTAAGTGTCTCATTTCCTAATCTAATTCCCGCAGCATCACCCGACTTAATTCGACTACATTCCATTATCCGCCGGCCGCGGTGGTCTAGCGGTTCTAGGCGCTCAGTCCAGAACCGCGCGACTGCTACGGTCGCAGGTTCGAATCCTGCCTCGGGCATGGATGTGTGTGATGTCCTTAGGTTAGTTAGGTTTAAGTAGTTCTAAGTTCTAGGGGACTGATGACCACAGATGTTAAGTCCCATAGTGCTCAGAGCCATTTGAACCATTTGAACCCTTTCATGTCTCTCGACTCTTATAACTGCCATCTGGTTTCTGTACGAGTTGTAAATAGCCTTTCGATCCCTGTATTTGACCCCTGCCACCTTCAGAATTTGAGATGGTCAGACAAAAAGAAGAGAGCAGAGGTCGGAACGCACATCTGCGCGGTGGCGCTCGGCATGGAGTCGGCAGTTCGGATCCTGACGGTTGGAAGACGTTTCCACAGTCAGTGTGCGGCCTACACGTGGGGGAGAGGTGCTGGCGCTAACTTCCTGATTACCAGACTTCGGGCCGGCGGCCTGTGAAACGTTCCTGTCGCCTGTTCTCCGCAGATTCCGTGGCACTGCGCGAAATCACTCTCGCGGCCGCGGTTTGAACCCACGTACTCCTGTTGACGTGCGGCGCGCGAGGTGAATTACGTGACGCACTGCTTCACGGATCTCAACACCTACACACGGACTCCTCAAGCCACTGTACCTGGTGCACGGTGGAGGGTAGCATGTACCACTGCTAGTAATTTCCTTCCTTGTTCCAATCACAAATAGAGCGACGAAAAAACTACTGTCTGAAAGCCTCCATTCGATGCCTAGTTTTCTTTTCTTTTTTTCTTTTTTTTAATCTTATGGGACTTAACTGCTAAGGTCATCAGTTTCTAAGTTTACACACTACTTAACCTAAATTATCCTAAGAACAAACACACACACCCATGCCCGAGGGAGGACTCGAACCTCCGCCGGGACCAGCCGCACAGTCGATGATTGCAGCGCCTTAAACCGCTCCGCTAATCACGCGCGGCTTGCCTAATTTGTGTTATCTTCGTGGCGCTTACGCGAAATCTAGGGGTGTAGAATAGATCTGCAGTACGAGGGGCGTTTGAAAAGTCCTTGCAAAAATAAAAACTACTTACGTGTTTCGCGTAAACTTTTTTATTTTTGGACATAGTCTCCTTTTGGATTTATACACTTCGTCCAGCGCTGTTCTAATTTGTTGATCCCTTCCGAATAATAGGAATTGTCCAAGTCTGCAAAAAGGCTGTTAGTTGCTGCATTCACCTCCTCGTTTACATAAAATCTTTGTCCAGCCAGCCATTTTTTTCAAATTGGGGAACAAATAGTAGTCCGAGGGAGCCAAGTCTGGAGAATAGGGGGAATGTGAAACGAGTTGGAATCCTATTTCCATTAATTTTGCGACCATAACTGCTGAGGTGTGTGCTGGTGCATTGTCGTGATGGACTTTTTTGCGGTCCAATCGCCGGCGTTTTTCTTGCAGCTCGATTTTCAGACGGTCCAATAACGAAGAATAGTATTCACCTGTAATGGTTTTACCCTTTTCCATGTAGTTGACGAGGATTATCCCTTGCGAATCCCAAAAGACACTCGCCATAACCATTCCGGTCGAAGGGATGGTCTTCGCTTTGTTTGGTACAGATTCTCCCTTGGTAACCCATTGTTTAGATTGTACTTTGGTCTCAGGAGTATTGTAATGTATCCGTGTTTCATCCAAAATGACGAAACGGTGCTTAAAGTCCTGCACATTCTTCCTGAACAGCTGCTAGCCATCCTTGTAACACTTCACACGATTCCGTTTTTGGTCAAGAGCGAGCAATCGCGGAATCCATCTTGGGAATAGCTTTCTCATGTCCAAATGTTTATGAAAAACATTCGAGACGCCCATAGCACTAGCAATCTCACGCATCTTAACTCTTCTGTCATCCATCACCATATCATGGATTTTATCAATGATTTCTGGAGTCGTAACCTCCATAGGGCGTCGAGAACGTTCAGCACCACTTGTGCCCATATGGCCACTCTGAAAATTTTGAAACCACTTATAGTCTGTTCTAATCAATGGTGCAGACTCACCATAATGCTTATCAAGCTTCTTTTAGTTTCCCGAGGCGTTTTGTCTTTCATAAAGTAATGTTCAATCGCCACACGAAATTCTTTTTCGTCCATTTTTTGACAATCACTCGACTTCCTTGATTCACACGAATGCCAAACACAAAGAAATAGACCAACAGGGCTGAAACTTGGTGTGTGTTCTTTCCAAAGATGCTACTATCTAAACATCATCTCGATACGCTCCGGTGGTGCCATCTCTCGGACACCGCACGGAGTTTTCAATCGCCTTCGTAGATGTCATATGCCGGTTCTCTAAATTTCCGGCAGCGCCTCGCGAAAAGAGCGTCGTCTTCTCTACAGGGACTCATTCATACACGTCACTGTACGCACCATTAGTAGCACGGATAATGTTAGTCGGAATTCCACTTCTCTCCGCGTACGATTCAAGTTCGCCACGGTGACATGTTCCGATGCATTGCGAACCCGCGCCTTCAAGTCCTGCAGGTCTCTAATCGTGGTTCGTTACACCAGATATTTTACGAAAACCCACAGGAAGAAGTCTAGTGGTATGACATAAGGGGACCGTGGCGGACATAAAATTTGGACCATCTCGTTCAGTCTTCCCTACCGGAAACTTTCCATCTAGAAATGGACGGATATTTAGGGACCAGTAGTGTGGTTCTCCGTCCTGTTGGAATAAGACATCTGGTTGCGTATGTTCCTGTTGTGACACAGCAAACTCTTGTAACATGTCCAGCTAAACAGCAATGTTGACGGGAGACTGTATGAGAAAGAATGGACCAATAATGCAACTGTGCATCTGTGCGTGTCAAACATTGATATTGGGACTGTCTCTTTCTACTTCACGGGTAACATGAAAATGCTGTGAACCCCGTATACGAAACGTAAAGGGACAAAATTATAGGAGAACTTGGAGCAGACGTCAGAGCCGAGAACCGCAACGAGGCCGCAGTCAGACAACAGATGCTGACTACTGAACTGCGCGATCGACTCGGATCAGGCCACAAGCCACGGACATCGTCCGCAGCCGGCCGTCGCTCCTTCTTGGTGCAAAAAATGGCACTGAGCACTATGGGACTTAACATCTGAGGTCGTTAGTTCCCTAGAACTTAGAACTACTTAAACCTAACTAACCTAAGGACATCACACACATCCATGCCCGAGGCAGGATTCGAACCTGCGACCGGAGCGGTCGCGCCGTTCCAAAGTGAAGAGCCTAGAACCGCTCGGCCCCTCCGCTCCTTCTTGATCAGCACCCCTCAGCAACAACAAGATTTCCGTGACACCGTCCAGGTGTCAACGCTCTGCGGTCAGCCTTCGAGAAGCCACTCCGGCTCGATTCACCTCACCGACGATTACGCCAGATCCTGTCTTCGCCCAGTTCCAGATGGTTGCGCGAATTCAGCGTCGGGAACCAGTTTTTGAACGCTGGCTCAGCCGAGTACTTGACTTCGGGCACGGCAGGGCCACACACAGCAGCTGCAGTGTGTCAGGTGGGAAGCTTCGCTGTGAACAGTGCTGCCACAGGACCGCGAAGGAGGGGCTTCTGCCTGTCTATCCAGCCAGGGCAGGCAAGACCGCGCCGTCTGCTCCTCACCAGCGGTTCAGACTTAGACTCCGTGCACCGCCATTGGCGCACCACTGGAACGACGCGACCTTCCGCTTTAGGGAAGACATCGTGGCCGGCTGTGACCACTAGGAGCATCCTGCCGCCTCGCATACCGGACTCTCCAGGGCAGCGCCCTGTCTCCCCGGGCAGCACTTGCACGTCGCCCGCCATACATCTATGTCTGCAGCTAAGAAGCCGGAATATTACGGGGGAACTCTGGACCGCGCCAGAGAATGAAGGACAATCAGAAGAACAGTTGAACTCTATGAATTAGTAAAGAACTAATAAAGAGTTGTATCTTTACCAGGACCCGCCTCCGCTGCTGTCATCCCCCATCTTCAACAGATGAACCCAGCCCACACCTTCACAGAACCTCATCACGAGTAAGTTTGCGGGGTTGGCCCTCCATAAAACGTTGCCTCAAAAGTTCTTCTCAAAAAAGTGACTGCGTCAATCTTGCTCTGAAGCTTGTCCGTAGGCTTTAACGCCTCAAGCAGCTGCACCTTGTAGTACTACATCCGTAACCACTTACGCAAACATTGTGCAATGTTCACCGTCTTATTTTCAACTCTCTGGCAGTCGCACGCACCGATTTTCTCTGGCTCCCTGCAAACGCCTGCCTTACTTTGTCCACATTGGCGTCTGAAACAAGTGGCCGACCCGCCCCCTTTTTATGGAGAACACTGTTTCCGTAAATGACTAAGCCAAGCCCGAACAGTTCTTCCGGATGGCGGTTTCCTTCCATACTGGGTTCGGAAGGTTCTTTCCACTTGGGTATCGGACGTCGTCTATATGAACCATGTCACACGCTATCAGGTATTCATATTAAACAGTGCGTCAAAATTGCGTCACCTGCAAGGTAAAAATCTTTATGAGTAATCTTATCACATACTGAAAACCATTTGTTAATATCTAGTAAAGTTTTTTAAGTTATTAAGGTCTTAAGTTGTGAAGATAATTTATGGGCACTCTAGTCAAGTGGCCGGCCGGGGTGGCCGAGCGGTTCTAGGCGCTACAGTCTGGATCTGCGCGACTGCTACGGTCGCGGGTTCGAATCCTGCCTCGGACATGGATGTGTGTGATGTCCTTAGGTTAATTAGGTTTACGTAGTTGTAAGTTCTAGGGGACTGATGACCTCAGAAGTTCAGTCTCATAGTGCTCAGAGCCATTCTAGTCAAGTCCGCCGCTTTTAGCTAACATCACCATAAGCTAGCTAATGTCTCTATGCTGTGGTCTGAGGCCTGTCTTCTCCGAACACGTCCCCCCTCACTAACCCACAACACTTGTGAAAAAAAAAGAAAAAGAACAAGAACGTGCCTAAGCAGAATTCGACGTCCGCGCACGGGAACGCAATTTCAAATTCTTTGTAGGCTTTCTGCACCGGAAAAGCGACGTTGTTGATCGCAAAGCATCACTAACTGCCGACCTCTGAACTGCTAACCACTTAAAAACACAAGCTTCAGCTCAGAGTGCCCACCTCGTGACACCTCAACCCAACGAGGTCTGAAGGCCGACTCGCCCACTTCCGCGAGTTCCAAACAATTCGAAGAAACTGTTTAAAACATAGGCCTCTTAGCCTGTCAGAACCAGGAGCAGAATGTAGGTAATATAACTGGCTATTCCCTTGTTCCCGCTTACAGCACTTCTCTAAAGTGCTGCCTCCTAGCAGGATAGCAAGAACCGTTTCTGCAAAGGTCACCATGGTGAAATTTCTCTCCCTGTAAGCCAGCCTAATTGGCTGCAGCCGACATCGATTCACAAGGATTGGGGAAAGTCCAGCCCATCTTCTTCGGGCAGTAGAAAAATCACCTTCTCCCTACCGCAGCAATACCTAAACTGGGCCACAAGAGCTGGACGACTAAGAAATAATACGTTACGTCTCTATTAAATTCCAAACATCTCTTCCTTGTCTCACAGGTGGCATTGTTCATGGTGATCCGTCAGTCGGGTGGCGACGTTCAGTCCGTCAACTTTCTTGGTGCTACAGAACAGAAGTTCTCTCACACACACACACGGACACACATGATAACACATAACTCTCACACTTCGTAAACCAAATGTGCCATGGTGCATGCAGGGAGAAAAACCTTTCCAATTAGGTGAACGAACCTACAACACCCATCCATGCCATACGGCTTCACTTTTTATTAAGCATAAGACTATCTTCAGCAAAATATTGCGTGATAAGAATGAGCTACAAAATGAAAAATGAAATTTTGTAATACGATAACTTCATGCTGCACGCCGAAACAAAAGATACGTGCTGGTATTTTTTATTCGGGTAGCCTGACCACAACAAAAGAAAGAATACATCAGATGATTCGTGCTTACGTTATGGATCGTACCAACCGACTATAGAAAATTCAGTCCGAACCTAGTAACTCCGAAGTGCAAAAAATGTTTCTCTCCTTAATTAATTCACAAATACAACAAAAGACAAAGAAAAGCTGGCTGGGCATGTGAAATAAGGAGTTGAACACCTAAAAGCAAAAGCAAGGAGCAAGTAATTTATTGAATACTCTTAACTATCGTATCAACTAAGATATTACAGCCAGTAGCGTATTCTTTCACCACTTTTATCAACGGTATTCCTAAGGTCTTGAAAAGACGAATATGGTGATGCAACGCTCGTTAATGTCGACGTTGAAATTTTTCTTGAAACATACCCGAAGAACGTGCTGAAACTGGAAGTCGGGCCGAATCGGCTACCCCTGTGTAAGCTCCGGCAAGACGGGCTCTCATGCCAGGCTTCGCCATTTTGCCAAGCTTTTCGACTGTTTGCTTGTTTCCACGGAAGCTGTTCACTTAAACATGAATATCTACCCGCAGGCGTAATACTTTTCCTAAACCCCGTAGCGGTCGCGCGGTTCCAGACTGTAGCGCCTAGAACCGCTCGGCCACACCGGCCGGCCTCGACGATACAAATCCAGTCCTTGATCTCGGAGCCATTCGAGAAATGGTGTATAAAGGTCCTCTACGTCGGAAAATATGAAATTGCTGTGAAGCAGTTCATCGATTGTCTGCACATTGCCGTCTGAGCCGGCCGCTGTGGTCATGCGGTTCTCGGCGCTGCAGTCCGGAACCGCGGGACTGCTACGGTCGCAGGTTCGAATCCTGCCTCGGGCATGGATGTGTGTGATGTCCTTAGGTTAGTTAGGTTTAAGTAGTTCTAAGTTGTAGGGGACTGATGACCTCAGATGTTAAGTCCCATAGTGCTCCGAGTCATTTGAACCCATTGCCGTCTGCGGTCCATGATGGGCTTCCTTACCTATCAGCATGACCCACGCCACGCCTGTTGGTTCTTGGTCGAACTGCTGACACCGTTTCACTACGTCTGGACGCGGCAATTTATTTGGTCCATTTCCGCTAAAATTTCACTGTGAGTATATGAGCAATTTAGACATTTTGTCCACAAGAATTGTAGTGTCCCATGTACTTCAGCTTTGGAACAGGATTCCAGTTGCCGCCCCACTTCACTCCCACACCGTGCTGCTTCTGTTATTTGTACCGCAGCAGAACTACATCTGCAGGAAACCTCGGCTAACAATGTCCCACTCTAGTCGCACAGTGGTCATGGCGTGAGACAAGAGTAGCTTACTTTTCGCCGTCTCGTCGCAGTAAAAAGGGATAAGACAACAGCCAAAACATCCTAGAGCAGAGTAGTAGCGGAGTGCAAGAAAACAGCAGAGCAAAGGAAAGAGTAGAACGTATGACGTGGATTAAAAACTACCTTTTATATAAAAGGCGTTGAGTTAGGAAAGTCTGCACAGGTTATAGAGAAACGAAGGTCTGGATCATAGCAGTTAGAAGATTCGTTACGGTGCTTGAAGAAAAAGTGCAATCAAAATTTTACCGTAACTCTTGAATCCTCGGTGAAAATAATGGCAGAGCTCTGCCAAGACATCATGTTTTACGTCAGCAAAATAAAGTTTTCTACGGTGTTTTGACAGATGTGGTATCATCGACTTTACGAGAGCTTGCTGGGTACGCATCTCGCCGCAGAAAGTGTACAAAATATTACTTACCTCAAATAAAAGCAGTAATGAGATACACTCGTCTTCTAGCTACTAATACAATTTAGTAATAGTTTCTGTTCATTGAAGGCGAAACGATTTAAGTGTTACGAAATTTCAGAGATGATTGCCACCTTATCAAGAACAGCTTTTTATCTCAGAATTCAAAATGACGTGTCTGTAAACGATACAGCCATACTGCTCTTTGTTTAACGCGATACCTTTGCACGTGGCAAAGTGCGGAGGTCTGCGAGATAGCGAACTCGTTGCGCGAGCCTTGTGGCACAATATGTGCGTTTACTTAGCGATAAACGAGACTCGATAGCACCCTTATCGCGCTCAGAGTCACGCGTGAGATAAAAGCAAAGCATCTCCCGATTACTGAAATACACACGTTGCATAATATTGACCAGTCTATATTCCACTAACTTTATCGAACTATCGATTAAGCGTATCACCTTTGTTCCGTAGCAGCTCCATTCCTGCTAAACGGATCACTTTTGTTTGACTGAATCCAAATAAGAGGACGTACCGTCAGTCCAGTCAATCAGTAGTGTGCGAAATACGTTACTGAATGGAGCAGGATTCAGGCATATGCCCAAATTAAAATCCACACCATAACTATATAACTATTATGTTGATGATACCGATAAATGTGTTGTTCGAAAACAGCTTATGCTATATTATTAACAGTAAAAGGAAAAACCATCTTTGCGAAAGCTTCACAGCTTTTGTCGTACAGAACTGGACTTCTAGGCTAGCAACGGAACTCTCTCTCACTAATGGGAACTAATTTGAAAAGGTGCTAAATCAAAACAGTCGTTATGTGCAAAAGAGGGAACATACTTGCAAAAAGGGAATTCTGTACTTGATTTTCTACGAAGGAAAGAAGCATCAGAATAAAAGGAGTCAGTGGTTTATTTAAGCTAAAAGAGGATTTATGCACAATACACTGTGAATAAATACTGGCAAAATGACAATGTGCAAGGAGTACTGTTATACAATAGTGCGACACAATTCTTCATCGTTGTGCATGGAGGAAGTGACAAAATTCGTTTCGAGTATCTTTTATTACAGGATTATCATACAGAAATGGACAGAAAAAAATTGAAAATAAGTCAAGGAAAGTCGAACTATCGGCATTTATTAAGGAGCAGCAGCTTTCTCCTGTTCATTTCATCGACAATAAACTGTGTTCACCTAAATCCTATAGATCTGGTGTGGAATCGGACTAAAAAAGCTTTATGTCACGCCAAAAAATGGTTTTCAGCTACTGGAAAATAGATACATTGTCATAGGAGGAAACTGAAAACCAATATGGATTCGAGCAAAGAGTCGGCGTTGTCGTTCGTGACTGAAACAGCAGGCGACGATTCAACAGACACGACCGAGAAAAATACATCACAGACACTGCCAGCGAAGCGTCATGACCATCCAAGAATACTCTATATACTGTTCCTGCTCATGAATGAGATTTTCACTCTGCAGCGGAATGTGCGCTGATATGAAACTTCCTGGCAGATTAAAACTGTGTGCCGCACCGAGACTCGAAGTCGGGACCTTTGCCTTTCGCGGGCAAGTGCTCTACCATCTGATCCACCCAAGCACGACTCACGCCCCCCCCCCCCCCTCACAGCTTTACTTGCCCGAGTACCTCGTCTCCTACTTTCCAAACTTTACAGAAGCTCTCCTGCGAACCTTGAAGGACTAGCACTTCTGAAAGAAAGGATATTGCGGATACATGGCTTAGCCACAACCTGGGGGACGTTTCGAGAATGAGATTTTCACTGTGCAGCGGAGTGTGCGCTGATATGAAACTTCCTGGCAGATTAAAACCGTGTGCCGGACCGAGACTCGAACTCGGAACCTTTGCCCTTCGCGGGCAAGTGCTCTGCCATCTGAGCCACCCAAGCATGACTCACGCCCCGTCCTCACAGCTTTACTTCTATCACTAGAGCACTTGCCCGCGACAGGCAAAGGTCCCGAGTTCGAGTCTCAGTCCGGCACATTGTTTCTGCTCATGTTCTCAATAGGCACATCGTTCGGTAGGGCGTATGTTGTCAGCGCTTCACTCATGAAATGCTGGTGTGAGTGTACGCAGTTGCTACCTCCCTTCCCTATTTCTCAGGAGTACACACAACGGTGCTGCCACGCTGGCCAAGTATTCAGTAGGGTTTGCCAGATAAAACGCCCATTTCGACAGACTAGGCTGAGTGAGTGACGCGGTTATGCAGAGAAACGGCTGCCAGCAGACGTGAGGTGCTACGGCAGAATTCGTGGTTCATGGTTAACCATCGTACAGGATCCACCGTTTTCATGGTTTTGTAACACACCATATCGTGGCCGCGCCTTTGTGTCGTCCTCTTCGCTGTTACGGACGCGAGGGTCTTTTTCCGCTAACTGAGGGGTGTGGGAGGGGGAAGGGCTTTTTTCTCCATCGTTAGGTTGATGAGCCTGTCTTCCCGAAATCCTTCTAAATGGGCTGTGGTCAAGGCACACACTAGCTGATCAAAAGTATTTGGACACTCCTATGTAATGCGGAATCGACCACTAGATGTCACGAGAGACGGAACTGCCAATGTAAAATGAGGTGGAGAGTGTTGCGTTGTCAGAAGAGTAGCAGTAACAGCAGAATCGGTTGGTCATGAGAACTCAGTAGCTTCGGACATCGACTAGTCATTGGATGTCAAGCGAGCAACGAATCCATCAACGACATTTCAATCCTTGTAGAGCTGCTCAAGGCAGCTGTTGGTGACGTGATTGTGAAGTGGATATGCAAAGCGACAAACACAATTAAACCGAGACCAGGCAGTCCTCATGTACAGATGGACAGCACTGCGGAGTGTGGTTGTAAAAAATCAAATGCTGCCCGCAGTCCCCCTAGCGCAATGAATGTGTTTAGGGAGTTAAAAATAGTGAAAATAGTGGGTACAACAGTGGAGCAGCTCCCAAAAAGCCGTACATTTTGCAATCAGTGCACAGCGACGGTTGGCCGGCCGGAGTGGCCGGCGGTTCTAGGCGCTACAGTCTGGAGCCGAGCGACCGCTACGGTCGCAGGTTCGAATCCTGCCTCGGGCATGGATGTGTGTGATGTCCTTAGGTTAGTTAGGTTTAATTAGTTCTAAGTTCTAAGCGACTGATGACCTCAGAAGTTAAGTCGCATAGTGCTCAGAGCCATTTGAATAGCGACGCTTGAAGTGGTTTAAAAGGCGGCGCCACTGGACAGTGGTTGACTGGAAACGAGTGATCTGGAGCGATGGATCATGGCACATCCTGTGGCAATCCGATGGACAGACTGGGGTGTCGGGAATTCCTGGAGGACGTTAACTGCCCTCAAGCGTAATGTCAACAGAGAAGTGCTGAGGAGGTGCTGTTACGGTATGAGGATGTTTTTCATCTTTAGAGTGTGGTTCCCTTATTGCACTTAAGAAATCGTTAAATGTGGAAAGACATGAGCCGGCCGTTGTGACCCGTGCGGTTCTAGGCGCTTCAGTCCGGAACTGCGCTGCTGCTACGGTCGCAGGTTCGAATCCAGCCTCGGGAATGAATGTGTGTGATGTCCTTAGGTTAGTTTTAAGTACTTCTACGTCTAGAGGACTGATGACCTCAGATGTTAAGTCCCATAGTGCTCAGAGCCATTTGAACCATTTGAAGGACATAAACACACTTAATAGCATTGTGTACTGAGTACAGAGGAGGACCATTTCGGAGACGATGAATACTTTTGATCAGATAAGAGGCTGCATTAATGGCTTCTGACTTCCTCATCACGAACGATGTTTCTCAGTAAATTTCGAAAAGAAACTTCTTAAATGCTGACAGAAAGCAGCATCACAGAACAGTGTAGTTATTAGGAGCAGGTTATGGCTATCTGAAATGCCTGTATACGGTACAAGACGCTGATTGGCGGGATGACCTGGACGTTAAGATCATTTCATGGTGCGATTTTCGGGCCAGGAAATTGACGGTTGGCAGCTAGCCATCGTGAGGGCGAGAAAAAAAAAATGGTTCAAATGGCTCTGAGCACTATGGGACTTAACATCTGTGGTCATCAGTCCCCTAGAACTTAGAACTACTTAAACCTAACTAAGGACATCACACACATCCATGCCCGAGGCAGGATTCAAACCTGCGACCGTAGCAGTCGCGCGGTTCCGGACTGAGCGCCTAGAACCGCGAGACCACCGCGGCCGGCGTGAGGGCGAGAGACGAGGGCAGTAGGCTGCGTATGGAGGAGTTTGTGTTTCAAAGAGATTATTGTTTCGGAAGTAGGAAGTTGCTGATCGTTCGTGAACAACAAGAATACCTTTCCAGTACTGAGAGTCTACTTCGGCACTTCCAGTTTTCTAGACGAGTACTACGCATACGTAGGCATGTGTGTGCCAAGCTCTTACGGCAAATCACGGAGACAGTCTGTAAGGTGCCCCTTATTTGCAGATAAGAGAGCGTTGTACTTCACTTCCAGTCTTTCACATATGTGAAGTAAATGTATCAGCGCTGCACTACGTATGGAGTAGGACCAGAGGAAGGTTCCAACGCTGGCTAGCTGAGGCGGTTGGCCATCTTGCGCTTTCAAAGCCAGTGGTTTGAAGTGCCGAAGCGGAAATCGCTCGCATCATCAGCAAAGAGATACGTAGGGAAAGTACATTTATTATGGCACGAATCAAGTAATTGTTATGAATAAATATTTGCTAACAGAAGTTGCCTTTTGCCACTCAGACTCTGGGAGGAGTTTACGGGTTATAAACACCATTTTTCACTAATTTTACAATCCACGAAAGGTTGATGAAATGGCGTGTGACGAGGGCCTCTCGTCGGATAGACCGCTCGCCTGGTGCAAGTCTTTCGATGTGACGCCACTTCGGCGACTTGCGCGTCGATGGGGACGAAATGATGATGATTAGGACAACACAACACCCAGTCCCTGAGCGGAGAAAATCTCCGACCCAGCTGGGAATCGAACCCGGGCCCTTAGGATTGACAGTCTGTCGCGCTGACCACTCAGCTACCGGGGGCAGACAGGAAAGGTTGATATTAATAAACAAACGAATAACTTTGGCATAGCCGATGACGTATGATTTTATACGAATTATACCGATTTTACGTTCAAGTTACAGACTGTGCGCCATAGTCGGCAGTCGTCGATAGAATGACTTTCGATCTAGTCATGTGGTAGATCATGTTCTCGTACCAATAACAGTTAGCTTATAGTTAGTGTGGACAAGTTAATTTTACCATGTACCTTAAATAAACCCACCATAATGGCATCCTATGTAAAAAAAATTGCGCAAAAGAAACTTCTTCCCGCTTCATTAGGGTAAAAAAAAAAAAAAAAAGAAAACAAAAAAAAAGGTTCAAATGGCTCTGAGCACTATGCGACTTAACTGCTGAGGTCATCAGTCCCCTAGAACTTAGAACTTCTTAAACCTAACTAACCTAAGGACATCACACACATCCATGCCCGAGGCAGGATTCGAACCTGCGATCGTAGCGGTCACGCGGTTCCAGACTGAGGCACCTAGAACCGCACGGCTACACCGGCCGGCATTACGTAAAACATAGACGGGAGTATTGCACTTTCAGAATCCTACGGCGCTGCTACGGCTCTGCAAGGGGACATAAAACTACGAGAGCATCTTCACGTAAAAGGTAGGAAGAATCCCTAGGCGGCGGCACATTAAGTCAGTTCAAGGCTGGACAGGCTTAATTATCGCAAAACTCGGGTGGGAGAACGTGGCTATCTATGCTGTACGCCCATTATACCACCATCTACGGCATCACCGACTAAACTGAAACATTTATGGATGATTAGACGATTTGTGGGGGAGGGGGAGGTGTGCGGGAAGGGGGTTTCTGGGTTTCTCGCAAGTAGCGAACTAGGAGATGGAGTTCAGTGAACGAAGCACGCTCGCCGACGTTTAGTTGAAGCCGACGAATTCTATTTGTTTCCGTGGAAATATGAGTGTGGTGGTTTTGTGTGACTTTTTCCGTATTAACTAGAAGTGTATTCTCATTTTGTTGTTGTGGAGATTATCGGCGAAATTTAGTAGGAGACAGTTTGAGGCGGTGTAACAACTGTTAGCGCTGTACATGTTCCACATAACAGAAGATTCCAGAGGGGGGCGAGCAGCTGCAGGGTTTTAATTATTGACTTTGGAGAAGTGAGAAATTTAGCGAGGCTGACGCTACTTGTTTCGGCTAACGTGATAGTGTAGCAGTGCAGCGAATTAATCCGGTTCGGGCAATAAACATTTCCGAGTGACTCTGAGGAGCATTTCGTCGTGTAATTTGTCTCACGCACCGCACTTCGCCAACACTGTCAATTCTGGTTGCGATAGTGACTTAGCGCCACGCCACAGACGAAAGGAACTTTCATTTTAACCAATATATTTTATTTTAAGTCTGTGACCGAATGCCCTTCAATCGTCACGAGAAGGGACGGTATCGTGTAAACTTTGACCTGATTGAGTTTGGTATTTTCTGGGACGGAGATTGTAGGCAAGGCCAACAGTTGTCTAAACGAAAGTAAAACCTGGCCAGAAACTACACTCACGGTGGCCGGTGTACCGTACCAACGCAAATTCGCCGCGCGGATTCGATCCGAGTATAGCTGACGTCGCTGTCTCGCCCCACGGCTCTTAGCTACCGGGATCAGGCACGGACCACTGTGGGCTTCTTTGCTGAGATGCGACAGGACGTTGCATGCTTACCACCTGTCCAGGATGTACAATAAAAGGAGTTGTCGTGACGTCACAAACTTGAGCCGACGTCCGCCATGTTAGAAGGCCGAAAGATTATCCTCCGGTGGCAGTGTTAAGATAAAAAATGCCAACTTTCATCATTTACAGCTGTACTAGTCATAATCTGAAGTGTAAAGGAATCGCACGTCATTCGTAAGTGGGCTCGTTCAAGCGATATTTTCTTTTATACACTTGAATTTTAGTTGCACTTGTTACTTGTACTGTAGTGGTTTCATTTCTGTAATACGACTTTAGATATCCTATCAGTACAACTCGAAGAGGGCTCCGGTTGAAAGCTGTGAGAAGGAAGTATTGCAAACCGTCCAGACATAGCATAATATGTTCTCAACGAATTCGGGAAGAGGACACAGTCGGAACATCAGTTTCGTCATTCCGCATGGAGGAAAAAGCTGAATTACGAAAACAACAATTCGTATCACATACTTCGCTTCTTGGTTATTCGGAACAGGTAACAAAAAAAGTTACATAAATGAGGTCAAATGCGTCGTATTACTTGATCAAATATGCCTTTAAGATCAGAAATGCGTCTGAAAGTGTCTTCCTGACACTGTGCTGTTCACGAAAGCGCTTTAATGTTTATTATTTAAAACAGTTGTTACGTAGACACGGCAGAACTAGAACCAGAGGAACGATGAACAGTTGGCGGCGCCGGCTTCGGAACAACGTACAGTCTCTAGCGCCATCTCCCCTTATATCTCCATGGCAACGTCGGACTACCGTGCCCCAGCACTGGAAGCCCCGAGCTTCGCAAAACTGGAGGAACCTCAGCGTGGAGCTGTTTTCGGCCTGGCTCTTAGGCAGCTCCTTCTACGATGTTTTAATGGAAAAGAAGAGAGAACACGTCTTAAACATTATTTTATTGTTTCTCTGTAATGGTCAATCTAGGTTATCGTCTGTAATGTTTTATGTTCAATGTTCTGGGATGTTTTATGTTAGTACGTGTTCAAAATGGTTCAAATGTCTCTGAGCACTATGGGACTTAACATCTGTGGTCATCAGTCCCCTAGAACTTAGAACTACTTAAACCTAACTAACCTAAGGACATCACACACATCCATGCCCGAGGCAGGATTCGAACCTGCGACCGTAGCGGTCACGCGGTTCCAGACTGAAGCGCCTAGAACCGCACGGCCACACCGGCCGGCTTAGTACGTGTAGAGGACGCTCAGCAGCACTACGGATTTTTTGCATAATTTACATTTCTCTTTAAATTTTGATACAAAGCGACAGAATACAATCTTGGCTTTCTATATAAATGCAAAATTGAGAGCCAAGCCGGATTACTCCGTAACCACGAGAAGGGCATGTTACACAGAGCGATCCATATAAACCTGAACTAATTAATTGGGTTATAATTTATTTCACTCCGAAAGCTCGTAGAAACAGGAAAGTTGTTTTAACGATATCAGTAACTCTGGAAGGATCGGATGTACCGCCCGTTGTTAGCAAGTAGCGCACGAGGAACTTTGTCCGGTATAAAGCCGCGCTTGCTCGAACCCTGTTCGTTCGTAGCCTCGTTGGGCGCGGTTCGTGAAGTCTGTGAGTGTGAAGTTCGAGCCGCGTGGGAATAACGAACAAATGAGTGATTCGTTTGCAGTCTTTAGCTGACAGAAACACGCAGTACACATTTAGATAGGGCGTTTTTATCGTGAAAACATCTCGGTAGACAGATTCACTGGTTACAACAGAATTGGCATTCCGGAGAGAAGTCAGAGTGACGTTCCAACAAAGGCAACAATTTTATCAATTGTAAGGATGCTGAAGACAGCTGGTGTGCCAAACAGTGACAGTGGTAAACATAGACCATCGCTGAGTGCAGATATTACTGATAATGTTCTAAAACGCTTGGAGAACTTTCCAAGGAAATCGCTGCGTCGATTGAACCAGCAAACAGGTATTTCAAATGGCACATGCCAGAGAGTTGCGAAGAAATCGGGATTGTGAACCATACAGATTGTACATGATGCAAAAATACTCGTTTATACTTGAGTATAGCTCACCAGTGTGGGATCCGTACCAGGTCGCGTTGACAGAGGAGATAGAGAAGACCCAAAGAAGAGCGGCGCGTTTCGTCACAGGGTTATTTGGTAAGCGTGATAGCGTTACGGAGATGTTTAACAAACTCAAGTGGCAGACTCTGCAAGAGAGGCGCTCTGCATCGCGGTGTAGCTTGCTGCCCATGTTTCGAGAGGGTGCGTTTCTGGATGAGGTATCGAATATATTGCTTCCCCCTACTTATACATCCCGAGGAGATCACGAATGTAAAATTAGAGAGATTCGAGCGCGTACGGAGGCTTTCCGGCAGTCGTCTTTCCCGCGAACCATACGCGACTGGAACAGGAAAGGGAGGTAATGACAGTGGCACGTAAAGTGACCTCCGCCACACACCATTGGGTGGCTTGTGGAGTATAAATGTAGATGTAGATGCAAGTATTGCACGAAACAGATCATGACAAAAGAGTGCGTTACTGTCTATGGTTTCAGGAGTTTCTTATTCAACGTTCAGATATTCTCTCCACAACTTTGTTTACAGATGAGGCATGGGCTCCACCAGTCAGGTTACATCAATACACAGAACACCAGAACAGCAGATACCTGGAGCAGGCCGGGGTGGCCGTGCGGTTCTAGGCGCTTCACTCTGGAACCGCGTGACCGCTACGGTCGCAGGTTCGAATCCTGCCTCGGGCATGGATGTGTGTGATGTCCTTAGGTTAGCTAGGTTTAAGTAGTTCTAAGTTCTAGGGGACTGATGACCTCAGATGTTAAGTCCCATAGTGCTCAGAGCCATTTGAACCATTTGAAGCCGATACCTGGCTGGTGTAAACATCCGTATCATCCACGAAACACCACGGCATGGCGAAAAGGTTGGACTGTGGAGCACAGTGTCAGCATCCAGGTTTGTTGGCCCATGTTCTTTGATCCGACCGTAGACACCACGGTTTATACGGGCATCTTCAATATATTTGCGGAGCAGCTGGATGACGAACTTACAGAAGGTTATGTCCAACAAGTTGGAGGAACATTTCACATTTCTATCGCTTCCATGCGAATTGAAACCAGTTTCTTTGGAGACCAAATAAAATCAAAAAAATTTTGGCCCTTCGACCACCTCATCAAACACCCCGGATTTTTTCTTGTCGGTGTATCTCAAAAGCTGAGTGTAGAAGAATAGACCACGGACGACAGCAGAACTCCATGAGCCATTACACACGAAATAAACAGCACTGGCGGGGATACACTTCGCAGAACGTCGCGGAATCTGGTGAAACGAGTATAGTTGTGCATCAATGCTGGTGGAGGGCACTTATAACATTTGGTGTGAGGACTTTGTATGTATGTATGTATATGTATGTATGTTATTTCTCAATAATGTATTATCACCTCCCAAATTTTTAAATGTGTCCCATTGTTGGTTCAAGTGTCAAGACTCATTCAAGTAGTTCAGATCTATATGGATGGCGCTGCCAACGTTGTATTGTAAATAGACAGAATTTTTGTTAGCTCTGTGATATTCTAAACACAGAATTAGATCCTAGTTGTCATTTAATTTTATGTTCTTTTAAGAGCGAGCTCTCGAAATGGCCGACACAGTCAGAAACCGATAATTTTAAGAGAATAATGCAACGACCGACATACTGAAAATAAGTTCATTTTTTATATGTAACTTACGATTTCTATGGGAGAGAGCCATCAGGGCTTATCATTCATTCGTCCTTCAGCGAATTTTGCGGACATTCAACAGTCATCTAACGACGAGGATGAGACGGTGTTCTGCTGATTGGCGCAGTTATACGTCCGAAAAGCTCTTATTTCATTGACGCAACGTGGAAAGCTTTATCTGCAGTACAGGATCTGTCACTCTTTGTTCCATGGTACAGAGATATCACTAAACACGTTACACAGAGAAATAAATGATCCGAGTAGTATATAAAAAAATACGAACGATTGTCGTGTAGCGAGATATCAGCAGATACCACACGCCACTCCATTTGACTGAGTCATACCATTTGGAGGGCGGTGTTTACGAGACGGACACTGTGGGATCTTGCACTAACGTCTCGGAAAATAAACCCACCGATGAAATTTTATTCTTGTACGGTTGGGCAATGGGTTGCTGTTTGGTAATCTACTTTTGGACTAAGGAAGAATGGTGCAGGTTAATCAACAAACGTACGGGGCTATTCCGTAAGTTGAAAGAACTATTGGAGATCAAAGACTAACACAATAGATGTTACGCTTGCTCTGGTTCTTACTGTGATCGCCCAGTCTGCCGAGCGCTGTTGGCAAGCGGGGTGCACTTAGCCCTTGTGAGGCAAATTGAGGAGCTACTTGACTGAGAAGTAGCGGCTCCGGCCACGAAAACTGACAACGGCCGGGAGAGCGGTGTGCTGACCACACGCCCCTCTACACCCGCATCCAGTGAAGCCTATAGGCTGAGGATGACACGGCGGCCGGTCAGTGCCGTCGAGCCTTCCGAGACCTGTTCGGATGTAGTTTAGTTAGTTAAGTGGTTCTTTTTACAGGCCGGCAATTCAAAATACTAAGGTGTGTGGAAGTCACGAGTTTTCAGAACTCCTTCCTCGCATTTGATCCCAGCAGCTAATAAGACCAATAATAATTGTGCGAATTTATTTTAGAGTTTTCGGATACTTTAGATGACAAAACACAGGGCTCAGAGTTTTCAAATAAGTTTTACAACACTTCCATACCTGCTAACGTATGTTAGCTTAGATTCAGTGGGAGCAGAGAATAACATAACAATTCTTATGAAGTAAATAAAAAATTTTAGATGTCAAATAAAACCTAAACAAAAATCGGATTGTGGTCGAAAAGTGACATATATGAGTCCGCAATTTGCAGGTGGGTAACACTCAACACCATATTGTTCCTCTCAGCGCATTATAACATGCTTGGACACTCCTTGGCCTGCAGTTCAGAACATGATCGATACGTTACTGCTCAAGCCCCTCTCATTCATTGATGACGGTCCTCCTCATGTCATCCGCTGATTAACGATGGTCCTGCGTCGATGTACTGTAAGTTTCGCCTGATCCCCAAGTATGTCCAATTACGTCCGTATCACCAGGTACCATAACCCATTCCATTCGATTGATTCATACAGTATCTGATCAGAAGTACTCTGACACCTATTAATGGACACTAATTTGGACCGTGTCCTCACTTCGCCTATAAGACGGCTTGAATTCTGCTGGAGACGCTTTTAGTGAAGTGCCTGAACGTCTGTTGACGAATGGCAGCCCCTTTTTTTCTCGAGAGCCGAAACCAGAGGAGGCACTGACGTTGGACGCTGGGGGTTGATGCAAAGTCGAAATTCTAACTGACCTCAAAGATGTTCCATTGGGTTCAGGTAGCGACTCTGGACAGGCGAGTCCATCTCAGATGTGTTACTGTCCACAAACCATTATCTCATGGATACTGCTTTATAACAGGATGACTGTCATGCTGACACAAGCAATCACTGTCCCCGAATTCTTCCTGTGCTGAACGCGGTACACAATGCCGGTAAACGTGTTCATAGCCTTACGCATATAGCGTTTCCGTAAGCACATTAAGGAGACTACATCCTAACCACCAAAACCATCCCCAGACCGTAACACCAACTCTTCTGTACTTCACCGTTGTCACTACACATGATGGCAGATGTGGTTCTCCAGGCATTCACAGAATCCAAACCCTTCTATCGGATATCCACAGGGTATAGCGTGATTCATCACTCCAAATCAGTCGTTTCCAGTCATCCTCTGTCCTGTGGCGTTGCTCGTTACACTATCTCAAGCATCACATAGCGCTGACTACACAAATGTGTGGCTTATGAGGAGCCGCTGAACCCCTGAACTCCATCCTGTTTGTCTCCCAGCACGCAGTCGCTGTAGTAGCTGGACTGTTGGTAGCAGTCTGAAACTCACGGATACTCGACGGTCCCTGTCCATCAGTATATGAGCTCTGTCTGGACTTGGTATAGCTACAGTTGTTCCTTCGTGTTTCCAGTTCAAAATCACATCACCAAAAATAGACTCGGGCAGCTTTATAAGAGTTGGAATGTCCCTAATGGATTTATTTGCATATGACATCCAGTGATTAGTCCGCGTTCGAAGTCACTCAGCTTTCATAGCCGAAGCGTTCTTCTGTTTCTGCTTCTGTATTGACAAAACAGTACTCCCAGCCGCCTTCTGTACCGGCGGGGCCGCGTATTGTGACGTCTCCTAGTCAGTTCCACATTACTTAGATATGTCAGCATACTTTTTATCAGATAGTGTACCTCCTGAAGTAGGCACGTGGGATGGTGCATTGTCGTCTTGAAAAACGAGACTAATGACGAAATTTATATTCTGTAGTTGGACAATGGGTTATTGCATAGCCCTCTAATTGGACATTGAAAAGACTAGAAAGGTATTAATTTGGATTTCATTCCAAGTGTTAAGTTTTCCACGTTCTTCGTGCAGTACTTTTTTTTCTTAAAGGATGCCTTGAGGCCAAATGATCATGCAAAGACGACTGTGTTCTGTCCGAGTATACCAACGTATCTCGAAGGGTCATTTCAAGCTTGGACTATGCGCTTGTTTTCACCCTACTGCAAGACGGGTTCTCAGCAAGGAAAGTTGTCGGCGAAATGGAGTATACCATAGTGAAGTTACGTGAACCTTTAACTGGCGTTGTGAGACACAAAACATAGAGATATGTCTCGTAGTGGTCAAACGGGTTAAAAATACCAACTGATGGCCGCACCTACAAATAATGGATCCTAGGAAACCCGAAGTGAATGCAATGGACATAGTCGACACAGTTACCTCGAAATAGCTCGAAATAGGCGGCACGCCGTTCCGTTGTATTTACTTCGGGTTTCCTAGGATCCACTATTTATAGGTTGCGGTCATCAGTTGGTACTTTTAACCCGGTTGACCACTTCGAGGCAGATCTTCAATGTTTTGTGTCTCACAACGGTTAAATGTTCGAATAACTTCGCTTTGGTATACGCCATTTCGCCAACAACTTTCTTTGCTGACAACCCTTTTTGCAGTAGGGTGACATTTCGCGCATAGTCCAAGCTTGAAATGACCCTTCGAGGAACGTTGGTATATTCGTACAGTGCAGCGTACACAAGCTACATTGTCTCATTCAAAGAGCTTGCTCTGCTGAACAGCAGTGAGAGTGGAGCTTTACTTTCAGCTCCAATACAGTTCCTGTGGTCAAGATATTCTGAAAGAGGTTTCCAATAAAATAAAAAGAAAAAAAAACACCAACTAAGCAAGTCATGAAGATGATACAAAACTTCTTTTGAGCATGTTATAAAGTTTATGGGAAATCCTTCTGTTGGCTTCAGATACTTATTTCATACAAAAATGGGTTTTTATAGCTATTTATGAGCACCAAATGAACTTATTGCTCATAAATATACACGGAGAACCGTTATTGTATTATTACACGATTGCAGAACAATCTTTGGAAGCAATCACGTATTCAAATATCTGTCAATATGATTACAGAGAGATTTAAAGTGGAAGTACAATATAAAATGAATACCAGGCAAGGCAGATGCCAGACTGAGATTTGTTGAAAGAATCGTCGTGAAATGTAGTCCACGGACAACGAAAGGAACTTACAAAGTCGTAGTTGGATCAGTACGTGAGAATTGCTCGCCAGTCGGGGGGATCCGTACCAGATAGGATTGACAGAGAAAGTAGAGGAGACTCAAAGAAGAGCAGCGCGTTTCGTTACAATCTCATTTACCTAGCGCGAGGGTGTCTCAGTGATGATCGCCGGACTCCAGTGGCAGACGCTTCAAGAGAGACGTTCTGAAACACATTTTCCTCTACTGTTAGCGTTCCGAGAGCGTAAGTTCTTAGAAGAGTCAGGAAACATATTTCTTCCTCATGCTTAAATCTCGTGGAAAGACAGTGAAGGTAAAATTAGAGAGATTCGACCTCACAAGAAGGCTTACCAGCAGTCGTTCTTCGCGCGAATCATTCGGAATTGGAACAGGAAAGGGGGGAAGCGACAGTAGTATACAAAATACCCTCCAGCACACACCGGTAGTTCACGAACTACAGATGTAGATTGAGACGTAGGTCTAGTGAAACAAGCGGTAGAATTTCAGAATGCACGCAACATTGTTCTATCTCCTTGAAAGATGGTTGAGCCTAGCCTTCCGCAACTTAAAATATTGTAGTAAAGTGCTACTCTCACTATCCGATACTGCTTGATTAAGCGAATACAACGAATTGACAGCGTAGGTGAAGACACACCTGGGCCGTTTCATTCCAGGAACATCTCTTTATAGGGAAACAGGTAAGGATGTGGTCACTCGGCCGAACGCCATAAGTAAATTACACACTGTGCAAGAACAGGAGAGAAGAACGAGAGATGTAAGACAGAATATGACCCTGTACCACTGCGTGTTGCGAGCGTATTCGGACACGTAACTCCTCCGGCAGCATGAGGCGCTCGATAATTCGACTACTAGGGGAGGTGGACGTTGAACCTGTATAACGCGTGAAGCCAACGTGGATAAACATACGCCGTCTTCAGGCCACAAGTGGCCCATCGGGACCATCCGACCAATGTGTCATCCTCAGTTGAGCACACCGCTCTCCCAGTCGTCATGATGGTTTTCTTTGACCGGAGCCGCTACTATGCGGTCGAGTACCTCCTCAGTTGGCATCACGAGGCTGAGTGCACCCCGAAAAATGGCAACAGTGCATGGCGGCTCGGATGGTTACCCATCCAAGTGCCGGCCACGCCCGACAGCGCTTAACTTCGGTGATCTGACGGGGACCGGTGTATCCACTGCGGCAAGGCCGTTGCAATGTGGATAAACAGCGTCTAAAAAATAAGTGGTTTCCTTACAGTATAATTTGAGATCTAGCACTGGAAAATTCAAGACCTATTTACCTTGAACTTTCAGTAGAGCTTGTTCGAAAGTTTAACTGTCGTCTTTCAAAAAAAGACGGAGTATTTTAAGGCAAATAATAATTCTTCAGTCAGTTCATGGAAGAATAATTTCATATTTAAGCGTGTAGACGGACAAATTGTGTTTCGTTCTCTCTGACAACTACCCTGCTCAAGACAACTAAAAGATCACTTTTTCGAAACCCCAATATTGTCTCCTACTGCGACGTAGGTTTGAAATTTGGGTCATAGGTGCCTACATTCTCTCTCTGTAATGGTGCACTTTCAGTTGGGTTGTACTGAAATTTGGAGCTCTCCTGCAGGCTGCGTCTATCTCTGGCTCGGTGTGTCGACACATGCGAAGAAGAGGCCAGAGCCCAGAGGTTCGTGTAATGTGTAATGTGGGTTAATGATGCCATGGCTCCAAATTTCAGTACAATTCTGTCCAACGCCACCATGAAGTTTCAGACGTTGGGCATGTCATCACAGCCTCTCTTACCCACAATTCACCCCTTCTTTTGACGCCTCTGCGATGGAAGTCAGAACCGCGACTCCCAACGTTGACATCACGCCGTTTTCTTATAGGTGGCCGAAGAAAACATTTCCGACACATCGCCGCTCAGAATCGCCATGTGAAGGCCTTATTGGGTGGCACAAAATGTGTCAATTAAACCACTCCTTCCCTTAGGGCGTTGATTCCCACATATATTGGGACCGAAAACGATAGTTCGCAGTACGATGAACGACAGAACGACCGTCTTGACAACTTTCGCCACTGTAGACAGCCCCCAGACGCTTTAATCCCTTGTCTAAGGGCACTGTGGGACAGCAACCCAACTGAAAGTGATCGCCCCCCTGGAGTTCAGTACGAGTGCAAATTTTGCTCTGGTGTACAGGGTGGAAATTAGAAGAAATTTGAATACGATTCAGCAAAGGGTGATTGTGCTTCTGCCGACCTCCTGTTTTGCGCCATCCTGTAGCATGATCACCCAGGGGTACGAAATTGTCACGTGAGTGAATGAAATGGAAAAAGAGTCCCACTAAGACCACACAGTTCGGCAGCACCATCAGTGAAACCTGCCAGCCTTTGATGAGCACTTTTAAAATGTATCTGTACAGAGATAACCTGTGACAGTCCTAGGCACCTGCAGATAGGCGACCCCTTCACGCCGCTATGTTCCGCATGCCTACTAACAGGCGCAAGAGCAGCAGTGCAGCCTGATGCTTTGACTGTTTGTGCTCGCCCATGTGTGTAGGTTTTCGACACACGATGTGTCCCAGGAACTGACCATGCTGTGTAATCAGCACATCTTTTCCTTTTCTGCCTCGATTTTATTCTTTTTATGACTGTGGCGCAAGAGAAGCAAAGCAGTCACCGACAAGTTTAGGCGGTTTATGCGTTGTAAACGGCGTATGCCAAGAAATGTGAGTATGGGGTTGCATCTGCTTATAACACGAAGAAGAGACTGTGCAACAGAACGAGAAAACTTTTATTTGTTCAGAAGCATTCCCGCGCGTTCCACGACTGCCTGACACTGAACAGGAAACGAGCCGCGAGTGAGCTGTGCTACTGCTGCGGCCGCCCGCCTGCCGTCAACTTGCCCCACTTACAGACGCGAACAGCACGGTTGCTAATTGCCGTCACGTCACGTCGGCTCCTCTGCTCTTGCCACGCCGCTGCTAAGTCACCGCGCCCTGCCCTCTAACGACCCGGCAAACGCAGTGACGACTCTACCCGGAGATCCGGCTGCCTCACTGCCTCTTCTAACGGAGAACGCGTTTTGCGTTCGGAGAGCATCCACCATTCAAACTGACTGATTTTCTGCTTCTCCAGTCCCTGTTTCGTACTGACAGGCTCTTAAAGTCGTTGTAGTCTTTTCTTAGAGAGCGAGTGTAAGAAGCATCCGGAACAGACTGGTGTTACGTGTAGATTGTCAAGTAAGCTTCCCATTGTCCGTGTTGCGCCAGTAGCGTTGGTATTACACTGAGGTGACAAAAGCCATAGGATCCCTCCTGATATAGTGTCTGACATCCTTTTTGTCCTGCATAGTGCAGCAACTCGACATGAAATGGACTCAACAAATAGTTGGAAGTCCTTTGCAGAAATATTGAGCCATGCTGCCTCCCTAGCCATCCATAACTACGAAAGTGTTGCCAGTGCAGGATTTTGTGGACGAACTGACCTCTAGATTACGTCGCACAAATGTCCAGTGAAATTTAAGTCGGGAGATATGGGTGATGCCGGCCTCGGTGGACGAGCGGTTCTAGGCGCTCCAGTCCGGAACCGTGCGACTGCTACGGTCGCAGGTTCGAATCCTGCCTCGGGCATGGATGTGTGTGATGTCCTTAGGGTACCAGAATGAGATTTTCACTCTGCAGCGGAGTGTGCGCTGATATGAAACTTCCTGGCAGATTAAAACTGTGTGCCCGACCGAGACTCGAACTCGGGACCTTTGCCTTTCGCGGGCAAGTGCTCTACCAACTGAGCTACCGAAGCACGACTCACGAAGTTTCATATCAGCGCACACTCGGCTGCAGAGTGAAAATCTCATTCTGGAAACATCCCCCAGGCTGCGGCTAAGCCATGTCTCTGCAATATCCTTTTTTTCAGGAGCGCTAGTTCTGCGAGGTTCGCAGGAGAGCTTCTGTAAAGTTTGGAAGGTAGGAGACGAGGTACTGGCAGAAGTAAAGCTGTGAGTACCGGGCGTGAGTCGTGCTTCGGTAGCTCAGTTGGTAGAGCACTTGCCCGCGAAAGGCAAAGGTCCCGAGTTCGAGTCTCGGTCGGGCACACAGTTTTAATCTGCCAGGAAGTTTCGTCCTTAGGTTAGTTAGTTTTAAGTAGTTCTAAGTTCTAGGGGACTGATGACCTCAGATATTAAGTCCCATAGTGCTCAGAGCCTTTCAGATATGGGTGATCAAATAATTCACCCAAATTGTCCAGTATGTTATTCAAACCAATGGCCTGGTGACATATCACATCCTCATCCACAAAAATTCCATCGCTTTTTGTGAAAATGAGCATGAATGACTTCAAATGGTCTCCACGTGGCCGAAGATATAAGCATTTCCCGTCGATTATCGCTTCGGTTGGACCAGAGGACCCAGTCCACTCCATTCCATCTAAACACAGGTATACCATTATGGAGCCACCATCAGCTTATACAGTGTCTTATTGACAACTTGGATCAATGGCTTCATGAGGCTTGCGCCACATTTGAACTCTACCATCAGCTCTTACCAACTGAAATTGGGACTCGTCTGATCAGGCCACGATTTTCTGGTCGTCTAGGGTCCAACCAATTTGGTCACGAGCCCTGGAGAAGCGTTGCAAGCGATGTCGTTGTTAGAAAGGCACTCGCATCTGTTGTCTGTTACCATAGCCCACTAACGCCAAATTTCCGGTTATTTCACATAGTGTTACTCGCATGTTAGCACTGACAACCCTACGCAAACGCTGCTGCTCTCGGTCGTTAAGTGAAGACCGTCGGCGACTGCGTTGTCGGTGGTGAGCGGTAATGCCTGAAATTTGATTTTCTCGGCACACTATTGACACTGTTGATCTCGCAATATTGAATTCTCTAAAGATGTCCGAAATGGAATGTCCGCGTTCAAAGTGTGTTAATTCCCGTGGTGCAGCTATAATCACGCTGCAGATCTTTTCATATGAATCACCTGAGTACAAATGACGGCCCTTTTGTACCTAGCGTACGCGATACTACCGTCATACGTATTGTGCATATCGCTATCTCCTGATCTGTCAAAAAAATGGTTTAAATGGCTCTGAGCACTATGGGACTTAACATCTGTGGTCATCAGTCCCCTAGAACTTAGAATTACTTAAACCTAACTAACCTAAGGACATCACAAACATCCATGCCCGAGGCAGGATTCGAACCTGCGACCGTAGCAGTCGCGTCCTGATTTGTCACCTCAGTGTGCAAGCAACCCATCTACCGCTGTTTCTAGGGAAACGTCCACAGCACACCATACATGGCGTCGTATCACATCTTTTCAGTGTACGACGGGCCTTCTAAATGCAGAGGACATTTTGAAAGGACGAGCCCCGATGTCCCTCCCCCTCCCCCCCCCCCCCCCCCCACGCCGCTACGTCGTACACCTTCATTTAGTATGACGCTAACAGCGAACACAAATGGTAGTTTACTGTTCATTCGTACGATTTTAGAATGTGTGACAAAATCAGCGTTCCCCCGAAGTGTGTGATACCGTTTCTGAATGCAAAAAAGTTCGTCCAATGGAAACTGACGGAGAACCGTTGGTTATGGAAATGCGTTGAATAAAGCTTCAGTTCGAAAATTGTGCATCACATTTAATGGGGGACGAACGAAAATTCATGGTCAAGAGCGATCGGGCCGACCATCAGTTGTGACTAACGAAGTAAGATCAAGGTCTGAAAAAAAAATTCAACAGGACAGACGCTTTCCTGAAATTTCGGGATCAGTTCTTTATCAAACTGTTAATTGTCTTTCGGGCTAGGTGCGTTCTTCGACTTTTGGCAGATGAACACGAAAGGGCGACCTACTCAGCGCATTTATGCCTCGAGGATAGACCTCAGATTCATCGGCCTACTGTCAAACTCTTCACCGACTATGCCGCACCGATCAAAACAAAAGACATGAATTGTTGCCAGCTTCGGCAGTTTTAAATGGGAAGCTTTTGAACCTCTGCATTAAAGTCCAGATTTGGCCCCAAGTGCTTACCATATTTTTTCGAAGTAGAAGGAAAAAATGGCTTTGAGCACTATGGGACTTAACATCTATGGTCATCAGTCCCCTAGAACTTAGAACTACTTAAACCTAACTAACCTAAGAACATCACACACATCCATGCCCGAGGCAGGATTCGAACCTGCGACCGTAGCAGTCGCGCTGCTCCGGACTGAGCGCCTAGAACCGATAGACCACCGCGGCCGGCGAAGTAGAAGGAGTTTGTTGTCGAATACACTATGGAACTGACAACAATCTGGTCTACATCTACATCTACATCTACATGGATACTCTGCAAATCACATTCAAGTGCCTGGCAGAGGGTTCATCGAGCCACCTTCCCAATTCTCTGTTATTCCAATCTCGTACAGCGCGCCGAAAGAACGAATACCTATATCTTACCGTACGAGCTCTGATTTCCCTTATTTTATCGTGGTGATCGTTTCTCTCTATGTAGGTCGGTGTCAACAAAATATTTTCGCATTCGGAGGAGAAAGCTGGTGATTGGAATTTTGTGAGAAGATTCCGTCGCAACGAAAAACGCCTTTCTTTTAATGATGTCCAGACAAATCCTGTATCATTTCTGTGACACTCTCTCCCATAGTTCGCGATAATACAAAACGTGCTGCCCTTCTTTGAACTTTTCCGATGTACTCCGTCAGTACTATCTGGTAAGGATCCCACACCGCGCAGCAGTATTCTAAAACAGGACGGACAAGCGTAGTGTAGGCAGTCTCCTTAGCGGATCTGTTACATTTTCTAAGTGTCCTGTCAATAAAACGCAGTCTTTGGTTATCCTCCCCCGCAACATTTTCTATGTGTTCCTTCCAATTTAAGTTGTTCGTAATTGTAGTACCTAGGTATTTAGTTGAATTTACGGCTTTTAGATTAGACTAATGTATCGTGTAACAGAAGTTTAACGAATTCCTTTTAGCAATCACGTCGATGACCTCGTACATTTCGTTATTTAAGGTCAACTGCTAATATTCGCACAGTTCAGATATTTTTTATAAATCGTTTTGCAATTTGTTTTGATCTTACGATGACTTTGTTAGTCGATAAACGACAGCGTCTTCTGCAAACAACCTAAGACGGCTGCTCAGATTGTCTCCCAAATCATTTATATAGATAAGTAACAGCAAAGAGCCGACAACACTATTTTGGGAAACGCCAGAAATCACTTCTGTTTTACGCGATGACTTTCCGTCAGTTACTACGAACTGTGACCTCTCTGACAGGAAATCACAAATCCAGTCACATACCTGAGACGATATTCCATAAGCAGGCAGTTTCACTACAAGCCACTTGTGTGGTACAGTGTCAAAAACTGTAAGTAGGCTGTTTAGGTTTTCTTATTGGTAATGCCACCTCTGTATAAAAATCACTGGCTGTGCTGTGTGCAGTCTGTGGCTAGTTTGCATTGTTGTCTGCCATTGTAGTGTTGGGCAGCGGCAGCTGGATGTAAACAGCGCGTAGCGTTGCGCAGTTGGAGGTGAGCCGCCAGCAGTGGTGGATGTGGGGAGAGAGATGGCGGAGTTTTGTAATTTGTCATGAACTTCTATATATATTATGACTATTAAGGTAAATACATTGTTTGTTCTCTATTAAAATCTTTCCTTTGCTAACTATGCCTATCAGTAGTTAGTGCCTTCCGTAGTTTGAATCTTTTATTTAGCTGGCAGTAGTGGCGCTCGCTGTATTGCAGTAGTTCCAGTAACGAAGATTTTTGTGAAGTAAGTGATTTGCGAAAGGTATAGGTTAATGTTAGTCAGGGCCATTCTTTCGTAGGGATTTTTTGAAAGTCAGATTGCGTTGCGCTAAAAATATTGTGTGTCGGTTTAAACACAGTCATGTATAATTTTTCAAAGGGGACGTCTCATATGTCGACCCTTAGCCGAGGATACCTCACTGGAATCTTCTGATTTTTTCTTGTAGTTTGTGTAATTAGTGTAGCTTTTGTTTATTGCTAGCGCGTAATTATAGAGAGAATTTCCATTGTAGTTGTAGTTTCTCATTGTTGTACAGTAAAACAGTTGTGGCATGCATGTAGATTTGCACCAAGTATTTCGCAGCTGCGCTTGCAATTAAGTACATATTATTTTCAGTGCTATGTTAATGTGTTCTCTTATTTTTGCTCTTCAAATTGTGTTTTTCTGTGTTATCGTGTGAAATATTGTGACAATAATGGCGTGTGAAAAACGTAACACTAGGCTCCAAAGTAAACTGAGAAATAATAGTGACGACGAGCGTAGCTTATCAGCACCACTGTGTAATGAATTAACAGACATTCAAAGTGGTAATTTGGTAATGGTGCATAGGGAAATGGAGCGGGTTGCAAATAATGGTGTACACAGTGAAACAATTAGTGAACAGGGTAGCATTATCGATCGATCGGTCGCAACAGCTCGCCTCAGGAATCCGAAATGACAGGAAACAATCTCGCAAATACTGTAGATTCAGGTTTTGGGTCCTCACCGTTTTCTCAAATGAGTCAAGACACATTTTCTGCTTGTCAAAATGTGAATGTTGCCGGTGAAAATGCACTGCCAAAAAGCATAGAGAAACAGATTCCAGACACTAATACATTATTATTGCAATTAATGGAACAAATGGAACAAAATCAGAGACAAATGGGACAAAGGCTTCAAAAGTTAGACACAATGGAACAACACCAGAGACAAACACAGCAACAGTTACACACAGTGGAACAAAATCTTAAAAAGTTAGACACAATGGAACAAAATCTTCACACCACGCTTGAACAAACACGTGAAGATTTAACTACTGAGTTACATAAAATAGAATCGAAGTGTCAAAAAGTCTGTAATGACGTAAAAACACAAAATTTGTGAGCATTTCCAACCTATTTTTTCGCGTCATGAAAATGCATTACAGAATCACGAAGCAGCCATAAAAGAACTGCAAACTATTGTTCATGAAAATCATGAGACCCTGCAAGCTAAAATTGACTCAGTTGCATCTACCGATTCGGTTACGCAACTTGCAAAAACTCAGGTAAACTTAGAGGACACAGTAGATACTCTGAAAATTGGTTCAGAAAGACACATGGAGGAAATTAGTTTATTATCGGAGAAAGTAGCCGAACTTTCGGATCAGTTCACTAACTTATCTGCAAAGGTAGATGAGGATCTGAATGACACAAGACCTGTAGCCATCACTGACACAGAAGAGTATGAACAAATTAAGAAATTCAAACAAAATCAGAATCAAATTAATACGCAATACAAAAGAGAAATCCGGGAAGTACAAGATCAGTTGGCACAAGTAATACAAAAATTACAAATTTCAGAGGACATTCGCGCTCCAACATGGGAAGAGGGACTTAGAAATACGGAAAAGCCGCAAAATAATAACACAGGGCATTTCGGAAGTTATGAAAGAAATTGGCAATGTGCACCGAATTTTGAGATTGAACAGCCGACACGACCTAACAATGACCGATATGCGACTCGCCGACATGATGATTTTGACTATAAGCTGTTCATTACTACACATAAATTCAAAACTTTAAAGAATTCTGCCAACGACATTCATCCACAAGCATGACTCCATCTATTCTCTCATTGTTTTCCTCCCAACTGGTCGTTAGAACACAGATTAGAATTTATGTGTGGCTATTTAGAGAATGAACCAGCTGTAAGAATGCAATCGGTCATTCACGATTGTCACAGTGAAGGAGAATTTTACCATGCCTTCCTCTCAGCATATTGGTCTCAAGCTACACAAGACCGAGTAAAACATAGCATCATGATGATGAAGCACTTTGAACAATCTGAATTTTCCAGTCTTGTCAAATATTTTTAAGACATGTTGCATAAGAATCAATATCTTTCAAACCCATACAGCCCCTCAGAACTCATCCGCATTTGCTTACTCAAATTGCCTGAACATTTACGACACATTATTTTAGCAGGACGTTGCAAAGAAGACATTGAGGCATTTCAGGGACTGTTACAAGAACTGGAAATTGACACTGACAATTGGGGAACGCGGAAACAGGAGCACAACAATTACAGATCACATCCGTCACAATTCCGCGATGACAGAAATAATATACGACAAGGCTATTCTTTCAACGTAAATCGTGACCAAAACAGGCACCACCCGTATGACAACCGTTGGCAGAGTAGTAATAATTACAGGGAAAGATCACCTCTCCGCGGTAATGACTATCACAGAGACAATCAGAGAAACAGACAATATGGGAACCAAAACAATTATTATTACGGGAGACAGAATAACTTCAGACACAACGGTCCACCGTGCAGTGATAATTCAGGGAGAAATTCTCCACCACGTAACCGAGAAGAAAGAAACTACAGGAACTACCGACATGACGACAGACGATATATTCGTAATGACAGACCTGAATTGCATCAGAACTGGCGGGATTCAAACAGGGCAGGGCCTTCTCGTCAGAGTGAATTTGTAGAAGTTAGGTCTCCTAATCCCAATAACGGCGCGCGCCAACAAAGAGACAGACAATGACTCGCACAACAGGCAGCCACGTGCGCCCGCTGGCTCCGAGAAAAATAACATAAGACGCTAGCCTTGAGAAAAATTTTAGCATTCTTTACCGATGTATACAACATGATAATTGCTTTGAAGTTGAAACTCTGCGTACTAGGAAGAGTAAAGGTTTACACCACTTTTCACGTGTAAAACCGTTTATTGAAAGATAATCTGCTTTTTAACTTAGTCTTTGCCATAAAATTTTTCACTTTACATTACTAGTATGCTTTGTCACACTTAGAATCTGTTAATATACAACAATGTTTGAAGTTAAATATCCAGTCAAGAACCAAGAGAACTTATTTAAACAGAAATTACGAATGCATTGTTATTGAGAACAGACGACACAGTGTTATTGTGTGTGTACGTTCTTGCTTGTTAGTTTCACGATTATGGAACGACTATAAGGCTTACATACTTAGAACATTTACCAGTACTGCTAATGAGATTTTAATGCAACATTTTGGTTTACTTGAAAATATATTCTGGATTTAAAGTACTTTCAGTGAGATACCAGATGACACAGTGGTTAGTTTATGTGACAGCTACACGATTTTATCATGACGCTACTAATGAGTGACAATTTACAATGTTGCTTTTGCAGTGTTCCTGTTTTATATCTGCACAGTTTTCTGTTTTATTCTGTAAAGTAAAACATGTTTTAGTAGTAACTTTTGTGGTATAGCTACAAGGAGACAGCCTTTTCTATAGGACAACAATACATTACAGCACAGTACTTTCTTCATCACAGCAATAAGCGTAATAACTAAAATATCTATACGCAAAGCATTTAGCTTTTGTGTATCATGAGGTAAGTACATTGACTTCTGCAGAACTTAGCTTTCGGAGGACGATAACTACGACACTTCCACAGAGATTATCTTATAACAAGACGCACAGTTTAGCGTTACAGTACTCGTATTTGAGTGATTAATCTTATACTTAAAACATTTATTTTTAAAGATTTTTGAATTACAAAGAAAGTTTTCTGTGATACATTTCATTCCATTGCTGTAATTTGTAACGCCTGAGGGTACAATTACATTTATCCTCAGGGGGGTACACGCTTACTTTGTGTACCATGTGTTTGGCAAGCACAAGGAGCCTTAGCTAATATGGTATTTGCTTATACAACTTTACACATCGGTACCATATTTCTCTAACACATAAATTACACAGCTATCTGATCATTTAACTGAGAGACAAACATTTTTTTTACTACATCAGTGATAAATGTTTATGTAATTGCACAGTTGGATAACTTCACACTTATGAAACTGTATTTTGTCTGTACTTTGTGAACTGTTCATATTTTCTCAGAACCATTGTGATACTATGAGAGCTTTGAATGATGTATTTGGTATGCGATCATGATTTTTAAAGTACATTTGAGGTAGATGACACTATTGAAATGAGCAGAGAATTTTTTTTAGGTTTTGACCTTATTGCAGAAAGCTACGACGTTTTCGAGATTTGACTGAGGTGTTATGATATTTTTACAACGACGATGTGTATTATGCTGTTGAGGTATGTTTATGATCAGTAAGCTGATGCTATATGATTTATTTGATTATGCTACGTATCTGTTATGATGAAATATTGAAGAAGTGTCGACGAATAAGGTAAGGAATAATGAGTAGTGGTTAGGGACTCTGACTTGTGCAAAAGGATGTTGAAAACCAAGAATCGTACTTTAAGAATTATGAAATGTGTGTACATGCGTGAATGTATTACAATGCCACTGAAAATTTTTTGGACTCTGTTATATTTACAGGATTTTGTTTCTACAGATTTGTAACGCAAATTCTTGACCTGTGAAATATTTTTATATGAGACTGTCACTGTAGCGGAAACTGGTGTCGTAAATATTTTGGTAAGAAAGTTAAGTGACCACCTGCACGTAATGCGTCGTGGGCACCCAGCTGGGCGACAGTCGCCTGAAAAAAAAAAAGCCATTAGCGTGTGCCTTTCAGAGGTAGAGGTGAAAAAAAAAGGGAGGCCATTATCCTCGATATTGACATTCCTTTGTAGAAAGCATCGCAAATACGACACGCTCAAACTTGAAAACATATGATACACTGTGGAGCTCTTAATTTATGATATTTACTGAAATGCCTAATGAAATGACGAGAAGTATTTTTATGTCTATACACCTGATTATGATTACTGTCTTTCTAGTTGAGAGATTTTTCTACTAACTTATGAAATCCCTCATGACTACTGAATGATGTTCTTATGCTTTACTTTGTACATAGTTGCTTATTTCATTTGATATCTGGTTTCCAGCTGTGTTGCAGCAATAGTTTTATAAAATAAACTTAGATGCATTTGCTAATGTGAACACTTTCTGTCAACAGATCTATTAAATAATTATTTTATGATCCACATTCTTCGAAAAAGGAGCTCTTGGAATGGAAAGAACAATAAGAAGGGACTGATAACAATAACTGCATATATAATTTTCTTTTCAAGTACTTAGTAATTTTTTGTAGAATTAGTTTTTGTGGTGCACCACTTTAATTACATAGACATTAAGATGTGAATATACATTTCCCTTGTCTGCATTGTTGTCTTTAGTATACTATTTTTTCTGCTTGAGCTATGTCATGTTTAGGTATTTCATTTTCTGCTGCTGTTTGCCAGGCATAATGTTACTGAATTTGACTTTGTATTACGCTGTTAAGCCAGTTTTACTACGCATTTATTTTTCTTGTTTGCTGCACAGTGCCTTATATTAGTTGTAATATTGCAATTGCTTTGCCAGTTTGAATTTTTTGTCATTGATGTTTGTGTTACATGTTTTGAGCTGCTTCATTGCCTCGTCCCTTAGTTTAGCATCTGAGCTCAGTAGATTTAAGTTAGCTTAACAGGGGTAGACTATATAAGAAACTAACTACACTCCTGGAAATGGAAAAAAGAACACATTGACACCGGTGTGTCAGACCCACCATACTTGCTCCGGAGACTGCGAGAGGGCTGTACAAGCAATGATCACACGCACGGCACAGCGGACACACCAGGAACCGCGGTGTTGGCCGTCGAATGGCGCTAGCTGCGCAGCATTTGTGCACCGCCGCCGTCAGTGTCAGCCAGTTTGCCGTGGCATACGGAGCTCCATCGCAGTCTTTAACACTGGTAGCATGCTGCAACAGCATGGACGTGAACTGTATGTGCAGTTGACGGACTTTGAGCGAGGGCGTATAGTGGGCATGCGGGAGGCCGGGTGGACGTACCGCCGAATTGCTCAGCACGTGGGGCGTGAGGTCTCCACAGTACATCGATGTTGTCGCCAGTGGTCGGCGGAAGGTGCACGTGCCCGTCGACCTGGGACCGGACCGCAGCGACGCACGGATGCACGCCAAGACCGTAGGATCCTACGCAGTGCCGTAGGGGACCGCACCGCCACTTCCCAGCAAATTAGGGACACTGTTGCCCCTGGGGTATCGGCGAGGACCATTCGCAACCGTCTCCATGAAGCTGGGATACGGTCCCGCACACCGTTAGGCCGTCTTCCGCTCACGCCCCAACATCGTGCAGCCCGCCTCCAGTGGTGTCGCGACAGGCGTGAATGGAGGGACGAATGGAGACGTGTCGTCTTCAGCGATGAGAGTCGCTTCTGCCTTGGTGCCAATGATGGTCGTAAGCGTGTTTGGCGCCGTGCAGGTGAGCGCCACAATCAGGACTGCATACGACCAAGGCACACAGGGCCAACACCCGGCATCATGGTGTGGGGAGCGATCTCCTACACTGGCCGTACACCACTGGTGATCGTCGAGGGGACACTGAATAGTGCACGGTACATCCAAATCGTCATCGAACCCATCGTTCTACCATTCCTAGACCGGCAAGGGAACTTGCTGTTCCAACAGGACAATGCACGTCCGCATGTATCCCGTGCCACCCAACGTGCTCTAGAAGGTGTAAGTCAACTACCCTGGCCAGCAAGATCTCCGGATCTGTCCCCCATTGAGCATGTTTGGGACTGGATGAAGCGTCGTCTCACGCGGTCTGCACGTCCAGCACGAACGCTGGTCCAACTGAGGCGCCAGGTGGAAATGGCATGGCAAGCTGTTCCACAGGACTACATCCAGCATCTCTACGATCGTCTCCATGGGAGAATAGCAGCCTGCATTGCTGCGAAAGGTGGATATACACTGTACTAGTGCCGACATTGTGCATGCTCTGTTGCCTGTGTGTATGTGCCTGTGGTTCTGTCAGTGTGATCATGTGATGTATCTGACCCCAGGAATGTGTCAATAAAGTTTCCCCTTCCTGGGACAATGAATTCACGGTGTTCTTATTTCAATTTCCAGGAGTGTATGATGAATTGGAAGAAATGCATTGCAAAGCTATAAGAAAATGGTTTGGCCAAAAAAAATAATTTTGAAAGAGGATATGAACCAAAAAAGTAGGATTTATGGCGCACAGGTTTATGTAGGATTTTCTTGGAAATAAATGATGAGGTAAGATAATGGTAAATAAATAATGAGGTAAGAAATATGTGAACATATAAATACAGAAAGCAAGCTTGGATTGGATTTTTTTGGCGGAAAAAAATGTTGAAATAAGACGAAAGATCTATGGAATGAAGTTTTGGGTTGGACTGCAGTACCAAATGTTACCCTGAAAACGAACCCTGTCTTTCCTTTTGTATTATTCCGCTATGTGTTTATGTATCCTTGTGTATTTGTCTTTTTCGTGTCTGTATGTGTTTAGCTAATAAGAGTTATGTTGTAGAATTTTTCTGATAATATGTTATTTCTTTGTAAAGATGTTTAGACATTATTTATTCTGTTTTGTTTTAATGCTCATGTGTGAAGTCGATGTTTCAATAATTATTCTGATCTTTTATGTATGTACTCATGTCATAATTACTGTAACACTGATGTATATGTTTATTTCTATTCTTTTGTAAAGCCCCTATTACTACAAATGTTATCTGTATTATTACGTTTTTAATGATATGTTTTGTACCTTTGTTTTGTGTTCTTATGTTATAAAATTGTATTTGACACCAGTTCATCAAATTAAGTAACTTGTAAGTTCCATTTCACTGCACACGTTTCTGTTGGTCATAGTATATGGACAATATGTGAGAAGTAGGGACTGATAGTGTTTGCACGTGTGTTAATGATTCAGCAAGGGACTGGATAACAGCATTGCTGGTTCTAAGGACAATTCCAGAAACTTTGTGAGTACACAAGTTTAAACACAGTCATGTATAATTTGTCAAAAGGGGACGTTTCAAAACCTTCCGGATATCCAGAAATTCGGAATCGATCTGAAATCCCTTGTCAATAGTCAACAGCAAAGAACGTTACTTAACATGGTGAACAAGTTGGCGGCAACTACGTGCGCATAAGACATCTTAAAGCTTGTGGAACGCTGCGATTAATGTTTAAGTTTGAACGGCAACTACTTACAAAAAATTATATGTCAATGTGAAGCATCCTATGGGTTCTGATAAGTGAGTTCGCGCGTATGAAAATTGTGACGTAAATGGTCGTATTCTTTGACTGCACTGACATAGAAACTTAATACTTTTGCGCCATCAAAGAGCTATAAACATCAATTTGCGACATAAATTCGATTTAATACATCTGTCTGTTCCTGAGAAAAAGAGTTCTTAATGACGAAGAGACAGACAAACAATCGGATAACAAATGACAAAAAAATTTTTATGTGATATGATTACAAATTGACGGTTTTCGGATGTTTTTCTTCGGTTGCAGTGAGAAATCTTGCTTCCTGGCAAATTTTATAACTCCCTATCAACGGGAAGCACACTCTAGATTTTGATGAGTGAGTTTGTGAATATGAAAATATGTGGCGTAAATGGCAGTATCTTTTGATTACACTGCCTTAGAAGCCTACAGTTACTATACCGCCAAGGGATCATAGACCTTCGTGTGTGACACAAATTTCAATTTGAGTCGCCTGCCCATTCCTGAGAAAAAAGGGGTCTTAATAGACGATCGAACAGGTAGTCTGATAATGTCAAATTTCTTTTTCGTGTGATATAATTACAAATTAACAATTTTAGGGTTTTTTCCTTTGGTTGTGGTGTGAAACCATTCTTCTTGACAAATTTCATAACTTTGTGTCAAGGGGAAGCACACTGAAGGTTTTGATATGTGAGTTTGCGAGAATCAGGATATGTATCTTTTGACTGCATAGACGTAGACGCACTTTTTTACTTCGCCAAGGGATTATAGATCTTGGTATATGACATAAATGTCAACTTTATACATGTACCCGTCCTCGAGAAAACGGATTTTGAACAGTCGGACAGACAGACATGTGGATAACGAAGTGATCCACGGAACCCAAAAAATAGCTAAAACATCAAAATACGTTGTAAAATAAGTTCTCTTACATTGAATTGAATCAAAATGTCTAAAGAAACAAACGTTGTTTACTTTCAGAATGACCTTCGCATCTCAAATTGTCATTGAAGCAGTAAAATGAAAATTGTAGATGCGAGTAGTAATCCGGCAGACAAAATCTCGCAAAAAAAAAGAAACAAAAAACGTTTCGACTTGATGAACTGTTTATGAAATAATTACGGAAGGAGTGGTGTTACATCATTGTGATACGAAACCATCAATATCAATCTATTCGAATTGAGATCAACAAGCATTTCAATAAAAAATTAATATACAGGTATACAGCGCCCAAACAGTCACAAAACATGCAGCAATGTACGCTGTTTTATTGCGAAGTTTAATTGTTGCATACCGTTTCGAACTTCAGGTCATCGTCAACCGACCATTCAGAACAAATAATACATCTTTAGTGTAAGTCTAGTCTATATACCAAGGTGTCAGTGATGTAATACACCGCTGGCTTCTGATGTTTTTTCACCCCTGGGCCGGATTATATGTTTGTGGCACGCTACGTTGTAGATCTATATGTTCTCTAGTGAGGAACATTTTCACACACCTGAAGCCACAATTTCTCCCTTCTTAAAAGCTTATCTGATTCACTTCTCAGCAAAGTTCCAAAATCTCAGCTTTGTCTCAGCAGTCATTTAACATCTACTATTGGATAAAAGCTTCATCAGGATATTTCTGTTTATAAGGGCCTTCGGCGACGTACATCCAGGTTACTTCTGCATGTTTTCTCCAGCAAATGAAGCTATAGTATTTTAAGCGGAGGTTAAAGAGAACCGAAGAGGTTGGTCCTACGAAACCTCGACACTGTGTACAGGAAGACTGAACGCAATTTGGAAGAAAAGAAAAGTAAAGGTATTTAGTCAAACCAGGCAGATTACTAGTTACAAACCTTCAAAGTGAGTCTGATTTATTATCGCTACTGTTTGAGAACCTACATCGCAACTGCATTTGCAATTATGACCAGTTTCTACCACGGTATTCAGAAATTCGTATTGGCACTAGTGACAACTTTTATTTGTCAGTCGTTGTTTTATGCACCCAACAGAGAGTCTTCTACTAATTTACTGCTGTTTAAAGCTGTATTAAAATATAGATAATGAAAAAGATAAATGATCAGTACTGCTCGAGAACTGTCATAAATTCATCTGAAAGTTAAATCTGAACTAATAAATGGGTGGGTTAAGCCAGGAAGGCCACAAGTGGAATCTCTGTTAATTTCAGGTGAAAGGGCATATAAATAATAGCACATGAAGCAATGCTAGACAGACAAGATCTGTCTCGTACGACGCTACAAGAGGGAGAGGTTATTTGGATAAGACAGGTGACTTAATAATGATATCAGAGTTTGACTGAGCGTTGAATCACCTGAATTCGGATTACCAACAACCGTAAATAACATTACTACTCAAACTCGCGGAATAATTTGATAGATACTAGAAGGCTCTGGTATTAAAAACACGACATTTATCATCCGACCTGAAGAAGTGATATCGAAAGAGTTTGTTCAGCTTCAATAGGCTGATAGTTATAACAACTTTCTTTATGTATTTCTCGGAGTTTAATAACATTATTCTCTCTCTCAAATTCATTTCATTACACCTTGCCTGCCTAAGTTTTGAATATCACTGAAGATATATTCTGTGAAGCTACAGAAATCCAGCTGGTCTAATACATTTGGGTAACAACATGGTTCAAATGGCTCTGAGCACTATGGGACTTAACTTCTGAGGTCATCAGTCCCCTAGAACTTAGAGCTACTTAAACCTATCTAAGCACAGCACACACATCCATGCTCGAGGCAGGATTCGAACCTGCGACCGTAGCGATCGCGCGGTTCCAGACCGTAGCGCCTAGAACCGCTCGGCCACCCCGGCCAGCGTAACAACATGATTTCGCGAATTGTGAAAAGTAAGCCTTCAATCTTCCTGCATAAACCTGGCAAGGGACCCACCTGAAACATGAAAGTGTGAGATGCAAGTATTCTCACCACATTCAAGAACAAACGATTGTTCGTAACCTTTGTTAATTACTAGTTTTAAAAACAGTTTTTGTGAAAGTGAATCTTCTAAGAGCATTCGATTTGCTTTCGCAAATAAGACATCTCATTGAATTTCCTTCCGGTGTAAAAATATTGTCCTTTATTGGATATATTGATGGTGGATACACATGTTCGGTTACAAAATGCACCATATTTATAACGTTTCATGGCTTCAGTCTCGGAAGTGTCGATCAGTCGTACGGAAGAAACCAAACGAAACAAAATTTTACCGTGGGCGATTAATACAGGACAACACACCGGCGAGTTGGTCAAGACAAATATATTCTATAATACTGATATGATGTCTTCCTCTTTCCCGGCGAGATTAACTAATGAAAATGAAAATATCAATCATTTGTACGGAAGAAACTAAACGAACTGAAACTTTACCATGAGCGATTACTGGAGGACAACACACCTATGAGTGACAAATATGTGCGTGTAATACGATATGATGTCTGTCTGTCCAGGCGAGATGAACTAATGAAAGCATCTCGGGAGTTCAGTCAGACGAAGTAGGGTGACTTCGCCAGAAGGTGATGGGAATTACACTGATCAGAACACAGCGCTATTTAGTCGAATTCACCCAGATGGGAACTTTGTAGGTGTAGCAGTAGTAGCAGTTGTTGTTGTTTTGATGGTAGTGCTCGTCATTGTAGTTATAGTAGTGGTAGTTGGTATTGTCGTTGTTGTTGTTATTGTGGTGGTCTTCAGTCCTAATGCTCTTTCCATGTTGGACATCTAGCTATTGTATCCTGGTAAGGACTATTTACCTTTGCATAATTGCTGCACCTCCATTTTCTCTCTGCAAATTTTTCATCTCCCGTCGATGTTCTCCTACAATTTTTCCTGCTTTTCCTACTATTGAATTCCAGTTCTCCATCACAATTAAATTTACATATGCCTTAGTCATCTGAATAAAGCCTTTTATCTTTTCGCACTTTTTTTCAGTTTCTTCATCGTCTGCGGGGATAGATAGCATATAAAGGAGTATGACTGTGGTTGGTACCGGTTTCGTGTCTGACTTGGCTGCTGTGAAGCATCAACTGCTGTTAATAGTAGCGTACCCGCATTCCTATTTTCTTGTTCAGAATTACAACTTTTCTTGCTTAACCTCTACTTGATTCTGCGTTGGTAACTCTTTTTTTTAAAAAAAAAAAAAAATTCCGTAGCCCACATTCCGACCTGTGGAACACCAATCCTCTTGAGGACAACTTTCACCCGAATGTCCCACCTAGTGATCAAGATGGGGTATTGTTTCACCTCCAGCATATTTTAGCCAAAGGGAAACCACTATCATCAAACCTTATAGGAGAAATCCACTTGGTGACCCGGATGGGATATTGTATCACCTCCAGCATATTTTAGCCAAAGGGAAACCATTATCATCAAACCTTACAGGAGAAATGCATGTCCCGAGCAAACAAAACAGCTGTAGTCATGGACTGTGCGGCTGATCCTGGTGGAGGTTCGAGTCCTCCCTCGGGCATGGGTGTGTGTGTTTGTCCTTAGGATAATTTAGGTTAAGTAGCATGTAAGCTTAGGGACTGATGACCTTAGCAGTTAAGTCCCATAAGATGTCACACACACAAGCTGTAGTTTCCCCTTGTTTTCAGCCATTGGCCGTAGCATTATACGAAAGCTGTGTTGACTAAATGATACGAGGTCAGACCAGTCGGTTATCCCGACTGTTGTCCCTACAACACTTAAAAAGGCTCTTGCCACACTTCAGGAATTACAGGTTTGTCTGGACTCTCCACAGACAATCTCCTACGGTACAGCGAACTGTATTATAGAGGCGCGCAGGCGTTCTTTGTAGTTTTTTCTTTTGATGCTTATTTCGTGAGATGTTTGGCCCGGTCACTACCAATGGACCACCCTGTATAATGAAAATATACTCAACACGGTTCTCATTCAGAGTTCACCTTTGAATATTTTTTTTTCTTTGGGAAAATTGTGTTGTGCAGCATGTAAGAACGAACGTTTACTAGAATTGGTCGAAATCTGATAGCGGTAGGATCATCGCCTAGCGAGACAAAAATGGTTCAAATGGCTCTGAGCACTATGGGACTTAACATCTGAGGTCATCAGTCCCTTATAACTTAGAACTAGTTAAACCTATCTAACCTAAGGACATCACACACACCAATGCCCCAGGCAGGATTCGAACCCGCGACCGTAGCGGTCGCGCGGTTCCAGACTGAAGCGCCTAGCACCGCTCGGCCACATCGGTCGGCTTGGAGCAATCGCTTAAAGTTGATAGCCGCATATGGTGCAACGTCATTCAAAATGGTTCAAATGGCTCTGAGCACTACGGGACTTAATTTGTAAGGTCATCAGTCCCCTAGAACTTAAAACTACTTAAACCTAACTAACCTAAGGACATCACACACATCCATGCCCGAAGCAGGATTCGAACCTGCGACCGTAGCGGTCGTGCGGTTCCAGACTGAAGCGCCTAGAACCGCTGGGCCACCCCACTTCAGCAAGTTCCACAGTCCGTGGAAACTTTATATTAATACACTGAAGTGACAAGTGATACGATACCTCCTAATATCATGTCGGGCTTACTTTTACCCGGGGTCGTGCAGCAACCCGGCGTGGCATGGAATCAACAAGTCATGGAAGTCTCCTGTAGAAATATTGAGCCGTGATGCCTCCATGATGCCGTTCATAATCTCGAAAGTGTTGCAGCTGCAGAAATTTGTGCATTAATTGATCTCTCCATTACGTCCCGTAAATTTTCGATGGGTTTCAATCAAGGTAACCAAATAATTCGTTCGAATTGTCCAGAATGTTCTTCAAACCAATTGCGAACAATTGTGGCCTGGTGACATGGCGCATTGTTTTTTGGGGACATGGAGTCCACGAATTGCTGCAAATGGCCACCAAGTGGCCGAACATAACTATTTACAGTTAATTATTGGTTCATTTGGACCAGAGGACTCAGTCCAATCTATGTAAACACGGCCCACACAATTACGGAGCCACCAAAAGCTTGAATAGTGCCTTGTTGACACTCTAACCCTACCGTCAGCTCTTGCCAACTGAAATTGAGACTCGTCTGAACAGGCCACGGTTTACCAGTCGTGTACGGTGCAACCGGTTTAGTCACGAGCCCAGGAGAGGCGGTACACGTTATGTCATACTGTTAACAAAGACACTCGCGTCTGTCGTCTGCTACCAGAGCCCATTAACGCCAAATTTCGCCGCACTGACCTAACGTACACGTTCGTCGTACGTCCCACACTGATTCTGATGTTATTTCACGCAGTGTTGCTTGTCTGTTAGCACTGACGACTCTATGCGAACGCTACTGCTCTCCGTCGTTACGTGACTGCGTTTCCGTGGTTCAAAAGTGGTTCAAATGGCTCTAAGCACTATGGGACTTAACATCTTAGGTCATCAGTCCCCTAGACTTAGAACTACTTAACCTAACTAACCTAAGGACATCATACACATCCATGCCCGAGGCAGGATTCGAACCTGCGACCGTAGCAGCAGCGCCTAGAAGTGCCTAGAACCGCTCGGCCACAGCGGCCGGCTGTTTCCGTGGTGAGAGGTAATGCCTGATATTGGGTATTCTGGACATAGCGTTGACACTGTGTATCCCGGAATACTGGAGTCTCTGACAATTTCCGGAGTGGAATGTCCCAAGCGTCCAGCTCCAACTATTACTCAGTGTTCGAAGTATGTAAATTCCCGTCGTGTAACCATAATCACCTCAGATATCTCTTCACATTAATCGCCTGAGTATAAACGACAGCTTGGTCAATGCACTGCTTTTTTGTACCTTGCGTACGCCATATTTCCGCCATCTGTATATCTGCATATCGCTATACCATGACATTTTGTCACTTCAGTGCACATGTGGGCATCCTGAAAAGTAATGCTTCGAATATTTTTTATGTGACTCCTAAAGCTTTTTTTCTTTAGAACAGATGTTACTAACACTGTACATCTTTATTCCTCTACATATCTTCAGACCTCTGCTGCAAGAACACTTTCAACTGCAGAGTGTAACATGATGGTCTGTAACGTAACTATGTCGGTGCGTGCGAAACAGCGTTCTGAAATCGAGTTTCGAATTGGATGAGTTCGTCCACACATGTAGCACCCTCTGATTCAGCAGGACAACGCCAGACCACACACGAGTGCTGCAACACCTGCGACAATCCGACGCCTTGGGTTCACCGTGATCGATCATCCTTCGTGCAGTCTCACCGACTTGGCCCCATCCTATTTTCATCTGTTTCCAAAACTCAAAGAACGCCGTCGAGATCTTCACTTTGATAGTGATGAAGCGGCGCAGGGAGAGGTGAGGTTGTGGCCTCGTCAATAAAGTCAAACATCGTACAGTGACGGTATCGACAAACTGTTCTCTCGTTGGGACAATTATGTTCCTCACCAGAGTGACCACGTTGAGAAATAATCTTGTAGACATGACGAAAAACGATGTAGAATGTTAATGACGTCTGTTTTATTTAAAAATCTTTATGAGTTTGCAGATAGCACATTCGAAGGCATTAGTTTTTCAAACATGGGACTTAAGGCAGGATTCGTTGTGGATGGGGCCTTACTCAGTTACCGTTCGTTGCTCAGTTTTTTTTTTTTTTTTTTTTAAATCGCTTGCATTTTATTTGGAACCAATTGCAAACAAGGTTGACAATAAGGAACAATTATCAGATTTGACTGTTAAGACAGAATGTCTAATAAAAAAAATCTCAAGCAAGTTGGATTCACAGCTGAAGGGCTTTTTGACCAGAAATTCAAATTATTTGTCGGCTGAAGGTCCCAATAGTAATAACTCCAACAATTTGACGCCTGAAGGCCTGGATAGCAATTCTTAAGAACAGTTAAACTTCTCTTCTTCAATAGATACTAAAATATTTTTTAAAGAAAAGGACAATCCTCAAAATTTCACTGTAAAAATTGCATTCACAGCTGAAGGCCTTATTGACAAGAAATTCAAATTACTTGTCGGCTGAAGGCCCCAATAGTAATAACTCAAATTTAAAATGTTGTTAAAAAAATAATGATCACAATATGATCAAACCAAGAGAGTAGTGGGCATCAGACAGTGCTCCAAGGATCAGCCTGGGAAACTCACTCAACTTCGTGACCGATGAGACAGGCAGCCAAGAGTTATATTCACTTAACTGGATGGCAACTCAAACTAGTGACAGTTTAAACGCAGACCAACACTCTTGCAAATTCTCTCTAACGTCTGATAACCAGTGCAACAATGGAATAACCCAAGCAAGGCGGAACCCGCAGACAGTACTGCGTCTTCAGAATCCGGCGTTTAGAACATCCAGAAGCAGAAGGAATCACTACGACCAAAGCAGCCGAACATAAACAAGGTATCCTAACTATAATCAAGGAGGCTGTCTAACTACACGCTTTACCAGACAGCAGCGCCAATGCGAGGAAAGGTACAATGACACGAAAGTACGCTAACCTCCAGGGCAGGTAACTAGGGCGTTAGCGGCCACTAGGCAGAAAAATTCCGCTGGTTGAACTTCACCAATAAACACAAGGAATTCAATGATTAATAATAAGAAGCAGAGGATGGCTAACTAATTTCGCCAACTCCAAATACTCCACTCGTTGCTCTTCATCTCATCGACCCTGCGAGAAGCAACGCCCAAAGAAATGGCGTGATCTCAAAATAGTGGAGGTTTCACTGCTGGGTTAATGTTCACTCAACTCAAACGTCCTGGGTCCGGTGGACCACGAGGTTGTGGCCCTCGCTACTACAGCCCCTCGATCCCGCAGTGCCTGCGTGCCTCCAACTGTCCCGGCATGACCTCGCCTGCCGGACCTCACTGCTGCTCCATCCCAACTGAACTCCCCAACACACTCCGACCCGGAAAACACTTCACGTCCTTCCAAAGATAGTACCACGGTACTAGGTATCGATAACCGCTGCTGCTGCCACTCGCAGACAGACAATGCTAGCAAATGTAGTGGTGCCAGTAAACACATGAGGAAAACGAGACGCCACTATCCCTATTACACAATGCCGATCTACCAGCGGCACCAACGCGAGCTGTAACATGGCTCAGTTTTCAGCACGTCCTCGTACTTTAGTGTAACACGCCGCTATACATGAGGTCACTAACTCATGCTTTTGCTGTGGCGCTGGACTGGGAGGTAGCCTATTTACATCCATGTAACGGAATATATTATAGTATTTTCATCATAAGCATTTGGTCAGCAAGGGAAGCAGATATGGTGAACTAGTTTCCTGGATTAAATTCCAAACCTCTCTGCAGTGTCTGATGGAGTGAGAGGTTGGTTCAAATAGCTCTGAGCACTATGGGACTTAACTACTGAGGTCATCAGTCCCCTAGAACTTAGAACTACTTAAACCTAACTAACCTAAGGACATCACACACATCCATGCCCGAGGCAGGATTCGAACCTGCGACCGTAGCGGTCACGCGGTTCCAAACTGACGCGCTTAGAACCGCACGGCCACACCGGCCGGCCAGGAGTGAGAGAACTTGACAGAGTCGATGGTCATTTGTCCGTCGTACGGAGACGTCAAGTTCGACGGTCTCTTTGGTGCCGCTCGAAAGCAGTAGTGTATGCGCCGGCATAGATTGCTAACAGTTTGACCATGGACCCACAAAAACTAAGCTAAACTCCACCTGAAGAGGCCATGAAGGCCCAACGGTACCAATCGGCGCCGTGTCATCCTCAGCCCACAGGCGTCACTTGATGCGGATACAGAGGGCCATATGGCCAGCACACCGCTCTCCAGGTCGTATCTCAGTTCACGAGACCGCAGCCACTACGCCTCAGTGAAGTGTCCCAACCATCTTGCAGGAAATATTTCGTTCAGTTCCTGCACAATATCAGGCGCAGGATGGCCTGGGTGACCATAGTGCTGCATCCTCATTAGGCTCGTGATATCTAGGTTGACATTCTGAACGAGATCACAATATAAGCTCGATACATCTGACCTGTCAGAGTAACTGCGAAGTGGTCTGGGACGATTACTTCATGTCCAAGGATTGCACACGACATAATAACGGACAGCCTTCATTAATGATCTACACGACATGTCTAACCAGGATACTTTGTTGCGCATATATACATATTATGACGATTCACTGCAGTATAATTTGTGAACGTGGTTTTAACAGAGAGCATAACGGACGCTTTGTAAGGCGAGCACAATGAAATTATTCACGACCCATTCGCAGAAAGTAACTTTCCAATTAAAATCGTTCGCTTGTAGTTCGTCAGTGACGTGGAACAATGAAACTTGTGACCGTGTACTATTCGCCACACACATGTAAGACTGATATCGATGATTGCAGCAGTCTTTTTCTTAACTGATGTGAGAATCGCGCTGCACTGCATCTGAAACAAACGCTCCATATCCTCACTTCTTGCTGGCCTTCATCTGTTACCGCCGCTTCATGTAAAACTACTTGTTTACGCTGCTCACACGTAAGAGCGTAGCCGCTAATGGAGCTTGTAAGGGGTCCGTAGGCCCTTACTATAAGTTTTGCGACAGCACAGGTCGACAGGACAAACAATCGATAGTGTGTGTCGGGTTGCGAGAGCGAGAGCGAGTGTTGAGACAGTAGTGTGGTACGCGCTGCGGGCCGAGCCGGGTGGAGGTCTGTTGCTGGAATGCAAGACCCTACCGACAAAGGGAGTGGCCATCGCCGTGGTTTAACCCCTTTGTGTTATAAATATACGGGAAAGTGAAAAAGTATAGTTACTAGTGTGATTCAGTGACATTTTTGTGCCGCTTTTGTAATTACGCGTCTACCGCGCCGGCATCATTTGGATTGCAGTGTTGGATTACAGCGATTGAAATTGCGTGTGATGATAATGAATAACGAAAGGGCCTGTGCTGAGATTAGCCGTTATTAATTCTGTACGACGAAGGCAGTGGCTGTCTCCTTACTTTTGTGTTTTTGTGATGAATATAGGTCGTTGATTAATGAAGATGTGTTGTTGTTCTTCTTGCCACCAGACATTTTATTATTACAACATTCGAGAAGGACAAAATGGAATGTAACAACTCCGTAGCAGTCCAGTCCGATTGCCAGCCCCATTAGGTACACGGTCACATTAGTTATTATCTATTTGGGCTGCTATCAGATCTCGATCGAGCGGGATAAGTCAGTAAGATCAAACCGGAGTGTTACAAGCTCTTCGACCATGATAACTCAGGCGTAACCCATGGCTGGTTCACTGATATTGTGTCGTCATTAGCAGGACATCAGCAACGTGACATCGTATTCGGTGGATGTGTGTGCTATGTTCATTCCACGTAAGCATCCGTGGCATACCGAGTCTCGCTTTTTATATGGCAGCACAAGGATGCATTCTACAGTCCAATAGAACATGACTTCAAACAATGCATCGAGGGGCCTTGTTACTCCGTGACGTTACAGGTCGTCCGTTGCTTGTGTAGTATCTGTAATGAGTTGTGCAGACAGCAAAATAGGTACTCATTTGACCACATTACTTAAATGAACGTTTCGCCACCAGAACATCCATCCGAACACAGTCAATTCCAAACAGCAGATTGCATCCACCCCTAAAATGATACACAGTTTTAGGTCCATAATACTGATAGAAATTTAAGTTGATTTGTACACAACTGTTTGAATAAAGGCCGTCCCTTTCAAGGCACAGGGGAAAACAACCGCAGTAGATATGATAATGAAATTGCATAATATGCCATAGCATCTCAAAGACTTTATGTTTAGGATTGAGATGTGCGAATTATTCTCGCCAGAGGGCAACATGATAGCATGAAGTAAAATGGCGACTCCAAAGTAGTACGAGCAAGCAATAGTTTGGTTTGCAGAAACAAAATCATCTACTACTGGGCAAAGAAATTATCGTATGTTGCATGGATTTAATTCGCCTGATGTGAAAACAAGAAATGTTATTTTATCCATGTTAGATCTTGTGAACTCCGTGGCCATTAATTATAGTTGATGAATGACGCAACCAGCAAAAATATTTTTCAAATGTTTTATTTTAGTGCCTTAACCGGTTTCGGGCTACCACGCCTGTCTTGAGATGGCTAATATTTTTCGTTACGCAAATATTTTGATCAACAGCATGTCGTCTGCTCCACACTTCACATGAAAAATATTAGGCATCTGAAGGTGAGCGTGGTATCCGGAAACTGGTTATGGCACTAAAATAAAATGTTTAAAAAGTGTTCGCGGCTGGTTGCGTCATTCACCAACTATTTAAGGAATGGTATCGTATGTTCCTGACAACTGGAAATGTTTTGAATCATTCTGGCGGCGCACGTCGTAGGTTTTCGGAAGAGACAATGAATATCAGACAAGAGTTTCTTAGAAGGTCACGTACGTCAATTCGGCAGACGGCTAGGCGACTTACTGTATCCCGAGCAAAGTTCCATCGTGTAGTACACCAACGTATTCGTTTGTACGCTCACAAAGTGCAAGTTATTTTACATCTGATGCCGGGCGACAACGATAACAACTTACTACGGATATGTTGCAGCGTACTGACGCGAATGCCAGCTTACTGGAAACATGTTTATTCTCAGACGAGGCAACCTTTCATGTAGCAGGAACGGTTAGTTGGCATAATGTTCGGATTTGGGGCTCGAAATATCTGCACGCTATCATTGAACATGTTCGTGATATACCTAAACTAAATGTCTGGTGTCAGCTAGAGCACGACAGGATTATTGGACTGTCCTTCTTTACAGAAAACAGAGTGAATGTATTAGCGTATCTGGATATGTTGGAGCAGTCTGCATACCCTCAGAAACAAGATTTGGAACGCGACCGCATCGTTCAACAAGATGGAGCCAGCCGCTTTGGTCAGCGGCTGTTCGCAAGTTCTTGGATACGAAATTTCCCAGTCGCTGCATCGGACGCAGAGGACCCATTACCTCGCAACCCCATATTACACCACTGGATTCCTTCTTCTGGGGATTCGTGAAGGCCAGCGTGTATGTGAGCAAAGCGGATGATATTCCTATGTTACGCCGTCGTATTACTGGTGCGATGGTGATAGTGACAGAGGAAATGTTACGAAGAGCATGGCAAGAAACTGAATACAGACTTCATTTCATTCGTGCTTCAGATGGATCACATAATAGTTGTAGTTGTAGTTGTAGTGATGATTATCAAATAAATTCTTTCAGATGCTTTAGCATATGGTGCAATGTCATTCAAAATGGTTCAAGTGGCTCTGAGCACTATGGAACTTAATTTGTAAGGTCATCAGTCCCCTATAACGTAGAACTAATTAAACCTAACTAACCTAAGGACATCACACACATCTATGCCCGAGGCAAGATTCGAACCTGCGACCGTAGCGATCACGTGGTTCCAGACTGTAGTGCCTAGAACCGCTCGGCCACCCCGGCCGGCAGTGCAATGTCATTATCATATGTACTGTAGTACTATTTTTTTCTGGGTATCTGAAATGTAGGAGGTTGGAAAGAGACGCCCATCAGCTACAAGAATGAACAAATAATGTTGTATTTACAGATTTTTAAACCATTTCTGCAGCTGTTTGAACAACACATAATTAAACTACGTTCATAAGTCTAAAGAAAGAGTTAGGTTTGCCTATCTAAATAAATACTTCTTTCTGTTATTGTTCTATGAGTTACAGAGAAAAAAGATCTTACCTAAAGAAAAACCTGTCTATACAAATGAAGCCTGAGAGTACAAGTGTCGTAAGTTATTTTTCACAAGAAAATAATCCAAATGCGCATTTGAAGAGCTAAAGTATGGATCTCTTCCGAGTACAAAAAGTACAAGCGATTTACTACATAGTACCACATTCTGCGGTGATGAAGTTCAAGCTCTAAGCGAAAGCCTGAACTGAGTGTAGAACGCAGCTAATATAAGTGAAATGGTGCACAGAAAGACGGTTGCTGATATCTTTAATGAAGGTTCACGAATTTATTTTTTTAAAGGACGGCAATAGCCGTATGCTTATATTTTCAAGAGTATATATACCGATATTTAATGCATTTTTAAATAGGTCATATTTTGAAATTCCGCTTGTATGTCTCGATTCAAAATCAACGTATTGCCACAATAGATCATAAGGTACTTGAACCTAGCGATAAATATGTGATAAAGGTTCAACGTGGCTCTGAATTAGCAAAGAAAATTCTCTAATAATGCAGTTCCAGTGTTCACTAAACCATGATCGTGAGTTCATAGAAACGAATTTTAGACATTTCAGACATATATTTGTTCATCAAGACAGAATGGAAGCAGAGAAGCAGATCATCCGACAGCTGTGGCCGAGCAGCTCTAGGCGCTTCAGTCCGGAACCGCGTTGTTGCTACGGTCGCAGGTTTGAATCCTGCCTCGGGCATGGATGTGTGTGATGTCCTTAGGTTAAGTTAGGTTTAAGTCGTTCTAAGCCCAGGGGACTGATGACCTCAGATGTTAAGTCCCATAGTACTCAGAGCCATTTGAACCATTTTAGAGAAGCAGATCAGCAGGGAGTTTTTCATAGTGGAAACGGAAACAGAAAACGTTTTTTCAATTAAAGCCATGGATACCATAGCAAAGAATAAAGTTGCTAAAGACACGGAATCCAACCAAATACAACGGAGTTCAACGTGGCTCTGAATTAGCAAAGAAAATTCTCTAATAATGCAGTTCCAGTGTTCACTAAACCATGATCGTGAGTTCATAGAAACGAATTTTAGAAAGCCCAGAACTGTCCCATTACACCATCAGCACCTCTTCTGCAGTCTTTGCATCAAGATGAGTTTGAAGTAAAATTTGAGAAATGGAAAAATCGTCAGGAGATGAAACACTACATCCCTCCATTTTACCATGAGTTCTGTAACAATACAGATAGCAGTTACCGTAGGTGTAAGAAGAGCGAATGGAGAAGGAAAAAGATGTTGTCATAAGGAGGGAACGAAGACGACTGAAAAATGCACAACACAATGATACAGCATCACTAGTATTGCTCAGGAAGGACATTCTCCAAGAGGTATTACAAAAGGAAATGATTTTGCTTCTATAGACAATGACTGTGAGGGGATTATAGAAAGTGACTATGAATATTCTGTTGTGTGTGTTGGAACCATATTATTACACGTTCTGAGAAAAGAAAAGAAAACGATGCACCACGAAGGAGTTACCTGAATTGCTAAATTGGACGGAAATCATTAGATCCTCTCCAGACACGTCTTCGGCCTGGAATCTCAATGACTGGAGTAGAACTGTCTTCAGTGATGATGAGCCCCGACGACCCGCGAAGATGTGCCTGGAGACCCCCCAGCCCGGACTGCGGTGAGGTATCAAACTTACTGTTGCCCGCCAAACCGCCCGATAAACAGGACTGATGGTCTGGGGTGCCACTTCTTTTAATAGTAGGAGCACTGGAGTTGTCATTCGCGGCATCATTACAGCACAGCGCTACGTCGACTATATTCTACGCCCCATTTTGTTGCCCTCCGTGGCGAGCCATCCTGAGCTTACATTTCATCAAGACAATGGCCGCCGGCACACAGCGAGTGGTTACATTGCTTTGTGCTTGCGAAACCTTACCTTGGCCAGAAAGGTTGCCGGATCTCTCCTGAATTGTGAACATTTGAAGCATTGGGGTGGGGAGCTTCAACCCGTTCGGTATTTTGACGATCTAACGCACCAGTTGGACCGAATTTGGCACGATATCCCTAGAGAAGGACATCCAACAACTTTATCAATCAGTGCCAAGTCGCGTAACTGCTTTCATAATGGCGAGAGACGAACCAGCGTCTTATAGATCTGCCTATTTTGTGAAGTTCTTTCTCTTCAATAAATCATCAAATTTTTTTTCAATTTTAATCATTTGCTTGTCCGTATATGTACATCACATCTACCGTCCCGTCCGCATAATCCCTTGTGGGGCGTCTTCCTTTTTTTATTTGTCCTACAGTGTGTTTCCGTTTCGATATTTTAATTTTACTTGCTATTTACTTACTGTTTTTGACCTCGCTATATTAATTTCACATTGATTACTCACGTATCATTGTCTTATAATTACTTTGTATTTTACCATTACATCATGTGCGTTGTACCAAAAAATTTTCAAAATATAGCACAATAAATAACATGTTTTTCCACTTGAACCCGTTTTAACCTAAGGAGTACTTTTAATATATTTTAAAAAATAATGCCAGGGCACTAAAATCTATAACCAGACCCACAGTTATACGTAGGCTAACTTGCTATTAGGAAAAAACTTTCTGATGTTTCGATAGTGACTCAAATAATTTATAAGCAGCCATTTAACTTCGGCAGTCATTTACTCAGTTTGCTTCGGCAAACAGTTGTGCTACTTGTACAATCAGGCCCTCTGCCCCTCAAGTAGTAAGCAAGTAAGCATTGTGTACATCAGATAAACTCTTTATCAAATAACAGTTGTAACATACTTTAAAAAAAAGATATATTATTTTACGATTACGTTAAAAGAAGTCTGAACTGTGGAATGGATACTGAACTCGAATTGTTTGTTGCGTATTGTAACTGTAAGTAGTGTGCTTACTCTGTCTTATTGTTAGCATAACTTTACACGAATCGATTGGGCACTGCAAGTCCCATTAGCAATAACGAAATACATCACTGCAAAATACATTCAGCCCCTTAGGCACTGAATCACCTGGCCCTGTTCAAAACTTAACTACTTTGGTCCTCTTGCACATAACAAATAAATTAAATTATCTTACTTCTACAGCAGCAACGGTGGAACGCGATATATTCTGGTCTCTCTCAAAAAAATATGAATGCTAGCTACGGGCTTAGCAGTGTGCAATGCTCGCCATAATACTTGAAATGTACATGAAATTCATTTGGCTGATAAACGAGAACATAAGAAAATTCATCTTCTTTAAAATTTATATGACGGTACTGATTATGGTGAATTACTAACACTCAGTTTTTTTTAGCAAAATTATATTGCAAGTTAAGTTTGGCTTTCGAAAACATCTGACAACTGAAGTTACGTTACTCACAACTAATTCACAAACAATGAGATTTAAACAGCACGTATGAACTAACTTCATTAATCCAACATAAATGCAAATCATCAAATTACATACAGCTCTGTTAACAAATCTTAAAAACATTACAAAAATGAAATATCTATGTTGTGTCGGTAGCTGGGCCGACACCGTGAAGTTTAGATGGCTGAAAAGGAATGCTAGACTAACGCTGTAGCCGATAGGGCACGCAAGGCTAAAGCAGACGGGCGTGAAGTCTGGAACATGAGAACTTATAAATGAATAAGAAGAAAAGTATGTAGATGCTTATTACTTATCTTTTTATTAGTCCTTGGAATACATCTCTCTTGAATACTCGTAAGCTATAGGCACTGATACAAATGGCGCCTTGCTAGTTCGTAGCCATTAATTTAGCTGATGGCTATTCTGTCTCTCGGCTAATGAGAGAGAAAGGCTTCGTACAACTGGTCGGTAGCTAGGTTCTCATACAACTGGGCGGTAGCTAGATTCTCGTACAACTGGGGCGAGTCCACTCTCGTATCACGAGACCTGCCTTGGTGGTGGCGCTAGGTCTGCGATTACACAGTGGCGACACGCGGGTCCGACATGTACTAAATGGACCGCGGCCGATTTAAGCTACCACCTAGCAAGTGTGGTGTCTGGCGGTGACACCACATTCCTCCCCCGCAAATCGGCGAACGGTCGTGTGATAAGGCTTCCGCCCGCCGTGGGGAGGACCACATGTTGACGTATGCGATGAGGTGGGGAGCCTAACAACAGGCGAGGCTGTGCCACCCGCACCCGGCCATTCGGTCCGAGGGGAGCTAGGAAACGCCTGAAAAACTAGTCCAGGGTGCACGTCAACATGCGGTGTACGCGCCCGTAAAGAGACAGGAGTGACCGAAGGATCAATCTCCATTGCGTCGGGGTAGCCGACGCGCGAGGGCGGGAGTTCCATGGCGGAGGACAGCTGGGCACGGGAAGCGATCGGCGGCGCGTGACCCTGGGAGGCGCTTGGCGGCTGCAACGAAGCGTCGAATGCGGGCGGCGCCGGCGGGAGAACAAGCGGCGGCGGCGGCTGCTGCTGCTGCGGCGGCGGCGGCGCGTCGCCATGGGGCAAAATGGAAGGCATCGTCGGTAACACCTGGGGATGAGGCGAGCCAGTAGATGGGTCCCCAGGGCGCTGACCGGACGGCACCGTCGCTGAAAGCAGACGGGGAGCGGCAGAACCCGAGCGACGACAGAGGCGCAGCTGATTGAGATGCCGACGCACCTCACCAGAGGCCCCCAAAACCAAATACATCGCGCGGCCGAGGCAGCTAAGAATGCGCCCTGCGAGCCAACGCCGTGAACCTCGATAGTTGCGATAAAATACAACGTCGCCTGGAGCAAAAGCAGGAGTCTGCCGCTGCACAGAAACCTGATGCGGCGGATGCAGCAAAGACATCAAGGTGCGATGAGGACGACCGTGGAGCAACTCAGCCGGCGAGCGACCATCTCGGGGCTGAGAGCGATACGAAGATAAAAAGAGCAACAATGCGTCCTCCCGAGAATGCGACTCTTTCAATTTCAACATCTGTGACTTGAAAGTCCGGACCAATCGTTCAGCGGCACCGTTGGACTGAGGCGAAAACGGCGCGGATGTCAGATGTTGAATACCATTGGCCTGGCAGAATGACTGAAATTCTGCGGACATGAATTGTGGGCCATTGTCGGAAACAATAGTCTGCGGAAGACCTTCTATGCAAAAGATAGCAGACAACGCTTGGATGGTGGCGGAGGACGTCGTGGAAGACATCCGGACAACAAAAGGAAAATTACTGAAGGCGTCGACCAGAACCAACCATCGAGCATTCCAGAATGGACCAGCAAAATCAATGTGCCAGCGTTGCCAAGGGGAAGTGGCTTTTGGCCACGCAAAGACTTTCCGCGGCGGTGCGGACTGTTGTTCGGCACACGCCGGGCACGAAGAACACATATTCGTAATCGCAGCATCGATTCCGAACCAAGTACAGTGCTGACGAGCAAGTTGTTTCGTTCGCACTATACCCCAATGTCCTTGGTGAAGAAGCCGTAAAACAGAGGACTGTAACGAACGTGGGACCACGACTCTGGACTGATCATTATCAGAACGCAACAACAAAACACCACGTCGAACAAAAAGTCTCTCCTTGTGAGCAAAAAATCGGCGAACCAACGGATCCTCGATCCGAGACTGTGACAAAGGCCATTGCGTAGCAACAAAACGTAAAACAGTAGCAAGGACAGGGTCAGCAGCTGTGGCTGTAGCGACACGACGAAAATCAATCGGAAACGATTCGACCACTTCATCGGTTTCCGAATCAATGAACATGCAAGCAAGTTCGGAAGAATCGAATGCTTTATCCTCAGCAACAGGCAAACGGGACAACGCGTCGGCGTTTCCGTGCTTAGCAGTGGACCGATACAAGATATCGTAGCGGTACTGCGAGAGGAAAATAGACCAGCGAATGAATTTCTGCGCTGTACGTGGAGGTACAGTCTTGGTCGGATGAAAAAGCGATGTCAAAGGTTTGTGGTCTGTGATGATGGTAAAGTGACGACCATACAAGAAATCATGGAACTTAGTAACACCAAACACGAGAGCCAAAGCTTCTTTCTCTATCTGTGAATAATTTCTTTGCGCAGACGAGAGCAATTTGGACGCAAAGGCAATAGGGCGATCATGGGAGCCAACTTTGTGCGCAAGCACAGCACCGATCCCGAAATCCGATGCATCCCATCCTCGTCGCCAATAAATGTTGTGTCGGTAGCTGGGCCGACACCGTGAAGTTTAGATGGCTGAAAAGGAATGCTAGACTAACGCTGTAGCCGATAGGGCACGCAAGGCTAAAGCAGACGGGCGTGAAGTCTGGAACATGAGAACTTATAAATGAATAAGAAGAAAAGTATGTAGATGCTTATTACTTATCTTTTTATTAGTCCTTGGAATACATCTCTCTTGAATACTCGTAAGCTATAGGCACTGATACAAATGGCGCCTTGCTAGTTCGTAGCCATTAATTTAGCTGATGGCTATTCTGTCTCTCGGCTAATGAGAGAGAAAGGCTTCGTACAACTGGTCGGTAGCTAGGTTCTCGTACAACTGGGCGGTAGCTAGATTCTCGTACAACTGGGGCGAGTCCACTCTCGTATCACGAGACCTGCCTTGGTGGTGGCGCTAGGTCTGCGATTACACAGTGGCGACACGCGGGTCCGACATGTACTAAATGGACCGCGGCCGATTTAAGCTACCACCTAGCAAGTGTGGTGTCTGGCGGTGACACCACAATCTAACTAGTCTTTTTCTGAAAACAATTTTCGTACATTCTGGGGTTAGTCAACAATTGCAGATTATAAGCCAACTCATCTATACTAAGACGCTGGCAAAAACAGAAATCATAATTATTTAACATATTTACCTTGGTTGCCTGAAGACTTCTGCTTTCACGTTCAACAATATTGACATACGTAAATTGATCTAACACTTGGCGGCTTCACACAGCACACCACACAAACTGCCTACTCCATCGTCTTTCCCTCATAGACAGCTACCAACAACTGAGCGCCCAGCGCTCTCTTACCCCAACTAAGCAGTATCTTTGGCTCTGTGGTCGCGATCCACATTATCGAGCCTATCAGAGACATTCATCGTTTATGGTACATTAGTTTCATTTGAATTTATTAATATTATTATCGTATTCTGGTGCCACATGCAAGTGCGCCCCAGTATACTCCTTTCACAATGAGTATGATAATATGACTATGTTCTTTCTTTTAGTGTTCAGCCCTGAGATTGGTTTGCAACAGTGCGGCATTCCTCTCTTCTGTCTGCCTTCCTCTTCATTTCCACGTATGTGTTACATCTAACGTCATTCATGATCTGTTTCATGTATGATATCCCTGGTCGCCCCCTCCGATTCCTTCCCCCAAAAGCTCCTTCTGCTATTGTTCCAATGATGTTGTTATTTCGTAGGATGTGCCCTACAAGTTTATCTCTTCCTGTTTGGATGTGCCTCCACAGAGATCTGGTTTCCTGTACTCTTCTAAGCACCTCTTCATTTGTTACTTTGTCTCTCCAGCTGATCTTTATCGTCCATCTCTAGCACCACGTCTCCAGGACCTCTAGGGTGTGGCCGAGGGGTTCTAGGCGCTACAGTCTGAAACCTCGCGACCGCTCCGGTCGCAGGTTCGAATCCTGCCTCGGGCGTGGATGTGTGTGATGTCCTTAGGTTAGTTAGGTTTAAGTAGTTCTAAGTTCTAGGGGACTGATGAACTCAGCAGTTAAGTCCCATAGTGCTCAGAGCCATTTGAACCATTTTGAACCAGGACCTCTAGCCGCTTCTCTCTTCTCTTACAGTTGTCCAAGTTTCACATCTGCATAGGGCCACACCCCAAACGAAACCTTTCATGATACGTTTCGTTATTTTCAGACTCATGTTGTTGCTGGTGAGTTAGTTCCTTCTCCGATTAAATGCAATTTTGGCCTTTTGTATTCTGGTCGTAATTTCTTTCCGGCTTCTACCATCTCTTGTAATTTTGCTTCCCAGGTAAGTAAATTCCTCTATCACTTCCTGCTCCTCTCTTCCAATTCTCATTCTCAGAGGTTCATATTCCACTCCTGTACTGCATACCATCACTTTAGTCTTTTTCTTGATTATTCTCGTTCCACAACGTAGCATGTCTATCCTCTGCCCATTAATTTTGATCCCCACCTCAGTAGTTTCTCGAACTTGGTCTATAGCTTCCTGGATGTAAGCATTGAATATGAGAGGAGAGAGAGCAAATCCTTGGGTTCCCCTTTTCTAATATTTGCTTCTTGTTCATGGTGACAGTTCCTAATCACTGCCATCTCATTCTTATAGAAACTGAGTATCACACGGATGTCTTTGTACTTTATTCCACTTTTCCTCAGAACTTTGAACATCTCTTGCCAGATAACGTTATCAAATGCCTATGTATATGAATTAATTACCTTTCTACGAGGGTTATTCGGAAAGTAAAGAACGATCGGTCGCGAAATGGACACAACAGTGAAAATCCGATGAAGTTTTGCACAGGTGTGTTGGGAAGTGTCTCTAGTATGCCCGTCGATTAATTCTTCAGGCCCGTCGATCGCGTTAGGTCGTTCTTTTTAGTTCTGAGCACACACGGAGCACATAAAGGTACCTAGAACAATAGTGTCTCCCGCCAAGTACGAGGGCCTGGTGAGAAATTTCGCCTGAAACTATGGAGCGCTTTCTTCTTCAAGACAATTCTCATCCGCATTCTGCAGAGGCAATGAAGATGCTCCTGCATCTTTTTCAATTTGAAATGTTTGATTGAAAACAATACAGCCCGTAATTGTCTCAATCTGAGTTTCATCTCTGCTCTTATGAACCGCTGGCTACGAAGACAACATTTTGGCACAACGAGCTGTAGGCCAGCGTAAAGAATTGGCGGAAAGCTCTGACGGCTGCCTTCTATAACGAGGATATTGGAAAGTTGGTACAACGCTACGACAAACGTCTACGTCGGATCGGCTACTATGGAGGTAGCTGTAGGTTGTAGCTAAGTGTTGCAAATAAAACGGTTTTAATTTTCACTGTTGTTTCCCTTTCGCGACCTATCTTTCCTTACTTCCCGAATAGCCCTCGTAATTGCTTACATCTTTGTATTAAGTTGACATTTCCAATATCGTTGCGTACACGTTATAAGAAGGAGTAAACTATACTACTAGCAATTAAAATTGCTGCACCAAGAAGAAATGCAGATGATAAACGAGTATTCATTGGACAAATATATTATACTAGAACTGACATGTGATTACATTTTCACGCAATTTAGTTGCATAGATCCTGAGAAATCAGTACCCAGAACAAACACCTCTGGCCGTAATACCGGCCTTGATACCCCCGAGCATTGAGTCAAGCAGAGCTTGGATGGCGTGTACAGGTACAGCTGCCCATGCAGCTTCTACACGACACCACAGTTCATCAAGAGTAGTGACTGGCGTATTGTGACGAGCCAGTTGCTCGGCCACCATTGACCAGACGTTTTCAATTGGTGAGAGAACTGGAGAATGTGCTGGCCAGAGCCGGAGTCAAACACTTTCTGTGTGCAGAAAGGCCCGTACAGCACCTGCGACATGCGGCACGTGCATTACCCAGCTGAGATGTAGGGTTTCGCAGGGATCTAATGAAGGGTAGAGCCACGGGCCGCGGTGGCAGAGCGGTACTAGGCGCTTCAGTCCGGAACCGCGCGACTGCTACAGCCGCAGGTTCGAATCCTGCCTTGGGCATGGATGTTTGTGATGTCCTTAGGTTAGTTAGGCTTAATTAGTTCTAAGTTCTAGGGGACTGATGACCTCAGATGTTAAGTCCCACAGCGCTCAGAGCCAAGTGTACAGACACGGGTCGTAACACATCTGAAATGTAATGTCCGCTGTTCAAAGTGCGGTAAATGCGAACATGAGGTGACCGAGACGTGTAACCAATGGCAACCCGTACCATCACGCAGGGTGATATACGCCACTATGGCGATGACGAATACACGCTTCCAATGTGCGTTCACCGCGATGTCGCCAAACACGGATGCGACCATCACGATGCTGTAAACAGAACCTGAGTTCATCCGAAAAAATGACGTTTTGCCGTTCGTGCACCCAGGTTCGTCGTTTAGTACACCATCGCAGGCGCTCCTGTCTGTGATGCAGCGTCAAGGGTCTCCGAGCTGGTAGTCCATGCTGCTGCAAACGTCGTCGAACTGTTCGGGCAGATGGTTGTTGTCATGCAAACGTCCCCATCTGTTGACTCAGGAATCGAGACGTGGCTTCTCGATCAGTTACAGCCATGCGGATAAGATGCCTGTCATCTTGGCTGCTAGTGATACGAGGCCGTTGGGATACAGCACGGCCTTCCCTATTACCCTCCTGAACCCACCGATTCCATATTCTGCTAACAGTCATTGGATCTCGACCAACGCGAGCAGCAATGTCGGTATACGATAAACCGCAATCGCGAGAGGCTACCATCCGGCCTTTATCAAAGCCGGAAACGTGATGGTAGGCATTTCTCCTCCTTACACGAGGCATCACAGCAACGTTTCACCAGGCAACGCTGATCAACTGCTGTTTGCGTATGAGAAATCGGTTGGAAACTGTGGTGTCACCGCCAGACACCACACTTGCTAGGTGGTAGTCTTTAAATCGGCCGCGGTCCGTTAGTATACGTCGGACCCGCGTGTCGCCACTATCAGTGATTGCAGACCGAGCGCCGCCACACGGCCGGTCTAGAGACACTTCCTAGCACTCGCCCCAGTTGTACAACCGACTTTGCTAGCGATGGTTCACTGACAAAATACGCTCTCATTTGCCGAGACGATAGTTAGCATAGCCTTCGGCTACGTCATTTGCTACGACCTAGCAACGCGCCATTATCAGTTGCTATTGATCTTGTAATTCATACCTCACGCCAGCCTGCGTGAGCTAAAAAGCGTGCCTTTCGGCTTCCTCTTAGTATTCCTGGGTTGGCTCTCCTGCCAATCCACAACAGAAACTTTCCTCATATCAGCACGTTGTAGGTGTCGCCACCGGCGCCAACCTTTTGTAAATGCTCTGAAAAGCTAATCATTTGCATATCACATCGTCTTCTTCCTGTCGGTTAAATTGCACGTCTGTAGCACGTCATCTTCGTGGTGTAGCAATTTTAATGGCCAATAGTGTATCTTTGTATTAAGTTGACATATCATTGCGTACACGTTCTGCGAAGGAGAAAACTACGTCTTCTGTTGTCGATTACCACAAAAAAATTCACCGAGTGAGGCAGGAGCAGGTTGGAGACGGGACAGAGAGCTGGCTGGGCTGTGGTATCCGGCCCGCCGTGAACCAGAGCGGCGGGTTCCCGGCCCGGCGGGTTCAGTGCCCCGGCCGCCATTCAGCAGCTCGCACTGGGCCGCCGACACGTGCCGCCCGGCCCGCCTGCTGCTGACCGCTCAGCGCACACCTCGCCGCTGCTGCGTCAGGGGCCACCGCGGACCACGCAGTGGTGCCAACTACATCAGCCTTCTGCTCCACCGCACGGGATGAGCACTCACAAAGCTTTAATCACGATCTCGATAAAATAAACTTTCGTAATTAACTTTCTTGTTTGTTTAGGCAGGCAACTGTCTGCCTTTCTGGCACACGCCGGCAGCCTTCGCCGCAGTGCCGTAGCAGACGGCTAGAGGAGCACCGTGATACAGTGGAGAACGGTTCGGTATTTCCTTTCCGGCAGTGGCGGAAATGTTGCAGCTGTGTCGGGCTAATCCAGATGCCTGAAGAATCAATCTGGATTGCGACGACACAGCTGCAACATTTCCGCTGCTGGTCTGCCCAGAGACCCGACCTGAATCCAACGGGGCACATTAGGGATCAGGTGGAACGCCGATTTCGCTGCAGACCACTACCCTCTCTGGTGTCGGCTTTTAAGGAAGAATGGACGGCCATTCCTCAGCAGACATTCAGACACCTCGCTGAAAGTGTCCCCAACAGAATTCAAGCCGTCATAAACGCGATGGCTGGACAAATGCCATTTTTATCACATAGTATATAACTCTCATGCTCTATACAACGGTCTTCCACTATCGATAACGCATTATGTTTGTTGTCTTTCGTAGAGTGGTGGAGATACTTGTTTACACTGTGTGTTGTTTTCCTCCGCAGGCCGTCTTTTGGTTTCTAACTGACGTAGTCCCTCCCATTCTAGGTTTAAGTTGCCTTGCTCAGCGACCTCTCGTTTGGACGTTACCCGGCTGCATCCCCGTAAGTTGTCTTAACTGCTGTTAATGTACTGTAGTAGTCTTCCATGGTCCGACTGTTGTCTCACAACCAGAGTCAGTTGGCCGTAGGAACGGTGTGCACGGGAGGCTCGTAGATACGATCACAGACAGCTAGACGCAGAATACGCAAATCGTAGGCTGGGATTCATTGACAGACAACTCGAAAACTACGGTTTTCCTCTGAAGAAAAAATAATTTACATCCGTACACTTGTGTGGGAATCTTACTAGGCACTACTGCTTGGGAACAACGAGTGGATACAAAAACGAACTGGCCATTGGCAAATGGTAGAGGCTTTGTAATGGTGTGGGGCGTGTGCAAAATGGTTCAAATGGCTCTGAGCACTAAGGGACTTAACTTCTGAGGTCATCAGTCCCCTAGAACTTAGAACTAATTAAACCTAACTAACATAAAGACATCACACTCACCCATGCCCGAGGCAGGTTTCGGACCTGCGACCGTAGAGGTCGCGCGGTTCCAGACTGAAGTGCCTGAACCGCTCGGCCATTCCGGCCGGCGGGCGTGTGCCGTTGGAGTGATATGGGACCCCTGATACGTCTAGGTACGACTCTGACAGGTGACACGCACGTAAGCATCCTGTTTGATCACCTGCATCCATTCATGTTCATCGTGCATTCAGACGGACTTGGGCAATTCCAGCAGGACGATGCGATACCCCACCCGTCCAGAATTGCTAGAGTGGCTCCAGGAACACTCTTCTGAATTTAAACACTTCCGCTGGGCACCAAACTCCCCAGACATGAACATTACTGAGCATATCTAGGATCCTTGAAACGTGCTGTTCAGGAGAGACCTCTTTCCCCTCGTATTCTTATCGAATTATGGACAGCTTTGCAGGATTCATCGTGTCAATTCCCTCCAGCACTATTTCAGATATTAGTAGAGTCCATTCCACGTCATGCTGCGGCACTTCCGTGAACTCGCAAGGGCCCTACACGATATTAGGCAGGTGAACCAGTTTCTTTGGCTCTTCAGTGTATATTACTAAGCGACAATCAAGGAACCGGGTTCCAGTTGCAGGTTGCCTATCTGACGTCTTCAGGGGACAACAAAAATTTGATTATCAGTATTTTTCGTAGTTATTGACAGAATTAAAACATTTAAGTGCTGTCGTAATCTACTCATTAAGAGGTGTAGTTTTATGTTAAAAGTTTAACGTAATAATACAAGTATTACACTTAGAGACTGTGTGTTTGTCTTGAGGCAACGTAAATTACGACGAGCAAACACCCGGACTTCACTCATCCAGTATCTGAGGATGAGAGCACTTAGTAACTGTAAAACTAGGACAGAAAAAACGTTCGTCGCTTACTACATTTCCGCTGTTCGTTCAGTAAAACGCTACCATCAGACATAATGTATTAATTTATTACTTCTTTACTACCGACTCAATCCTCAACAGTTTGCTAATAGCATCCAAATACACCACTGAACGTACCTGCAAATTAAATCATTGTACGACACATAGTTCAGAATATATGACAGCATAGACTCGTGAAAAGCTAACATCTGCTTAAAAGGGTGCGTAGTATATGTTCAACAATAGGTATGACTTTTTAATGTATTAAATAAGCTTTTCAGACAACATATATCACCTGCAAAATGATATTATTGTATGACAAATAATAGTTCTGGAGATATGACGTCTTAAACATTGAGTTACGTGGAAAGCTCACTTTTGCTTGAAATGAAGCGCCAATTATCCACACTGTACACGTCACATGTTCCATAATGAGAGTACTTAGCTACTTCCAACTAGCATTGAGCGTAATTTCAAATTTATTCTAAAGGTTTACTCGTTCATATGCTTTACGTCAAATGTTTAACTCATTAACTCTTTTGTTAAGTAGTCAGACTTTTGAAGCTGTTCTACGCATGGGTTCGAGTCTTAAAAGAATCGTGGGTTTACTCTTACGACACAAGATGCAGTCCTGGGTCACGGAGTTTCGAGTGATTCGAAAACAGTAGATCCGTGTTCTAATGCGAGTTCCATCGCTGACGAAGCTAGGGTCTCAACTGTTGCTCTTAGTCATCATTTGATGAGACGGAAACATGGTCGTTGGTCGGTGGTGGCAGTACTCGAAGGATAATACTCGAAACTCAGCTGCACAACTTCTTTTAGTTCTATCTGGGTGCTCTAACGTTTGTAGTAAAATTCTCAATAACTCTGAATTCTTCCTGGTGATTCCCCGATACGACAGAAGGTTTAGTGGAGTGATTCGTTCTGACGAAGAATCCCTGCAGCCACACTACATTGCTCTGCTTAATAATGCTACGTTTTCCCCTCTCTGGAAGCCTACGAGGTTCCTCGTATTTTGGCTGCTCTTGTACCTCCACAGTGCCATTGGTCTGTGTGTGTTTGCAGGAATGTTTCCCCTCATTCCTCCAGCAGAAGGCTACCCCTGACAACTTTGGCATAGATGCACCTGCAACACAGCCTATAACATCGGCACGGTAATGCCACAATTCTTCAGATGTCTTGACGTACAAACACGTGGGATGTACAGCATCTGATGTGCGTTGCTGAGCACACATTGTGGACTGATCGGGCTGGAAAATGCATCTACATCAGGTAGTGAACACTGGAGAGGAAAACTCTGAAAATTTGCTACTAGCAGTGCCTGCGACGGCGAATGAACTTCGTAACGTAACAGTGGCAGAGAATAACCCATATGATTGATGTGGTTCCTGGTTTCTGAAGCTCAGATCATGGAAATGACGGCTGTAGAACTTTACAGCACATTGTGTGCGTTAAAGGTCCTGTAGGCGATATAGTTAAGGGGCTTCTGCGGTAACGTTAGTGGGAGACATTCTGTCGATAACTGCACGAGCGGTAGAGTGAAGCGAGCTACCACATTATGTCGTACAGCGGTCTCACACTAAAGAAAGTAACATTCGACAAAAGATTCTGCGAGATAAAATTATTTGTCTTACTTCAGAGAAGATTCTGCACAATTCTGTTTTAACAATGCTACGGTACTATTCTTTTTAGATCCTGCCCGCCACAATTCCCTTTCATCTGCTAATATTTTCGTCTCTACGTAACTACTGCAATCAACCTCCTCTGTAATCTTGTTTGTATATGGTACTGTTTATCTACCACTATTTTTTGTGGTTTCTGCTGTTCCTTCGAGCGTCAACCGTTCATGAATCCCGTAGCAGATGTCCCATAACCTCTTTTTTTAATTTTTTTCATTTCACACTTTGCTGATAATATGATGACTAAACAGCATTTATACACATATCAAAAAAAGATTTGCACCACCTCGGTTCCGAGAGTTCCGGTACCTGTACAGAAAATTGGAATAGAGATCAACATAATCATATTTTCCGCCCTCTTTACTGCTCATGAAAGCCACACATTGCATGTTGTACCACCATATTGCGAGACCTTCAGAGGTGGTGGTCCAGATTGCTGTACACACCGGTACCTCTAATACCCAGTAGCACGTCCTCTTGCATTGATGCATGCCTGTATTCGCCGTGGCATACTATCCACAAGTTCATCAAGGCACTGTTGGTCCAGATTGTCCCACTCCTGAACGGCGATTCGGCATAGATCCCTCAGAGTGGTTGGTGCGTCACGTCGTCCATAAACAGCCCTTTTCAATCTATCCCAGGCTTGTTCGATAGGGTTCATGTCTGCAGAACATGCTGGCCACTCTAGTTGAGTGATGTCGTTATCCCGAAGGAAGTCATTTACGAGATGTGCACGATGGGGATGCGAATTGTCTTCCATGAGGACGAATGCCTCGCCAATATGCTGCTGATATCGTTGCACTATCAGTCGGAGGATGATATTCACGTATTGTACAGCCGTTACGGCGACTTCCATGACCGCCAGCCGCGTACGTCGGCCCTACATAATGCCAACCCAAAACATCAGGGCACCTCCACCTTGCTATACTCGCTGGACAGCGCCTAGCCGGGCTGCTTCCAAACACGTCTCCGACGATTGTCTGGTTGAAGACATATGCGACACTCATCGGTGAAGAGAACGTGATGTCAGTCCTGAGTGGTCCATTCGGCATGTTGTTGGACCCACCTGTACCGCGCTGCATGGTGTCGTGGTTGCAAAGATGGACCTCGCCCTGGACGTCGGGTGTGAAGTTGCGCATCATGCAGCCTATTGCGCACAGCTTGAGTCGTAAAACGACGTCCTGTGGCTGCACGAAAAGCATTATTCAACATCGTGGCGTTGCTATCAGGGTTCCTCCAAGCCACAATCCATAGGTAGCGGTCATCCACTTAAGTGGTAGCTCTTGGGCGGCCTGAGCGAGGCATGTCATCGACAGTTCCTGTTTCCGAATAACGTCGCTTTGGTTCACTCCGAGACGCCTGGACACTTCCCTTGTTAAGAGCCGTTTCTGGCACAAAGTAACAACGCGGACGCGATCGAACCACGGTACTGATCGTCTAGGAATGGTTGAACTACAGACAACACGACCCGTGTACCTCTTTCCTGGTTGAATGACTGGAACTTATCGGCTGTCACACATCTTCCGTCTAATAGGCGCTGCTCATGTATGGTTGTTTACATCTTTGGGTGGGTTTAGTGACATCTCTGAACAGGCAAAGGAGTGATACAAAATCCACAGTCAACGTTTATCTTCAGGAGTTCTGGAAACCGGGGTGATGCAAAACTTTTTTGATGTGTGTATATTAAATTAACCAGTAAACGTATGAATCTTATCTGTCGACATTATAGGGTAGTTACACGCGACCTTGAACAAGTGTGTTAAACTCCTACAAATTGACGAACGGACAAGCGGAGTCTGAGAAGGAAGTGCACGCTATGTGCCCAGTTTGCTCCTCATATACACTGCCCTGATGCGGTCTGTACTATAACTCAGCAGTGTTAAGTGGGCTTTGGGGTCACTCAGACGCTATGTAACTCTGTCACTTTTCTCTCTTCAACGCAGTTAGAACTGGGAAACGATCACATTTTCTTCCACAGATTCGAAAGCGAGGGCCCACATGGTGTACGCTCTTTGCTTTCGGAGATACTGTGGGCAAAAGTTGATGACGATAAGTTTGTGTTCTTCCCGATTTCCCTTCACAGGTTTTAAACTATGAGGTTTCTTTCAAAAATTGACAAGATTTCGTTGGAAAGATCATGCTATTTCGGAAACATTTGATTGATACTGGAAAAATTTAGAGAAATTGTCTTTCTTTGCAAAGAGGGATGAATCTTTACCAGAGCTCATGAAGTTGAACCTTTACATCTCTTTTAACAGCGTCGAACTTCCCGTTATTTTGCCTAAAAGAGCAGATAGCAAGTTTTGCAATGACTAGATTACAGACAAAGATATTTAATAGGGAAATACTATTAGCTCAGGGTAATTCTGATTTTAGTTTTCCGTGGATTCGGTCCGTCACATCGGGAGTCCTTTGTCGTTTATCTAGTATTAAACACTATATTAAACTATAGGGAAAATCGAAAAGACGTACACCACAGCAGCCGAGGTGCAGCAAGGTATAGATAATTATTGATTTGGATTACCGGGGACATTTGAAATGCATCCGCATTCAGGGCGCCGGCCAGTGTGGCCGAGCGGTTCTAGGCGCTTCAGTCCGGAACCGCGCTGCTGCTACGGTCGCAGGTTCGAATCCTGCCTCGGGCATGGATGTGTGTGATGTCCTTAGGTTAGTTAGGTTTAAGCAGTTCTAAGTCTAGGGGACTGATGACCTCAGATGTTAAGTCCCATAGTGCTTAGAGCCATTTGAACCATTTCGCATTCAGCGCGATCAGCAGCTATCCATGGTTACATTACCATTCATCCCAGTAACTCCTTCAATGACTAAAATGTTTGCGAGCTCTGCATCTTAGATATGGTTGTACGCTTCTTCGCAAAATGTATTGGGTAAGCACCTGTTTCTCTGTCATGTCATATTCCGGTAGAGGCGTCAAATGATACGTTCAAATGTGTGTGAATTCCGAAGGGACCAAACTGCTGAGATCATCGGTCCCTAGACTTACACACTACTTAAACTGACTTAAGCTAACTTATGCTAAGAACAACACACACACTCATCCCGAGAGAAGACTCGAATCTCCGGCGGGAGGGGCCGCGCAATCCGTGGCATAGCGCCTCAAACCGCGCGGTCACTCCGCGCGGCTCAAATGATATATTTGTTTTACAGACATAACAAATTGTAATTCCTGACAGCTATCACGAGTTCTGTAGAAGTGAAAAAAGTCAAATCTAGCGCTGGGCTCTACCCGATTCTTAAGAAGGAAGGAACAACATTTTAACGTCCCGTCGACGGTGCGGAGACACGGAGCACAAGATCGGGTTGGGAGAGAATGGGGAAAGAAATGGACCGTGTCCTCTGCCAAGGCAGCGTTCTTGCATGGGCCCTTAGCTATTTAAGGAAACCACTGAAAAAATTCAGTCTCGATGGTGAGACCTGGTTTGAACTACCGTTCCCCACGACGCGAGCCCAATGTCTTATTGCTGACCCGCCTCACTCGATTGCTTCTTAAGAGAGATGAAAAGGATCCTGAAACACTGGAATAGTAAAAATTACTCAAACTGTCATATTACTTAAAATTACGCATTATATTGTTACCCGTGAATCACCATTGTCTCTGGAATATATCACTGGCGGTGAAATAAAATTCTTCGCCATAAAAGAAGAGGCTTAAATCGAATCAGTCTAACACTGAGTCAGTCTTATCTCAAGGGACAGCTTGAGGCCAGGTCATTGTTTTCTTCTCCTCAGACCGACCGAGATGACGTAGCGGTTACGGTATTCAGCTACTAAAACAGTGCTGTCTGGTACCTGTCCCAGCGTTCTGATATGGGTTTCACGCGATTTCACAAAATAACTTCGGCGAGTGCTTGAAGAGTACCAGGCCGCGTTCCTCCGCTTCCACGTCCCGCTGATCACAACTATGACGAGGCGTTACACTTTTATGTCCCTTCCTTCAGATTTCTTCATGAACTCGCTGCCCGTTAGATACAGCTCCTTTCAGCCATTTCTCCCACACTGCAGAGGACATAATCCTGACTCAATCAGCCAATGCTCTTATCAAATGGACAAAAATTGAGCGCGCATCGAATTACAGCAGCACTTCAGTCGTGATTCACTGAAGCGATGAACGGAGCAGATAGCGTCACCTAACGTGAGCGTCGCGAGACTTGCAGCCAGGGGTCCCCGGTTCAGTGCCTGGACAGACCTTGCAAGGACGCGGACCAGTTTGCTGTCCTAGGTTCGACGCCCGCCAACAGATCGCGCTGGCGTGCCTCCGCAACGGAACCATTCATTCAGTCGAAGCGTAGCCGTCAGTTTGATACGTCTTCCGTTGATTTATGATAAACTTCGCGATGTGCAGCGTGCATAAAAGATTAGCATATAAATGTACGTGACTGACTGCTTACTGTAATTATTGTTCAGAAGGATTCACAGTATTTCAGATATTCAGACATACATATCACTGATGAATCGTCAAACACTTTTACTTCGATATTGATCGCAAAACGAAATAATGTGTTGACAGCTAATTTCTTTGGAGAATAAATGTACTGTGAGCGTATACGAGTATTCTCAATTGCTTCAACACGCGTCTGTAATGAATACCTGTCTGAGTTCAGTACATAATTCGTTTCTGTTCTGCAATGAACGTTTGTTGGCTAAGTGAAAATATATCCCAAGTTAACAACAAGTGTGATGTAAATGGCTGAATTTCTGCAAAAAACGTTGATTTATTGAATTCTGTCTCAAACATTTGAAATTATTCTTAGCAGAACATAGTAGACATATAGGATACAATACACAATTTTATTCGTTTAAACTGTAAATAATTCGTCTCTAGTAGCCTAAGAAGCAAAACTACTTTGTTAAAGGTATTTCCTTAAGAGAAAGCAGTAACCAGTCATGTTATATGTTACAGAACTAGAGGAGTTGCGACTGTTCGATGTTTAGCACTATCTCATTTGTGCAAATGACAAACAGCTTCTAGAAGAACACTTGCAGTTTTGTGAATAAATTATCTTACTCTGTGCTACATTGAATGTCTATGGCAAGAGCAAACTTTGTACTGCAGCTGGTTTCCCACGACGGGGACGATCCGTGTAGTCAGTTTTTAATTCATCACATAAAATGAATTTACAGTTGAATCGTTCATGGTTTTCACTTGATTTAGCAACAACTGTATCATAAATGAAATAACATGTTCTGTTCACATTTTCAAATAAAATCGGTGTTCCTCTAGACAGAGCAGGAACAACCAAGGTCCTTTGACCGAGCCTCATGGAACGCGCTTTGAGATTTCTGCCAAAGCAAATGAATTACTGTCCGTCGATGATTTACTTGGAATGCTTAGAATACTTTTGTATACTCTTTTCCCTTGGATACGATGTAAACTAATAATATGCTGGAGTATTATTTTCATAAAAACATTTCCTATCCATCACAATGTTGCGAAGGATATACCTGAAGTAATATTTTGTACTTTAATAAATTTTCGTGATTAACGGATGTATAAATAACTGTGTCGACAGAAAGATCTTCCTGAAATCCAAATTTTGGTTATGTAAATGTCCCATTGTTTTCATGGCTGCTAACTGGCCTTCTCAACACTCATGAAATGAAGTTAAGAGATCATTCAGTAGATTATCATTTTCGGTACCACTTCTCTTACAGAAAGACCTCACATTGGCATATTTCAAACCATAAAATTATTGTATCGCTGTTTTTCACTGGGCCTATACCGTTCTACCATGTGTTTCAGACCTCTGCTCCTTTTCTGGAATGTGTTTCCTTTTCGGTAACAGTTGACAGTGACGCTGCACCGACGTCTTTACTCCAGAAATCACGTCAGCGTGCCTAGCAGGAACCATTTTTTTATTGTACAATGCTCGTATATTGAGTTTTCTTTCTCTTCTCTACAGTTGGTCGTTAAACTTGCAACACCAGGCAGTCCTTCAAATAACGAAAATTTACAAATGAAATGACAGAATTCCAGAGACTTTACTGATCTCTACCAACGAATGTTCACTTATTGTGCGTGCACAATACAGTAGGAAGAATACATGATTGGATTTGGTGGACTAAGAATGCGCCAACTTAGGTGTCAGAGCTGTTACCTTTACGTTATCCGTGATTTCCATAAATCGCTCCAGGGAAGTGCCGGAATGTTTTCTTTGAAAAGGGCGTGGCCGATTACCTTTTCCATCCTTTCGCAATCCGAACTCGTGCTCCATCTCCAAGGACTTCGCTGTCGACGGTCCATTAGTGTATCCTTCCTTTCTTTTTTTAACAGCTCAAACCTGCTGAGCAACGAGTCTCACTGAGTTAGGATGACAGATATTGATACTTATTATGTAATTTGAAGGTGGAGCAGGGAGAAAGGAAAGGACTTTTGATATCAGCTGTAGCGTGGACGAGTGAAAATGTGTGCCGGAGCGGGACTCGAGCCTGGGATCTCCTGCTTACGAGACAGTTGCGTTAACAACTCCACCACCTGGACACAGTGTTTATAACAACTGCGCGGACTCACATTCCCACCTAGCGTCACTTATCCATAGTCCCCGTCCATTTCCTCCGTACTCGCTAATTTTAGTTTCCCTCCGGAGGTCGAATGAAACGTGCATCGGGACTGAACATTGTGGATTCGTTGCCCATCTAGACGACTCAGTTAAATGAATCCGTAGTGCCTATTCTTTCGGACATGTCTGAAAGAAGAAACGCGAAGCATTCATATAACAATTGGAACGTCATTCCACTCCGCTCAACTGTGTGTCAAGAATTCATCAACTATAGTGTCTAGCGAGTGGTGACATGTCAGTATCTCGACAACCCGTAGCCAGATGTTTTCAATGGATGGGAGATGTGGATAATTTGCTGGCCATGGCAAGAATCTAAAACCCTTTGTACCTATGTAAGTCAGCACATCACAGACAACACGTGGTCTTGTTAAAAGATAACGTCATTGGGATCACGAAGATAGGGTGCAACCATAGGCCTCATCGCATACGAAAAGTAGCACCTGCGGTTCAAATTTCTGGCTATACGAATCAGAGGTGATCCTCCTGTGTATCCAATGGCACCTCATAACACCATGGCAAATGCTGGACCGATATTAGGAAGACGAATATAAGCTTTCACACAAGGGTATGTCCATTGTGATGCTGCACGCAGAAGCAGAACATTTCTCGAAATTCTGTGTCAGTGATGTCGTCGGGCTCACCACTGTTGGTGGCATCAGGGGAAGCCTCAATAATGTGTTGGGTCACTGTGGAGCAGGGGTCGAAAAAATGTTAAGTGATACAAGTGTTCTGATTACTTGGGTTTATTTGAATATTAAAAGTTTGGTAACTAACAATTAAGGCGGAATGATATTTAGGTACTCTCACTCATAATTTATCCTTCCCCTTCAAACACAATAATGGTAACCTTTGGCAACTTCTTAATAAATATTTAATAATAGCGACCTGTGCAAAAGCAGATCTGATGAATCTAACACGAGGGGCGCGGCGGGGGGAGGGGGGGAGGAAGGAGGGAACTGAAGATAAATGGTGCAAGTGCTGAGTTATTGTAGTGAATTTAGTTGGCATAAAATAGAACTACAGAAGGTAATACTTAGAAATATTGAAGGTCAAAATAATGTGTCATTACTGTTGTGGATTTTGGAAGCAAACTATTCATGACTTTACAAGGCAAATCTTCAAAGCGAGACCCTGAAATTGTAAAATTATAAATTGGCTTGAAATCTTCTAAGCGGCTCGGTCTTACCACAATGGAGATCTCAGTAACTGAAGTACGGCGACCTCAGTCACAGGCAGTGCCAGCGGATCTCGCCTGAGGATAAGTGTAGGATGGCCTAAAATTTTTCGAAGTACCCGAAAACCCATCAGATCAGCTGGTGGGTGAAGCCGACAAAGACAGCAGAGCGGTAGCAGTGCTCCAAGACAAGAGGCGAGGTGAGAGGGTCTGCACTTTTAAAGGTGGACACGTCATTCTGATTTTTGTAAGTTATCGATGTGTACGTCACACAGAGAGAACAAGTTATGTTACTGTTACACAATCTTTGGTCTTGCTGTGGCACAGTCTTTTCCTCTGCTAAGTCTGATGCATTCGTATTTTAAGTATGGTAGGTGATGGACTTATTCAGTAGAGCTGTCTAGACTTGTGATTGTATCAGTTAGGTGAAGAAAGGTTTATTGTAAAGGACAGCGAGGATGAATGACATGTACATTGAAAGGTGTAAATAATATAATTTTTTTTTAAGAGAAGAAGTATGACGTAAGACAGCTAGGTTGTCGGACTGATTATTGTCAGCTAGTTAACTTTGTTCATTTGCTCAGAGCTGAGAGGAAGACCGACCCACTTCACTGAGTCATGCATTAATATATCAACTCATTAAGCTGTTTGCTTTTTATAGAAATTCTCTGTTAACATTATACGCTTTTGCAAATCATTGTTCACCTTGTTAAGCATTGTACTATTCAGACCAATGTTATGCGTGAAGATCACGCGAAGTTTTTCTCTGTTCTTTTGAACACATACTTCATTCTAAAATCGTTGCCCTGGAGTATCCCTTCAAAGGAATAGTTACTCTCCCCATCCGAATATTTAAAGAAGATTTATCATTACGCATTATCACATTGTACAGTATGGTATCTAACAGTTTGAATATTGTTCGGAAATTGTATTTAAAAATGAACTCTAGCTCAGCCGCTGCCTGCTTGCTGTTTGCTGTTGTGCTTTCGAGAAAGCTACAACAATATTGTCTAGACGTGAGGTAAATGGAAATTTTGATTAGGGTCAGGTAGCCGTTTTACTTCAATTGTGCATTTAATATAAAGACAAGTTGAATTCAGACCAGTTACAGTTATTTTCAAATAAGGTTTCTTGTAGCCAGAAGTTAGCATATGAGTATAAGTTGGGAAAAAGTTTGTGGGTACATAGTTTGGGTAATACTTAGACTTTTTATAGGGTGGGGGGTAAATCTGGGCTGAATTACATACAGAAACAAACAGTGGGGAACTTAGAAGTTGACGTACAGATTCCTGCGCGAAGAGCAGCAATAATATACTGGAACAAAACGCCTCAAATATTTCAGTTATTTGAGCACATACCCCTGTTCATTGTTCTTTTCGTGATTAATGCCCCAATACGCAATACGCCAAGAAACTAGGGAACACGAAGAAATAAGGACCCTCTGTTTGACCTTTTATTGCTTTTAAACTGGTATCGTAACTAATGCCACGATTTTCTGGTAAAAGTGTTCCAGACAGGTAAATTAGTTATCCAGTTTTGCTATGAATGATTCAACTGTAGTGTCATTAATAATATTCCGTCAAGTGTGACATGTTTGAGACATCATGCCGAGTGTCAAGCACATTTAACTACAACGGCTACTACAGCTACTACAGCAAGTCTTTTTATTTGACACCACTTCGGCGTCTTTCGTGTCGATGATGACGAAATAATGATGACAACAATACCCTAGTCCCCGAACGCATAAAATCTCCGACCCAGCCAGAAATCGAACCCGTCGCGTTGTTGAAACTTTGAATACAAAAAGAAAAGAAAAAAACATTAAAGCGAGGCTGGAAACCCTATCAAAACCTTTTGCGCTAATATGTTATCTACAACAAGGAGATATACTGTATTTTTAACTTTTGTCTGGAACAACACACTCCGAAGCCCCAGGTTCCAAATAAGGTTTTTAGGAAGTTTCCCTCGGTTATGAGCCTAATCCTAGTTCTAGCAGTCCCTTTCCAAATATCTCCAATAGAGATTCTCTCCACCCCACTCCCACGCTGCTTAGACATGTGGCTAAGAAGCAGCATGGCCCTCTAATGGACCTGATTTCAAAAAGCCCTTTTTGCTCTTGGGGAGTGGAGAATGAAAGGTGAAAATAAAATTAGACTGTCATCAGTCAATTAACACCTAGGCCTACAGTGAATCACACGCACATATGCAACAAACTTACACAATACACATTTTCAGTTTTGTCTGGAACTATCGATGGCTATGGATCAACTCTTGACTACAGTGGCCCACTTACGGCATATAGCAGCACCACGTGTGTCACGAAGAGCGGAAACGTGTACAGGGCAACAGGGGTGGTCCTCGGTGGCTCGGCGCTGCTAAGGAGGCCAGAGTCGAGCTACTAGACTCTACACGGTCCTCCAGGGCTCCGCAATTCGTGGTGAACGCATTCATCGCCTCTTTACCCAGCCCTCTCCGCACAGTAGTCACCTTGACTGTAGGTGTAGTAGTGACAGACATTGGTTGGATGATTAGAAGAGTCTCTTACTTTCGGCCAAAATCCATTTGCCAAATACAGATTGCACGTTCCGCCCTGAGGACCGTGCGACCCCGACCGGCCACAGTGCCATTTGAGTGTGGTATAAGTTCAGCAGACAGCTCGCACAACTTTCCATTCCTTCTATGACATTTATGACAAGTTACAGTCAATCCAGGTGTAACCTAGTGCCGTATGTAGCAAGCCGTACTGTTGAGGAAGTCTTTTACGAGTTGGGGGCGTTGTTGTGGCGAGTTACGGCGTCGCAACGCCCCTGGATAGAGCACAGTCGCTCTCTATGGCCTGAGAGAAGTGGACTCTTATTTGGCAGCAAGTAACAACCTGGACCCTGACTGGCCGAAAAGTCTCAGGCAATTCCGGTTTTATTGCTGAGAAGAATCGAGTGGGGGCCGGCCACAATGAGCAGTCGTGCAAATAAGGCCATTGTAAATAAATTATCTAAATGAGTTAATTCTTTCACTCTAAGTGTTAATTGCTTCACGAAAGTGCATTATAAGAGTGGATTGGCGGCGGCCACACTGTAATGTCGCACAGACCACGGTTCTATCCAGTTATTGAGAAATATTTCATTGTTAGACAGTCACGGATCGGAGCTGAGTGCAGTAGCGTATGATTAACAAGAGTGTGAAATAGGAATAACTATTATTATCACTGTTCACGAGTGTCACCTAATGCATGTTGTGTAATGCCTCTTGCGTAAAGTTAACAGCACTGTGTGCTGGAGTAAAGCACGGAATAAATGCCATACCTTGAAACAAAGCTTAAGAGCTCTTTGCTGAAAGGTGATACTAGATTTTCCTATGATTCTCTCACCTGCAGCAACAGGTCATCAACGAAAATACGAACGAGCTCATCTTCAGTAGCGAAAAGGGGAAATCTATAGTAGACATCAGGTAGGAGAACTATAGAAAAACTCCGGGATGTACCCGACATAGCACGTCTCCAGCGATAACCGTTCCGTGTGTGGAAATCTGTGACAACCAAATACTGGGGCATGTCACTCTGACGAGGTGAAGGTGTTGCACTTCGAGCCGCTACTTTTCTCTCACGCAGCTTCTTGATTGGCATCGCAAGACTGAGTGGCTCCAGCAGTCCCGCCAAGAAAAGATCTCAAGCAGTCCCGGGAACTGAACCCGCCACATGAACGCGGGTCCTCTCCATGGCAATCCTACTCTCAGCTACGGAAGGAGACCCATCTTACCAGATACAATGCTAAATTACTTGTGGTGGTTGTTATCCAGATATAGTGTGCAACTATGTAATTTAACTGGGCTGAAATAGGTCTTTGACAGAAAAATTTTACAAACGGAAAAACACATTTAGAACCTTCATTGTTCATCAAGCTAAAAGTTAGACTGAGCACTATACAGTAAAGATGATCTTCACTGATACTATTTGTTACATATTCAGGCTGTATCAGAATTACTGCTGAAAATTGCCACGGCTGAAAACACTCTACAATACACTGTCAAGTCACATTCACGAGATCACCTGCCAAAACTTGAATAACTACATTTTGCAACGCAAACGGCTGCCAGACATGCAGTAAGAGAGGCAATGAGGTTCTGGAAGGAGCCGACAGGAATTCGGAGCCATGCCCACTCTAGCGTGGCCAGCTGCGCTACGTTTCTTGGTTGAGGATCCATGGTACGAAAGGTCCGATCAAGGTGGTACCACATCTTCTCGATTGGCTTTAAGTCCTGGGAGTCTGGTGGCCAGGGGAACATGGTAAACTCATTCTGGTACTCTCTGAACCAAGCACGTACACTACGAGCTATGTGATACGTTGCATTGTCCTGCTGGTAGGTGCCATCGTCACAAAGGAAAAACAAACTGCATGTAAAGGTGGGTTCAAAATGGCTCTGAGCACTATGGGACTTAACATCTGAGGTCATCAGTCCCCTAGAACTTAGAACCACTTAAACATAAATAACCTAAGGACATCACACACATCCATGCCCGAGGCAGGATTCGAACCTGCGATCGTAGCAGTCGCGTGGTTCCGGATTGAAGCACCTAGAACCGCTTGGCCACCGCGGCCGGCGTAAAGGTGGGCATGGTTTACAAGCATAGATGCGTATTTGTGTTGATCCATTGCGTCTTCCAGCATTACGAAATAACCCATGGAAAACCACGAAAACGTTTCCCACACCATAACGCTCCCTTTTCCTGCCTGGACCCTTCCAGCGATTGTCGCAGGGTGTTTTGCTTTCAAGACGTTTCACGCTGATGAAACATCAAAAGTGATGCATATGAAAAGGTCACCTGTTGCCATTCCATAGCCGTACAGTTGCGGTATTGGTGTCAAAATTCCACCTTTGTCGCCGATGAACGGCAGTCAGCATGGATACGTGAACTAGGCACCTGCTGCGAACGCCCATACGCAGTAACGTTCGCTGAACTGTCGTTGAGGAGACACAGTTGATAGCCCCTTGGTTCACCTGGGCGGTCAGTTGCTCAACAGTTGCACATCTAATCGACAGTACGTATCTCGGCGACCGTCAGTCACACCTGTCATCTAATGGCCATCGTGCATCGCAGTTGCCTTGCCGCCCATTTTGTATAGCGCCATGCAAAGTATACTTCAACCACAGCGGCGCGCGAACAGTTTACAGATGTAACCGCTTCGGAAATTGCTCCACCATTGGCCACAAAGCCAACGATCATGTCATTCTGGACGCCAGATAAATCGCCCCGTTTCCGCATTACTACAACCACTCAACTGTTTTCCCGCGTCCCTCCGACACGCTTCATGCTATATGCCCTCCAGCCAGTGCAGACACCTGCCATCTGTGAGTGGTTATCGCACGTTGACGTTGAGCATGCGGTGGTCACATTAATCTGACTGGATCGAGTAGAAGCAAAGATATTCCACTAAACATATATCCGCAAACGAAACGTTTACGAGATAATTTCCAATCTGTGGCTACATATCGCCACTGACCTAAGTATCAAATAGTGTCCCATTAGTACAAATGCATTTAAAACGCAAAATTTTCTCTGAAGACTCCATCTAATTGGATTCATATTTCGCCCATGGTCTAGCTTGATGAAAAATACAATACTGCGTCATTACATCACACGTTACAGCTTACTGAAAAGCCTCCCGTTGTGGCCGAGCGGTTCTAGGCGCTTCGGTTCGGAACCGCGCTGCTGCTACGGTCGCAGGTTCGAATCCTGCCTCGGGCTTGGATATGTGTGATGTCCTTAAGTTAATTACGTTTAAGTAGTTCTAAGTCTAGGGGACTGATGACCTCAGATGTTAAGTCCCATAGTGCTTAGAGCCATTTGTACCATTTTGCTTACTGTAACCTCGTACCTGTTAAATGAGATGTTCCATGTCTCATCCATGCGTTTGCGTGCAATACTTCACCCGTTTCTGCTGTGGCTTACGAGTTATTTCAAATGCCCCAGGGCCAGCTTGACAAGACTGGCAGTTCGCTGATACAACTATTCGACCTTGTTAGCGGTGGCGCTGTGCACCGTACGTTTCATTTTGAGATGCTCCAGAGAGAATAATGCAGATGATGGGGTTGTGGTGATCTCGGAAGACGACCAAAGATCCATCGTTTCTGTGCGGACGCACACCAAGCCCTATCTTTTGAGGGAATCGGAAATGGAGAGTGAGGAGTTCATGGGTAGGTGACCCTACGCTTGAAGCGTGCAACAGGCTGGGAATTTGGGTCGGATGGGAAGCGTGCTCGGATAGCCGAGGCGGTTAAGATAGCCGCTCCCTTTAAGCAGAAAGTCCGGGTTGGAGTCCCGCTCCAGTACATATTTTCACCTACTGTCACTGATTGATTTCGATGCCCAAATGCGGCTAACGTCGATGAAAACCTTTGAATACTATCCGTCTAAGATCGTATTTGCAAGTTATACGTCATCTTACTTCAGCAGAAAGATGTGCCGACAAAACAAAATATCACTCTAGACTAATTTTGAATTCCTCCGTCATATGCACTCATAAAATTCCACTTTAAATATGATTTTGCTTGCAATGGGAAACAAAGCGACATTTTTCGTTGACATTGGGCGTCACATGAAAGACGTGAAGAGAGGCATTTGTCTGCGCTGTAGCCAGTTACATACTGCAAAAACGAAGTTGCAGACATCTACCGAAGCATCAGAGATATTGCGGCTGTAGAAGGAACACCTGGTGTAAGTCAGTGTAGCACTGACTTGAGAAAGAATAAAAGGCTGTCATCTATATTGCTTTATGTGTCTCGCAGTTGTCGCTGTTCTATGATTTTTTCCCTAATTTATGGAAATCGCCGTGCGCCCGTTCTTAACCATTGTAATCTCCGCAGTACGCTGAGCACGTCGATTTGCATTCGGATGAGAGAGGAACACTGCGTGCAGAACAAATTGCGCGATCTCATCAAGTCATATTACAGGCCCGTACGAGAGAGGCAATTTTATGGTAATGAGGTGCGAGTAATGGATTCAGTGCGGTCCGCTACATTGTGGCATTTCGTGAAAGGAGCAAGTGACGCAACGTTGCTGCGGCTCGCGCCATCCTGGCGGGCCGCCAAGGACACTCTTCGATTCCGCCGCCCGAACCGCCTTTGCCGGCCGAAGACCTCGCTTCTGCCAGGGCGGCGGGCTGTTCAGAGTCCCGAAGGCCCGCGGAGCAGCACCTGCACTGCCGCCAGGGCAGGCGCCCACAGCCCATAATGTAAAGAAACCGCTCTTATCCTCCAGTAACAAGTCTGCGTTCGTAATGATCGTGCATTGGCCCGAATCAAAAACAAAGATCAAGATGTGGATTTTGACGCTAACTGACTTAACCACCAAGATAAACACACTGGACAAACAACTTGGCCGCTCGTGAGAAACATCATGCTAATATTGTGTAACATCATCACGAGCCTTGATAACGACTATGGGATATGGTATTAAATTTGATGAAACTGTGGTTTTCCGCTTTTTTGGAACAGTGTCTATAAAGAGGCGACTGAAATTAGGTTGGCGGATAATTTAATCAACAGAGACAATGGGTTTCCTCTTAGCAAGACATGGAATCCTGTATTATCTCGCATCAAAACTGAACGTTCTTCGGCGCCGGCCTGAGTGCGATATATCGTTGCCAGCAGTGTTCCACTAAGGGCGGCGCCACCTCCCTGTCTTGGAGGGCAGCAACCATGATGGCCATGATGGACGGCGCATGCGCCGTGTACTGAACGGTGGCCTATATAGGACGTCGATTTTTAGCCTGGCGTCAGTTCTCAGCGGGACTCATCAGCAAAAGCAGCATATTCCTGAAGATGGCGACCACTTGGATCGCCGAAATATCGAGTCAAGTTGATTTTAGAATCCGGCAGCAAACCCGAAGAGACTTTCAAGACTATGAGATTCAGATCGGGTGATTTAGCGACGAGTAGAGATATGAAAGCCAGGAACATAAACGTGCTGCCTTGTGGATACGACTGTCGACATCGTCCAAGACGGTAGTGTCCATAGCATACTCACTATTGAAAAAATAAAAGTCGTACAGCATGAATGGTTGCGGGACCCGAAGGGCAGGTTCAGCGCTTTAAGAAGAAAGGTTTTCCCTATCCTACACGCCCGCAGGCACCACTCCATCGCGAAGTCTGAGTGTGGGTGAGTATATGTGAGATGTGTGTGTTTGGAGTGTAATGTCATGCTCGCGTTGGAGATGATGAGAGAAGGGAGACGGAGAAACTCGCTGCCAGCACACAGGCTACTCCTTTTGAATAGCTCCAAGGGGGCCACTGACCTTGACGTCCTCATCCAATGGATGAATCACCATAAATAGCCTCGCAAACCCTCACTTCGTGAAACATTGTGTAATTTAATGCAGCGCATTGGCGCAAAGACTGACGATCGGGGACTTTATGCCACAACCCGTTCTGTCCCCTCTGCCGTAAAGACAAAGGGGAGATTGCGAATGCGAAATAGCAGTGCTTGTGCTATTAAGAAGTACGATGCAGCGTTACTTCAGACTCGGAAATATGTCTCAAGGAACATTCATTGCACTTTTTAATACCACAGATACTGCTATTTTGTACACTACTGGCCATTAAAATTGCTACACCACGAAGATGACGTGCTACAGACGCGAAATTTAAACGACAAGAAGAAGATGCTGTGATGTGCAAATGATTGGCTTTTCAGAACATTCACACAAGGTTGGCGCCGGTGGCGACACCTACAACATGCTGACATGAGGAAAGTTTCCAACCCATTTCTCATACACAAACAGTAGTTCACCGGTGTTGCCTGCTGAAACGTTGTTGCGGTGCCTCGTGTAAGGAGGAGACATGCGTACCATCACGTTTCCGACTTTGATAAAGGTCGGATTGTAGCCTATTTTGATTGCAGTTTATCGTATCGCGACATTGCTGCTCGCGTTGGTCGAGATCCAATGACTGTTAGCAGAATCTGGAATCGGTGGGTTCAGGAGGGAAATACGGAACGTCGTGTTGGATCCCAACGGCCTTGTATCACTAGCAGTCGAGGTGACAGGCTTCTTATCCGCATGGCTGTAACGGATCGTACAGCGACGTCTCGATCCCTGAGTCAACAGATGGGGACCTTTGCAAGACAACAACCATCTGCACGAACAGTTCGACGACGTTTGCAGCAGCATGGACTATCAACTCGGAGACCACGGCTGCGGTTACCCTTGAAGCTGCATCACAGACAGGAGCGCTTGCGATGGTGTACTCAACGACGAACCTAGGTGCACGAATGGCAAAACGTCATTTTTTCGGATTAATCCCGGTTCTGTTTACAGCATCATAATGGTCGCATCCGTGTTTCGTGACATCGCGGTGAACGCACATTGGAAGCGTGTATTCGTCATCGCCATACTGGCGTATCACCCGGCATGATGGTATGGGGTGCCAATGGTTACACGTCTCGGTCACCTCTTGTTCGCATTGACGACACCTTGAACAGTGGACGTTGCATTTCAGATGTGTTACGACCCGTGGCTCTACCCTTCATTCGATCCCTGCGATACCCTACATTTCAGCAGTATAATGCACGACCGCATGTTGCAGGACCTGTACGGGCCTTTCTGGATACAGACAATGTTCGACTGCTGCCCTGGCCAGCACATTCTCCTGATCTCTCACGAATTGAGAACGTCTGGTCAATGGTGGCCGAGCAACTGGCTCGTCACAATACGCCAGTTACTACTCTTGATGAACTGTGGTATCGTGTTGAAGCTGCATGGGCAGCTGTACCTGTACACGCCATCGAAGCTGTGTTTGACTCAATGCCCAGGCGTATCAAGGCCGTTAGTACGGCCGGAGTTGGTTCTTCTGGGTACTGATTTCTCAGGATCTATGTACCCAATTTGCGTAAAAATGTAATCACGTGTCAGTTCTAGTATAATATATTTGTCCAATGAATACCCGTTTATCATCTGTATTTCTTCTTGGTGTAGCAATTTTAATGGCCAGTAGTGTATTTATTCGACAACACGAGGCCCTTGAGTCTCAATCAATATGTCCTTCCTGGACGGGAATACACGTAACGTACGAGTGCAGTTTATGACACAAGGACGACGACGTATGGAAGTTTGCATTTAGCCGTGATCCGTGCTCTGATGGCCAAAGAGATTAAGGCGACCGCTCGTGTAAAGTGGGAACGACGTTCCAATACACAGTCGAACGTGGTCCACATTCGCAACTACCAATACATTTCCTGTATTACAGGGAAAATTCTCACAGCCCGAAGCGTACCCGGACGGTCACCCATACAAGTATTGGGCACGTCTGACAGAGCTTAATTTCGGTTTTCTGACAGGAAGCGGTGAGCTCAAGTGGGTTCGGCCGTTGACTCTCGCCATAAAGACATAGAAGAAAGGGCAATAATTAGTCAACGAAAATGCTGAAACGAACATCCTGGCTCAAGTTCATGGAAACTTAAATGACTGCCGGACGGAATGGCCGAGCGGTTCTAGGCGTTTCAGTCTGGAACCGCGCTACCGTTACGATCGCAGGTTCGAATGCTGCCTCGGGCATGGATGTGTGTGATGTCCTTACGTTAGTTACGTTTAAGTTGCTCTAAGTTCTAGGGGGCTGATGATCTCCGCTGTTAAGTCCCATTGTGCTCAGAGCCATTCGAACCATTTTGAACTTAAATGACTGGTCCCAATCCACAGTAAGAATAACACCACCAAAGCTACCCATCGGGCCACAAAACACGCCTACAATCAGCTACTGTCCAGTTTCTGTGTGGTCTGACTCACTGAACACAAGCAGTTCTACTCGCCGCTGTGAGCAATGGTCTTTTACTAGGTACCCGAAACCAAATCTCTGTCGCTTGCAGTTATCTGCATGATGTTCAGTTGCAAACTCGTTGATACAAACCTACATTCACTGACAGTAATAATGCCAGTCGAGTTTGAAAGTGTTTCTGATTGACAAGGCTTGACACTCGTCTCCGGTACTTCCCGGTTATAGTCCTTTAACGGCCACTGTTTGTAGGCCGTCTTACACGGCTGCGAGTAGTACAGCATTCCTTGTAGACACATTCCAAAGTCCGTGTTGATATACCAACAAATCGGGTAACATCATTCGCAATGTTGCCATGGATACGGTCAAAGAAGGTTCTGTCACGTCCCTACATCCTAATCTTAGTGCACTGATTCCATACAACCGACTGTCACGAACACACCACTTCACTGTCACGACTTACGTCAGCGGTGGGGGTCACGTGACCGCTTGATACCAGCTCTACAAAGTCTACATCGCCTCAAAAGCGATTAGCATGATCTTCTATAAGCATGACTAATATTTTACTCGGTGATCTTACTACAGCACAGTATTACTCTATAAAACTACTACACGTAGTACCCATGAAGCTCATACGTAACGTCACTAACAGCATCACAAGTCAGTGCATGATACTTATTGCTAGTCGTCACAAATACAATCTATATTGAAGTGGTATTCCACGCGCAGCGATTCATGTTAGAACAGCCAAAGCTATAGTATAAATCCTTCTAGAGAAATTCTGTTTCTCGGGTCTTAATCACGACGTGTGAGTACTTTCTTTTAACGTATACGACATCCGGCATCTTTTGATTATCATGACACTTTTCTGATATTTAGGCTTCCGTACCTGAATCGGTAAAAACGGAAACCTAATAAGATCACTTTGTTGTCTGTTCGCCCGTCGGACTGCTAAGAGCTCTTTTTCTGAGAAGCAGGTAGGCATATCAAGTTGAAATTTATGCCAGACACTAAGGTCAGTAGTCCCTTGGCGGTATAAAAATAATTAAGCTCCTACGTCCCTGCGTGAAAATCCACTGGTCACTTTTAATGTCTTGGCCAAAGTGCTCATTCCTGTTTTGAGGATCATTTGTAAGCATCCAGGGTGCTTTTAGTAAAAAAAAGTTAAGAGAAAAGTGCAGCGAAAACAAAATACACGTATATACGCTGATGAGCCAAAACTCTATGACCACTGCCCACCGCAAGGTTGAGTGCCTTCCGGTAGCGTTGCGGGCACGTGGCGCAGAAAGGAAAGAATGTAAGCGGGAGACAGGCAGATGAGCAGTCGTTATTGCGAAGATAAATGCGGAAATCCGTTGATATAAGCGGTTTTGACAAAGGGCGCATTGTTATGGCCCTGCGGCTGGAAACGATAATCTCTGAAACGAAGAAGCTGGTCGCCTATTAGCTTACTACTGTTGTGAGCACCTATGGTAAGTGGTTGAAGAATCGTGAAATAACAATATTATTATATTATAAATATATTATATATATGGTATTGGACGACCACGTCTCAACGCGAAACGTAGGGGTCGGAGGAACCGCCACTGTGCAATCCAGGATAGGCAGCGAGCTATCTGTGGCAGATCTGACGGCAGAGTACAACGCCGCTGCAGGCCCACGTGTTTCGGAGCACACCGTTCATTGGCCGTTATTGCACATGAAGGTCCACATCACACAACATGGCGTGTTTTTTGTGTTGACCCAACGACATCGACAGTTATGACTGCAGTGAGCACAGCATCACTGGGCTTTCACCATGGATCAACAGAAACGCGTCGCCTGTCGAATGAATCGCATTACACCAGGTCGATGGTTGGGTCGCCGTCATCCAGGCGCGTGGCTGCTCGAAACATTCATCTCATCACAAATGCAGGCCGATGAGGGCAGAAATATGCCATGGGGTACATTGAGTTGAGCTCCCAAGGGAACTGTGGTGGTAATCGAAGACATCATGATAGCAACGAAGTACGCGATCGTTATCACGGGCCACCTTCATCGCTTTATGCCCAAAGTCCCCCCTACGGCGATGACATCTTCCAGCAGGATAATTGTCCGAGTTGCAATGTCATAGCCGGCCGCGGTGGCCGAGCGGTCCTAGGCGCTTCAGTCTGGAACCGCGCGACTGCTACAGTCGCAGGTTCGAATCCTGCCTCGGGCATGGATGTGTGTGATGTCCTTAGGTTAGTTAGATTTAAGTAGTTCTAAGTTCTAGGGGACTGATGACCTCAAATGTTAAGTACCATAGTGCTCAGAGCCATTTGAACCATTTTTGCAATGTCATAAACGTGCTACAGTGGTTTGAAAGGTACTATAATGAACTCACATTGGTGTCTTGGCCAGAAAATGTGTCTGATCCGTACCCATTGTAACAGATATTGGGCACCAGCTACCTGTCCATGAGCCACCATCACGTAATTTGCAGGAATGGTTGATTTGTGAGTAGACATTCAGTGTCATGCACTGTTGGAATCCTGTCAAGGACTTGTACAATCCATGCCCAGCAAAATATCTGCTATGTTCACAGCCCACGTAATCGAGACTACTGAATTAGACCCAAGGCAGGTACAAGGATACATCAGATATTCATTTGTCCAAACAATCATTCAAACATCCTATTTGAAAAGTGGAACAACATGGTATTAAACAGGTGGTGATAATATTTTGGCTCATCGGTGTAAATCTTAGGCCTTTCTGTTGTACAAATCAAAGTTTTTTTCCTCCTACAACTTACTGAGAGAGACACAAAAAGTGCCTCGGCCTAGCCTAGCCGACAGCAGACACACGTGGTCATGCAGACAGCAACCAGCGCACAGTGTCAGCCGCTGACGCGGCAGTCGTCTTGCCTTACTCAGCGGTGCATATGCAGCCGGCGTCAGCAGCGGGTGAGTGGCGCGACAGAGACTCGGTGAGCCATGTTCACAGGCCAGGTAATCGAGACTACTGTATTAGACACAGGGCAGGCACAAACAGACATCACATATTCATTTGTCCAATCACTCATTCAAACATCTTGTTCACCAAATGTCATCACGAAGGACAGTTCTCAGCGATGTGGAACGAGTCAACTTAGCACTGTATTAGACACAGGGCAGGCACAAACAGACATCACATATTCATTTGTCCAATCACTCATTCAAATATCTAGTTCACCAAATGCTATCATGAAGGACAGTCTTCATCGATGTGGAGCGAGTCAAGTTATACACTAACGGGCAAAAGCAACTACTACAGACCACCTCTCCCAAGCATACCAACAACAAATTATCTACTGTGCCAATCGTCTCATACTGCTCATTATGGAGGAAACTAGCCACTTTTAAAAACGCCACTGCTCCTCCTCCTCTACTGCTCAGCTGTTGCTTTAATCTAATGCTTCAAAGTGTTTATGTATCACTACACAGACCACTTGATAGCTGTATATTCACCGTCATAGTGAAGATTAACTTAATATAAACATTGGGGCTATATAAAAATTACATACCTTAGTCCAAATCCACACATATTATGAAAGTTCATATACACTATGTGACCAAAAGTATCCGGAAACCTGGCTGAAAATGACTTACAGATCGTGGCGCCCTCCATCGGGAATGCTGGAATTCAGTATGGTGTTGGACCACCCTTAGCCTTGATGACAGCTTCCACTCTCGCAGGCATACGTTCAATCAGGTGCTGGAAGGTTTCTTGGGGAATGACAGCCCATTGTTCACGGAGTGTTGCACTGAGGAGAAAGAATAGCCGTCCCAGAATTGCTCTTCAACAGTGGGAAGCAAGAAGGTACTAAAAACATCAATGTAGGCCTGTGCCGTGTTAGTGACACGCAAAACAACAAAGGGTGCAAGCACGACCATACCAAAACACCACCGCCTTCGAATTTTACTGTTGGCATTACACACACTGGCAGATGACGTTCACTGGGCATTCGCAATACTCACACTCTGCCATCAGATCGCCACATTGTGTACCGTGATTCGTCACTCCACACAAAGTTTTTCCACAGTTCAATCATCCAATGTTTACGCTCCTTACACCAAACGAGGAGTCGTTGGCATTTACGGGCGTGATGCGTGGCTTATGAGCAGCCGCTCCACCATGAAATACAAGTTTTCTCACTTCCCGCCTAAATGTCATAGTACTTGAAGTGGGTCCTGATTCAGTTTGGAATTCCTGTGTTATGGTCGTGACAGATGTCGGCCTATTAAAATTGTTACCCTCTACAACTGTCGGCGGTTTCTGTCAGCCAACAGACGAGGTCGGCCTGTACGCTTTTGTGCTGTACGTGTCTCTTCACGTTTCCACTTCAGTTTTACATCGGAAACAGTGGATCTAGTGACGTTTAGGATTGTGGAAATATCGCGTACAGACGCATGACACAAGTGACACCCAATCATCCAACCATCTTCGAAGCCCGTGAGTTCCGCGGAGCGCCCCATTCTGCTCTCTCACGATTTCTAATGACTACTGAGGTCTCCGATATGGAGTACCTGGCAGTAGGTGGGAGCACAATGCACCTAATACGAAAAATGTGTGTTTTGGGGGTGTCCGGATACTTTTGATCACATAGTGTATGTTCCCGTCTCCTCTTAAACCTGGGGGTCGATTTCAGCCAAACTTGCTACGCATGTGACTTACAGTCTGGAAAGAAGTACTGCGAGGGTAATAACCAGCAGCTTCCTTTTGGGATAGGAATGATAATGTGGAGAGAAATGGGGGAGGAGGAGATGGGCAGAGATAGGAGGAAGAGGAGATGCACAGAGAGAGGGAAAGGAAGAAATGGACAGAGAAAATACGAAGAGGAGCTGGGCAGGGTAGGCGATGGGCACAGAACGAGATGAAGAGAGTAATGAAAGAGGGGGAGAGGAGGGACAATGAGATAGGAGAGGGGGTGATGTAGAGGAAGGAATAAATAAGAGAGAGGGAAGAAGGGGACAGAGAGAGAAGGAGGAGAAGATGAACAGAGAGATGGGGGAAGGGGAGGTAGACTTAAAAGGGGAGGATGAGACGGACAGACAGGAAGAAGTAGATGAACAAGAGGGGGAGGAAGAGATGGAATGAGAGAGGGGAAAGGAGGAGATGGATTAATAGAAGATTGGAATAAATAAATACCCAGATAACGCCGGGTACTCCTGTTGTATTCTGATAAACTGACCTAGAATTATCGCTGGAGAGTCTGTAGGAGAATAGCAGATAATCGGCACAACTAAAAATGAGTTAGCACTCCAAGCGACGGCGGAAGTGCTTCCTTTGCTCTCTGTCGCCCTGCAGCGGTTATCATCCTCATTCCCCTCAAACCCCACCCATGATAGAGGAAGTTCTTTACGACTTGGTTGCACTGTAATGTCTGGCTGCGACAACCTGATCCCAGTGTCTGGTTGCTACCTGCCGGCGACGTCGAAAGTCATCGTCTTGGAACTGTTGTCACCCGAAGCGATCTGACAGTAGATAGCGCTGAATTATTACCAGCGCGTTTGATACTCCGAAGATGAGAGACCACAAGTGAACGTCAGCCACTATCCATAATTTCAATGATGCCTCATTTATTAATGAAGTCTCATATCTATCTATCGCTTGAGCATTGTCCCGCAGGGTCAGCCATCGTTAATCAGATTGGGCATGTTAATGTTTAAGAGGTGGCCAGATGCCCTTCCTGCCGCCACCCCGTACCCCTCGGGACAGAATTAGTGTACCCCATCTGTCTGTGGGAGCAAAATAACTGATGATGGTCGAAGTAGAGAGGATATAAAATGTAGACTGGCAATGGGAAGGAAAGCGTTTCTGAAGAAGAGAAATTTGTTAACATCCAGTATTGATTTAAGTGTCAGGAAGTCACTTCTGAAAGTATTCGTATGGAGTGTAGCCATGTATGGAAGTGAAACATGGACGATAAATAGTTTGGACAAGAAGAGAATAGAAGCTTTCGAAATGTGGTACTACAGAAGAATGCTGAAGATTAGATGGGTAGTGTTATGTCCTAGCCAGTAATGCCAACCGAGCCCGCTGCCAAAAGGTTGGCAGCATCAAAGTCCGGACGCCGTCCGCATAAGCAGCGCCAGCGAGACAGCAAATCGCCGCAAGTCTGCGCGCGCCACCGCTGGCTTCTGGCTTCTTAAGCGCTGGAGTCGCGAGCGCTAGGACAGTTCTGTATTCGCCGCTCAGTTGTATACTCGCCACCGAATTGTGTACTTGCTGGTCAGTTGTGTGTTCATCGCAGCAGAGTTGTTGTTTGTCGTCAGCCGACGCTGACCTAGCCGCTCCGACTCGAACTAGACAGATTTCTGTAGACACCGAGTTCACTACTGTGTTACTGTATCTTCAGTAACAAAGATAAGTACCGACTTTTATTTAATATGAGTGTTTGGCCTTTCATCTTTCTGTTCACTGTTCCAGCGGACCGGTCGGCCCGCTATTAAAAGTGTGGCGGTGACTTCGTAAGCCATTTCTACAGCCAAGTGTTTGTCGCTACGAACACCGCCACAAAAGGTAGATCACATAACTTATGAGGAAGTATTGAATAGGATTGGGGAGAAGAGAAGTTTGTGGCACAACTTGACCAGAAGAAGGGATCGGTTGGTAGGACATGTTCTGAGGCATCAAGGGATCACCAATTTAGTATTGGAGGGCAGCGTGGAGGGTAAAAATCGTAGAGGGAGACCAAGAGATGAATACACTAAGCAGATTCAGAAGGATGTAGGTTGCAGTAGGTACTGGGAGATGAAAAAGCTTGCACAGGATAGAGTAGCATGGAGAGCTGCATCAAACCAGTCTCAGGACTGAAGACCACAACAACAACAACAACAACATCTGTCTGTGCCGAGTGTAATCCATGGAATAGTGCGAAAGTGTTCAGATGTCTGCGTGCCGTGTAACTGAGGCGGAACATGGAGACCAGACCGGTATTCACCTAGCGAGATGTGGAAAACAGCCTAAAACCACATCCAGGCTGGCCGGCACATCGGCCCTCGTCATTAATCCGCCGGGCGGCTTAGATCCGGGGCCGGCGCGCCTACCCGAGTCCAGGAAGCAGGGTTTTAGCGCTCTCGGCTACCCTGGCGGGTCAATGAGGTCTCATATATAAAATATGAAAGTTAATATCATCTTAATTTCTAGAATAAAGAATCATATATTAATATATTCTGAATTACTATATCTACATGCCGGCCGGAGGGCCGTGCGGTTCTAGGCGCTACAGTCTGGAACCGAGCGAAAGCTACGGTCGCAGGTTCGAATCCTGCCTCGGGCATGGATGTGTGTGATGTCCTTAGGTTAGTTAGGTTTAATTAGTTCTAAGTTCTAGGCGACTGATGACCTCAGAAGTTAAGTCGCATAGTGCTCAGCGCCATTTGAACCATATATCTACATCTACATCTACATTCATACTCCGCAAGCCACCTGACGGTGTGTAGCGGAGGGTATCCTGAGTATCTCTATAGGTTCTCCCTTCTATTCCAGTCTCGTATTGTTCGTGGAAAGAAGGACTGTCGGTATGCTTCTGTGTGGGCTCTAATCTCTCTGATTTTATCCTCATGGTCTCTTCGTGAGATATACGCAGGAGGGAGCAATATACTGCTTGACTCTTCGGTGAAGGTATGTTCTCGAAACTTTAACAAAAGCCCGTACCGAGCTACTGAGCGTCTCTTCTGCAGAGTCTTCCACTGGAGTTTATCTATCATCTCCGTAACGCTTTCGCGATTACTAAATGATCCTGTAACGAAGCGCGCTGCTCTCCGTTGGATCTCTATCTCTTCTATCAACCCTATCTGGTACGGATCCCACACTGCTGAACAGTATTCAAGCAGTGGGCGAACAAGCGTACTGTAACCTACTTCCTTTGTTTTCGGATTCAATTTCCTTAGTATTCTTCCAATGAATCTCAGTCTGGCATCTGCTTTACCGACGATCAGCTTTATATGATCATTCCATTTTAAATCACTCCTAATGCGTACTCCCAGATAATTTATGGAATTAACTGCTTCCAGTAGCTGACCTGCTATTTTGTAGCTAAATGATAAGGGATCTATCTTTCTATGTATTCGCAGCACATTACACTTGTCTACATTGAGATGGAATTGCCATTCCCTGCACCATGCGTCAATTCGTTGCAGATCCTCCTGCATTTCAGTACAATTTTCCATTGTTACAACCTCTCGATACACCACAGCATCATCTGCAAAAAGCCTCAGTGAACTTCTGATGTCATCCACAAGGTCATTTATGTATATTGTGAATAGCAACGGTCCTATGACACTCCCCTGCGGCACACCTGAAATCACTCTTACTTCGGAAGACTTCTCTCCATTGAGAACGACATGCTGCGTTCTGTTATCTAGGAACTCTTCAATCCAATCACACAATTGGTCTGATAGTCGTTATGCTCTTACTTTGTTCATTAAACGACTGTGGGGAACTGTATCGAACGCCTTGCGGAAGTCAAGAAACACGGCATCTACCTGTGAACCCGTGTCTATGGCCCTCTGAGTCTCGTGGACGAATAGCGCGAGCTGGGTTTCACACGACCGTCTTTTTCGGAACCCATGCTGATTCCTACAGATTAGATTTCTATATATTGCTATATACTCCCGACACCTGACCGCCATCCCGTTTTTTCCCATCAGCGGTTATTGTTAGTGTTAAATACGAAGGGCGTTCATTAAGTAGTGCAACACTTTTTTTCTTAAAGCAAGTGGGTTTTATTCAGGATTCCGATACACCCTACACTTTTGGCTACAAAACTCTGTTTTTCAACATAATCTCCGTTGAACACGACAGCCTTACGCCACCTTTCTGCGAGGTCCCTGTATAGCACACTAGAGGTTGACGTTGCAGCCAACGTCTTGGTGCATCGATAACTCCCCAATATCCACCAACTGCTTCCCGTGGAGTGCATCCTTCATCAGGCCAAACAGATGGAAGCCGGAAGCTGCGAGATCGGGTTGTAGAGTGAACGAGGAAGAACGGTCCAATGAACATTTTGTGAGCTCTTCTACAGTGCCCAGTCTTGCGCGAGGCCCTGCGTTGACGCAGAGGAGAAGAAGTTCGTTTGTATTTTTGTGGCGATGAAAACGTTGAACTCTTTTCTTCAGTTTCCTGAGCGTATAACAGAATATGGCTTATGGCCACATATTGTGATGTTTTTGGACAACGAAAATCTCCTCTATAAATGTCAATAAGAATTCCGCCGTAGACAAAAGCGCTCAAGGTGAGGCTGTGTTGTTGATTTCCGAGAAGATACAGTATCGCGCTGACGTTTCGCGGGCAAAATTGTTATTTTTGATTGTATTTTTATTCTCATTGTACCTGTGTATGTTGCCCTTCTGTTTCCGTAACCTTCGACGAAAACGATGTTTGTGTAAAAGCTTTACCAACGTGTGTGTGAGGGGAGGGGGGGTGAGAGAGAGAGGGGGGGCGGGGGGAAGTGAGAGAGAGAGAGAGAGACAGTGAGGGAGGGGGGGAGGGAAAGAGAGAGAGAGAGAGGGAGAGACAATCGAGCGAGTTGTTCAAGGAAGGACGGAGCAGTGTTAAGACGGGCGGTTAAAATGGTTCAAATGGCTCTGAGCGCCATGGGACTTAACATCTATGGCCATCAGTCCCCTAGAACTTAGAACTACTTAAACCTAACTAACCTAAGGACATCACACAACACTCAGTCATCACGAGACAGAGAAAATCCCTGACCCCGCCGGGAATCGAACCCGGGAACCCGGGCGCGGGAACGGGCGGTTATGATAGGTCCATTTATTGGTAGAAAAGGCAGGCAGTTTTTAAAAAAATAAGTGTTTCTGATTAACATTGGTCGGTATGTAAAGTCTGGAAGAAGAGAATGTGCAATCCGGAGGAAGAGCAACGAATTTCATTAAAAAGTGAAGAAAAGAATGATTTTGATGGCGGTGGAAGGAGAGGAGACTTCGAAGAAATCAGGAGCAGATGGAGAAGGTCGGCATTTGCGAGGTGAGACTTGGAATATTCTAGAAGATCACTGCTGCACTATTATGGCTACAATTTGCTAAATCTTTAAGAAAATAATTTATTTTAGAATCGACTTCATTTAGTCATAGAACCTTCTACTATCAGTAGCAATCGTGTTACGAGAGTTCTGTTACATAGAAGCTCATTCAGGAAGCAAACCAAACTAATGTTGTGAATTTTAAGACAACATGGGATGATATATTTCGCTAGCATGCGGATTTACGAGTGAAATGTCCTGTGCTCCAAACTGCGGATCGTGTTGTCAAAAACTGTATTTAAAAGTCTGTGAGGACCAAGCTTCCGAGCGTTTATTTTGAACTGAGAGTAATAACCCGACAACTTGTAGTTTCAATAGAGAGCCAAGCAGCCGGCATTGTTGAATGTGCAAATTCCGTGTTCGTAATACACCTCGATTCTGACAGTTCCGGAACCTGTACAGAAAATTGGCATAGAGATCAAAATAGACATTATTTCCGCCCTTTTATTGCTCATGAAAACCCACATTGCGTGTTGTACCTCTAATACCCAATAACTTGTCCTCTTAACTGCTGCATGCCTGTATTCGTCGTGGCATACTATCCACAAGTTCATCAAGCCACTGTTGGTCCAGATTCTTCTACTCCTCAAAGGCGATTCGGCGAAGGTCCCTCAGACTAGTTGGTGGGTCACGTCGTTCGGAAACAGTCCTTTTCAATCCATCTCAGGCATGTCCGATAGGGTTCATGTCTGGAGAACATGCTGGCCACTCTAGTCGAGCGATGTCGTTGTCCTGAAGGAAGTCATATAGATGTGCACAGTGGGGGCCAATATGTTGCCGATATGGTTGCACTGTTGGTCAGAGGATGGCATTCACGTATCGTACAGCCTTCCATGACCACCAGCGGCGTAGTCGGCCCCACACAATGCCACTCCAAAAACATCAGGGAATCTCCGCCTTGCTGCACTCACTGGACAGTGTGTCTTCCGGCGTTCAGCCTGGCCGGGTTGGCTCCAAACACGTCTCCGACGATTGTCTGGTTGAAGGCATATGTGACACTCATAGGTGAAGAGAACGTGATGCCAACCCCGAGCGGTCCATTCGGCATGTTGTTGGTCCCATCTGCACCGCGCTGCATAGTATCGTGGCTGCTTAGATGGACCTCGCCACTGACGTCGGGAGTGAAGTTACGCATCATGCAGTTTGTTGCGCACAGTTTGAGTCATAACACGACGTCCTGTGGCTTAACGATAAGCATTATTCAACGTGGTGGCGTTGCTGTCAGGGTTCCTCCGAGCCACAATCCGTAGGTAGCGGTCATCCACTGCAGTAGTAGCCCTTGGGCAGCCTGAACGAGGAATGTCATCGACAGTTCCTGTCTCTGTATCTCGTCCATGTCCGAACAACATCGCTTTGGTTCACTCCGCGACGCCTGGACACTTCCCTTGTTGAGAGCCCTTCCTGACACAAAGTAACAATGCGGACGCGATCGAACCGTGGTATTGACCGTCTAGGCATGGTTGAACTACAGACAGCACGACCCGTGTACCTCCTTGCTGGTGGAATGACTGGAACTGATCGGCTGTCGCACCTCCTCCGTCTAATAGGCGCTGCTCATGCATGATTGCTTACATCTTTGGGCGGGTTTAGTAACATCTCTGAACAGTCAAAGGGACTGTGTCTGTGATACAATATCCACAGCCAACGTCTACCTTCAGTAGTTCTGGGAACCTGGGTGAAGTAAAACTATTTTTTGATGTGTGTATTACCTCAACATATATCATCGCGCACCTTTCGAAAAGGTTTAAAGTTTTATTTACAACGTGTCCCGCTGCGAAACACCACGCCGGAGCCGCAAGTCAACATTATTTGAAGTGATTAATTTTGTTAATTAACGAAGTTACCATCGCCACCTTAATCCAATGCAGCGATATTCGAGGACTGCAGAACACCAGCACCAGAGAACTACGCTGCTTTGGCACAAGGCGGGCTACATCAAGGAGGTTCCACTACCTTCGGCTATATTTTAGACTCAGATATCATCAATCCGTCGCCATTTGTGCATTGTGCATGCTGTATCGTTCAAAACAACCTCCTAACTGAAAATCGTACGAAAGTGTACTTCATGTAAAGAACAGTATCAATATTCATTAAAACAATAACTAGCAGTATCCTACAGGTGCCAATTAGTTAACTACATTCGCACCACCTAAATTTCTCTCGCATCCAGAACTATACCCTCAGACGATATAAAAGAGCGATGGTAACACGATCCGCAGTTTGAAGCACAGGACATTTCACTCGTAAATTTTAAAATAACCAGCTGTATGCCACTCATAACGTTTAAACCAACCTAATAATGCAGACTTCTGATTGGACGTCGTTGCCCGAGATGTCCAACCATCTTCAGTAATGGAAAAGTGAGACTCACTTTCAAAATCGTCTTTTAATTTATTTTGCGCTCTTACATAATGAGCATCCAGTAATATTGTGTAGTGTGTATACCTTGATGGTAATTCGTAGTTGTGCTCCAAACTCTCAATCATAGGTTTGAAATAGGGTTCTTTACAAAATATCGACGTATCGATATTTCTTCCATAAAGTATCGATATAATTCGACGATACCTCGGAAGGTATAAGTAGGGGGAAGCAATATATTCGATACCTCATCCAGAAACGCACCCTCTCGAAGCCTCGACAGCAAGCTACACCGCGATGCAGAGCGCCTCTCTTGCAGAGTCTGCCACTTGAGTTTGCTACACATCTCCGTAACGCTATCACGCTTACCAAATAACCCTGTGGCGAAACGCGCCGCTCTTCTTTGGATCTCCTCTCTCTCAACCCGACCTGGTACTGATCCCACACTGATGATCAATACTCAAGTATAGGCCGAACGAGTGTTTTGTAAGCCACCTCCTTTGTTGATGGATTACATTTTCTAAGGACTCTCCCAATGAATCTCAACCTGGCACCTACCTTACCAACAATTAATTTTATATGATCATTCCACTTCAAATCGTTCCGTACGCATACTCCCAGATATTTTACAGAAGTAACTGCTATCAGTGTTTGTTCCGCTATCATACAATAAAGGACCCTTCTTTCCATGTATTCGCAATACATTACATTTGTCTATGTTAACGGTCAGTTGCCACTCCCTGCACCAAGTGCCTATCCGCTGCAGATCTTCCTGCATTTCGCTGCAATTTTCTAATGCTGCAACTTCTCTGTATACTACAGCATCATCCGCGAAGAGCCGCATAGACTTCCGACACTATCTATTAGGTCATTTATATATATTGTGAAAAGCAATGGTCCCGTAACACTCCCCTGTGGCACTCCAGATGTTACTTTAACGTCTGTAGACGTCTCTCCATTGAGAACAACATGTTGTGTTCTGTTTGCTAAAAACTCTTCAATCCAGCCACACAGCTGGTCTGATATTCCGTAGGCTCTTACTTTGTTTATCAGGCGACAGTGCAGAACTGTATCGAACGCCTTCCGGAAGTCAAGGAAATGGCATTTACCTGGGAACCTGTATCCAATATTTTCTGGGTCTCATGAACAAATAAAGCGAGTTGGGTCTCACACGATCGCTGTTTCCGGAATCCCTGTTGATTCCTACAGAGTAGATTCGGGAGCAAAAAACATGTTCTAAAATTCTACAACAGATCGATGTCAGAGATATAGGCCTGTAGTTTTGCGCATCTGCTCGACGACCCTTCTTGAAAACTGGAACTACCTGTGCTCTTTTCCACTGATTTGGAACCTTCGTTCCTCTAGAGACTTGCGGTACACGGCTGTTAGAAGGGGGACAAGTTCTTTCGCGTACTCTGTGTAGAATCGAATTGGTATCCCGCCAGGTCCAGTGGACTTTCCTCTGTTGAATGATTTCAGTTGCTTTTGTATTCCTTGGACACTTATTTCGATATCAGCCATTTTTTCGTTCATGCGAGGATTTAGAGAAGGAACTGCAGTGCGGTCTTCCTCTGTGAAACAGCTTTGGAAAAAGGTGTTAAGTATTTCAGCTTTACGGGTGTCATCCTCTGTTTCAATGCCATTAACAGCCCAGAGTGTCTGGTTTGGTTTCAAATGGCTCTGAACACTATGGGACTTAACAGCTGAGGTCATCAGTCTCCTAGAACTTAGAACTACTTAAACCTAACTAACCTAAGGACATCACACACATCCATGCCCGAGCCAGGATTCGAACCTGCGACCGTAGCAGTCGTGCGGTTCGGGACTGAAGCGCCTAGAACCGCTCGGCCACCGCGGCCGGCCAGAGTGTCTGGATATGCTGTTTCGATCCACTTACTGATTTAACGTAAGACCAGAACTTCCTAGGATTTTCTGTCAAGTCGGTACATAGAATTTTACTTTCTAAGAACATTCCCTCAGTTTGGATAGTTTTCGCATTAAGTTGAGTTTGCAAAAGTGACGTGGCATCTCATGTTACATCTAGGAAGCAGGGTTTTGTCGTTGTCACATTGTACACGGAGTTACTAAGTATCTACAATAGTGCAGTATATTCCTGCTGTGAGAGTTTACATATGCAGCTTGGAAAGGATACTGATTTTGTTCATACGTGACAATTTCAGTCAGAGTTACCGCAAAGCGCATCAAGTATTTATGAGCTCCACAGATTTTCTTATAACTGTGTTACCCTATATGGAAGCAGCCGTGGTAGTTAACCAGTCTAAAGTCAGCGGCGCTACTACGGTATTAGCACGTTTTGTCATGTGATCGTGGGAGTGTTTCTGAGATGCTCAACAAATTCCATTGGCACACGCTACAAGGGAGGCGTTGTGCATGACTGAGAGGTTTGCCATTGAAATTCCGACCGAGTACATTCCGCAAATAATTTGGCAACGTGTTATTTCCCCTCCCCTCTTCTCCTCCCACATACGAGGGTTGGAACTTAAATAGTGGCAACTATTTATTTACAGCTCGTACAAAACAGATACCTGTTTCAAAGTTTTACTGACCTTCAAAGTAGTCACCAGTTGTGTATAACCCCTTGCCAGCGATGTGGAAGGCACAACTGGCACTGCTAAGGGTATCCTACGACTTCCACACCGCTGGCAATGGGCTATACACAATGCTGGTGACTACTTCGAAGGCCAGTAAAAGTTTGAAACACGTATCTATTTTGTACGAGCTGTAAATAAATAGTTGCCACTATTAAAGCTCCAACCCTCGTAGGATGAGCAAAATGATCAAGGCGGGAAAACCGGAAATATCGAATGTCATACGGAACTTTACAAATAAACATCCTATTCGTTCGCCATTTGTGAATGAAACCGGAGACAGGGAATAAAGTAGGCACTGGAAGTCGTGGTATGAATCCGTCCACAGCGTTAACGCCATTTGTAGTTTTAATAGAATGAGTACACTACGGAACACAGTTTTTATAGATTGACGACGTAATTTGTATTACGATATGACAACATTCTTTTATCACCTGAAGGTAACGATTTTATATTTCGCCTAACATTACGTTGTGAATACTTTTATGAACCTGCTGATGGTCGGACGACTGAAACTGGTTGTGTAAATAAAGTATTTTACCAGTAGCTCTAGACGCTAATACGACTTTTTCAAATATATAAGAGCTCTGGGCGCCACCTCCTGAAAATGTATTAGAAGCCCCTGAGCTTGCCAAGTGGAGAGGTAGACGTATCTACACTTTCCTTGCCGCGTCACGTACCGGCAACATTACCAGGACTAAGTTATTAACGTCCATAATAATTTAATGGGACGTCATTGCTATTCCGCTGTCCCTCTATTTCGTCCCTTCAATTGAATACTTAAAATTGTGACTTAACATGTAACTTTTTAATATTGCTGTACGTACAGATAAGGTAAATTAAAATTCACGGAAGTATGTTCCGTCTTTGCAGCTAAATGAAAGGCAGTGTTTTTTGCCGTACACGTTTCGTTTATTATTTACGAAGAATCTTCAGTGGCGATTTCCAGCACTGTTAACTCAGGTGTGTCGTCCTGTAAACGTCTTTCCTCAATTTCCATACTCCAGATGGGCGATTTACGGCGTTTTCTCGCTCACATTTATTTCAATACTACAGTTGCATTTTCACTCTTCATTGAATTCAATACACAGTGAAGAGTGAAGACACTTCATAAAGAAAAAGAAGCGAAATGCTTATGGCAAAAAACAAGCTGCCTTTAATTTAATTGCAATAGCTCCATGTATTTTGAAGCAACTAAGGAACGACGAAAAATGAAAATATGACGATAAATACGAATTTACTAAGGAAAAGACTTGTTTGCGTAAAAAGACCTCAGTTAATATTGAAGGTTCAAGCGGTTAGCGGCTATCAGCCGTCGTATGTCAATACGATAAGGACGACAAGTATGCGGAACGTTACAGGCAAACATGCGAGCAGATGTGCGAGGATTCGCAGAAGCACTGAGCGTCACGCTGATACAGATAGCGACTAACGAGTTGGATGAAGATTTAAACTCGTCTGTCTGTGATGAAGATTTAACCTCTTCTCTTTCTCCCTTTTTTTCTTTTACTCCTCTTTCAGCCTCTCGGATGCAGTGGGTAGGCAATGATGCAAACAATGATACAGAGTAGGCAAGACTTGGAGAACCGTCGTCGACATGACTTGGAAAAACCGGCGACAAGTATTCTTGTATCCATTAGTTATTTTCACTCCGATACTCTTTCGATTATACAACCGAACAGCTCTGGATGACTTCTTTCAGTGTTGTCACTTATGAAATGCGACTTCGAGGCATACGCAGAGCTTCTGCCCTCACTTGTTTTGTGTAACAAGAATCTACTTCGATTTTCATTTGTCCGCTTAATTGTCAATGTCCTTCTGCAGAGATAACATTTCAAACTCTGTATGTCAGATCTTTTTCAAATATCCGGCTGTCCACTTATATGTTCAACTTCATTGTGTTTGTGGACTTGCGAAAAAGGTTTCGAAAATTATAGTCGCAATAACATAATGAAGTAAACGATGATAATGTTCTGGAACAAATGAGTGCTCCACAATGTACGTACAAAGCAAATAATGAAAGTGGAATACCCCAGAAAGACCACAGACTAGTATTAAGAAGGATGTTAGAAAGAGCTGCACCTAACCACTATTGTTGTTTATATCGACTGTAAAGCAAGCATTAGGAAATTATAGATATTTTCAGAATAGTACAAGATGAAGTTACGCTAACGCTGAGGTTAACTTCTTCAATAGAGTAAAGAAGACTTCATAGAGGTTTTTGAAAGAAGAGACAGCCTTCGTAGGGCATTATTTGGCTGAAGGGCACTCACGAAAGCGATGGAAAGTAGTAGATGTGAGAATGATGACTTCCTAACCATCTGTACGCAGCCAGGAACTCCGAACGTAGGAGCAGCACTTTATAGGCGTCCACAGCAGCGTCTCGCGCGCAATTTCCTTTGCAGATGCGATTGTAGATGCTCTGCCCCTTCCCATGTCGCTTAAACAAATCTAAATCTTCCAGCTACTTAACCCACCACAAAATTTTTGTCTTCGCCCCACTTCATATTCCTTCCTAACGATTTCGTGAGCTCTAGCAACTCATAACAAACTTGCAATCAAATAATATTGGGTACTAGCTCTTTGTTATTTACACTAATCTGCAAAAAAATGGGTCAAATGGCTCTGAAAACTATGGGACTTAACATCTGTGGTCATCAGTCCCCTAGAACTTAGAACTACTTAAACCTAACTAACCTAAGGACATCACAAACATCTATGCCCGAGGCAGGATTCGAACCTACGACCGTAGCAGTCGCGCGGTTCCGGACTGAGCGCCTAGAACCGCTAGACCACCGCGGCCGGCCTAATCTGCAATTATCCACATTTACAGAGAGTTCGTGACAGTTTCCACCATACTTCTTCCGAAATTTTAGGAATATTTGTCAGTTTGGTACCAAGTAAAGCTTGATTTCAAAATTCCGTTAAAGCGGGACTTGGCATTATTTGCAGCCGAGTCTGCTCAGCGCTTCGACTTCTCCCACCACTGCGTTATTCTGAACAGATGTGTGCGTGAGACGGCTGTTTGCATCGGGCTGCACATGCAGGAAACTTAGAAAGACATTTTTGAAACACAGTCTGACAACTTCTAAGACGTCAATACTGCGGCATATTCCTTCAAGGAGGATTTTATCTGTACTGTTTATTTTCGACTTTTTATTTTTTTCCCAAAGCAATTACTTTATTACTAAATTAAATAAATATATTAGATATTGCTAAACAGAGAGCATAATCACAAAAAGCTTTCCATATGAATTTAGCATTAAGTTGCGTTGTTCATAAATTTATACGCATTTTGATTTTAAAATACACTCATGCTCATAAATTAAGGATAATGCTGATACATGGTGAAACAACGCTCTGGTGAGCGGTTTGCGGGTTTAAATCACCTCAGGGTCTGACCATGCGGTGCATTTGACCTGCGGTTGTCGCTCGGTGGCGCTGGCAGCAGTCCACATACGCAGAGGTGTGTTAGTGCATGTCAGAGTACGGTGCAGCGAGTAAGTGTGCAGACGTTTTTATCCGTGCTAATGGTGACTGTGTGTTGGAAATGGCTCAAAGAACACATATTGAAGACGTTATGAGAGGTAGAATACTAGGGCGACTGAAGGCTGGTCAGACACAGCATGTCGTAGCACGGGCCCTCTGTGTGCCACAAGATTATGGCAACGATTCCATCAGACAGAAAACGTGTCCAGGCGCTACAGTACGGGACGTCCATAGAGTACAACACGACAGGAAGATCGATATCTCACCATCAGTGCCCGCGGACGGCCACGGAGTACTGCAGGTAGCCTTGCTCGGGACCTTACCGCAGCCAATGGAACAGTTGTGTCCAGAGACACAGTCTACAAACAACTGAACAGACATGGTTTATTCGCCCGGAGACCTGCAAGGTACATTACACTGACCCCTGGTCACAGGAGAGCCCGTAAAGCCTGGTGTCAAGAACACAGTACATGGTCATTGGGACAGTGGTCCCAGTTTATGTTCACGGACGAGTCCAAGTATAGTCTGAACAGTGATTCTCGACGGGTTTTCATCTGGCGTGAGCCAGGAAGCACATGGAATGATGTTGCTGAACTTTCTCATTTTGAGAAGACCTAAGGAGGAGATCTGTTTTACTTGCTAGAAATGTTCAAAAGTCTAGAGCGCACAAATATTTTTTTTTATTTAAGGCAACCGGTTTCGGCAGACTCTTCTGTTGCACGGTCAGAAACGTACCAGTGCATCACGCGGAACATGCTCCTCATCATGATTCGCACGTGCAGCTCTTTCCAAAGACAGCTGTCGCATGTATCTGGCTTGAAAATCACACCGCTTGTTTACGAAACTGGATGGGTGAAAAATTACTACGTTGTCCTATGAAAATGCACATTTCGTCGCTTGTCCACTCGTTAGTCTTGTTGTTCTGTCAGTAGTATACATAGATGATAAAATTCACGAACATGTTATAAAGAAAAAAAGAACATCAGTAAGAACACCAGCTTTTAAAAGTTACATTACAATTTACAGTAGTCTTCCACGTAAGATAAATATTGTTTCATCGTTCTCACTTTCTAGTAAAACCCCGTCATTCTTACTAGATCGCTGCTTCTGTTCAGTAGCAGGATTGTTAGAACATGTGCAATGTAAGACCTGGAACTAGAAAGTACAAAATATTCTATTGTATCAGTGGAAGTTCTCTTGCAGATGAAGTCAAAACAGCATTTATTTACTGCAATATTACTCATAACTTCCGTACTTAATGTAATTGTGTGTGTATGGAGGGGGGGAGGGGTGTAGGTGCTTCATTTTACACATAATCATAAACAATATTTAAAAGGAATAATGTAACCCAAATTGTAGAACCTTTTTCAGTTTTTCAATGAATAAATGACTACTGAATTGCAATCGAATCAGCCAGTGAGAAGTAAAGCGATCTTCCAGTTCGTTGGTCCATGTTCCCTGGCACCTTCGCGACTCCTGAGCCAAAGCTCTCTTATACGAGTGTCGTCCACAAAGTTAAGTACCGTTTCTATTTCTATCCGCGGCAACGCTACGACCGCAGTTCCGAGCATGCGCGGCAGTTACTCTGACTCAATGAGAAGACATGTACGCCATTTTCAGATCGCTGTTGCCGACGTGTGCTTTGTAGTGCTTCTTTATAATGCCAGCCGTAATTGAAAGTGCCGCCAAGCGGGGCAATTTCCTAATGGTCTGGCAGTAACCATGTGCATTGATTGTTTGGCCTCGTGGTAAGAAATCAATCAGCAAAATGCCTTTTCTGTCCCAAAAAACGGTGCACATGACTTTTCGAGGTGTCATGACTTGCTTAGGCTTACCCTTCGCTGGGGATGAAGTGTGCATCCATTCCATTGTTTCAAGGGTCTCCTACGATACCCAAGTTTTATCCCCCGTGACTATCCGAGAAGAAAACTATCGCCTTCTTCATTGTAGCTTGTCAAAAACTGAAGTGAAATGCACTGCCCATCCGTTGTTTTTTGTATTGTTCAGTAAGAATTTTGGGTACCCAACTTGAGCAACGTTTTCGAAATTTGTTTTTCAGTTACAATTTCATGTATTAGTGATCATGAGATTTCCCGAACTTCCGTAGCAAGGGCACTAAGTGTAAACTTACGGTTGTGCTCAATCTTCTCTTCAATTGTGTGAACCAGTTCATCAGTAGCCACAGACGGGCGTCTACTTCGTTCTTCATCATGCACTTGATCACGTCGTTCATTGAAAAGTCTGATCAATCTTCTAACCATTGAATCACTCATAGCATTTTGTCCGTAAACCTAGCAGATTTGCCGATGAATTTCCTTTGGTTTAACTTTCCTTGCATTTAGAAAACGAATCACAGATCTGATTTCACACGCGGTGGCATTTTCAGTTACGGCTGACATTATAAAGAAGCACTACAAAGCACAAGTCGGCAGCAACGATCTGAAAATGGGGTACATGTCTTCTCCTTGAGTCAGAGTAACTGCCGCGCGATCTTTGCGCTGCTGCGGATAGAAATAGAAACGGAACTTACCTTGTGGACGACCCTCGTATTTACATAACATCGAATACTACAGAACATACGTCTTTTAAATTCAGTTTCAGAACCTTTTATAAAACTCGAAGGTGAATAAAAAATACTTAAATTCGACAGTACGCGAGCCAACTATGCTTAACCTGCACTACACTGAGCCTGTGTCACATACGACCATATCTTTTATACATGTTTGACATGGCTCGTGTATGGGGGTGATCGGCAGTAATAAGAAATATAGAAATGAAAACTTCAATCGCTAATTACAATTTACGACGACCGATTTCAGCAAACGTATATTGCCATCGTCGGAGCTTATGCAAATACATCACAGTAAATCTCTTGTATACACACGACGGAGAGGCTTTGAGATGTATTTGCATAAGATCCGCGAACGTCAACGTGGATTTGCCGAAACCGGTCATCATGAATAAAATTATAATTTGTGATCTTGGATGCTGAATCTTCTGAAGGCTTTAATCGATGAAGTATTATTACCGAAATTCAACTATAATAAATCGTACTAGGAACAAGGGTTTTTTTATAAACCTTCAGTGTGACGTTGCACCGAAATGACTACACTCATATCACGCAAGTTATACACAGTGTGTCGCCGCCCGGAGTGGCCGAGCGGTTCTAGGCGCTACAATCTGGAACTGCGCGACCGTAACGGTCGCAGGTTCGAATCCTGCCTCGGGCATGGATGTGTGTGATGTCCTTAGGTTAGTTACGTTTAAGTAGTTCTAAGTTATAGGGGACTGATGACCTCATAAGTTAAGTCCCATAGTGCTCAGAGCGATTTGAACCATTTGAACACAGTGTGCCCTGTTTTATTAGGACTGCTTGTGTGAAATTCCAAACTGCAGTACTATCCCGTGGTAAACTCCGGCGTTATGATAATTGAGGTTTCAAAAACAGCTGTGTTGAAAGTCAAAGCGCCAGCAGTTCTACAGCAGGCACCCTGCCCGCGAATCTAACAATACATATCTGACTCTCGTTGGAAACACCGAGGCAACATCTATTTGTTGAATCCTCCAGCGTTTGTGGCCGAGAATTTGTCGAATTCGACCAGAATATCGAGAGGCAGGTTTCTGGTTGCTCCTCCATGGCAACGCCTTGGCCCACAAAGCGAAGCATGTGCACAAGTTTTTGGCCAGCAAATGGATCACCCACTGTAATCGCCGGATTTGGCCCCAGCCGACTTCTGGTTATTCACCAAGTTGAAGTCAGTTGTGAAAGCACACTGTTATGACGCAGTACTGTAGTACTAAACGCAACTCCAAACAGAGCTATAGTGACTGTTACAAAACATTATTAAAACTGTTTCAGCTGTGTTTTGATCAAAGGGGAGACCATTTATAATAAATACAGTGATTTTGTGAAGACAATCCGTGACTTTTATTTTTCACAGCTGCAGTACTAACGGAACTATGGCGCACCGTGCAATAGAAAAACAGCCAAGTACATACACTACTGGCCATTAAAATTGCTACACCAAGAAGAAATGCAGATGATAAACGGGTATTCATTGGACAAATATATTATAGTAGAACTGACACGTGATTACATTTTCACGCAATTTGGGTGCATAGATCCTGAGAAATCAGTACCCAGAACAACCACCTCTGGCCGTAATAACAGCCTTGATACGCCTGGGCATTGAGTCAAACAAAGCTTGGATGGCGTGTACAGGTACAGGCGCCCATGCAGCTTCAACACGATACCACAGTTCATCAAGAGTATTGACTGGCGTATTGTGACGAGCCAGTTGCTCGGTCACCATTGACCAGACGTTTTCAATTGGTGAGAGATTTGGAGAATTTGCTGGCCAGGGCAGCAGTCGAACATTTTCTGTATCCAGAAAGGCCCGTACAGGACCTGCAACATGCGGTCGTGCATTATCCTGCTGAAATGCAGGGTTTCGCAGGGATCGAATGAAGGTACAGCCACGGGCCGTAACACATCGCAAATGTAATATCCACTGTTCAAAGTGCCGTCAATGCGAAAAAGAGGTGACCGAGCCGTGTAACCAATGGCACCCCATACTATCACGCCGGGTGATACGGCAATATGGCGATGGCGAATACAAGCTTCCAATGTGCGTTCACAGCGATATTGCCAAACACGGATGTGACCATCATGATGCTGTAAACAGAAGCAGGATTCATCCGAAAAAATGACGTTTTGCCATTCGTGCACCCAGGTTCGCCGTTGAGTACACCATCGCAGGCGCTCCTGTCTGTGATGCAGCGTCAAGGGTAACCGCAGCCATGGTCTCCGAGCTGATAGTCCATGCTGCTGCAAACGTCGTCGAACTGTTCGTGCAGATGGTTGTTGTCTTGCAAACGTCCCCATCTGTTGACTCAGGGATCGAGACGTGGCGGCACGCTCCGATACAGCCATGCGGGTATGATGCCTGTCATCTCGACTGCTAGAGATACGAGGCAGTTACCCTCCTGAACCCACTGATTCCATATTCTGCTAACAGTCATTGGATCTCGACCAACGCGATCAGCAATGTCGCGATGCGATAAACCGCAATCGCGATAGGCTACAGTCCGACCTTTATCAAAGTCGAAAACGTGATGGTAGGCATTTCTCCTCCTTACACGAGGCATTACAACAACGTTTCACCAGGCTACGCCGGTGAACTGCTGTTTGTGTATGAGAAATCGGTTGGAAACGTTCGTCATGTCAGCACGTTGTAGGTGTCGCCACCGGTGCCAACCTTGTGTGAATGCTCTGAAAAGCTAATCATTTGCATATCACAGCATCTTCTTGCTGTCGGTTAAATTTCGCGTCTGTAGCAAGTCATCTTCGGCAACAATATGGAGTTTGGCGTCATTTAATTGCAATAAATCGTATCAATAACGACGCGTTTTAGAGGAAACCGCAATATTCATTGGCCACAAGCTATATTGTAAAATCTATCACACACGGACTTCAAATGAAAACGACGAAATCTAATATGACGTATCCCAAGTTTGGCTTGCGACGCACAACGCGATCTTGTATCTCAACGGTCACATTCCTCTTCACGACACAAAAATCTGACTTGCCTTGTTCAATCTTGCACTCTGCGGAATGCTGTGCGATGCGAAATTCCACTAAACTCGACCAGATCCTAGTACACAAACGCTTTTCCTATCCCGTGTTAGGAGGGCTTTAAGGATACTGGTGTATCCAGGAAACGCAGATACAAGCGCAAGTGTTGCGGTAAGATGGCGGCGGTGGTGGTGAGGCAGAGTGAAAGTACGGCGTAGCGCTGAGCGCCACAGCGACGAAGACGGATTGCCGCGGCACAGCGGAGCCGGTGTGGGCGGGTTGGCGGGGCTGTTGTGCAAGGCGCGCCGCGCCGCTCACTGCAAATAGCGTTGAGTCACCGGCGCAGCCGCTACACGTGGCCGCACGCCGCACGTGGGGGCGCCGATGGGCAACAGCGAGTGATGGCGCGGCGCCGCCCCGATAACGCGCTCCCGTCTTATTGCCCTTTCCACCAGTTTTATCATTAAGCTAGCTGTTCTCAAACCTCATCGGCATCGGCCACCAACGACCTTCCCACACTTTGGTCCAGCACACCTTACTTTCACCCGTGGCGTCACGAAATATACTAAGGTACTTTTACAAATGCTTCCTTCGTGAACCACCATCTACAAATTGGATTGGTATATAAGTTGGTAGCGTTTTTCCGTAAGTTTAATAAACACAACATATACAGGGTGGTCCATTCATCGTGACCGGGCCAAATATCTCACGAAATAAGCGTCAAACGAAAAAACTACAAAGAACGAAACTTGTTTAGCTTGAAGGGGGGAACCAGATGGCACTATGGTTGGCCCGCTAGATGGCGCTGCCATAGGTCGAACGGATATCGACAGCGTTTTTTTAAAATATGAACCTCCATTTTTATTACATATTCGTGTAGTACGTAAAGAAATATGAACGTTTTAGTTGGACCACTTTTTCGCTTTGTGATAGATGGCGCTGTAATAGTCACAAACATGTGGCTCACAGTTTTAGACGAACGGTTGGTAACAGGTAGGTTTTTTAAATTAAAATACAGAACGTAGGTACGTCTGAACATTTTATATTGGTTGTTCCAATGTGATACGTGTACCTTTGTGAACTTATCATTTCCGAGAACAACAGCTGTTACAGCGTGATTACCTGTAAATACCACATTAATGCAATAAATGCTCAAAATGATGTCCGTCAACCTCAATGCATTTGGCAATACGTGTAACGACATTCCTCTCAACAGCGAGTAGTTCGCCTTCCGTAATGTTCGCACATGCATTGACAATGCGCTGACGCGTGTTGTCAGGTGTTGTCGGTGGATCACGAAAGGAAATATCCTTAAGTTTCCCGACAGAAAGAAATCCGGGGACCTCAGATCCGGTGAACGTGCTTCGACGACCAGTCCACCCGTCATGAAATAAGCTATTCAGTACTACTTCAACCGCACGCGAGCTATGTGCCGGACATCCATCATGGTGGAAGTACATCGCCATTTTGTCATGCAGTGAAAAATCTTGAGTAACATCGGTAGAACATTACGTAGGAAATCAGCATACATTGCTCCATTTAGATCGCTATCGATAAAATGGGGGCCAATTATCCTTCCTCCCATAATGCCGCACCATACATTAACCCGCCTAGGTCGCTGATGTTCCACTTGTCGCAGCCATCGTGGATTTTCCGTTGCCAAATAGTGCATATTATGCCGGTTACGTTACCGCTGTTGGTGAATGACGCTTTGTCGCTAAATTGAACGCATACAAAATATCTGTCATCGTGCCTTACTTTGTCTTGTGCCCAGTGGCAGAACTGTACACGACGTTCAAAGTCGTCACCATGCAATTCCTGGTGCATAGAAATATGGTACGGATGCAATCGATGTTGAAGTAGCATTCTCAACACCGACGTTTTTGAGATTCCCGATTTTCGCGCAATTTGTCTGCTACTGATGTGCGGATTAGCCGCGACAGCAGCTAAAACACCTACTTGGGCATCATCATTTGTTGTAGGTCGTGGTTGACGTTTCACATGTGGCTGAACACTGCCTGTTTCCTTAAATAACGTAACTATCCGGCGAACGGTCCGGACACTTGAATGATGTCGTCCAGGATACCGAGCAGCATACATAGCACGCGCCCATTGGGCATTTTGATCACAATAGCCATACATCAACACGATATCGACCTTTTCCGCAATTGGTAAAAGGTCCCTTTTAATACGGGTAATGTATGACGAAGCAAATCCGTCCGCACTGGCGGAATGTTATGTGATACCACGTACTTATACGTATTTGACTATTACGGCGCCATCTATCACAAAGCGAAAAAAGCAGTCCAACTAAAACATTCATATTTCTTTACGTACTACACGAATATGTAATAAAAAATGGGGGTTCCTATTTGAAAAAGCGCAGTTGATATCCGTTTGACCTATGGCAGCGCCATCTAGCGGGCCAACCATAGCGCCACCTGGTTTCCTCATTCAAGCAAGACGAGTTTCGTTCCTAGTAGTTTATTCGTTTGACGCTTATTTCGCGAGATATTTGGTCCGGTCACTATCAATGGGCCACCCTGTATACACAAAACAGACTTCAGTCATCAATAACGTATTATCCTTTACTGTTTACAACAGTCTGCCAATGCTGGTGTAACATTTCGATTCCGCTACTGCAGAAATCACGTGGTTTTGAGGCATGTTCGGAACGCATTTTCATCCGGAAAGGAAGTTTCTTGAAGGTTATTCGTTAGAGAAAGGGAAAGGTGAAAATCTGATGGCGCTAGATCAGTTTTCCGTCAGCCTAACAGAACGGAGGCGGCCGTTATCGTGGAGTAGTTTCACTTCATGCAGTTTTCCTGGTCGTTGTTCTTGGATAGCAAGACGTCACAGTTGTTGGCAATAAATGTCAGCAGTGATGGTTACACTTCAGGAAAGCAATTCTTAGTACACCTCGCAGTCGCAGTTTCTGCTTTGTTTGGTCTCAACCATTCCTTTTCTTTTCCTTTTGTTAGCATAAAAACACCATCTCTTGTCACCAGTAACGATACAGCATAGGAACGGTCGGTGTTGTTCATGAACCAACTGATGACGAGAAAGCAGAGATGCACATCTGGCCACCTGCTGGTTTTTGTGATTTTGGCTTAGAGTATTCGGTACCCATACACCCGATTTTTGAACCTTCCCAATGGCATGTTAATGCCGCATGATGGTGGAATGATGACAGTCACGGTTGCCAGTTCTCGAGTACACTGACGTGGATCGTTGTGGATTAATGAGTTTAAACGATCTTCATCAAAACCCAGAGGTCCTCCTGAACGTGGAGAGTCACTAATGTCAAAACGACCCTTCTTAAAACGAGAAAGCCAGTTTTTTGCTGTGCTCTGTCCAACGGCGCTTTGACCATACACACAGCAAATGTTTCTGGCTGCCTCCGCAGCTATCAACCCTCTTCTGAACTCGAACAAAAGAATACGTCGGAAACATTACCGTTTCTCCACTTGGCACTCCATTTTCTAGCGTCCACAGCTTCACTCACTATCTCCAAATGACGAAATGACAACATGTAAACTCAAATAGCAACATTTAATTCCAAATCAAAAATAACACTCGATAAATAAACCCATAGCAACGGGAATGCCAACATCCAAAACAAAAACACTACGGACTTATGCACCAACCTAATTTGTACTCCACACGACATTGTATAGCACCTGGCGGAGGGTACATCGTACCAGTATTATCGATTTTCTTTCCTATTCCATTCACGTATTGAGCGACAGGAAAAATAGTGTCCATGTGCCTCTGCCTTAATCTCTTTTACCCACGATCCGTACGCTAGATGTGCCTTGGTGGCAACATACTGATAGAACAATCTCCTTCGAATATAGGCTCTCGAAATTTAACCGAAGGTTTCGTGAACATTACATCGTCTTTCTTCCGAGGATTCCACTTTATTTTCCCGAGCATTACAGTTTCGTATGGACTATACCGACCTGCCAGGTAGTTGAAGTACAATTGTTCACTGGATTCAGTGGTGGTATGTAATTATCGTGCGGCAGCGAAACTTGGTAGACATGCTACTGCGTTACTGCGGAACCGATTTACGATGGAAGTTCCAGTTTTGGCCACCAGGCACAAATCTGGCACTGTGATTGCAAGAAAGACGTATAGAAGTATGAGATTTTCACTCTGCAGCGGAGTGTGCGCTGATATGAAACTTCCTGGTAGATTAAAACTGTGTTCCGCACCGAGACTCGAACTCGGGACCTTTGCCTTCCGCGTGCAAGTGCTCTACTATATCTTTTTTTTTAAATAAATCTCATTTTGTTCGCTTTTGTTCGTTGCTTCTGCTTCGGGTGGACGTCGTATGACATCCGTTTAAGTTCGTTATTAATCGATTAACTCATTTTTTTTTATTACAGAGGGCAGCTAACGCTGTGACCGAACACGCTGAGCTACCGTGCCGGCATTTGAGCTACCCAAGCACTTCTTACGACCCGTCCTCACAGCTTCAATTGCCAGCCGGAGTGGCCGAGCGGTTCTAGGCGCTACAGTCTGGAACCGCGCGACCGCTGCGGTCGCAGGTTCGAATCCTGCCTCGGACATGGATGTGTGTGATGTCCCTAGGTTAGTTAGGTTTAAGTAGTTCTAAGTTCTAGGGGACTGATGACCTCAGAAGTTAAGTCCCATAGTGCTCAGAGCCAATTTTGAACAGCTTCAATTCTGCCAGTACCTCGTCTCCTACCTTCCAAACTTCACAGAAGCTCTTCTGCGAACCTTACAGAACTGGCACTCCTAGAAGAAAGGATAATGCGGAGACATGGTTTAGCCACAGCCTGGGAGACGTTTCCAGAATGAGATTTTGACTTTGCAGTCGAGTGTGCGCGGTTCGCAGAAGAGCTTCTGTGAAGTTTGGAACGTAGGAGACGAGGCACTGGCAGAATTGAAGCTGTGAGGACGGGTCGTGAGTCGTACTTGGATAGCTCAGTTGGTAGAGCCCTTGCCCGCGAAAGGCAAAGGTCCCGAGTTCGAGTCTCGGTCCGGCACACAGTTTTAGTCTGCCAGGAAGTTTCACGGATAGAAGTGTTTCCATATGTAATAGATTAGGAACGGCAAGTGGGCAGAAAAGGTCAAACAAGTGAGAAAGCCATAATGTTGATTGTATTGTTAACTGTCGCTTACACAGTTTGTTCAGTATGAGCACCAGTGAATCGATGAGATGCTGCATCCTTAAAATGCGTGAGCAACATTTGCTCGCAACAGCTCCGGTGGAATACTGGCCTTCAGGTCAGGTCTCGACCGAACGTGTCCGTAGTAAATGCGTTCTTTTGGATATCCCCAGCGTCAAAAATCATATGGACTGAGAGCAGACGACGTCGTACGCCATATATCTGGAAAACCTCTCGATATTATACGTCTGTGGAAGGTTGCATTAAGCAGATGAGTCGTTGACCCATCTTTCCTGAAAATAGTGGTTTCCACAGGGTTGCGCTCTTCCAAAGCAGGAATTACTTGCAGTACAAGGAGGTCGCGATAACGTACAGACCTCACGGTGTACCTCGCAGGCCCTCTGTGTGTGTACTCTTCAAAGAAGAACGGACCGGGAACACCCATAAAGGTGCTCGTGAATTCACACCACTCAGTGTCATAGGGCGAATTCAATGGCTCTTTATGCACAACACACGGTTTAACAGAATCGCAAATTCGGCGGCTCTGTGTACTCAGTGCACCCTGTAGTGTGAAAATGTACCTCAGCAGTCCATCGAATATATCTTGGCCACATGTCGTCAACTCTGATCCATGCTAGAAACCGAAAGGCAGATTCAGACTGTTGCTGCGTTCATGATGTTTCAGTTGCTGCACCGTCCGGATCTTGTAGGGGTACCATTGGAAAACTGACCGAAATACTTCCAGTACTGTTGACCATGGGATGGACAGTTCTCGTGACACAGCACGGCCACTAGCGTTACCCGGGACACGTACTGCATAGTCGCTTACAGTAACAGCAATCTCGTCAACAACTTCCACCGGGATGGGACGCCTTCCTCTTCCAGGTGCCACACCAAACTCACCCGTGTCTTCGAATTTCATTGTCATCGTCTTTAAATCATTTAATTACACAGGGTTTCCTCTCAGAACGTTCAGTCGGCGGTGCTGTCAGTGGAGTGCAGTAATTGCTGCCGTTCATACAAAAAAGTTTCACTAACAACGCACAGTCTCTCTTCTCGACAGCCACACTGTTCACTCACGTTATGGCTTGACAAATGACAGCGTGGATGTCATACTGTCATACAAACTGTCTACAGCACCGGATTGCACCTGGTGGTCACAATTGGAACTAATTTGTTTCCCAGCGTAAATCTGATTTTACATCACATCGGATTTGCGTAGCTTCACTCCTTAGGGTTGCTACTGAGCCGGGCGATGTAGCCGATCGGTTCTAGGCGCTTCAGTCCTGAACCGCGCGACTGCTACGGTCGCAGGTTCGAATCCTGCCTCGGGCATGGATATGTGTGATGTCCTTAGGTTAGTTAGGTTTAAGTAGTTCTAAGTTCTAGGGGACTGATGACCTCAGATGTTAAGCCCATAGTGCTCAGAACCATTTTTGTTGGTACTGGGATTGCGACCGGTGTCGAAAATGAAGCTAATGCCTTATCCAGCGCTCAAACGAAATATGTTTCTCATGTTTTGTATCTGACGTACAAGAGTAGTAAATAATTCTTCTTCTTCAGAGGAGACATCACATAGTAGAAAAATGTTCATTGTTATTCGGAGCAGCTGGGTTGGAAATTTTCCGCGATTTAAGCGTTTGCCTATATTGGTTTTTAAGTATGGTCTGTTGGTATTGCAGCTAGTAAATCCGAGGAGATAACGTTTCTTTTTGAGACCTTAGACAATACTACTCCATGTCCTAGTCGCTTCGTTTCTCACTTTGTCACTGATCAAGCTCGTCGGCATTTCCTAATAACGAAGTCTATCGTTTAAGATTTCGCCGAAGTTCGTTGTTTGTCTTGGCTGAGCTGCCCACAGCTTCGTTATGAAAGATGGCACTCTGCCCTGCCGTTCTGCGTCTGCAACGCTACGTGGCAGAGTCCAGTACTGTTGCACTACCGGGCTATTGTGACTTGGCGATTATCTTCATCTTAATTTCGTGCCCGAATGCTTCTCTTGACCCTCAGATGTACTTACCCCAAATAGACGGCTTATGTAGACATGGGCTGCCACTCTTCTAGCGGACACTCTGCTTTTACCACACAGAGGACGAATGCACAATTAAGCTTTGAATGTTTTTTTACGCCCTAGTACAATGTATTTTCGGTAAGTTATTGTGGATATGATATTTATTATACTGGGAATTTTTTTTCTTAAATTTCTATGCGGAAATTTAGCAATGTTCATTTTTTAGTTTCCGCAAACCCTCTTTACGATTCCTATCTCCTCGCTAAACTTTTGCTGCCCACTGTTTTCTTCGTCTGCTTCTCTTCTCGGAAACATTAGTAGCATGAAGCCACCTCCACTTCTGTTTCTACAGACAGCAGCGGAACAACCTGACACTGCTGTTGATTGTCTTTTAATAGGACGTAAGCCGTATTAATTACATTCATTAAATCACTTAAAATTAATCGCTATAGAGAGCGTTAAAAAGAGTCTTCAATGGTGTCACAAGCACTACACTGCCAACGTAAGCACAAGAGTGGTGAAAACACACCGTGCTGATCCATCAGCCAGTCGGCCGGCGAGTATATCTTGATTCGCCGTTCTCTGTCTTTTCAGGGCGTCAGTCTTAATAGATCTGAGAGCATCAACTCTCTGTGAGTAGTGAAAATTGTTCTGTGTGCAATGGTGTTTCAACTGGCTGTGTGTTTGCGTCTCTGAGGCGGAGGCTTGTGCACCCGAGAGCGGAAAACCACTGAAAAATCACACTCATAGTGACCGATACTTTGCACCAATGGTTGTTAATACAGCGTGTGGCTCACTGAGCGTTTAACTACATGAGCAAGTTATTAACGAAAAAACTTGGCGGTATTAGTTATAGATTTGTTCTCGAGTCTTTTGGCTAATGTGATGTTCTTCTGTTTCTTCCTATCCTGGGTAATTCTCTTCAGCTCTACTCACCTGTTTTCCCAAGCGTCCACTGTCTGTTGACAGACTTTGTCCTTTCTTAGAGTTCCTCCACTCTACGTTAATCCTATTGAAGTCTTGTACCTTATTATATGTTCAAGCAATTCTTCTCTTAATTTTATACTGGCTGCCTGTTTTTGTTTCATATTTTAAAAAAAGATACTTGTATTGCATTACTGATTTATAGATTATACAATCCTGTCTTCTGACGTCCGATAGTTCTTCTGATAGATGGAAATCCAGACGAAAATGAGTTACTTTAAGTGTGTCATGTGCGACTAATATGTCTGCTTTTAAGAATTCTGTACTGGCCTCTATAGCCCCACTGGCTAAATGGTTAACACTAATTGTTATATTTTCCATGTAGTGTTTCCCCTCTTTCCCACGTAGCTCTTTGATTATTTCCGCGATTGTCTCGCACTGACTAGGTCCGTAACAGATCTTCAATATGTTTTCTGTCAAGATAGATTACAGAGAATCACAAACTACACTCCTGGAAATTGAAATAAGAACACCGTGAATTCATTGTCCCAGGAAGGGGAAACTTTATTGACACATTCCTGGGGTCAGATACATCACATGATCACACTGACAGAACCACAGGCACATAGACACAGGCAACAGAGCATGCACAATGTCGGCGCTAGTACAGTGTATATCCACCTTTCGCAGCAATGCAGGCTGCTATTCTCCCATGGAGACGATCGTAGAGATGCTGGATGTAGTCCTGTGGAACGGCTTGCCATGCCATTTCCACCTGGCGCCTCAGTTGGACCAGCGTTCGTGCTGGACGTGCAGACCGCGTGAGACGACGCTTCATCCAGTCCCAAACATGCTCAATGGGGGACAGATCCGGAGATCTTGCTGGCCAGGGTAGCTGACTTACACCTTCTAGAGCACGTTGGCTGGCACGGGATACATGCGGACGTGCATTGTCCTGTTGGAACAGCAAGTTCCCTTGCCGGTCTAGGAATGGTAGAACGATGGGTTCGATGACGATTTGGATGTACCGTGCACTATTCAGTGTCCCCTCGACGATCTCCAGTGGTGTACGGCCAGTGTAGGAGATCGCTCCCCACACCATGATGCAGGGTGTTTGCCCTGTGTGCCTCGGTCGTATGCAGTCCTGATTGTGGCGCCCACCTGCACGGCGCCAAACACGCATACGACCATCATTGGCACCAAGGCAGAAGCGACTCTCATCGCTGAAGACGACACGTCTCCATTCGTCCCTCCATTCACGCCTGTCGCGACACCACTGGAGGCGGGCTGCACGATGTTGGGGCGTGAGCGGAAGACGGCCTAACGGTGTGCGGGACCGTAGCCCAGCTTCATGGAGACGGTTGCGAATGGTCCTCGCCGATACCCCAGGAGTAACAGTGTCCCTAATTTGCTGGGAAGTGGCGGTGCGGTCCCCTACGGCACTGCGTAGGATCCTACGGTCTTGGCGTGCATCCGTGCGTCGCTGCGGTCCGGTCCCAGGTCGACGGGCACGTGCACCTTCCGCCGACCACTGGCGACAACATCGATGTACTGTGGAGACCTCACGCCCCACGTGTTGAGCAATTCGGCGGTACGTCCACCCGGCCTCCCGCATGCCCACTATACGCCCTCGCTCAAAGTCCGTCAACTGCACATACGGTTCACGTCCACGCTGTCGCGGCATGCTACCAGTGTTAAAGACTGCGATGGAGCTCCGTATGCCACGGCAAACTGGCTGACACTGACGGCGGCGGTGCACAAATGCTGCGCAGCTAGCGCCATTCGACGGCCAACACCGCGGTTCCTGGTGTGTCCGCTGTGCCGTGCGTGTGATCATTGCTTGTACAGCCCTCTCGCAGTGTCCGGAGCAAGTATGGTGGGTCTGACACACCGGTGTCAATGTGTTCTTTTTTCCATTTCCAGGAGTGTATAAACCAATATTCAGAAATCGATTGGAAGAAGAATGGACAAAATTAAGCTTTCTAAGGATTATTCCAGTGAACTACAGCCAGGCATACGAAACTTTCACAGCCAAATGAAATTCCGTCATATGGATATCGCCAGATACTCGACTGTTGTAAATGATTTTGGATCCACTACCAGCGAACTGTCAAGGAATTTTACATGCGAATCCATCGTCAATTCATATGGTACATTCCGTGGAAATTTTCCTGTAATTATATAGATGGTTCGATAGTGGCGAGGATGTGACTGTAAAATTATGTGCTGCAATCCACTCAATAGGTCCTGCACTGCGATCCTTCTTCACGTTCTCTGAAGATAGCAATGTCATTCAGCGAATTTTGTCAGTGATATCCTTTCAGCCTGAATTTTAATTCCATTCCTGAAACTTAGTTTTATTTTCGTTATTGCTCCTTCGATTTTTAGATTGAACAGCTGGCGCGAAAGACTGCTAATCCTGTCTTACACCCTCTCTAATCTGAGCACTCCCTTCCTGGTCTTCCACTTCTATTTTTCCCTCTTGATTCTTGTACAGATTGTATTCCATCCGTCTTCCCCCTAAGCTTACATATTTCTCTGAGAATTTCAAGTCTATGAATCAGCCAAATGTTGAAGCAGGACTATTAATTAATTTATTTTACATGTCCAGTATTAGGTAATACAGAATAATAAAACTAATAACAAAATTCTGCCAGGCAACGTGATTCTCTGTTAAACGTATTTTAAGCTCTAGAAGTCCTCTGTCTTCATGTTCTTATCACTTGCTGCGTACAGATCTTCTGTGACGCAAGTATGGGGCAGGTTACTAGAGCCCAGGAAATGTTGTGGGTTCTGCAGGTCACCGCACTCGCAGGTCTCATCTTCAGTCATGACGCACCACTTCCAGAGGTTCGCCTCCCATCGTGACACTCCTGTCCTCCGTCGGTTTAGTGTCTTCAGTGTCAAATACGCCAGGGAGCGGCGCGCAGCAAGTTCCTCTTTGAAGTTCTTCTCGATCGTTTCAGCTAATGAATTTCGCCATAGCTCTGTTCGGTGAGTTCCAGGTAGTGATGAAATTGCTAATGTCGTGCGCATGAAGCTCCTCCTTGAACTCAACCTAGATTTTTGTGGTTCACATCGAAGCAAGAGGTGCCTGGGTTCGATTTCTTGCTTCTTATTCTCCGATTTTGCGACTGCTCTTTACCGGACGTCAGGTGACGCTACACACATAATTTGACAAATTTTAGTGGTAGTAGCTGGTCGTAGGCAGCCAGAATGCGTCCAGTCTCATTCAACGCCGTATCCGCCTGTTTGGCATGTGTGGAATTTTGTCAAACTAGTGCTGCGTATTCTGCTGAAGAAAAGCAACACTGTCGTGTTGGATCCAAATTATTCTTCTTCGTATAGCTTTTTCCACACAAGGAAGTCACTCAAGTTACGCGTCAGGAAAAATCTGTTAACGATCTGAACCTGCATCATTAGGGCACTATGCTGATCTTTAAGCAGCTGTTCAGCAGAGTTTAATTATTTACCATGTCTGACAACCCATTCTACGAAGCCACTTACGAAGTCTAACGAGGTGTCCTCCGAAGAAGGCTTATATTCTGTTGCGCAAGACGCATATGGAGCAGTTTCGCTTATTCTGATACCATTTTAGAATGAGTGGATTTCGTTCCGTGAGCTCAAGGTTTGTGAGAAGACGATCATTCTGTCGGAACGAACGTGTTACCCCTTATTACAGGGGACGATCAAAACGTTTTCGTTTGAAGGCGTTGCTGCATCGTATACGCAACGTAGCGTGACTCCGATTCAGGTATACAAGCAACGACACGCAGGCAGGGGATTAGTTTGGCATTCATGGCTTTCCGAAGTTGCGTGCAGTAAGTGCTGAAATGTGAACTACGGCGACATTATTATCAAATGCGACCAAACAGATCAACGTAATGTTATTCTTTTCATGGCTGGTGAAGGACAACCACCGGTAAACATCCATCGGAGAATGAAGAAGACTGTGTACGGGGTAGTATGACTGTGAAAGACCTGTCGGACGACGATGTGTAGAAGGTAGCTACGGACTTCTTCACGCAGCAGGATACGGTGCTTTACCAAACGGGTATCTGCAACCTGACGCGTCCGTGGGATAATTGCTTCAATGCTCTCTGCGAGTTGCCTGATTGGCATAACGATTCTGACTGTACACCCTCGAATGAACATTTTTTGATCGCTTCTTAATTCCTGAAGTATGAAAATTGGTAGTGTTGTGATTTTTTTACTTGAAGAAGGAGATGGGTCATCCACTCCTTCAAATGGTTCAAATGGCTCTGAGCACTATGGGACTTAACATCTATGGTCATCAGTCCCCTAGAACTTAGAACTACTTAAACCTAACTAACCTAAGGACAGCACACAACACCCAGCCATCACGAGGCAGAGAAAATCCCTGACCCCGCCGGGAATCGAACCCGGGAACCCGGGCGTGGGAAGCGAGAACGCTACCGCACGACCACGAGATGCGGGCCACTCCTTCAAAGACAGACGATCTGTTACTATGTCCTACATATATTCATCTGTGCTCAACATACATCAGCTGTATATCGAAGGAACAGTGGGAAAAGCACGGACGAAACGAACCTTCTCCAGATCGGCAGCTGCACGTTCTCGAGGAATTTTCCTGTCACCAGTACAATGCAATTAATTAGCTCTTTTTCTTCGCTCTTACTTCTGTTTAGTGTACCGTCGATAATTTTGTTATTGGAGACACGCAAAATTTGCCCTTTCTTATAAGGATTGCAACTGTATTCACCATGTAAAGAAAGTTTCAGATATGAAGTTTTTGTTACCTTGATCGTATGTAGGTACATTGGATTACCAGTTTAAGAAGGACTAAGCTGTAATGTTCAGATACGCAGTATACATGTTGTGAAATCATGCTGTGCGAGAAACCACGTTTGTTTTCATATCATCGTAACCGACTCGTAAAACGAAGACAGTAGAACATTAAAAAATATAACTGTGTCCACATCAGCGTGTTTCCAGTCGTTGCTTTCAGTCCACGCCCCGGAGGATATTTCCAGTGCAGATCGTCTTTACGAGTTCAAAAAAAGTGTAATGACAAATGATATTTCTCTGAGCAACGATCGGTCAACTTCCTGACTACAACCCACCGTCTCATCTCAACGTAGCCAGTTTTAAAAGTCATCCTATAGAAGGATTTTTGGCAAAACACAGTCGTACAAGCGTGGCACATCTAGAAGTGTCGCATGTATCTGGAATGGCTGCCGTCTACATACTCACTGTAGCCTGCAGCCCACCCAGATTCATGCGACGCTTCTTAATGTGAAACATTTGTACGACTCTGTTTTGCCATGTGGACACAGTTATATTTTTTACTGTTCTACTCTCTATTATGAATCCATTGCGATGGTACGAAACAAACGTGTGGTTTATCGCACAGCATGATTTCGTAACCTTTGCACTGTGGATCTGAATATGGCAACTTAGTCCTGTCGAAACCAATAATTCAGTGTACCTATACGCGATCAAGGTAATAAACATTTCAGATCTGAAGTTGTCTTTGCATTGAATTCATTGATCACTCTCCAGGGACAATGCTAGGTATTTACACTACTGGCCATTAAAATTGCTACACCACGAAGATGAGTGCTACACACGCGAAATTTAACCGACAGGAAGAAGATGCTGTGATATGTAAATGATTAGCTTTTTAGAGCATTCACACGAGGTTGGCGCCCGTGGCGACATCCACAACGTGCTGACATGAGGAAAGTTCCCAACCGATTTCTCATACACTAACGGCAGTTGACCGGCGTTGCCTGGTGAAACGTTGTTGTGATGCCTCGTGTAAGGAGGAGAAATGCGTACCATGACGTTTCCGACTTTGATAAAGATCGGATCGTAGCGTATCGCGATTGCGGTTTATCGTATCGCGACATTGCTGCTCGCGTTGGTCCAGATCCAATGACTGTTAGCAGAATATGGAATCGATGGGTTCAGGAGGGTAATACGGAACGCTGAGCTGGATCCCAACGGCCTCTTATCACTAACAGTCGAAATGACAGGCATCTTATCCGCATGGCTGTAACGGATCGTGCAGCCGCGTCTCGATCCCTGAGTCAACAGATGGGGACGTTTGCAAGACAACAACCATCTGCACGAACAGTTCGACGACGTTTGCAGCAGCATAGAATATCAGCTCGGAGACCATGGCTGCGGTTACCCTTGACGCTGCATCACAGACAGGAGCGTCTGCGATGGTGTGCTCAACGACGAACCTGGGTGCACGAATGGCAAAACGTCATTTTTTCGGATGTGTCCAGGTTCTGTTTACAGCATCATGATTGTCGCATCCGTGTTTGGCGGCATTGTGGAGAACGCACATTGTAAGCGTGTATTCGTCATCGCCATACTGGCGTATCACCCGGCGTGATGGTATGGGGTGCCATTGGTTACACGTCTCGGTCACCTCTTGTTCGCATTGACGGCACGTTGAACTGTGGACGTTACATTGCAAATGTGTTACGACCCGTGGCTCTACCCTTCATTGGATCCCTGCGAAACCCTACGTTTCAGCAGGATAATGCACGACCGCATGTTGCAGGACCTGTACGGGCCTTTCTGGATACAGACAATGTTCGACTGCTGCCCTGGCCAGCAAATTCTCCAAATCTCTCACCAATTGAAAACGTCTGGTCAATGGTGGCCGAGCATCTGGCTCGTCACAATGCGCCAGTCACTACTCTTGATGAACTGTGGTATCGTGTTGAAGCTGCATGGGCAGCTGTACCTGTACACACCACCCAAGCTCGATTGACTTAATGCCCAGGCGAATCAAGGCCGTCATTACGGCCAGAGGTGGTTGTTCTGGGCACTGATTTCTCAGGATTGATGCACCCAAATTGCGTGAAAATGTAATCACATGTCAGTTCTAGTATAATATTTTTGTCCAATGAATACCCGTTTATCATCTGCATTTCTTCTTGGTGCAGCAATTTTAATGGCCAGTAGTGTATGAAGTTATCTTGTTTCTGCTTGGTGACCTCCATGGAACTGCTATGGAGTAATACGATGAAACCATTATTAATCTGAATCAGAACAAAGTCTGTGAATCGAAGGGCATTTCCGTAACTATTTTTGCAACTATAACGACCTTTGTCAATATGTGGAGTACCTGACGGAATAGGGGTACCTGAACATCAAGCACGCAAGCCCACTTTTCAACGGTACAGCACGTAAGCATTCTGTCGGGACTATGGTTCAATACTAGGTTGTTTCACTTTGTTTCGTCCGTTTAATGATTCAGGCTAGTGAACTGCTACTGAACTCCGCCGTAACCTGTGGAATTGTGTCAGGTACCCCGAATCGTAAAAATCACTCGCATGTGCAGGTATCAACACGTGCGACACGTGGAGACAAGCACTCGGTTATGGGCTTCGCGTACATACTGTTGAAATGGCTTAACGGGCTGTTCCCCAGTCGGATCGCCGGCCGGAAGCAAACAGGTGTAATCTTTGGCGGCGCTCGTACATCTGTGCGCGATATCTTTATGGCGCGCACGGCAGCGCGTTCAAACAAAAGTTCGTTACTGGGGGCGCAGATTACTGTTAAGGAGGTTAGAGGCGGCGCGGCGGCCGAGAGCGCGCGCGTCCATTGTGTAAGGGCGGCGCGCGGGGCTTCCAAGCCCTGCAAGTACCCACCCGCGGGCGGGCGTGGGCGCGGCTTTGGCTCAACGCGCTGCGTGCGCCTTACAAGTGCGGCGCGTGTCGTAAAGCGGCGCCCGCGATCGCCTCCGGAGCGACACCTACCGGCGCGTCTCTTGCGACGCTGACGTCACCAGTCGGTTTCGAAGGCGGAAGCGCGGCTACTCCTAGTACACCTCCCACTACGGAAATACACCGACCAAATGGAAAGTGTCACACCGTGACGCGCGGCGGGCTGGCCCTGAAGGGCAAATCGGAACCGAATGACCGTCGTGTCATCCTCTCTCCAATGGTGTCATGCTGATGCTGGATGGAAGGGCAAAACTTTGTCGGCTTTCTTGACATTCCAACCGCTACTTCCCACTCTGGTAGTTCCTCCATTGGCGTAATGAGGCGAAATGCACCCTGGCATGGTCATGACACCAAGAAAAAGTTCCCAACAGTATCGGGAATCGAACCCGGGTCCTCCTCATAGCTGCCAAACATGTTGCTGAGATATGGAGACGGACACAGCGCGAAGCATTAGTCCAAAATTTATCAAACTTTGGGAAGATGTTTATCACACAATGGGCTTTAAGTGATTAAACTTTCGTCCCATTCAGAGACGCTCTCCATCATAAATATCTGTATAGAGTGTAACCACATACTGGCGCGAATACACTGTTGTATTCATAGTGGGATGGAGGCAAACGACCACCAAATGGAAAATGTCACACCATGACGTACGGTGGGCTGGCCCTGAAGGGCAAATCAGAACCGAATGACCGCCGTGTCATCCTCTCTCCAATGGTGTCATGCTGATGCGGGATGTAAGGGTATAACTTTGTAGGCTTTTTTTACCTTCCAACCGTTACTTCTCACTCTGGTAGCTCCTCAATTGGCATAATGAGGCGAAATGCACTCTGGCCTACTCATAACATCAAGAAAAGGTTCCTGACAGTACCGGGAATCGAACCCGAGTCCTCCTCATAGCTGCCAAACATGTTGCTGAGTTATGGAGACAGACACAGCATGAAGCATTAGTCCAAAATTTATCAAACTTCGGGAAGATCCTTATCACACAATGGGTATTAAGCGATTAAACTTTCGTCCCATTCAGAGACGCTCTCCATCATAAATATCTGTATGGAGTGTAACCCCATACTGACACGAATACACTGTTGTGTTCATCGTGGGATGGAGGCAAACGGTGACCAAATGTCATCTTGAGATATTCCTTGCCAGAAACACTTTCTCTGTCAGATGAAGCTGGTATCTGTACAGATATCATTGGTGATCTTGCAGCTCTAGAAGAATGAAATTATAATGAAATCTAGGCCTTTAACTGCTTACAGGCGTTGATAATATCAAATGTTTTATATTCCAGTTTTTGATCACAATATCAATCCTTTAGCCCGTTTCAGTCCATAATGACCATCCTCAGATCTTTTTTTACACCATGTCCTAAAGTGATAGGGCCATAATGGCATCGTCAAAACATGTAAATATAATCAGCACAGCATATATCACTTTCGGACATGGTGTAAAAAAGGTCTGAGGGTGATCATTAAGGACTGAAACCGGTCATCATCTAAAGAATTGATATTGTGATCAAAGACTTGAATAAATAACATTTGACAGTATTGGATCACTGTTTGTATACGCGACTATGTCGCAATTGGTGAAACTAGTTGATAATATCAACGGGGACAGTTGAAAAATACGTGCCCCGACAGGGACTCGAACACGGGACCTCCTGCTTACATTTTCAACTGTTCCCGTTGATATTATCAATGCCTGTAAGCAGCTAAAGGTCTAGATTTAATTACAATTTCATTCCTTCTCTGTCAGTCCATGAAGACTACGGGCTGGAACCTGGTATGAAAGTATGCAACTTCCCATCTTTATATGCATACTTACACTGTCCAGTCAGTTTAATGTGACCACATGTCAAAAACCTGAATAACTACCTTTCGCAGTACAGACCACTACGACACGAGCAGGAAGAGAATCAGGTACGTTCTGGACTGTACTGAGAGGGTCGTGGATCCATTCCGACTCCAGGGTTGCGGCCAGCTCCTCTAGGTTTCTCAGCTGAGAATCCGTGGTGCGAACAGCGCAGTTGAGCTGGCCCCACAAATTCTCCATTAAATCTAGGAAGTTTCGTGGCCAGAGGAGTACGGTAAGCCCATCCGGATACCAGATATTTTCGCTGATCCGTAGTCCCTTCCAGAATGACGTGATCACCCAGGGAATGACTCCAGCCTGAACACTTCTAATTATTGTTGCAGTGCGTTTGCATTCAGACATTTCAAGTTGTACACGCCCATACCCATCTGTCCAAAAGCCTAATTATTCTGGAAAGGCCACTGTCGCCACTCAGTGGACGTCAGTTGTGGTAATCGTCAGAAAATTTCAGCCTTCGTCACCTATGAACAGCAGTCAGTACGTAGCCGCCCGTTGTGACCGAGCGGTTCTAGGCAGTTCAAAAATGGTTCAAATGGCTCTGAGCACTATGGGACTTAACATCTGAGGTCATCAGTCCCCTAGAACTTAGAACTACTTAAACCTAACTAACCTAAGGACATCACACACATCCATGCCCGAGGCACGATTCGAACTTGCGACCGTAGCAGGAGCACGGTTCCAGACTGAAGCGCCTAGAACCGCTCGACCACATCGGCCGGCTAGGCACTTCAGTCAGGAACCGCGCTCCCGCTACGGTCGCAACTTTTAATCCTGCCTCGGGCATGGACGTGTGTGATGTCCTTAAGTTGGTTGGGTTTAAGTAGTTCTAAGTCTAGGGAACTGATGGTCTCAGATGTTAAGTCCCATAGTGCTCAGAGCCATTCGAACCATTTGAGTCAGTACGTATTCGTGAAGCCACGCACGTGCTGCTGAGGCCCACATGTAGCAACATCCATCGAACAGTCGTTGAGCAGAGGCTGTTGGTAGCCCTAGTTCATCTGCGCGGTCAATTGCTCAATAGCTGTACGTCTGTTCCCCTGTATACATCGGCACAGCCGTTTTTCACCCCTATAATCTATGACCTATGGTGCACCAAAGTAGCCTCGGTGCCGGATTTGGATACCACCATTTTGGCATGCATGATATGCTTTAACTACAGCAGCATGCGAACAGTTTACAGACTTCGCCGTTTCAGAAATGCTTCTACCCTTGGCCCAAAAGCCAATGATTCTGCTCTTTTGAACGTCGGATAAATCTCTCCGTTTCCACTTTACAACTGTGACCTACCTATTGTCCGCATTCCCCCCCCCCTCCCCCCCAACACGCTATATGTACCCTCCACTGCTAGCTCTGCATTGTGACCTCTGTGATTAGTTACTGCACACTGATGTCGAACATGGGCGGAGCGCACATTAATGTGAGTGGACCGTGTATCAGGGCCTGGGGAGGCCAGTCAACGATCTGTAGATTCCTCGAGGCATTTGTGGTGTGAACTGCCGTGCAGACTTACGTTATTCTGCTCGAATGTACAATGTGACAACCTGGAGAAGAGGAGTATGACAACAGGGCTAATCATTACTGCTACACAACTGCGAGCGTCCACCCTCATTTCAACAATTGCCAAATCAGTCCTGTAGTCATATGCAATATCTCCCCACAGCTGGAAGGGTATGGGTCTCGAGAATCGCTACTTCCCTTGACATTTGACCAGATCGCCTACGTACACGATGGCGTCAATGTGACCGCCACAGACAGAAGTGAGGCTCGTCGTTGAACACCATAGGATGCCACCTGACCCTGGCTCTGCACCATGCAAGACTCTGCTGTCCGTGTTACGGTGTCAGCGGTAAACGGTGAATGACAACCCGAGATCTCAAATCAGCTTCCAGTAATCTGTCCCTGACGAATTGTGCAACCTCTTCCCTAATTTCAGCTGTTTCCATCTGCCCGATTGTCAGGGTCAGTCGAAAAAAGCTACGATATTCTCTTGGTGTGGTCCTTGTTGAAGAGTCTGCGCCTACTCTTCTTCCTACAATGTTGTCCTGAGTCCAACTCGTCATCACTCTCGTCATTGCACAAAAGCCAGCTATCTACGCTGTCTGTCGATGTAATACTCCCACGTCCTTCATGCCAGTGATTCGACCACTATCAGTGCACCAAAGACGGCGATAAGCTCCACGCGCACATCCTGGGGACGCTGTGCTGCCATCTTCATCTGAAAACTTCCAGTAACTTTAGACACATATAAAGCCGTCACATATTCACGCAATGATTTTTTTCAGGACTGAAAATGCTGAAACTGAGGTAGTATAGTGATGAAATTTAAATCACCGTAGGCCTAACCCACAGCCGGCCGGTGTGGCCGAGCGGTTCTAGGCGCTTCAGTCTGGAACCGCGCGACCGCTCCGGTCGTAGATTCGAATCCTGCCTCCCGCATGGATGTGTGTGATGTCCTTAGGTTAGTTACGTTTAAGTAGTTCTAAGTTCTAGGGGACTGATGACCTCAGATGTTAAGTCCCACAGTGCTCAGAGCCATTTGAACCATTTTAAGCCTAACCCACAGGCGTGGAAATACTGGAGTATCAGTTCGGCAGCATTAGATCAAGGTGTTCGTGATGTAACACTTCTCAATACAATCAGCGTATTTCAGAGGAAGTCAGTTTTAGGAAAAACAAGTGTATTTTTATTTTGCTGATTTACTTTTTCATCCTGCAGCGAATTGTGCGCTGTTTTTGAAACTTCCTTGTGGGTGAAAAGTGTGTCCTCGAGCAGGACTCGAACCCAGAAACTTTGCCTTGTCCAGCGATGACCTATCCATACATGTCTCACGACCTGCTTTAGAGCATTTCCTGCGAAAGGCAAGTTTCCAAGTTCGAGTCCCTGGCTGGCACACTGTTTCACTCCTTCAGGAAGTTCCAAAAAAGACGTCACACTCCATTGCAAAGTGAAAGACTCATTCTGGAAATAACTCGTTAGGCTGTGGATAAACTGTTTCTCCGCAGTACCCCTTCTTTGAATTGTATTAGTCCCATTTCCTACGCAGGAGGGCTGTGAAGTTTGGAAGGTAGGAAGTTAGGCAATGGAGGAAAAAGTTGTGAGTGTGGCTCAACTCCCATGGCTTGATAGGTTAGTCTATGAGCATATTGCCCGCACAAGGTAAAGTTTCTGGTTTCGAGTCCCGGTCCTGCACACAGTTTTAATTTGACAGAAGTTTCATATTCTAACTTTTTATGTGCTTATTTAATTACACATTCTTTACATGGAAGTCTAGAGAAATGAAGCTTATTAAGATACATATTATGTAAGCTATTTTACTCTACCGCGCCACCTCTAGCGTTCAAAGTAACAGCACACAAAACAGCTCGATGAAGTAGAGGCGATTCAGTCAGGCGCCGTTAGACCACTCAGATATCGGGACTGCAGACGGATACCAGTGCCTACTGTCGAGGGTGGATGACTGAATGGAAAGCGGGAGGTCATAAGATAAATACTGACAGTAACTTCGATGGCTGGAGACAGTCAACTGTTAAGTGTTTGCCTGCAGAAGGTCGTCATTGTGTCTAATAACTTTAATATGAAGGGCTTATTTCAATAGTGGTACAAGTCCATTACCTCCACTTTTCTGATTATAGTGCTTCTGACATCAATGATGGAAACAAACAGAGAGAAAGGTTCATCTCTAGCAAGAAACCATATGCTTGAATATTCCTGGTATCTCAACTGCAGGTTTTTCAGCGCTCATTTAACTTTAGAACTCTGTGTATCTGAGAATGAACAAAAATGGACTTGTACCACTACTGAAATAAGCCCTTCATATGATGGATGAAACCGTTATTTCGACAATGGTCCCAATGGCCTTCCTCTGAGCTTAGAAGAATGTGTACACTGCAACTGTGGTCGAAACGTCATTTTTCATTCATTTAGTGACAGTTGTTTCTAATATGGCGCATTTCCCAGATAGCCGAGCGCTCCAAATCGCCACTTCCGGGACAGGGTAAGCGATTGGTTCAAATGTCTCGAAGCACTATGGGACTTAACATCTATGGTCATCAGTCCCCTAGAACTTAGAACTACTTAAACCTAACGAACCTAAGGACATCACACACATCCATGCCTGAGGCAGGATTCGAACCTGCGACCGTAGCGGCAGGGTAAGCGAATTCGCGACGAGGGGTGGTGAGCCACACACCCTGGGTGTGGTTTTAGTCGGTTTTCCACATTCAAGTAGGTAAATGCCGGCCTGATTCCCACTTCCTGCCTCAGTTACCCTTTACTTAAACATTTAGAAAAGGTTATCACACTTGAAAATGAGGTCTAGTCTAGACGGAGACAGATGGGTTACACCGAATTCTTCCCAGCAGGAGCCGTCGCATCAGAAAGGGCATGCGTTCACTGACAGTAACACTACCAAAACCGATATATAGTAATAACGACGGCCCCACAGTGAAACGTAAAAAGGCAACGACGACTTGGCTCTATACTCAAAAAACTCATGTGTAATTTGTGAGTTCCTAGGTGCCAAGAGGAAAATTTTCTTTTGCCCTAAACACAAAAATAAGATTAGAGAATAAGACGAAAATTAGGCAGACGACATGCGGATATTCAGGAATTTATCTTAAAATTTTCTTTCGTCATGCCACTATGGCAGCAGCCAAGGCAAGTAGAATAATATAAAAATTAGCCTGCATAGGCACTCACACATAGAATAGCCGGTGCAGCTGTTGAGGGGCTACGATAGCGCCATCGTCACAATCACGTTTTTCTTTGTCTCTTCGATCTTTGCGGCCAGCGTGTGGACACATCAGCTCTGTTACGAAAGACATAGGGAAACCTTGTGGCGTCCGCAGGAGGACTTACCCGCACTAACCACACCAGTTGATCCGATAACGATGACTCAGTCACACATCTAACAGCCTCTTAAAGCTCGAGATAGCTAACTAAAAGAGTTAAAAGAATATCTGGCACCAGAATTCATCTGAAACTCTGAGCAGTAGGTGCTTGGCAAAGGTACTGTGATACCACGGACGAGGGTCGTAGCTTCTACGAAGTCTTGCAAAACTTCGGGATAGGATTAAAAATTATTTGTGCCTCGCCCATTCATCGTGGGTTTCACTGCCTGGATGGGCAAGTTCATTTTGCGCAACATCTACACCAACGACAAAGACTAATGCGATTTTGGAAGTTTTGGAGTCACGGTCTATATTCTGTATCAGAGTTACCAAGCCTAGAGAACTGAAGACGCCGCAGACTGTTTCTTAGATAGACCAGCAAGCGATTCATTTCTGTACCACTGCAGACTTTGTTTCAAGACAGATTATTCCGTGAAATCAACAGCCATACACCTCTTCCATAGGTCGCTTAGAAGGTGCACTGAATTGTGCATTAGGTAATAAGGGCACTCGTTTGAACACTTCACTTTAATGAGCATTGCGCTCCCAGCCAATTACGTGCAGCAAGTTTCATCTACCCAAAAAAACTGAACGTCTACAGCTCCCTAACTGAAACTGATACTCAAGGTGAGTCGTGATGATGTTACAGACTTTCAGGGATGATGGAAAAGGGTAAAGGTGACAATTTGAGGTAAACAGAAACGACCGAATCGAAAGTTGTAAGCGAAAATCGTTATGGTGCCTCTGGCAGTGGACCTCTTCTACTGCATTTCTTTCTATTCCATATTATGGGAGGAGGTAGTATGGACTGAAACAAGAAAAAATTGTCTAGTAAAAAGGGCTCTAAACTGCATGCCGTAAGAGTTATGAGCACTTGTTCAGCAGAAGGGTTGAAGAAGTACTCATAGCTCTGAAGTAGATAGTGTCGGAAGATCCATGCGGCTTTTCGCGGATGATGCTGTAGTATACAGAGAAGTTGCAGCATTAGAAAATTGTAGCGAAATGCAGGAAGATCTGCAGCGGATAGGCACTTGGTGCAGGGAGTGGCAACTGACCCTTAACATAGACAAATGTAATGTATTGCGAATACATAGAAAGAAGGATCCTTTATTGTATGATTATATGATAGCGGAACAAACACTGGTAGCAGTTACTTCCGTAAAATATCTGGGAGTATGCGTGCGGAACGATTTGAAGTGGAATGATCATATAAAATTAATTGTTGGTAAGGCGGGTACCAGGTTGAGATTCATTGGGAGAGTCCTTAGAAAATGTAGTCCATCAACAAAGGAGGTGGCTTACAAAACACTCGTTCGACCTATACTTGAGTATTGCTCATCAGTGTGGGATCCATACCAGATCGGGTTGACGGAGGAGATAGAGAAGATCCAAAGAAGAGCGGCGCGTTTCGTCACAGGGTTATTTGGTAACCGTGATAGCGTTACGGAAATGTTTAGCTAACTCAAGTGGCAGACTCTGCAAGAGAGGCGCTCTGCATCGCGGTTTAGCTTGCTCGCCAGGTTTCGAGAGGGTGCGTTTCTGGATGAGGTATCGAATATATTGCTTCCCCATACTTATACCTCCCGAGGAGATGACGAATGTAAAATTAGAGAGATTCGAGCGCGAACGGAGGCTTTCCGGCAGTCGTTTTTCCCGCGAAACATACGCGACTGGAACAGAAAAGAGAGGTAATGACAGTGGCACGTAAAGTGCCCTCCGCCACACACCGTTTGGTGGCTTGCGGAGTATAAATGTAGATGTAGAAGGTATGGTTTTTAGAGCTCACGTTTAGTGGAGAGTTTTCCTTGTTTTGGTCTATACTACCTCCTGTCATAATACGGAATGCAAAGAGCTTGCAGTAGAAGAGGCCCACTGCCAGAGGTTGTCGTGGTCTTTAGTCCAGAGACTGGTTTGATGTAGCTCTCCATGCTACTCTTTCCTGTGCAAGCTTCTTCATCTCCCTGTACGTACTGTAACCTACATCCTTCGGAATCTGCTTAGAGCATTCATCTCTTGGTCTCCCTCTACGATTTTTACCCTCCACGCTGCCTCCAATACTAAATTGGTGATCCCTTGATGCCTCAGAACATGTCCTAGCAGCCGATCCCTTCTTCTAGTCAAGTTGTGCCACAAATTTCTCTTCTCCCCAATTCTGTTCAATACCTCCTCATTAGTTATGTGATCTACTCATCTAATCTTCAGCATTATTCTGTAGTACCACATTTCGAAAGCTTCTATTCTCTTCTTGTCCAAACTATTTATCGTCCACGTTTCACTTCCATACACGGCTACACTCCATACAGGTACTTTCAGGAACGACTTCCTGACACTTAAATCAATACTCGATGTTAACAAATTTCTCTTCTTCAGAAACGCTTTCCTTGCCATTGCCAGTCTACATTTTATATCCTCTCTACTTCGACCATCATCAGTTACTTTGCTCCCAATGCTGAGGGAATTAGATTAGGAAATGAGACACTTAAAGTAGTAAAGGAATTTAGCTTAACTCCTTTACTACTGTAAGTGTCTCATTTCCTAATCTAATTCCCTCAGCATTTCCGGAATTAATTCGACTACATTCCATTGTCCTCGTTTTGCTTTTGTTGATGTTCATCTTATATCCTCCTTTCAAGACACTGTCCATTCCGTTCAACTGCTCTTCCAGGTCCTTTGCTGTCTGTGACAGAATTACAATGTCATCGGCGAACCTCAAAGTTTTATTTCTTCTCCATGGATTTTAATACTTACTCCGAATTTTTCTTTTGTTTCCTTTACTGATTGCTCAGAGGTACCAGAAGGATTTTCTCTTACAATTTTCGATTCGGTCGTTTCCGTTTACCTCTGATTGATAGCTTTACCCTTTTCCATCAACCCCGAAAGTCTCTACCATCATCACGGAATCACCCTGTATATTTCATTTAAATTGATTTGTACCAGTTTGTTTAAATACGTCAGCTACATCAAAAAAGTGATATTTATAAAATTCGTGTAACTATATTTAAAATAAATAAATAAACCATGTCAATAACTCCGCAGAAAGATGACATTTCTTACATTTGCCTATCTAAATAAGTATTACTTTTTTTATTCTTTTATAAACTGCAAAGAATGGCTAAAATGGCTCTGAGCACTAAGGGACTTAACTTCTGAGGACATCAGTCCCCTTAAACCTAACTAACCTAAGGACATCACACACATCCATGTCCGAGGCCGGATTCGAACCTGCGACCGTAAGAAAGTGCAAACAAAATGGAATTTTTCTGAAACATCTTCTATATATTGCGTAGGGCGATGTTAGTCAAGCGCAACAACCTCCGTCTCGAACGAATGCTGGATGTGTTTTCTCGAACTTCTGTGATCTCTAAAAAACACCTAGGGCCCGCTCTACCCTATCTTCTAACTGGGCATCCAACCACCTCTTGTGCAGTAATCGAGAAAATTTCTATGTGATGTCGATATTTACGTAAGTTGTGTTCTCATATTCATATTATTATGTAGCAAAGAGTTTTAAATCAGCTCTTTCCGTTTCGGCGTTACGCGTGCTTTGTTGGACGGTGTCAAGTTTTGTTCTCGTCTCCGCGAGTTTAAGCGTTGCCGCTATACCACAGGCGTGGGATATTTCGTGGGAAACGATAATTCCCCAGCGCTGAATTCGTAGAGCGTGTCACTTCGCAGAGACAGACAGAAAAAAAAGAGGACCGCCGCAAAACGCCTGGGAAACGGCGTGTTTGACAAGCTTCGCGATCGCAGCCAGGCTGTTTGTACGAAAGCGCGCAGTGGGCGAGTCTGCGCGGCGATAAGATAGCGGCGGCCGCCTGACAGCGCACAACGGCGCGGCTCAGCACGAGGCACCGGGCGCGCTTCCGGCCGCGGCTGTAGGCCCGCGGGCTGCGCTCCCACCACCACTGCCGTCCAGCCGCAGACGCAGAGAAACGACACACAAACACCACCAGCCAAGTGCAAACTGAAGTTCACGCTATACAAATTCAGGCACGTTGAATCATTTCTCTGGCACGTCCTTGGGCTCGTCCTGTTTGCCACTGTGGACGCCAGAGCTGGTTTCCGGTGCGGAAGCTCTTGTCCAGCTTGGAGATAATGGGCCTCTCATTACGTAGTCGTTCTAAATGGTTTGTGGACAGGGCCCTGACTCTATGGAAGGTGTTTTTCAGCTGCTCTTGGCAATATTTCGAACACTAATTTTTGGAAACATTTCTCTGGAGAACCAGCACTAAAAGTGTTACAGCACCTGTTCCATTCACCGTCACCGCCTATCATCATCGGAATAATTTCTTCTTTTAATATCTGTTATATAAGATGTATTTTATACACTGAAGCGAAAAAGAAACTGGAATAGGCATGCGCATTCAGATACAGAGATACATATGTAAACAGGCAGAATACGGGGCTGCGGTATAAAGGCAACAAATGTCTGGCCCAGTTGTTAGATCGGCTGCTGCTGCTACAACGGCAGGTTATCAAGATTTAAGTGAGTCTGAGCGTGGTGTTATGGTCGGCACATGGGCGAATGAACACAGCATCTCCGAGGTAGGAATTTTCCAGTACGACCATTTCACGAGTGTACCGTGTATATCAGGAACCAGTAAAAGATCAAATCTCTGACATCGCTGCGGCTGGAAGAAGATCCTGCAATAACGGGACCAACGACGGCTGAAAAGAATCGTTCAGCGTGACAGAAGTGCAACCCTACATCTGCACCTACATACATACTCCGCAATCCACCATACGGTGCGTGGCGGAGGGTGCCTCGTACCACAACTAGCATCTTCTCTCCCTGTTCCACTCCCAAACAGTAAAATTGTACTGCAGTCAGCCTCCAATACTGGTTCTCTAAATTTCCTCAGTAGCGATTCACGAAAAGAACGCCTCCTTTCCTCCAGAGACTCCCACTCGAGTTCCTGAAGCATTTCCGTAACACGCGCGTGATGATCAAACCTACCAGTAACAAATCTAGCAGCCCGCCTCTGAATTGCTTCTGTGTCCTCCCTCGATCCGACCTGATAGGGATCCCAAACGCTCGAGCAGTACTCAAGAATAGGTCGTATTAGTATTTTATAAGCGGTCTCCTTTACAGATGAACCACATCTTCCCACGATTCTACCAATGAACCGAAGACGACTATACGCCTTCCCCACAAATGCCATTACATGCTTGTCCCACTTCATATCGCTCTGCAGTGTTACGCCCAAATATTTAATCGACGTGACTGTGCCAAGCGCTACACTACTAATGGAGTATTCAAACATTACGGGATTCTTTTTCCTATTCATCTGCATTAATTTACATTTATCTATATTTAGAGTTAGCTGCCATTCTTTACACTAATCACAAATCCTGTCGCCGGCCCTGGTGGCCAAGCGGTTCTAGGCTACGGTCGCAGGTTCGAATCCTGCCTCGGGCATGGATGTGTGTGATGTCCTTAGGTAGTTAGGTTTAAGTAGTTCTAACTTCTAGGCGACTGATGACCTCAGATGTTAGGTCCCATAGTGCTCAGAACCATTTGAACCATTTTTGAACAAATCCTGTCCAAGTCATCTTGTATCCTCCTACAGTCACTCAACGACGACACCTTCCCGTACACCACAGCATCATCAGCTAACAGCCGCACATTGCTAGCCACCCTATCCGAAAGATCATTTATGTAGATAGAAAACAACAGCGGACCTACCACACTTCCCTAGGACACTCCAGATGACACCCTCACCTCCGATGAACACTCACCATCGAGGACAACGGACTGGGTTCTATTACTTAACTGCTCCAGATATCAATGCTGGGTCATCAGGAAATGTCAGCGTGCGAACCATTCAACGAAACATCATCGATATAGGCTTTCGGGGCCAAAGGCCCACACGTGTACCCTTGATGACTGCGTGACACAAAGCTTTACGTCTCGCCTGGGCTCGTCAACACTGTTGATGGCTGGAAACATGTTGCCTGTTAGGACGAGTCTCGTTCTAAATTGAATCGAGTGGATGGACGTGTAAGGGTATAGAGACAACTTCATGAATCCATGGACCCCGCACGTCGGCAGGGGACTGCTCAAGCTGGTTGTGGCTCTGTCGTGGTGTGGGGCGCGTGCAATTGGAGTGACATGGCACCCCTGATATCTAGATACGACTCTTGCAGGTGACACGTACCTAAGCATCCTGTTTGATCTCCTACATCTATTCATGTCCACTGTGCCTTCCTACGGACCTGGAATACAGCAAGATAGTCCGACACCCCACATATCCAGAATTTCTACAGAGTGGCACCAAGAACACTCTTCCCAGTTTAAACACTTACGCTGGCCACCAGACTCCCCAGAATTGAACAATGTTGAGCCTACTTGCGATGCCTTGCAACGCGCTGTTCAGAAGAGATCTCCATCCCATCGTACTCTTACGGATTTTTGCACAGCCCTGCAGGATTCATGTTGTCAGTTCCTTCCAGCACTACTTCTACCATTAGTCGAATCCATGCCGCGTCGTGTTGCGGCACTTCTGTGTGCTCGCGGAGGCCCTACACGATATTAGGCAAGTGTACCAGTTTCATTGGCTCTTCAGTGTATAATATGTATTTTATATGTTACTTCTATTATCAGATATTCTCTAAATCCATTATATGGTCATATTTCAGTGTAAGGGTCTGAGGACGTTCAAAAGCTGACCTGTTTTTGTGGTCAATGCTCTTAGTGTCAATTTTTAAAGAACATTTTCAACAGTTTTGTCATGAAGCTCCACTATATCCAGATAATGGGCACCCTATGATGACAATCACTATAAGAAAGCCATTGTCTACCACGGATAGGGTTACTGTTGATATTCCGAAAGCTTACGTTCGGAGAAGAATCTGGCAATAAATTACTTACTCCCACGCATGTTTCGCGAAATTACGGCGACGAAAAAGTCAGAGAAATCAGAGCTAATACAGAAGTTTATCGACAGTCGTTCGCCCCATGCACTATTCACGAGTGCCTGCACTCTTCTCCGGAAATTGATTGGATGTAAGGCACGGGTGTTAAAACAATTCCGTGGAGCAGTTTTAGAGTTCGTAAAATCGAAAGTCGGCAGGTAGTTCTCGCGAGGCGTAGAAGGTAAGTTCCTGTTCTCTTGAGTCGAGTCGAGGTGGTGATTCGAAATATAATTATGGGGTCTGTAGCCAGCCCTCTGGGTGTAGGAACCAAGTTCTGGGCTTATGGGGGGCGGTGGTGGTGTTTTAAGTGCTGCAAGACGACTGGGAATGATCCTCACTGATCGATCAATTTATCCGGTTGGGACACAGGCCTACAGCAATTTGAAGGTACATTAACGTCTATACTCCGCAAGGCACTTTAGGTTATGTGGCAGAGGGTACCTATGCTACCACCATCATTTTCCCCTTCTCTGCTCTATTCGCGAGTGGTTTTTGCTCAGAACGACTCTCGATAAAGATACATATGAGCTCCGATTTCTCGGCTTTTTTTTCATCTCGGTCTCTGCGCGACATGTTTGTGGGAGGAAGTGAAGTGTTGACCAAGTATTCTTGGGACGTACGCTCTCGGAATTTCAGCAGTAACAAACTCTATGATACACAACGCCACTCTTGTAGCGTCTGCGAACGGAGTTCGCTGAGCATCTCCGTAACGCTCTCACGCTTACTACGAGGTGCATTCAAGTTCTAAGGCCTCCGATTTTTTTTCTCCGGACTGGAAAGAGATAGAAACATGCGCATTGTTTTAAAATGAGGCCGCGTTCATTGTCAATACGTCCCAGAGATGGCAGCACCGTACGGCAGATGGAATTTTACCGCCAGCGGCGAGAATGAGAACTGTTTTAAATACTTAAAATGGCGACGTTTTCCTTACTTTAACAGAGTGCAGTCATTCGTTTTCTGAATTTGCGTGGTGTGAAACCAATTGAAATTCATCGACAGTTGAAGGAGACATGTGGTGATGGAGTTATGTATGTGTCAAAAGTGCGTTCGTGGGTGCGACAGTTTAATGAAGGCAGAACATCGTGTGACAACAAACCGAAACAACCTCGGGCTCGCACAAGCCGGTCTGACGACATGATCGAGAAAGTGGAGAGAATTGTTTTGGGGGATCGCCGAATTACTCTAGAACAGATCGCCTCCAGAGTTGGCATTTCTGTGGGTTCTGTGCACACAATACTGCATGACGACCTGAAAATGCAAAAAGTGTCATCCAGGTGGGTGCCACGAATGCTGACGGACGACCACATGGCTGCCCGTGTGGCATGTTGCCAAGCAATGTTGACGCGCAACGACAGCATGAACGGGACTTTCTTTTCGTCGGTTGTGACAATGGATGAGACGTGCATGCCATTTTTCAATCCAGAAACAAAGCGCCAGTCAGCTCAATGGAAGCACACAGATTCACTGCCGCCAAAAAAATTTCGGGTAACCGCCAGTGCTGAAAAAATGATGGTGTCCATGTTCTGGGACAGCGAGGGCGTAATCCTTACCCATTGCGTTCCAAAGGGCACTACGGTAACAGGTGCATCCTACGAAAATGTTTTGAAGAACAAATTCCTTCCTGCACTGCAACAAAAACGTCCGGGAAGGGCTGCGCGTGTGCTGTTTCACCAAGACAAGGCACCCGCACATCGAGCTAACGTTACGCAACTGTTTCTTCGTGATAACAACTTTGAAGTGATTTCTCATGCTCCCTACTCACCTGACCTGGCTCCTAGTGACTTTTGGCTTTTTCCAGCAATGAAAGACACTCTTCGTGGCCGCACATTCACCAGCCGTGCTGCTATTGCCTCAGCGATTTTCCAGTGGTCAAAACAGACTGCTGAAGAAGCCTTCGCCGCTGCCATGGAATCATGGCGTCAGCGTTGTGAAAAATGTGTACGTCTGCAGGGCGATTACGTCGAGAAGTAACGCCAGTTTCATCGATTTCGGGTGAGTAGTTAATTAGAAAAAAAATCGGAGGCCTTAGAACTTGAATGCACCTCGTAAAATGATCCCGAGGTGAAACTAGCCGCTCTCCACTGGAACGTCTCTACCTCTTCTGTTAATTCTACTAGGTAGAGTTCCAGACTGTTGAACAGTACAGAAGAATAGGTCTAATAAGTGTTGATACTCCCAGTAAGGCACAACCTGGCATCTGGTTTTCTTACAGTTAACTGAATCTTGTCTTTTCACTTTAAGTCGCTCCGGACGATTACCTCCGCGCAATGCTCGATTTGTGATGGTACGGACCAGTACGCCGTACCGGTACCGCTGACGAAAAAATTTGTGGTAGGATACAGCTTCTGCTGCGGTTAAAACGATGTAAAACAAATGTAGTATTCACACTTCTAATGTGCTCAGCAAAGTGTTGAAATAACGTTTTAAGAAGCACCCTGGAAGGTCACGGTTCTGGAAACTCTTGTTTAAAAAAACCAACTACTGCGCCCACGTATTTCACGATTGTTACTATTTTTCACCAACAGCGCTTATTCACGCGCGTTCAAGGTCAACCGCCAGTCGATACTCCGCAGGTAATACTGCATTTTGCTACAGTCTCGTTACGGTGCAAACGTTATCCTGAGAACAGCACCACAGTCTAATACATACAATCACGACACTCTCTGGTGCGAAAGTTGTTACCGTTTGACAGCTGAAGCGACACTAGCGATCCAAGCGGTGAGAAAGCACAGTCACAAACGACGTAAGTATGTTTGTTTTTAGTAATTTTCTACTTAATTAACGAAGTAGTTGTTATAATTTTGCGTTTCATGTGTTAGTAAATTTCCAAGGGACATGAATTATCGTGAAACACATGTAAAAACAACTGAGTCATACTGAAATGAAATGTCGTGTGGCTAGGGCCTCCCGTCGGGTAGACCGTTCGCCTGGTGCAGGTCTTTCGAGTTGACGCCACTTCGGCGACCTGCGCGTCGATGGGGATGATATGATGATGATTAGGACAACACAACACCCAGTCCCTGAGCGGAGAAAATCTCTGACCCAGCCGGGAATCGAACCCGGGACCTTAGGATTGACATTCCGTCCCGCTGACCACTTTTTTTTTTTTTTTTTTTTTTTTTTTTTTTGGAGCACAAGAGAAAGAAAACAAATAGGCTGCAGATAGAGAGCTATGTGTGAAAGGGATAAACATGTGTAAGGAGAAAAAAAACTTAGAAGAGGAGGAGAAAAGAGAACTGAAATAAAATAGGAATACTTTCCGCGCCATGCTCCACTTTGGCGCGCCAGCAGAACAAAATGCATTCTATCATTGACCATTGAAGGGGAACGTGGGATCGTCCAGCCTTGGCTGGCACGGTTCGTTGAGATTCCAGCTTTGAGGTGGGTTGATGAAAATGCTCTGTAAATAGTTCGCGAAAGTGGCCCGATAGTGTCGATGCCGACGAAGGGTGTGGTGATACACTTGGAGGCGTGTCCAAAAGTCCGCCGGATCGACGATGTCGTCTCGGAAGAGGTAGTCGACAGCCATGCCACTGATCCATGTGATGGCGTGCCACTTAGCCGATGGAAAGTAGGTCGTGTCGGGATATATCATCATAGTGGGAGAAACGTGATGTGGTGGTACTCGGAGGTAGAAAGCCACAATCTTCTGTACGAGGGTCCAGACAGCTGCTGCTGGCCCACACTCAAAACGATGTAAATCTGTATCTTCGACATTGCACTTGAGGCACAGGGGTGAGACCACCAGTGCGATGCGATGCAGTTTCTGTCTTGTAGTATACTTGCCGTTGACGAGAAGGTACCACATAGTGGTGGTGTCAGTGGTGTGATATGGTTGGTGGATCGTTTTCCAAACTGTAGGCCATGAAACCTGAGGGTGACGTGTTTCGACGGGGTTGCGGGGTGGAGACTTCCGGAGAAGGCGGTAGATGTCGCGGGTGGTCGTCTTCCTGGTCCTGGGGAGCTCGGTGCATATGTAGCTGTACTCCAGAAAGAAACGGCCGATATGTGACATCGGAGGTGGGATGTGTGCCAAAGACGTCGGTGGGCGTCTCGAAACAGGCGCGAGCTCGGTGGTCAACATTCCAGTAAAACTAGCATTTTGGCTTTTCCATAACCGGAGCATAGTATTGGTGTAAAGTGCCGTTGTCCTGGCTCTCACATTAACCAGATCGAGGCCACCGTCCCGCTTCGGTAAGGTGAGAGCTTCATATTGGACTTTGAAGATGTGTCCAGAACAAATGAAATAGCCGAATGCCGCCTGTAACCTGGCCGCCATTGTCGCAGTGATGGGCAGAATCTGCGCTATATGGGGTATCCGAGCTGCCAGATGGGTATTGACGAAGGTGACTCTCTGGCACATATTCAGCGGGCGTAGTATGTGATTTTGTATGTTGGCCCGGATGCGTTGCAGCAGCGCACGAAAATTGATTGCCGAGGTGTGACGAATGTCTCGCGTGTACACCAATCCGAGACAACGAATGGTGTCTACCAGTTGAAATGGAACTACGCTGTCTGCGGGAAGGCCGCGGCCGATCTTCATGGCGCATGATTTTGCCACGTTCATAGCGCTCCCTGCCCCTGCACTGTAACGGGTAATCCACTGCATCGCAGCTTGTACTTCAGCCGCTGAACGTACGACGAGGGCCAAGTCGTCCGCGTAAGCTCGGCAGCGGAGAAAATGATCCCGGAGTGGAATACCTGTCAAACGTCGCCGTAATCCGCAAATGAGCGGTTCCATCGCAATGGCATAAAGTACCGTCGACAAAGGGCAACCCTGCCGTACAGAACGGTCAACCCGTATAGGTTCCGTAAGTCTGCCGTTGACGAGAAGTCTGGACGTTGCTCCACGCAGGAGCCGCATAATCACTTGCGTGAACGTTGGGGGAATTGCCATTCGGTCCATCACTGCGTTGAGGAATGCATGATTGACGCGGTCAAACGCTTGTTTGAAGTCGATGGAGATTAAAGCGCCTTGCAGTCGCGAGTGTGTTGCCACAGCGATCACATCTCGATATTCACTGAGGGCCGTCTGTATATTACGATCGCCGCCTAAGGATGTTTGTTCGTGAGAAACAATGTCCCGTAATACATGTTTGAGTCGCACTGCCAGAAGGCGTGTGAAAATCTTGAAGTCCGAATTGAGTAACGTGATCGGCCGATAACTGTCGAGTCGTGTTCCTCCTGTGGGTTTCGGGACTGGTACAAGTAAGCCTTCCATGAACATTGGTGGCGGGTTCGCCGCGCCGGACAAAAGTTCCCAGTACATGTCCCTCCATCGTGGCATCATCAAATCTTGGAAGGTTCTGTAAAATTCGAGAGGTAAACCATCCGGGCCGGGAGATCGATTCAGAGATCCCTTGGCCACAGCGCCTTGGACGTCGTCGGTGGTCACTTCAGCAGTCAGGAGGGTTGCAGCTGCTGCGTTTAGAGTACCAAGTGTCTCATGGGCAACCTCAGCAAAGGCCTCTGCACCGGCAGGTACTTCTTGATAGAAAAGTCTATAGTGCGTTGTGAATGCATCCGCAATGGTAGCTTGCGAAGTCAGCCGTCGTCCATCAGGTAAGTCTAAAGTTGTCATTAAAGCCTGTCGGCGTCGACGAACATTTTGAACAAAATGATGCATAGAAGGTTCTTCACCATTAATCCTGTCTTGGCTGCGGGCTCGTACAATGGCTCCCTCTAGACGGCATCTGGTCAAGGATAGAATCTTTGCCTTGATGCGTTGAGCGTCTTTGAGGCGATCCGGGGATGGAGGATGATCCATGAGTTCACGTAGAGCGCTATAGTAGAAATCAGTTGTATGGTGATTCCACCTGGCTTTTGCTCTGCCATAGTGTGTCAATGTGCGTCGGATGGCCGGTTTGGCGCACAGCAACCACCACTGCAGTGTGGTCTCGTAACGCATAATGCGTTGAACACAGGTGTGCCACGTGTCGGTGACCTGTTGTCGACATTCAGGGTCCCGCAGTAGCGCGACATTGAGTTTCCAAGGTCCTGCACTGCGCCATATAGATTGTCGACGTAGGTTCATGGTACAGATATAGATGTCATGATCCGAAAAGGCAGACGGCCAACGTTCCGCGTCGAGGAGAACTGATTGTAGAGCGTTAGAGATGTATATTCTATCACGTCGGCTGGCGGAGTGGCTCGTGATGTGTGTATACCCCGGGCGGTCGCCGTGTACCACTCGCCAAGTGTCGAGGGGACGAAGGCGGCGAACGAGGAAGCGAAGTTCGGGACATGTGGTGAAATGGGGGTATTGGTCTGTGCGCTCGAGAACACAGTTGAAATCTCCACCTACGATGAGATGATCGTATCGACCGAGGAATAAAGGCGTGATATCTTCTGCGTAGAACTGGGAGCGATCCCTCCGTTTATCAGTGCCCGATGGGGCGTAGAGATTTATGATTTTGACTCCTTCAACTGTTATGGCCACCCCTTGCGCCGTTGGGAGGTATGCGACATCGGAAACTGCAATCCCTTCTCGTAGGAGGATGGCTGCTCCTGTGTGTTCCATAGCTGTAGGGGCGGCGTACGTCTCATATCCATAACACCCAATCCAAGTTGCTGTCCTCAGTTCTTGTAACAGGGCGATGTCGATGTCCGCTGCTCTTAGCGTGTCACGGAGCAGTTGATGTTTAACGTGGGAGCCGATGTTATTAGTATTGATAGTAGCTATTCGGTACGCCTGATGGGAGATCCGCGCTGTTGATAGATTCGTAGCTGGTGAAGATTTCGTGGTGGATGCTGGAAGTCCATAGAAGTCGCAGGAGTCGCCGTAGAAACTTCCCCCATTTTAGTGTTGGTCTAACGGAGGAACAGATCTCATTTCCGCATCAGATGGAGGTGGGAAATCCGTGTCATCCGCCCATGAAAAGTGTCAGACAGGTTTGACATCGGCGAGAGGTGGCAGCGCTGGCCGAGTTGGCTCAATTGCATCGGTGACAACAGGCGTGCTATGTTCCACGGCTTCTGGGCGCAGGGCGTGCTCACGATCTCTGTTGGACGGTTCACCGTCTTGTGGATGACGCGTCTCCGTGGCGGAGGAGAAAGGGTTATCGCGTTCTCCGTCGGAGTGATGTGGCATCTCTTCGTCCTGCGGAGGGGGCTCAATGGTCGAGTCTGATGTCTTGCGGCGTTTTTTTCGTCGTTTGGGTGACTTCTGCGTACGGCAATGAGTTTCGATGTCTGAGGAAGGAAGAGATTCACGTCGTTCCGGTACAAAAGCCGCGGGTTCTATGATGCGGTCGTCATTCTCCAGAACACTCTCATCGGTATCCTTGTGATCTTCTAGCGTGGGTGTGTCCGGCTGTTGGACATGTTCACGGGCGGCATCGCCGGTGTCAGGGTGCTGGGACGCCTCCGGGTGTATCGGACCAGAGAGACGCTCGTGAACGGCGCCTTGTGAGGGCTGGACGTGCAGTGTCGCCGCATAGGTGACTGGAAGGGTGGTCGTGGTTCTGTCGGTGTTCGTATCGTCGGGCCTTAGTTGTGTGATGCGGCGTTGTAGGCATTCATTACGGACGTGGCCTTCTTGGCCACAACCGGAACATGTTCGAGGTTGTCCGTCGTAAATGACCACCGCACGGCAGCCGCCGATAGAAATGTACGATGGAACGTGCCGTTTGAGATCGATTCGGACTTGTCTCACACCATTAAGCACCGGATACGTCGTAAACTGTGCCCATGTCTCGGCTACGTGGCTCTGGACTTTTCCGAACGGGCTTAGCGCCGCGATGACTTCATCTTCAGTCACCTCGAAAGGCAGTTCGAATACACGGATCGTCCGAAGGCCAACTCCTGCATGGTCGACATCCACAGGCCCGACGTTTCCGTCGGAGTGCCGAAATTTTAGTCCATGTCGCGTCCTTTGAATGATCTCGTTGCAGGCAGCGTCGGAAGTCATCTTAACATAAACGACGCTGCTAATGATCGATAGGTGTATGCCGATGAGTTCGTCACGCGGGATCTTCACGTCTTCGCGTAGGAAGCGTTCGACGGCCAGTGCTTTGGGTCGTGCGTATTCGTTTGAGAAGGTGAACTTAAGAGTGTTCCTCCTGTAAGAGTTGGCCATTACAGCTTGTTCGACTGAGAAGCGCTGTGACGAGGAAGTAAACAAAACACTCCGCGCGCGCAGCGGCGTGGACGGCCGAGAGCGGAGCGCACTGCTGCCCTGCCGAACGCAGACTGTCCACTCAGCTACCTGGGCCGGACTGAGTCATACTGATTCAATGACAGAAGCTACACCTTATTCAGGAAGAAATACTTTCGAATATGTCTATATCTGCAGCTTTCTCCGCTGAACGCAAGAAAATAGAAACACATTTCATGCCTGAGAAGCATTTATTTCTGTTATTATCACAGACTTGACAGTTACAGAAAAAATACAGAGTCTAATGATTCGTCCGTCCTAACACTTCACTCGACTATCTAACACAGGAATATTTTTGTAAATGTAATTACCTTTGCTTCAAAAGCGAATGTGTTGAAGAATCACGACGTTCGTGGCTCTTACTTAGCAACGATATTGTGGAATTGGTTTCTTCTGTATTGAGAAACAGTATTATTACTTTTGTCAATTTATTATCATGGCTTTCTGGTTTTCCCTTAAGATACAGGTGTGGTGGCTCATTTGATACGTTAAATAATGTTTTTAGTATATTCCTCATAGGTTACCTACGCTCCATATTCACTCATTTGTCTGAAAGTGTAACGAACATAACTTCACTTTGCTGGGTAGATATACAAAGTTTTTCGGCAAACAGAGTGTTTTTTAGTAGCAGTTTTTTGTTATTGAAGGAAAACGATATGATTCACTAAATATCTGTACGTTATTAGATAATGATAAATAAACAGTCGTGTGATGTGCCTTTTCGTACCTCTCAGCTTTCTTGGGAAACTAAAGAATAGCAACTGCTGTGTCATTTTTTTAGTTATTGGTCATTTTTATGGGACTACATACGCTCCTTATTGTAAAAAGTATTTCACAAAACGATATAAACGTTAGTATTCGCACTCATCCAATTCCTATTAAGAAGAGTCACTTGCTGGCCGCTTGGGGCGCCGATATTGTTGTAGGTAACAAAAATGAGACAAAATGTCACGACTGTTTTGTTAGACTGAGACAGCACCATCTATATACATCATAAAATGTTTTGCGTCGCCCCAGTTCCCAGAACTCCTAAAGATAGACGTTAACTGTGGATATTGTATCACAGACACAGTCCCTTTGACTGTTCAGAAATGTCACTAAACCCGCCCAAAGATGTAAATAACCATGCGCCTATTAGATGGAGGAGGTCCGACAGCCGATCAGTTCCAGTCATTCCACCAGCAAGGAGGTACACGGGTCGTGTTGTCTGTAGATCAACCATGCCTAGACGGTCAATACCGCGGTTCGATCGCGTCCGCATTGTTACTTTGTGCCAGGAAGGGCTGGCTCTCAACAATGAAAGTGTCCAGGCGTCTCGGGGTGAACCAAAGGGATGTTCTTCGGAAATAAAGGAAATACAGAGAGACAGGAACTGTTGATGACATGCCTCGCTCAGGCCGCCCAAGGGGTACTGCTGCAGTGGATGACCGCTATCTACGGATTACGGCTCGGAGGAACCCTGACAGCAACGCCACGATGTTCAATAATTCTTTTCGTGCAGCCACAGGACGTTGTGTTACGACTCAAACTGTGCGCAACAAGCTGCATGATGCGCTAATTCACTCCCGACGTCCATGGCGAGGTCCATCTTTGCAACCACGATACCATGCAGACTGGTACAGATGGGCCCAACAACATGTCGAATGGACCGCTCAGAATTGACATAACGTTCTCTTCACCGATGAGTGTCGCATATGCCTTCAACCAGACAATCGTCGGAGACGTGTTTGGAGGCAACCTTTGTCAGGCTGAACGCCTTAGACACACTGTCCAGCGAGTGCAGCAAGGTGGAGGTTACCTGCTGTTTTGGGGTGGCATTATGTGAGGCCGACGAACGCCGCTGGCGGTAATGGAAGGCGCCGCAACGACTGTACGATACGTCAGTGCTATCCTCCGACTGATAGTGCAACCACATCGGCTGCATATTGGTGAGACAATCGTCTTCATGGACGACAATTCGCGCCCCCAAATCAAATGGCTGTGAGCACTATGGGACTTAACATCTATGGTCATCAGTCCTTAGAACTACTTAAACCTAACTAACCTAAGGACATCACACAACACCCAGTCATCACGGGTCAGAGAAAATCCCTGACCCCGCCGAGAATCGAACCCGGGAACCCGGGCGTGGGAAGCGAGAACGCTACCGCACGACCACGAGCTGCGGACTTCGTGCCCCCGTCGTGTGCGTCTTGTGAATGACTTCCTTCAGCATAACGACATCGCTCGACTAGAGTGGCCAGCATGTTCTGCAGACATGAACCCTATCGCATATGCCTGGGATAGATTGAAAAGGGCTGCTTATGGACGACGTGACCCACCAACTACTCTGAGGGATCTACAACGAATCGCGTTGAGGAGTGGAACAATCCGGACCAACAGTGCCTTGATGTACTTGTGGATAGTATGTCATGACGACTACAGGCATCCATCAATGCAAGAGGACATGCTACTGTGTATTAGAGGTACCGGTGTGTAGAGCAATCTGGACCACCACCTCTGAAGGTCTCGCTGTATAGTGGTACAACATGCAATGTTAGTTTTTCATGAGCAATGGAAAGGGCGTAAATGATGTTTATGTAGATCTCTATTCCAGTTTACAGTTTCCGGAACTCTCGGAACCGAGGTGACTTTTTTTAACGTTTGTACACTCCTGGAAATGGAAAAAAGAACACATTGACACCGGTGTGTCAGACCCACCATACTTGCTCCGGACACTGCGAGAGGGCTGTACAAGCAATGATCACACGCACGGCACAGCGGACACACCAGGAACCGCGGTGTTGGCCGTCGAATGGCGCTAGCTGCGCAGCATTTGTGCACCGCCGCCGTCAGTGTCAGCCAGTTTGCCGTGGCATACGGAGCTCCATCGCAGTCTTTAACACTGGTAGCATGCCGCGACAGCGTGGACGTGAACCGTATGTGCAGTTGACGGACTTTGAGCGAGGGCGTATAGTGGGCATGCGGGAGGCCGGGTGGACGTACCGCCGAATTGCTCAACACGTGGGACGTGAGGTCTCCACAGTACATCGATGTTGTCGCCAGTGGTCGGCGGAAGGTGCACGTGCCCGTCGACCTGGGACCGGACCGCAGCGACGCACGGATGCACGCCAAGACCGTAGGATCCTACGCAGTGCCGTAGGGAACCGCACCGCCACTTCCCAGCAAATTAGGGACACTGTTGCTCCTGGGGTATCGGCGAGGACCATTCGCGACCGTCTCCATGAAGCTGGGCTACGGTCCCGCACACCGTTAGGCCGTCTTCCGCTCACGCCCCAACATCGTGCAGCCCGCCTCCAGTGGTGTCGCGACAGGCGTGAATGGAGGGACGAATGGAGACGTGTCGTCTTCAGCGATGAGAGTCGCTTCTGCCTTGGTGCCAATGATGGTCGTAAGCGTGTTTGGCGCCGTGCAGGTGAGCGCCACAATCAGGACTGCATACGACCGAGGCACACAGGGCCAACACCCGGCATCATGGTGTGGGGAGCGATCTCCTACACTGGCCGTACACCACTGGTGATCGTCGAGGGGACACTGAATAGTGCACGGTACATCCAAACCGTCATCGAACCCATTCCTAGACCGGCAAGGGAACTTGCTGTTCCAACAGGACAATGCACGTCCGCATGTATCCCGTGCCACCCAACGTGCTCTAGAAGGTGTAAGTCAACTACCCTGGCCAGCAAGATCTCCGGATCTGTCCCCCATTGAGCATGTTTGGGACTGGATGAAGCGTCGTCTCACGCGGTCTGCACGTCCAGCACCAACGCTGGTCCAACTGAGGCGCCAGGTGGAAATGGCATGGCAAGCCGTTCCACAGGACTACATCCAGCATCTCTACGATCGTCTCCATGGGAGAATAGCAGCCTGCATTGCTGCGAAAGGTGGATATACACTGTACTAGTGCCGACATTGTGCATGCTCTGTTGCCTGTGTCTATGTGCCTGTGGTTCTGTTAGGGTGATCATGCGATGTATCTGACCCCAGGAATTTGTCAATAAAGTTTCCCCTTCCTGGGACAATGAATTCACGGTGTTCTTATTTCAATTTCCAGGAGTGTATTAAAAGTCTCATAAGAGTGGTGATAAGTTCCTATGGGACCAAACTACTGAGGTCATCGGTCCGTAGGCTTATACACTACTTAATCTTTCTTGAACTAACTTACGCTAAGGACAAAACACACACCCATGGCTGAGGGAGAACTCGAACCTCCGACGGAGGGGGGGGGGGGGGGGGGGGGGCAGCCGCACGGCTGTCCCGCGCGGCCCTTTGTAAAATTTTCGACGCTATCCAGTATACTATTTATATACAATGCCGGACGGAAAGTGAAGCATGCTGAGGACATAGATGTCAATATATATTCGTACACGTATACACTATCGGTAGGTATGTCAATGATTAGGGTTGTAGTTCCCTGTGACGGATAGAATGGCCACCAGAGTCCAGTACCGTAATTGGTGTTCAGTACTGTTGCCAAAAAAAGGTTCAAATGGCTCTAAGCACTATGGGACTTAACATCTGAGGTCATCAGTCCCCTAGAGTTAGAACTACTTAAACCTAACTAATCTAAGGAATCACACACATCCATGCTCGAGGCAGGATTCGAACCTGCGCCTTAGCAGGAGCGCCGTTCCGGACTGAAGCGCCTAGAACCGCTCGGCCACAGCGGCAGTGTAAATAAGGGGATCAACAGCGTCAGATACTGAATAATTGCTGTGAATCACACCGAGATGTCGCGAACCCATGTGGGAGCGTTATTACTACCTGGCAGTTTGAAAGTGGCTCATTGTGGGTCTACTTGTCGAGCTTTCGGAAGTGACAGCGGATCGATCTCTGCTCAGGAACGTGGGAAAAGTAGCCTGTCACGCCTGTTGCTGCTAATTATGTTGACTGTAATTATTCGCCGACACCCGTGCAGAACACCGCCGTCGTGTGAAGGTTTTTGCAGTAGAGGCCGAGAGTCGCGCCTTCGTCACAAGTCTGGAGCCTGCCCGTCTGCTGATGAGCACCCCCGTCCGTATCCACCACACGTGGCTGATATCTCACAAGGTACGCAGCTGCACGTTTCCGAAAGAACTCTAAATATGCACTCACTAGCGCGTCTGGTGTAGGGATGGGAAAAACTGACCGGTTAGAAACGATACCTGTATTTTAGTTCTGAATAACCGGTGTAATTCGGTATTTGTTTGATATCGACTATTAACAGTATTTATATTTTTGCTAATAACCGGTTAAAAAACCAAAATATCAATTAGCTATTGCAGCAGTGCTAAATTTTTTGGTTTTTAAATAGACCTATTTTTAAAAATGTGTAATTTTTATTAGTAAAATTTTCATAGCTGTGAAATGTTGTTTTATTATAGAAAATGGGAAAAGTGATCAGTGCTACTTTAGAAGCGATAGCGACAGAAACGAGCAACAAATACATGGCGTACAGTTAGCTGAGACAAAAATGTACCTGATATCGTGTGGCGTGGCCTATTGGATGGCGCGCACCTACGGGCAGTGCGTGAGCCTCGCCCCGTCTGGCCTATATGATAACCTCTCCCTGCTGTCGGTGGACAGTAGGTGTATTACAGAATGACATCATCCCTAGTCTCTAAGTGTTTTACGAAGTGTGGTATCAGTTAAGTACAGTGCCATTAATAGTTTAAAAGATTAAGAATGAGATAAGCCACGGCGAATTTGCGATTTCATTTAAGGAGAAAAACTTAACAGCCATCCGGTGTGGCCGAGCGGTTCTACGCGCTTCAGTCTGGAACCGCGCGACCGCTACGGTCGCAGGTTCGAATCCTGCGTCGGGCGTGGGTGTGTGTGACGTCCTTAGGTTAGCTAGGTTTAAGTAGTTCTAAGTTCTAGGGGACTGATGACCTCAGATATTAAATCCCATAGTGCTCAGAGCCATTTGAACCATTTTTGAAAAACTTAACAATTCATTCATAGTTTACAACACAAATAGAAAGTAAATGAGCTATTGCCTGTGTCTGTACAATACGCCTATATCTGCCAGTAGCTTTTGAAAACGGACGAGTCAACACGAAAAGTAGAGTTCTTCAATCACAGTTTTCAACCTTTAGCACTGACTATTCATAATGTCCTAATAATGGTATAATCTTCGACTATAACATGATTTTTGAGCACAGTTCCAAAAATTAGATTCAATACGAGAATTTTTGGTAGTATTCAGCCACGTATCACCGTTTAGAGAAAAACAGCGAACGCTGGACGGACTAACTTTTATTTGCCTATTTAATTTAATATTTTGGTTCCATGTGTCCTGAAACTAAGGGAGTCGAAATTTTTGTCTTTTTCCGATTTCTACGTTTATTACAGGAAATAATGCGTTATTTTGAGCTGCTTTAAGATGTAGGTTAAACTGGTCTTGAAAAACAAAACGATATCACCGAAAATCGGTTGTTTCGGCGATAACCACCACCCCTAGTCTGGCCACAAACTCCGATCCGCTCTCGTTCTAGCTACTGACTCCTTAATATTTCCACAGAATCTTATGCCAGGCTATTTCCTCCATCAAACTCTACATGCCAACAGCGGAAAATGCCTACACGGCTCCCATATAGCACACAAAACCTCGCCAAGACAGGGCGTCGCTATAATACGCCAATCACATAACGCATCACGTTTCACTCTCACGGAGCAACAGTACGTCACGGCTGTTATCCGTCTTCATGCTTTACCTGTCATGCGACAGTACCCTGGTGCCATTTTTCAACAGGACAATGCTCGTTGACACACGGCTCGTGTTTTCTTGAACTGGCTGTATAATGTTGAGATACTCCTGTGACCAGCAATATCCCCAAATATGTCCCCGATAGAAGATGTACGTGAGACAAATTCGGACGTCAATACCGTCACAGTACCAGTACCCAGGATGTCGAGGACAAAGTACAACAGTTGTGGGCCAGTTGACCTCAAGGAGGATACAGCGGCTTTACGACACCCTTCTAATAGGATCAGTGCATGCAAGCAGGCCTGAGGATGTCGAATATCATTCTGATAAGTGGGCTCCTACTGCCAAGTTCTGCATAAATTTGACTCGATTCGATAAACACTCAAGTAGTATTACCATACCTTCTCGTAAAGTTCCATTTCGGTTCCTCCTCCCCTTCTGGGTGCTTTACTTTTTTTTTCAGGCAGTGTATATTAAAACACTAATGGGCCTATAACACTCATTTGCCGTCCCCCAGAAAGTACCTTCGCATCTGTCGATTTCATCCCGTAACGGACTGAGTTTTGTCCCTTAGAGAGCCCTGAATTCAGTCAAAAATCTGTTCCGATACTCGGTCAACACGCAGTTTGTTCTCGAAACGACAGCTGCGAATTGTATCGAATGTTTTCCAGAAGCCAAAGAACAAGGCATCGACTTCGATGGCCCTGTCAACGGTTCCCTGGATTTCATGGACGAACAGCTAAAGCTGTTTGTTTGTGTGGCCATCTTCCGCAGCAGGCATATAAATACTTGTTTTGCAAATCAAACTGCCTTTTCCTGCTGCTGTTTCTTTTATTTAATCCATACGCGTTTCGCCTTCTACTGTTCTAAGGCCTCATCAGTGGGCTCTATAACGATACAGTTTTGTTAGTTATAGATTATCAAACAGTTCACTTCGCGATTTTTTGTAAAAAATGTAATTACTTACGATTTGCTGATTTGCGTTTCCTCACATCTGGTCTGGAGGTCGCACTACCACTCCAGACCAGACCAGCCTAGGCATCGACTTACTCCTTTTCCGGCGTTCTTGGTGAGTGGTGCTACTAATATTTAGTACCCGAGCAGACGTTCCGCAGGCAGAGGAACCATGTCATAGCGTGGAGCCATCGACTAGATCCAGGTGGCATTTGATAAGAAGGAAGCGGATTTGGCGAGAGTGTTCAATCTCTCTGAAGTCACTGAAATATCTCGGACACAAAAAATTACAATTACAAATTTTCGCCTCGGAGGGGGACACTAAATTCAACACTCACCCCACCCTACCCCCTGTGTGCGGTCGGGAGAAAGGCTACTTTGAAGTCTTAAAGGAGGACCTTCATTTTTTTAAATGCAGATTTGGATTCTACGGAAAAAATACGTAAATTTTGTCTGAAACATTTTTTTCGTTACGTGACTGATGGCGCTATAATCGGAAAAATAAAAATGGGTAGAACACCGTATTTTAAAAATGCTGTTCAATGAAACTTGAATTGTCCCGGAACCTCCACGGTGCCAGGGTAGGACAGTCGGTTATTTCACAACTTTTAATGACACTGCACTGCTTGTTATGATAGTCGAAGTTGGCTACACGGCCACAGTGCCGCGTGGGGCAGTCGTTTTGTCGGAGGAATACAGTCGGAGGAATGGGGTTTCCCATTAAAAGTTCTGGAATAATTCCCTGTCCTACCCTCACAACCTGGGGCGGGGGATTAATCCAAGTGTCACTAGATAGCATTTTCAAACATAAGATTTTCTACCCATTTTCACTTTTCCCATTACAGCGCCATCTGTCACGAAACGAAAAAAAATGTTCCTGACAAAACTTAAGTATTTTTCCGTAGAATCCGATTCTCCAATAAAAATGAGTGTTCCCATTTAAGATTTCAAAGTTGGCTCCACACACGGGGTAGGGTGGGCGGTCGAATTTGGTATAACTGGGTGTCTTTCTCCGAGAGAAAGGCATTTTAATTATAAATTGTTTGGATCCGATGTGTAGTTTTCGAGTTATTTGAGTGTCTTCAGATGAATTGAACCATTGTATAAGGCAATGTTCAAAATGGTTCAAATGGCTCTGAGCACTATGGGACTCAACTTCTGAGGTCATTAGTCCCCTAGAACTTAGAACTAGTTAAACCTAACTAACCTAAGTACAGCACACACGTCCATGCCCGAGGTAGGATTCGAACCTGCGACCGTAGCGGTCTCGCGGTTCCAGACTGCAGCGCCTAGAACCGCACGGCCACTTCGGCCGGCTAAGGCAATGTCTTATGTGGGAAATACCAGGTGTGTTGTCATATGTGCCTTTTACCCTTTTCTGAATTTTAAACTGTTCTCCTGTTTTGTTTATGGAGGAAATTATCGGAGGAAGTTACTAGAAGCCATTTGGAAGAAAGATTAGGGTGTAAGTTTCGTCGATATTGAGGTCATTAGTGACAGAGCACAAGCTCTGATTGTTTTCGAGGAGGGGAAGGAAGTCGGCTGCGCTCTTTCATAGGAATCATCCCGGCGTTTGCCTGGAGCGATTTAGGAAATCACGCAAAACCCAAATCTGGATGGTCGGACGCGGATTTGAACCGTCGTCCTTCTGAATGACAGTCCAGTGTACTTATCATTGCGCCACCTGGCTCGGTGAAAACGAGTTGGAACAGTGACTGTTGACCGTGCTTGTTTTCCTGTTCTGTGGTTCGATGTGAGAGCCCTTTGGAAGCAGTACATTTGTTAGTAGTATAGGAGTAATGACAATTTTAACCTGTCTCGCTTGTCAAACGGATGCTGGCGGACCTTTATTTAAAATGATTTATTAGTCTAGTGCTGCACAAGAAGCTTCAGGGCCCGGCAATAACTGTTTCCGAATAAGGCTGTTAGCTTTTGTCTCGGCATCTTCTGTCGACATTTGTTAAATGATTTTTATGAGATTTCGCCACACTGGGTATGCACTGGTTCACTCTCCATTGCTGATGACGGCAATGGGGGATGAACTTTTCGCAGTGCTGGCCACTCGTGTTGCCGAAACGCCAGAAACATCGTCGTACTAACGTTGGCCGAAATTCCGGGGCAAAATTGAACATGCGGTAAGTCGTCAAGTGCCTACGAAAGCCTCAAAATTTTGTTTCTGAGTGGCCGGCCGCTGTGGTCGAGCGGTTCAAGGCGCTTCAGTACGGAACCACGCGGCTGCTATGGTCCCAGGTTCTAATCCTGCCTCGGTCATGGATGTATTTGATGTCCTTAGGTTAGTTAGTTTTAAGTAGTTCTAAGTCTAGGGGACTGATGATCTCAGATGGCTTAGAGCCATTTGCACCATTTTGTTTCTGAGTAAGTCTGCGGAGCAGTACGTAGCGTACCTTGTCTCGCGCGCCGTACACCTCAGAGTGCGAGTGGATTGTGACCGGGACTGCCAGTGGGACCCTGCGAGAGGCCAACACAGCTCCGAGGACGAGTCGGAACGTAAGTTTCAGCTTCCCTCGTCACATCGGGAAGCAGCTCCATTAGCGTTCACAACCCACGTAATTTCCTGTGATACAGACTAAACGATGCACCAGGCATGGGAGATAACAGTTTCTAACCAATCCTTGCACGAAAACTAATTCATGTCTGTCAGTAAACGTGGATGCCGCTGCTCAAGTTTACCACCTTGGCATGTGACCCAAGATATTTTCTGTGAGTTCACAGATGGAAAATATTCAGCTCAGTTTCGATGTGTGCGTCCTCCTGAGACCCTGTTCCTCAGGTTTAGCCATCACGGTTTTAGTTTGATGAATGTGAGAATTGGGAGAAGTGGTAAAGTTACGGTCCTCTTCTCAGATGATGGCCATGCGGAAAAACACAGTTTTCTGGCACATCGATGTAACTATTTGCACTCGTGGTACTTGTCATATCAAAGGAAGAAGGCAAGCTACTGTATTGATACTGGACTCCGAAGTAGCTCGTCCAAGTTCTGATGATGAAAGGTCACGGCAACTGGAAAGTGCGAGGAAACAGAGTGTACTACTGACGGCAAATAAAGCACAACACTGAAGGCGGTCATTTACAGTTCCGTGTGAGCTGACTAGCGGTCGCCAGCCGGCAAGTGTTGCGTTGCTCGCGTTGTTTAGTGCAGGAGAGCGTAAGAATCTCTTCCTACCCACATGACCTCCAAGGGAGTCTCATTTGAGGCTTGGAAGCGCAAACTTGTCTCTACAGCTGAAATGCAAGGCGGGAAATCTATAATATGTTTCATAAACTTTGCATCTAAACATAATAAGTAAAAAAAAAAAAAGAAGCAGTAGGGTCATTGGTTCATTCAAATGCGCTGAATGTACCAACAGAGAAGCTAAATTTGCCAATGTTTTTCACCATTTAGATTGTTCCTCGAGAGACTATGTGTAAGCACGATGGTGAACTCTGAATGTTGCACTTAGGTAATACGGGTAGGTACTAAAATTGTAACGCCATGGAGGACAGAAAATAACGACTGTTTACTTATTGGGCATATACAGTATAATGCGAAGAATAAATGATTAAATTCGTAGGTGATTTATAGGTATAGAGGGTGCGACATTCAGTACAGAGAGCTGTCGCCCCTGGGCATAGAGTCGAACAGAGTTTGAATGACAGATAGGGGTGCATCATTCCACGCAGCTTCAACTCTATGCCAAATGTAGTGGCTGGCTAGCGAGGCCGTGCTAGTCTGTCAGCCACCCATGATCAGCTCTACACCAACATCGATTCTCTGCACATCACACTTACGTGTCTGGCAGAGGATCCATCGAACCGCCATCATAATAATTCTCTGTTATTCCACTGTCGAGGAACACGCGGAAAAAACGAACACCTGTATCTTACCGCGCGAGTTCTGATTTCCCGTTTTTTTTGGGGGGGGGGGGGGGGGGGAAATTTGTGGTAATGTCTTACCGGACCAAACTTCCAAGGTCATCGGTCCATAAGCTTACACACTATTTAATCTAACTTAAAGTAACTTACGCTATGGACAACACGCACACCCATGCCCGAAGGAGGACTCGAATTTCCGACGGGGGGAGCCGCGCGGACAACAAGACGCCTTAGGCCGACTCGCTTTTACTTATTTCTCGATAATACAAAACATGCTGCTCGTCGCTGGGCTTTCTCGATGTACTCCGTTAGTCCTGTCTGGCACAGCAGTACTCCAAAAGAGGACGAACAAGCGTAGTGCAGGCAGTCTCTTTAGTAGATATCTTGCATCTCCTAAGCGTTCTGTCAATAAAATGCAGTGTTCGGTTCGCCTTCCCCCACAACATTTTCTATGTGTTCTTTCGAATTTAAGTTGTTCGTAGTTGCAATTACTAGATATTTATTTGAATTTACGGCCTTTAAATTCGTTTGATTTATCGTGTAACCGAAGTTTGACGGATTCCTTTTAGTACTCGTGTGGATGACCTCACACTTTTCATTATCTAGGGTCAATTGCCAATTTTTGCACCATACGGATATCTTTTCTAAATCGTTTTGCAATTTGTTTTGATCTTCTGATGACTTAACTAGACGATAAACGGCAACACCATCTGCAAAAAACCTAAGAGGGATGCTCAGATTGTCTCTTAAAGCGTTTATATAGATAAGGAACATCAGAGGGCCTATTCGTATACCTCGGGGAACGCCAGAAATGACTTCTGTTTTACTCGATGACTTTCTGTCAGTTGCTACAAACTGTGACCTCTCTGACAGGAAATGACGAGTCCGGTCGCATAACTGAGAGGATATCCCCTAAGCACGAAGTTTGATTACATATGCGTGAGAGACCTGGCCAACGTGCTAGCCAGGACAACAGCCGAGCTCCGTCTGTTTCGAGTTCAGCCAGGACACCACAGGCGGAATTGTATTGCATCGCAGAGCTCTCGAAGAAGCTACACTCCCACCGGCCTTAACACGTCAGGACGGTAACACCCGCTATCCGAATTACCGGGTACGCTAACTAGGAGTGATTATGTTGTGTACCCAGTGACGTCTCACACCATCACACCAGCTGCTGAGCCAGTGAGACCGTAAGACGATGACGAATACAATCTGAGAGCGTTTTATCTTCGGAACCACCACCCACTGATCCGTTCATAGTGATGCTGTACGCGAACCGGTTGTCGCGTGGAAAGACGGCGTGACACCACACCTGTATCCAGTGCTGACACTGGGCGCACCGCTGTCAAAAAAGTGGTTCAAATGGCTCCGGGCAAGATGGGACTTAACATCTGAGGTCATCAGTCCCCTAGAACTTAGAACTACTTAAACCTAACTAACCTAAGGACAACACACACAACCATGCCCGAGGCAGGATTCCAACCTGCGACCGTAGCAGTCGCGCGGTTCCGGAATGGAGCGCCTAGAACCGCTCGGCCACCGCGGCCGGCGCACCGCTGTCAGAGAGCCACTCTCTGCTGCCGTATCAAGGGAAGTCGCACTTTCCGTGTGGACACATGTCTTGCTGAAAACAAGGCCATTACGTGACTTAAAGTACGTGACCTGGCTGTACTATCCTGCACTGCCGAGTGCGCAGTATGTCTGTTCTCTCGGGCGGTAGTGGCGCGAGACACCGACTTCCTGCATGGCGTCGGATGTGGCCTTCGTGTAGTCGTCGATTCCATATTCGGATGAGGGTCGCGGAATCGCTACCGACGTGAGCAGCGATACCGTGTGGAACCGTAAACCGCACTCTCGATAGGCCACGATGCTACCGCTGCCAAATTCCTACACGCGCTGGTTTTCGTTTCTTCTCCTTACAAGACCAATTACACCACATTCTCACTACCGACATTCAAATGCGATTCCCAATGATACAGTCACTCCGTTATCTTTACTTATATACAGATTGTAAATGGCATTTCTGCTGTCTGTGGGGTTGCACTGATATGCTACTCGATTTACATATTCTGTAAGTTTTCCTACCTTCGTTACGTTCCGTCAGCCCACAAAAATTTATTATAATTCAAATAGCCAGGAGGAGTAGAGTACTGAAATGAAATATTGCTCTTCTCAGAGGTAGTTTATTACAAATCCCACCCGTGCATTCACAGAATTAGCATACAAACAAACAAACAAAAATACCGCGAAACAAAACACACTGTGATAGATGATGTCGATGGCTGGAAAAGTTATTAAAGGGAAAGGGGGTTCAAGCTAAAACGATGCCTGACTCCCTCGGGATAATAGCAGCAACGCTTTCTGACTATATGTGAGATACTGACCGACATTCTGAACCGCTAGCTGAACGTCGATACGACACAGGTTGGCTGAAATACAGGGATACAATTCAGATGGACTCACTGCAGCGAAGACTAAAACCTCAGACTAAGATTGCTGACATGCCCGTGCTGCCGAAATGCTCACCACTGAATCGCCCAACAGGTGATTTGGAGACTGGCCGTTGTTGCGCAACTGCAAATGCCGCGGCCGGCGTACCCTTGCGCCGAGAAGTGCAGAGAATCGCCCGCATCTCGTGGTCGTGCGGTAGCGTTCTCGCTTCCCACGCCCGGGTTCCCGGGTTCGATTCGCGGCGGGGTCAGGGATTTTCTCTGCCTCGTGATGGCTGGGTGTTGTGTGCTGTCCTTAGGTTAGTTAGGTTTAATTAGTTTCTAAGTTCTAGGCGACTGATGACCTCAGCAGTTGAGTCGCATAGTGCTCAGAGCCAGCCAGCAGAGAATCGCCACTGGCGCGCCGAAAAGACCAACACTGTCCCCTGTCGCGCTTCTCCGCCAAAATGCCGAACGTACAGTGTACCTCGGCCGAACTGCCCAGATTATCCTCGACAATGGAGATCCACCGAATGCCTCGAAAATCTCTCCTCTCTTCCCTCTTCGACACCAATTCCTCGTGGATTAGGCCGGCCTGAGTGGCCGAGCGGTTCTAGGCGCTACAGTCTGGAACCGCGCGACCGCTACGGTCGCAGGTTTGAATCCTGCTTCGGGCATGATTATGTGTGATGTCCTTAGGTTGGTTACGTTTAATTAGTTCTAAGTTCTAGAGGACTGATTACCTTAGAAGTTAAGTCCCATAGTACTCAGAGCCATTTAAGCCTCGTGGAGTAGTCAAAATTATCCTCTCCAATTGCCAAGCTGCTAGCACAAATTGCGTCAATGTCGTACTTATAACACCGCCCCGGAACTGCCACCTAGACACAGCGTAGCTGCATTCCTTCAATGAGAAAGTTTGCCGCCAAAATCTATGCTCTCCCCTACTAAACTTGGCACCAGACAATGCGGCGGACACGGCTCTGCTTCCCAGAATAAATCATAAAACTCTGTCGGTCACCCACCCAAGGTGGACAATATGCCTCTGGAATGCAGGCCACTGGCCATTGTCCCCCTGAAGACCGGGCCGACTTTATGACGAGATGCCATCGTCTGTGCTCACAAGCAAAGCGGTCACGCTTTTGTAGAAAGCCTGGATGCTTTCCTGGAGACGCCTAGGCTCTTTCTTCCACTTCTGCAGCTTTGGCCACGTCTCACTGCCGTCCTCAGCGACACAGAAAAATATCTAGTGCCACAACTATTATCGCTAGCGGCAAAGAAGCTCCATCATTCCCCATCATAACTATAATTACTCGTCCTGATGGCTCGCTACGTAGCTGAGGTGGCTGCAATGCCTATGCAGGGACTACGTAATTAACAAGCGGTGAAAGATGGTCGCCACCTTTCAATTGAAGCACGTACTACACTTCAAGAAAATTTGACGTTTATTATATGCAGCCTTCACGGTGTTGCTTTTTTAATGAGCAGCAGTGTATTTCGCAAAGAATTGATCCAGGTCTGCAGCTCAACTTTTCCTTCGCCTATAGAGGTCTAATTTGTTGTGTCGACTTCATACACAATGGTATGGAGAAGTGGTTTACAGGTTGGTGTAGCAACTGTCGTCATAGGAAACCTGGACAGGAGCAGAAATGATTAGCGAACAAGATAACACAGCAAACAGAAGATTTAGTTTAGTTGTATTTCTCCAAACTTACGTAGACTTCTTACAAGTACTCTGCAAGAAACATTGTCGCTATCACAGTGTCAATAAGGATCAAGAACGAACAAAGGTGTGTTAGCGTAGTGGCTGCAAGTGTAAGGGGCACTGAGCGGCTGTTGCCAGCCGTCCTATACTGCGGCGGCAAAGGCCACCCATACTACATAGCTGCTGGGGGATGGCACAGAGGACGCACACCATTGGTTCTGCCAGGTCCCACGCACCCTCCAAAGGCGTCACACGAGAATCTGCCATTACGTTACTAAACTTCATACGCCATGGGGTGGTATCAGTTTGTGACACCACATAATTGTGTTACATTGTGGGATCCCACGTCTCACCAAGCCTAGAGAAACTTAGACCCTGGTATGGACGAGATTCTGCGACGCTACATAGGAAGAAAAGGAGAAACGGACTGTTACAGAGTCTTCCACAAGTCAAACAAATCTGTGACCATTCAGGCTTTCGTTCATGGAGGAAGTTTCTCTGAAGCAATCCTTTTATGGTTCCCTGCACCTAAGAACTATGTAGGCAGCATACGTGTTTTCTAAGGCGCTGCAGTCATGGACTGTGCGGCTGGTCCCGGAGGAGGTTCGAGTCCTCCCTGGGGCATGGGTGTGTGTGTTTGTCCTTAGGATAATTTAGGTTAAGTAGTGTGTAAGCTTAGGGACTGATGACCTTAGCAGTTAAGTCCCATAAGATTTCACACACATTTGAACATTTGCACATATGTGTTTTGTATGGAATCTCCAGCATGCTAGCAATGAATCGAAGCCTCTCCTTTGTCTCTTCTACTACTAAGTGTTATTACTCGTAACACTTCACATTACCCCAAGCCCTGTAACTCCAAGGTATTTGTAAGATATCATTAATATATGTATCGTTCAACGTTTACTCACCAGACGCTTGCTTTTTTGATTATCGTGAAATGGGCCACTTTATTACCATTTGTTCAAATGGTGCAAATGGCTCTGAGCACTATGGGACTTAACAGCTGTGGTCATCAGTCCCCTAGAACTTAGAACTACTTAAACCTAACTAACCTAAGAACAACGCACACATCCATGCCCGAGGCAGGATTCGAACCTGCGACCGTAGCAGTCGCGCGGTTCCAGACTGAAGCGCCTAGAACCGATCACCTCTGGTTCGCATACTCGCAGCCGATACATTTCTGACGCTCTATGACCTGTGGCTGTGCCCCATCTTCGCCTGCACTGTGGCATTATCTTTCAACAAAGTGTTAGCAGTTCGTGGTCTTGTGGTTACAGTTGCTGACTCTCGATAACAAGACCACGCTTCTATAAGCGCACAGTTCCGGAATTTTCTCCGCTTGAGCCTGAGTATGTGTGTTGCCATCCTCATTTTATCGTCACCACACTCAAGTCGCCGACTTGGCATCATATAAAAAGACGTATCAGGCAACTGAACTCCTCGACATAGAGCTCTCGGCCAAAAATGAGACAAGGACTATAATTTTTTTTTCAATAACTTAACACACAAGATCGTGTTGTCCTGATCCCACCTCGATACTGACCAATGTGTTCAGCAGATCTCTCATTGACTGAAAACAACTACATCTACATCTACATCCATACTACGCAAGCCACCTGACGGTGTGTGGTACTTCGACTACCTCTATTGGTTCTCCCTTCTACTCCAATCTCGTATTGTTCGTGGAAAGAAAGACTGTCGGTATGCCTCTGTGTGGGCTCTAATATCTTCGATTTTATCCTCATGGTCTCTTCGCGAGGGAGCAGTATACTGCTTGAGTCCTCGGTGAATGTATGTTCTCGAAACTTCAACAAAAGCCCGTTCCGAGCTACTGAGCGTCTCTCTTGCAGAGTCTTCCACTGGAGTTTATCTATCATCTCCATAATGTTTTCGCGATCAGTAAATGATCCTGTAACTAAGCGCGCTGCTCTCCGTTGAATCTTCTCTATCTCTTCTATGAACCCTATCTGGTACGGATCCCACACCGGTGAGCAGTATTCAAGCAGTGGGCGAACAAGTGTTCTATAACCTACTTCCTTTGTTTTCGTACTGCATTTCCTTAGGATTCTTCCAATGAATCTCAGTCTGGAATCTGCTTTGCCGACGATTAATTTTATTCGGTCATTCCATTTTAAATCACTCCTAATGCCTACTCCCATATAATTTATGGAATTAATTGCTTCCACTTGCTGACCAGCTATATGGTCGCTAAATGATAAAGGATGTTTCTTTCTATGTATTCGCAGCACATTACACTTGTCTACATTGAGATTCAATTGTCATTCCCTGCACCACGCGTCAACTCGTTGCAGATCCTCCTGCATTTCAGTACAATTGTCCATTGTTACAACCTCTCGATATACTACAGCATCATCTGCAAAAAGCCTCAGTGAACTTCCGATGTTATCCACAAGGTCATTTACGTATATTGTGAATAGCAACGGTCCTACGACACTCCCCTGCGGCACACCTGAAATCACTCTTACTTCGGAAGACTTCTCTCCTTTGAGAATGACATGCTGCGTTCTGTTATCTAGGAACTCTTCAATCCAATCACACAATTGGTCTGATAGTCCATATGCTCTTACTTTGTTCATTAAACGACTGTGGGTTGACAAGAAACTGGCTCGCCACCATTAGCGAGCCGTGTCGACTGATGAACTCAGTTATATAGCTGAAGGAGCATCTCTCGTCAAAGCTCAGTTCGGGTGGTTGCCCACATACCTTGGAAGTGTAGTTACTGCCTACTTTCGCAGTGTTATTACTGCCCCTGGTGGCAGGCATACCTAGTAAATTTCTTACCCGTATATCCCCATAACATCTAAAAACCGAATCGCTTATTCTTCCGACTATACTGAGTACACACGATATAAGTAAAATTTCGTTTCCTGCTATCGTTCCTAATGTTGCATTTTTAGCGGCCACCAAGGTATTTTGAAGAGGTAGAAATACTGAATCCGTACGTTTTTCTCTTTTTCGAGTAAAGTTTTGTGCAGGTCGTATTACTGGGCACCACACGGAAGCCTCAAGGATGTACGTAGAATCTCGTCCTCCAGGTAGCACGCCAAAACAGCTAGATAAGCGCGATGCTTGACGCCTGTGGCTTCGGCGTCAGCCGTGCGATGGAGTACGGAGTGCCGATACGGCGCTCCGCTGAGAACAACGCGTGCCTCCGTTGTGGCTGATACCTGCGATGAACAAAGGTTCAATTAGCAGCGACAGCGCTCGCCGTGGTACCTCGTGGAGGGCGCGGACAATGGCGGCCCGTGGCGGGGAGGCAGTCAGGCAGCTGCCCGCACCCTCGCCCTCCCATTGGCTGGCACGCCGGGGGGAGGAGCTCGCCACCCTAGCCCCAGCTTCGTGTTCCCCTCGCCATTACCCTAATTACCGGTCAGCTCTAAGCTCTGCAGCCACCACTAGACTGCACTGCACTGCAATCCGCTAGGCTTTCTGAAAATAGTGTTGGAAATGTGTTTGTACTACAGGATACAATACAAAAACCCTACCTCATTATCCACTAGTCCTCACATCTACATCTACATTTATACTCCGCAAGCCACCCAACGGTGTGTAGCGCAGGGCACTTTACGTGCCACGGTCATTACCTCCCTTTTCTGTTCCAGTCGCGTATGGTTCGCGGGAAGAAGGACTGTCTGAAAGCCTCCGTACGCGCTCGAATCTCTCTAATTTTACATTCTTGATCTCCTCGGGAGGTATAAGTAGGGGAAAACAATATATTCGATACCTCATCCAGAAACGCACCCTCTCGAAATCTGGACAGCAAGTTACACCGCGATGCAGAGCGCCTCTCTTGAAGAGTCTGCCACTTCAATTAGCTAAACATCTCCGTAACGCTATCACGCTTACCAAATAACACTGTGACGAAACGCGCCGCTCTTCTTGGGATCTTCTCTATCTCCTATGTCAACCCGACCTGGTACGGATCCCACACTGATGAGCAATACTCAAGTATAGTTCGAACGAGTGTTTTGTAAGTCACCTCCTTTGTTGATGAACTAAATTTTCTAAGGATTCTCCCACTGAATCTCAACCTGGCACCCGCCTTATCAACAATTAATTTTATATAATCATTCCACTTCAAATCGTTCCGTTCGCATACTCCCAGATATTTTACAGAAGTAACTGCTATCAGTGCTTGTTCTGCTATCATATAAGCATACAATAAAGGACCCTTCTTTCTATGTATTCGCAATGCATTACATTTATCTATCATTCGCTGCAATTTTCTAATGCTACAACTTCTCTGTATACTACAGCATCATCCGCGAAAAGCCGCATGGAACTTCCGACACTATCTACTAGGTCATTTATATGTATTGTGAAAAGCAATGGTTCCATGACACTCCCTGTGGCACGCCAGAGAATACTTTAACGTCTGTAGACGTCTCTCCATTGAGAACAACATGCTGTGTTCTGTTTGCTAAAACCTCTTCAATCCAGCCACACAGCTGGTCTGATATTCCGTAGGCTCTTACTTTGTTTATCAGGCGACAGTGCGGAACTGTATCGAACGCCTTCCGGAAGTCAAGGAAAATGGCATCTACCTGGGAGCCTGTATCTAATATTTTCTGGAACAAAAGGAGGAGATATACAAGGAGATTGCATGTCAACAAAAGTCTCCTCAGAAGCTGTAGAGCAGGGAATCAGAAAAAATGAAACAGGGAGAGGAATACGTGTTATTGCAACACACCATTGTTGTTGTTGTATTGTTGTTGTTGTCGCTTGCAGTCTGAAGACTAGTTTGATGGAAATCCCTACACTAGTTTACCCACTGCAAAACTTCTCCTTCTCTGTGAAACTATTACGACCAACATCCATTTTCAGCTGCTTACTGTATTCAAACCTCAGTCTCCTCCAACAATGTTGCCCCCACACCTTCCACTTTTACCACATTAACTTCTCCCTCATGTCTCACGATGTTTCCTATCAACTGGTCTCTTCTTTTTGGCAAGTTGTGCTACAGATTTCTTTCCTTCACAATCCGATTCACTTTGTTTTCCAAAGGCAATATCCTTCTGAGTAATTAGCACTTGGAGATCTGAATGAAGGAGTGTTGCACCTCTGGATAAGATGCCATCAAGCCGTACAATAGAGTTACATGCTCTCAGAAAATGGTGTAGGAACCGAGCTAGCGCAGTGACTGTGCATCGGACGTTAAAAATGGCTCTGAGCACTATGGGACTTAACTTCTGAGGTCATCAGTCCCCTAGAACTTAGAACTACTTAAACCTAACTAACCTAACGACATCACACACATCCATGAGCGAGGCAGGATTCGAACCTGCGATCGTAGCGGTCGCGCGGTTTCAGACTGGTTGTGCAGTTCCTTATAAGCTACACATTCCTGTAGTCAGTACAAAGCTATGCTTGAAGAGGTGTAAATAGAGACGCCACTGGGCAGTGGATGATGGAAAATAGTGGTCTGGAGTGATGAATCACCCTATACTGTGCGTTTATTTGATGGAAGGGTTTGTGTTTGGTGAACGTTACCTAACGTCATGTGTATTGTGTAGTGCCAACAGTGAAGTACGTAGGAAGTGGTGTTACAAGATGGGTAAGTTTTTCGTCCCCTTGGGTTGTGGTCCCCTTGTTCTGTAAAAATCATAATACGGATGAATATGAACACTTTTCATAGCATTCTGTAACGCGTACAGTAGGGGAACAGATCGGGGCCGATGACTGATTTTATCAGCATTAAATGCAGTCTGTCACGAAGTAGTTTCAGTGAGGCAATGGTTTGTATACAACAACATTCCTTAAATGGATTGGCTTGCCGATAGTCCTGAGCTGAACCCAAAGGAACGTTTTTGGGATGAGTTAGATCGTTGATTTCGCTCCGGATTCCAGCTGCCTTTTCCAGTTTTGTCTCTTGAGGAAGAATGTGCTGCTATTCCACCACAAACATTCAGAGACCTCATTGAAAGTTTCCCCAGAAAATTCAAGCCAGTCAAGGGTGGACACATCCCATAGTAGCGTCTACTAATAGGTGTCGACATACTTTTGATCAGATAGTGTAAGGTAAGGTGGTACAATTCTGATATAGGTACAATTCAGATCAACATATGGTTTCGCGCAGTTCTACAGTTGCCAGTGTGCGGCGTTCCAGCGCGTAAGGTTTCTGCAGCTCCTACTTTCTTTGCCCTGAATACACCAGTTTATGCTACAGAGGTATAAATTTTTTCTTGTTGAGAGGTACGTGAAGTTACTTAATTTTAAGTCCTCTTACAAACTGACTACTTTCCATGGGCTTGTAAATTCTATATTAGTGAGGTTAGAGACTTGTTTTCCGTTCTCGTGTATTACGAGACGTCTATAGAGAAAGACTGCGTGACGTGTGCTGTCATCTCTTGGCACAGTTCAGTACTATTGTAAGTAGGCTGTTTAGGTTTTTATGTTGGTAACGTCACGTAGCGCTCTGTATGAAAATCACTGGCTGTGCTGTGTGCAGTCTGTGGCTGGTTGGCATTGTTGGAATATTCTCTATTGTAGTGTTGGGCAGTTGGATGTGAGCAGCGCGTAGCGTTGCACAGTTGGAGATGAGCCGCCAGCAGTGGTGGATGTGGGAGGAGAGATGGCAGAATTTTGAGAGCGGACGATCTGGACGTGTGTCCATCAGAAAGACTCTTGAACATTATTAAGGTAAATACATTGTTTGTTCTCTATCAAAATCTTTCATTTGCTAACTATGCCTATCAGTAGTTACTGCCTTCAGTAGTTAGAATCTTTTATTTAGCTGGCAGTATTGGCGCTCGCTGTATTGCAGTAGTTCGAGTAACGAAGATTTTTGTGAAGTAAGTGATTCATGAAAGGTATAGGTTATTGTTAGTCAGGGCCATTCTTTTGTAGGGATTATTGAAAGTCAGATTGCATTGCGCTAAAAATATTGTGTGTCAGTTTAGTGTTGATCAGAATAAGTAAAGAGAGAAATGTCTGAGTACGTTCAGTTTTGCTCAGCTGTTTGAAAATCAAATAACGTAAGAGGTTTATCAGCACATTAAATCATCAATTTTTCTAAGGGGACGTTGCACTATTTACTCGTGATTTCACTCTTGCCAATAGTACATTTTCGATCAGACAAAAGGTACAATTTCGACAACCTAGTACAATTTCGATCGATGCAGTTCTTTAGCTTAGTCCGTCAAGACTGGTTACTGTAGACATGTTATGAACAATTACTAAAAAATAAATGTTGTACATTTAAATAAATTTCCTCTCGTGAGCTTTTAGAGCAAATCCTTATTTTTTCCTCTTAGATGGCCCGAAAACAAGCAGGAAAGAAAAATCTACAATAAAGGGAGTCTAACTGCATTACATGAGGCAATAAAGAGTGTAATGGATGGATATTTGAACCTTCGAGGTGCAACAGAATTGTATCACATTCCTTTCAGCACTCTTTTTCATGGTAAAGTTACGGCCTGGTTCCATTACGGAGATAAGTGAATAGGGGTACATCAGTGAAGAACTGTTTCTGGTCTGGCTTCGACACTTCAAGGAATGGATAACAAATGGTAGTATTATTGTTCTTATTATTGACAACCATGGCAGCCATATGAGCTTGGATGTTTTAGAATACTGTCGGGAAAATGGGATAGAACTTTTGCCTCCACACAGTACATATGTACGACAGCCATTATTCAGAACTTTCTTCAAGTCTCTAAAGGCTCTATATCACAGAAATGCAACTGAGTGGATTCTTCGTAAGCCCAGTGAAAGCATTAAAAAAGAACATTCTGTACTATTCTCTGTGATGCGTGGAGCGAAACTGCATCCGTTGTGTGGGCAATCAAGGGGTTCCAGTGCACAGGAATAATGCCCTTCTGCAAACACATTGTTCTCGTGGAGAAATTTGCACCTTCAGTGTTATTCGAGGCTCCTGCACCTTCAACCCTCACCAATCAAGCTACTACCAGCATTCTGGACAAAGAGCACATATCTTGAAATATCTAACTGAAGAGCACAGAAAATCCGTAACGCCAGCATCCAGTACCATTTCTCAGCACGATGCTGTCAAGGACTTTTTGCCCACTCCAGAGAAAAAAGTATCGTCTCGGAAAAGGAAAACACGGGCATCAATTCGACTTACTTCAGATGAAAACCTGGAAAACCTCCGCAGCAAGTAAAAAAATTTTAAGACAGAACAAAGAAAGAAACAAGAACAATAAACAGAGCTGTAGTTCCATGAGCAATGATGAAAGAAGTATTAAAAGCTCCAGATCGACAGCAAAGAACGAGAACATTGTGGATTTTGTTCCTTGAATTATTATAGTGCGGAATCATTGGCAAAGGGGGACTGGATTCGCTGCCAAAAATGTAATGCGTAGGTTCCCGAGGGAAAAAGGACTTTTTATGTGGAAGATGTTAATGATCAGAATTGTACCAAAAAAAGATCGCAGTTTACCTAGTGTGATACATTTTCGAACAAATGTACTCAGTTCAGTAACCTTTTCTTGTGCGTAAATCAACACTTGTAATAGTAATATTTATGTCACATATTCATTAAACATCAAAGGAGGAGTGCAGTAATTTAAATTATTTCTGCCCTCAATATGTTTCCTGCTACAGTAGGATTTGACCGAAATGATCTATGGCCAGCCCGATTGATGGCAGATGGATCAAAGTGATTCCTTACTAAATTCGAAGAAGTAAGAAAAGACCGAGACGACGACGTGGTTTAAGATAGGTCTATGAAATATGAAAACATGCAGGGGCGTAGTCGGTGCGTATTGCTTTAGACTAGTTATGGAGAAGTCTTGGCATTGCCTTTATCTAGAAGTGGATATGGAATGGCCGATGACTGTGATGATGATGATGATGATGATGATAACGATGACGTATATGTAAACATTACGCGTCAAACTTCAATACAACCAGGAAGGAACGATTATGATAGGGACAAAGGACGACAGAAGTTGTATCATAAGAGACGGATCAAGAGACGGAGCACTAGTTCGGAGTGAATAAGGAGAGCGAGTAGCACAGTGCCCGTGGTCTTGTATGAGAATCCCTCTCTGCGTTCGCCTATTGTGAAACCGTGGGGAACCCAGTCAGGATAACTGGTGAGGGAACGGAATCCCATTCCTACTAACAGGGCCGGCTGCAGGGGTTTTGCACCCCGTGTGGGGTTTTCAATCACAGCCCCCCACTCGCCCCCCCCCCTTTCCTCCCCAAACACGACCCCTACCACCCTTTGCACTTTCAAACATAGTCAAACATTTTCACAATTCCATTCATACATGACGTCTTATTTTTACGTATCATACTCAGCTACTCATACGCCCTTTAGACCAGAGCCAGGTCTTGGGCAAGAGTCAGTAAAACAGAAATAAAAAGTTTTCAGTATCACACATTTTCAGGTCTAGCTCCAAAATTAATTATGCAACCAAAATTAAGTTACGTCAATCGCAGACTATATAACTGAACTCTGTTGACCTATTCTCGTTCACTAAGCAGAGGCCGTATAATAGGAACAACGGATTTTTTTTTTTAATTAAGCTGACTTCGTTGTTCCACTAGCTAGATTACAATTATATTGACTCGCAAAAATTGTTATTACAACTGCGATCCTCTAAAAATGCTTTGAATTGTGCACCCGCCATACAGCCATTTACTCTGCATTTATAATCTACCTGAGGTTCCTAGTCCTACAACCGAGCGAGGTGGCTCAGTGGTTACACACTGGACTCGCATTCGGGAGGACGACGGTTCAATCCCGTCTCCGGCCATCCTGATTTAGGTTTTCCGTGATTTCCCTAAATCGCTTCAGGCAAATGCCGGGATGGTTCCTTTGAAAGGGCACGGCCGATTTCCTTCCCCATCCTTCCCTCACCCGAGCTTGCGCTCCGTCTCTAATGACCTCGTTGTCGACGGGACGTTAAAACACTAATCTCCTCCTAGTCCTACACGTACCCCTAGTGGAGGTGTATTCGCTGTTGGGTATGAGCCGCCGTCTGTAGAGTAATTGACCTAGGATTAAGCGTTTACATGATCAACTATTAACAATTACCGGATATTCAGGAACAAGCTATACACATGACTGCCTTTCTATACCTACATCTTCATCTACATGGATACTCTGTAAATTGCACTTAAGTGACTGGCAGAGAATTCATTGAACCACCTTCACAATAATTCTCTGTTATTCCAATATCGAACAACGAGTGGAGAAAACGAACACCTGTATCTTTCCGTAAGATCTCTTTTTTCACTTATTTTATTATGATGATCGTTTCACCCTGTGTAGGTCGATATCAGCAAAATATATTCGCTTTCAGAGGTGAAAGTTGGTGATAGAAATTTCGTGAGAAGATATCGCCGCAACGAGAAACGCCTTTTTTTATGATGTCCATCCCAAATCCTGTGTCATGTCAGTGACACTCTCTCCCCTATTCCGCGATAATACAAAACGTGCTGCTGTTCTTTGAACTTTCTCGACTGACTCCGTTGATCCTATCTCGTAAGAATCCCACACCGCGCAGCAGTACTCCAAAAGAGGACGGAAAAGCGTAGTGTAGGCAGTCTCTTTAGTAGATCTGCTACATTTTCTAAGTGTTCTGCCAATAAAACGCAGTCTTAGGTGTGCCTTTTCCACATCATTTCCTAAGTGTTCTTCCCAATTTAACTTGTTCGTAATTGTAATTCCTAGGTATTCAGTTGAATTTACGGCCTTTAGATTTGACTGATTCATAGCGTAACCGAAGTTTAAGGGCTTCCCTTATGCACTCATGTGGATGACCCAACACTTTTCATTATTTAGGGTCAATTTCCAATTTTCCCACCATTCAAATATTTTTCTACATCGTTTTGTAGTTTGTTTTTATCTTCTGATGACTTTCCTAGACGATAAACCTCAGCATCGTCTACAAACAACCTAAGATGGGTGCTCAGATTGTCTCCTAAATCGTTTATACAGATAAGGAACAGCAGAGGACCTATAATACTACCCTGGGGGACGCCAGAAATCTCTTCTGTTTTACTCGATGACTTTCCGTCAGTTACTACGAACTGTGACCTCCCTGACAGGAAATCACGAATCCAGTCGCGTAACTGCGACGATATACCATAAGTGTGCAATTTCACTACAAGCCGTTTGTGTGGTACAGTGCCAAAAGCCCTTTGGAAATCTAGAAATACTGAATCCGTTTGAAATCCCTTGTCAATAGCATTCGACACTTTGTGTGTGCAAAGAGCGAGTTGTGCTCCACAAAAGCGCTGTTTTCTAAATCCGTGTCGACTGTGTGTCAATAGACCGTTCTCATCGAGATAATTCATAATGTTTGAACACAATATATGTTCTAAAATCCTGCTGCATATCGACGTTAATGATGTGGGCCTGTAATTTAGTGGATTACCCCTACTACCTTTCCTGAATATTGGTGTGACCTGTGCAACTTCCCAGTCTTTCAGTACAGATGTTTCGTCCAACGAGTGGTTGTATAAGATTGGTAAGTACGGATCTGTTGATCAGCATATTCTGAAATGAACCTAATTGATATACAGACTGGAACAGAAGACTTGCTTTTATTAAGCGATTTATGTTTCAATACCACTCCTAGGATATCTACTTCTAATTACTCGTGTTGGCAGCTGTTCTTGATTCGAATTCTAGAATATTTACTTCGTCTTCTTTGGTGAAGTAATTTCGAAAACCTATGTTTAGTAACTCTGCTTTCGCAGCACTGTCGTCGATAGTGCTTCCATTTCTATAGCGCAGAGATGACATTGTGTCTTGCCTCTGGCATACTTTACACACTATCAGATTCTCTTTGGATTTTCTGCCAAATTTCGAGACAAAGTTTCGTTGTGGAAACTGTCATAAGCATCTCGCAATGACGTCCGCACTAAATTTAGATTTTCTGTAAAAGATCGCCAATCTTAGAGATTTTGCGTTCGTTTGAATCTGGCATGATTTTTTCGTTGTTTCTGCGACAGTGTTCTGACCTGTTTTGTGTAACAAGCGGTATCAGCTCCGTCGTTTGTTAATATATTTGGTATAAATCTCTCAACTGCTATCCATACTGTTTCTTTGAATTCAAGCCACATCTGGCCAATCTTACATTATTAACTTGAAAGGAGTGGAGATTGCCCCTCAGGAACACGTCAAGTGATTTTTGTTTGCTTTTTTTTAAATATATAAATTTTTCGTTTATTTTTGGAGGATTTGGGGGTTACAATATTCAGTCTCGCTACGACAACCTTGTATTCACTATTCCCTGTATCCGTTTTCATGCTCGTCATTACCTCTGGATTATGTGTTGCCAAGAGGTCAAGTGTGTTTTCATAAATGTTTACTATTTGCATGGGCTCATGAACTAACTGTTAGAAATCGTTTTCAGTGAACCGGTTTAGAACAATTTTGGAAGATGCATTATTCACATCTCCGGATTTAAACATGTACGAGAGTTGGAACTTATTTATTCAAAACCGATACAAAAGAGTTACACATATTACTGTCCTTCAAAATAGTGATCAGCGTTGTATAGAACCCGTTGAAAGCGATGTGGAAGGCGTAGTATACCATTAGCAGAGCCTGTTCTGTTGGTGGTGCGAATGGTGCGGGCTACTGCCTGTCGAATCTCTGGAACAGTTCTGAAGCGAATGCCATGAAGTGGTTCCTTCATCTTCGGAATCAAATCAAAGTCACAAAGACTTAAGTCCGGGGAGTATGGAGAATGGTACAGTACTTCACAGTCCCATAGACCGAACAGAGCAGCCACAGCTTGCTCTGTATGCGTCCACGCATTGTCGTGCAAAATGATGGGTGGGTTGCGCAGAAAGTGTCGGCGCTTCTTTCGCAAAGCTGGTCTCAGGCGATGCTCCACGAACGAACAGTAATATTGCGCATTGACGGTCTACCATGGAGGAACGCAATGCGCTAGGATAACACCATCACAGTCGGACACAAGAATCACCGTAACTTTAGAGCGCTCCATTCGCACCACCAACAAAACAGGCTCTCCTAACGGTATACTACGCTTTCCACATCGCTGGCAACGGGTTCTACACAACGCTGGTGACTACTATGAAGGTCATTAACAGGGACAAACATGTAACTCTTTCGTATCGGTTGTGAATAAATAGTTGCCAGTGACTTAAGTTCCAACCCTCGTATTTCCGCCAACATATCGAGGGTAAATTAAAGTTATCACCAACTATAATTGTATGAGTCGGGCTCCAGGAACACTCTTCTGAGTTTAAACACTTCCGCTGGCCGCGAAACTCCCCAGACATGAACATTATTGAGCATATCTGGGATGCCTTGCAACGTGCAGTCCAGAAGAGATCTCCACCCCTTCGTATTTTTACGGATTTATGGACATCCCTGCAGGATTCATGATGTCACTTACCTCCAGCACCGCTTCAGACATTAGTCGAGTCCATGCCACGCCGTGCTGCGGCACTTCTGAGTGCTCTCGGAGGCCCCACATGAAATTAGGCTGATTCTCCAGTTTCTTGAGCTCTTCAGAGCATTATTTCATTCCGGCCGCCAAGAATGGCCTTTGCCCATACCAACTCACAGGAACTATCTATTTCAATTTCGAGACAAGATAAACTACTTCTAACAGCAACAACTGTGTTTCGGAACACCGTTAGGTTTTTCGCAAAAACTTCAGCTGAACTTATCTCCGGCTTTAACCAGCTTCCAGTGCCTATAACGATTTGAACATCACTGCTTTCTATTAGCGCTTGGAGCTCAAGTACTTTCCTAACACAGCTATGACAATTTACAACTGTTACACCAATGGTTCCTGCATCTACGTTCTTCCTGTGTTCAGCCTGCACCGTTTGATACTGAAGCCCTTTCTGTGTTGTCCCGATACCCTCTATCCTAAAAAACCGCACAGTCCACAGCACACATCCTCTGCTACCCGTCGTGTGACGAGGGTCTCCCGTCGGGTAGACCGTTCGCCTGGTGCAAGTCTTTCGATTTGACGCCACTTTGGCGACTTCCGCGTCGATGGGGATGAAATGATGATGATTAGGACAACACAACACCCAGTCCCTGAGCGGAGAAAATCTCCGACCCAGCCGGGAATCGAACCAAGGCCCTTTGGATTGACAGACTGTCGCGCTGACCACTCAGCTACCGGGGGCGGACTCTGCTACCCGTGTAGCCGCTTCTTGCGTGTAGTGGACTCCTGACCTATTCAGCTAATCCGAAACCCAACCACCCTACGGCGCAAGTTCAGGAATCTGCAACGTACAAGACTGCAGAATCATCTGAGCCTCTGATTCAGACCCTCCAGTCGGCTTTTTACCAGAGGTTCGCAATCGGTCGTGTCGACTATGCTGCAAATGGTGAGCTCTGCTTTCATCTCGTAAGCAAGATTGGCAGTCTTTACGATTTCTGTTAGTCACCAATGTGAGCCACCACCTGCAGCTGGCTGCACCCTGTGCTCCTCATGCCATCCAGAAGGACCCTTTCCACATCTGGAATGACTAAACTCCATATGAATACGGAGTGCACATTGGCTTTATTCCCCTCCTTGGAAGTCATGTCCCTAAGGGGCCTCATAAAGCACCTAACACCAATAACCACCAATAACCCACCATCTGTGGTTGCCTGGATCTTGCAGGCTGATAGGTTCCAACTAAATAGGAAAAGCGGCTGCATCTAGCTGAGAGACAGTGTCAGCTACAGGCAGCACCTGAAACCTTTTTGTCAGACTAACCAGGAAGGCTTTACGTGCGGCACCCTGGAAGTCTTTCGCCGCCTGCCACGCCCCAAGGCGACCTTCCACTGGACCACGGGCGAGGTGTCAACCTCAGTGCGAACAGTAACTGGGCTGGTCATCGGTGTGGACTAACTGGCAGACTCAGACGTGCTGGACGTCCATTGAATCCACACGGCCGGCCCACAACAGTGATGCCCATCCTCTGCAGCTTCAAGCTGTGTAACCGAAGCGATCACAACCTGGAGTTGAGAGTGAAGTGTCACCAACTTGGCTCGCTGGTATTCACATTCCAGTGCTGTAGATGGATTTTAATATTTATTTTTTTGTTTGTTATCACCTGGATTTTGTATGGATCTTCTGTAGGAAATATATTCGATGATCAAAAGTATCTGGACATACCTATGTAATGCGGAATTGGTCGCTCAATGCCACGATAGGTGCACCCTTCAGTATAAAGGAGGCGGGGAGTATTGTGTTGTCAGTAGAGAAGTAGTAACGGCAGAATGTGCCTGTCAGGAGAGCTCAGCGACTTCGTAAGTGGATTAATCTGTGGATGCCACCTGAACAACAAATCCATCAGGATCAATTCAACCCACCTACAGTTGCCCAAGTCGACTGCTGATGATCCGACTGTGAAGTGGATAAGCGAAGAAACAACCAGAGCTAAACCAAAAACATCAGCTAAACCAAAACCAGGCAGACTTCATGTCCTCACAGACACGGACCATCGAACACTGTGGAGAGGTTTTGTAAAAATCTAGCATGAAATCAGAGGAAAAAGTCACTTGCGTGATACTGTGCGTAGGGAGCTTAAAAAAATGTGCAACGATCGAACAGCTCCTCGTAAGCAACGCGTTCCTCCATGCAGTGCTAAGCGACGGTGGACTAGTGGATGACTGGAAGTGAGTCATTTGGCTTTATGAATCACGCTATACCGTGTGGCAGTTCGAAGGAAGGGTTCGAGTTTGGCGAATGCCTGGAGAACGTTACCGGCCATCATGTGTAATGCCAACAGCGAAGTATGGAAGCAGTACCAGTATGGTAAGGGAGTGCCTTTAGTGCTTTGGGTGTGGTCCCTTTATTCACCTGCAACGGCGTTTTACAGCATTGTGTACTGCGTACAGTAGAGTAATGGCTCAGAGACGATGTTTGTTTATATCAGCATGACGCTGAACTCTGTCACAAAGCAGCATTTGCATTAGTCGACCACAATATTATTGCTCTTGTGAGTGAGGGCGCTCCGGTTGGCTTATCGTGAGTTTATATCGTGATATTTCACGAAGGCAGGCTGAACCACTTGATAATATACTCTGATAAGACAAAACATTACGACCATTGCCAACTGAGACGTTGGATGCCACCTGGTGGCGCTGCAGGCACGTGACGCGGTAACAAATGTATGTAAGAGGAGCAGACATGGACGGGGAGTCACCCATGTGAAGATATGGGCTGCATATGGGGAGATCCATTGAGACAAGCGACTCTGACAACGGTGTCTCGAGTATCTCGAAAACGACGAAGCTCGTCAAATGTCCACGTGCTACTGTCGTGGGCGTCTACGGAAACAGGTAGAAGGACAGTGAAATTAATACTAGGCGCTAAATGTTTAGACGTCCACGACTCTTCACAGAACGTGGTGTTCGGAGGCTTGTCTGCTCTGTAAAGTAGGATACATGGTGATCTGTGACATCTCTGCCGAAAGAGCACAATGCTGATACCCGCACATGTGTTTCGGAGCACACCGTTCATGGTACATTGTTGAACATTGAGCCCCGCAGCAGACCACAAGTTGACCCAACGATGTCGTCAATTACGATTGCAATGGGCACTGGATTCGACCGTCATTGAAACGTGCTAGCTCTTCGGGTAGATCACATTTTTGCTACGCTAAGTCGATGGTCGTCTCCACAGATAGAGGTGAACGGCGGCTCGAAACGTGCAGCGCACCAAGGACGCAGGCTAGTGGGAGTACTATTTACGCTACGGGAGACATTCTCCTGAGCTTGCAAGAGACATGTGATAGTAAAAGAAGGCACGGTGACAGCTGCGAACCACCCGCATACCTTCATGCTTGATGTCTTCCCTGATGACAATGTCATCTTACAGCAATGTTATTGACCGTGTCTCGGAGCGAGAACCAGTTGTTTGAGGAGCATTATAGTGAACTCACGTTGATGTCTCGTTAACCAAATTCGCCTGATGTAAATGTTATGTAACCTACCTGGGTCGCCATCGGGCACCATCACCTTCAACGCAAATCAGCGTCCCGTTATTTACTCGAATTACATGACATGTGCGTACACATCTAATAATGCCACAAACCTACCAAAAAACTGACGGATCCGTGATAACGCAGAGTCTGCGATGTTTTTCGATCCAAAGGCGGCCAAACAAGCTACACTACGTGATCACAAGTATCCCAACACCTGGCTGAAAATGACTTAAAAATTCGTGGCTACCTCCATCGGTAATACTGGAATTCAATATGGTATTGGCCCACCCTTAGCCTTGATGACAGCTTCCACTTTCAATCAGGTGCTGGAAGGTTCCTTTGGTAATGGCAGCCCATTCTTCACGGAGTGTTGCACTGAGGAGAGGTATCGATGTCAGTCGGTGAGGCCTGGCACGAAGTCGGCGTTCCAAAACATCTCATAGGTATTCTATAGGATTCAGGTCAGGACTCTGTGCACGGCAGTCCAATACAGGGATGTTATTGTCGTGTAAGTACTCCACAACAGGCCGTGAATCATGAACAGGTACTCTATCGTGCTGAAAGATGCAATAGCCATCCCCGAATTGCTCTTCAACAGTGGAAGGCAAGGAGATGCTTAAAACATCAATGTAGGCGTGTGCTGTGATATTGCCACGCAAAACAACAGGGGGTGCAAGCCCCCTCCATGAAAAACACGACCACACCATAACAACACCCCCTCCGAATTTTGCTGTATGTACTACACACGGTGGCAGATGACGCTCACCGGGCATTCGCCATACCCTCACCCTGGCGTCGGATCGCCACATTGTGTACCATGATTCGTCACTCCACACAACATTTTTCCACTATCCAGTCGTCCCAATGTTTACGCTCCTTACATCAAGCGAGGAGTCTTTTGGCATTTAACGCCGTGATGTGTGGCTTATGAGCAACCGCTCGACCATGAAATCCTAGTTTTCTCACCTGCCGCCTATCTGTTATAGTACTTACAGTGGATTCTGATGCAGTTTGGAATTCGGTGTGATGGTCTGGACAGATGTCTGCCTATTACACATTACGACCCTCAACTGTCGGCGGTCTCCGTCAGTCAACAGACGAGGTCGGCCTGTACGTTTTTGTGCTGTACGTGTCCCTTCACGTTTCCACTTCACTCTCACATCGGAAAAAGTGGACCTAGGAATGTTTAGGAGTGTGGGAACCTCGCCTACACCCCGACACATGACACCCAATCACCTGACCACGTTCGAAGTCCGTGAGTTCCGCAGAGCACCCCATTCTGCTCTCTCACGATGTCTAATGACTACTGAGGTCGCTGATATGGAGTACCTGGCAGTAGGAGGCAGCACAATGCACCTAATATCAGAATCGTATGTTTTTGGTGGTGTCCGGATACTTTTGATCACATAGTGTATCAAGCACGTGGTCATAATGTTTTGGCACACCTGGGTATGCGGAACTGTATTGAAATAATTCATAGTGCTACCTGCTTTCCTTAATCGTCACTGTACTGTTTATTGTAACGCCACCGTGTGTTTCCCGTAATGGCGACGGGAGGCCATGTGCAGTTATATAGTGGTCGGGTAGTAAGTCAATGGTTTGTGATAACACCATTCCTGAAATGAACTGGTCTGCTCCCGAATGGAACATGTTTGGGATGAGTTAAAACGTGGGGTTCGCTTCAGGCTCCAGCGTCCAACATCACTCCCATCCCCTGGCTCCAGTTTCTACATCTACATCTACGTCTACATTTATACTCCGCAAGCCACCCAGCGGTGTGTGGCGGAGGGCACTTTACGTGTCACGGTCATTACCTCCCTTTTCTGTTCCAGTCGCGTATGGTTCGCGGGAAGAACGCCTGTCTGAAAGCCTCCGTACGCGCTCGAATCTCTCTAATTTTACATTCGTGATCTCCTTGGGAGGTATAAGTAGGGGGAAGCAATATATTCGATACCTCATCCAGAAACGCACCCTCTCGAAACCTGGCGAGCATGCTACACCGCGATGCAGAGCGCCTCTCTTGCAGAGTCTGCCACTTGAGTTTGCTAAACATCTCCGTAACGCTATCACGGTTACCAAATAACCCTGTGACGAAACTCGCCGCTCTTCTTTGGATCTTCTCTATCTCCTCCGTCAACCCGATCTGGTACGGATCCCACACTGATGAGCAATACTCAAGTATAGGTCGAACGAGTGTTTTGTAAGCCACCTCCTTTGTTGATGAACTACATTTTCTAAGGACTCTCCCAATGAATCTCAACCTGGTACCCGCCTTACCAACAATTAATTTTATATGATCATTCCACTTCAAATCGTTCCGTTCGCATACTCCCAGATATTTTACAGAAGTAACTGCTACCAGTGTTTGTTCCGCTATCATATAATCATACAATAAAGGATCCTTCTTTCTATGTATTCGCAATACATTACATTTGTCTATGTTAAGGGTCAGTTGCCACTCCCTGCACCAAGTGCCTATCCGCTGCAGATCTTCCTGCATTTCGCTACAATTTTCTAATGCTGCAACTTCTCTGTACACTACAGCATCATCCGCGAAAAGTCGCATGGAACTTTTGACACTATCTACTAGGTCATTTATATATATTGTGAAAAGCAGTGGTCCCATAACACTCCCCTGTGGCACGCCAGATGTTACTTTAACGTCTGTAGACGTCTCCCCATTGATAACAACATGCTGTGTTCTGTTTGCTAAAAACTCTTCAATCTAGCCACACAGCTGGTCTGATATTCCGTAGGCTCTTACTTTGTTTATCAGGCGCAGTGCGGAACTGTATCGAACGCCTTCCGGAAGTCAAGGAAAATAGCATCTACCTGGGAGCCTGTAGCTAATATTTTCTGGGTCTCATGAACAAATAAAGCGAGTTGGGTCTCACACGATCGCTGTTTCCGGAATCCACGTTGATTCCTACAGAGTAGATTCTGGGTTTCCAATAACGACATGATGCGCGAGCAGAAAACATGTTCTAAAATTCTTACAACAGATCGACGTCAGAGATATAGGTCTATAGTTTTGCGTATCTGCTCGACGACCCTTCTTGAAGACTGGGACTATCTGTGCTCTTTTCCAATCATTTGGAACCTTCCGTTCCTCTAGAGACTTGCGGTACACAGCTGTTAGAAGGGGGGCAAGTTCTTTCGCGTACTCTGTGTAGAATCGAACTGGTATCCCGTCAGGTCCAGTGGACTTTCCTCTGTTGAGTGATTCGAGTTGCTTTTCTATTCCTTGGACACTTATTTCGATGTCAGCCATTTTTACTTTTGTGCCAGTCTTTAGAGAAGGAACTGCAGTGCGGTCTTCCTCTGTGAAACAGCTTTGGAAAAAGGTGTTTAGTATTTCAGCTTTACGCGTGTCATCCTCTGTTTCAATGCCATCATCATCCCGGAGTGTCTGGATATGCTGTTTCGAGCCACTTACTGATTTAACGTAAGACCAGAACTTCCTAGGATTTTCTGTCAAGTCGGTACATAGGATTTTACTTTCGAATTCACTGGACGCTTCACGCATAGCCCTCCTTACGCTAACTTTGACATCGTTTAGCTTCTGTTTGTCTGAGAGGTTTTGGCTGCGTTTACACTTGGAGTGAAGCTCTCTTCGCTTTCGCAGTAGTTTCCTAACTTTGTTATTGAACCACGGTGGGTTTTTCCCGTCCCTCACAGTTTTATTTGGCACGTACCTGTCTAAAACGCATTTTACGATTGCCTTGAACTTTTTCCATAAAGAATGTGCTGCCAATCCTCCGCAGACATTCAAACTCCTCACTGAATGGGTCCTCAGCAGAGCTTAAAGCGTTATAAAGTCTAAGTAAGGACATACACCGTAGTAATGTCCTTTAATAGGTATTTCGACACTTTTGATGATTTCTGGAAATTTGTGGTAAGTCCTATGGGACCGAACTGCTGAGGTCGTCGGTCCCTAGGCTTACACACTACTTAATCTAACTTAAACTAACTTACGCTACGGACAACACACACACTCATTCCCAAGGTAGGACTCGAACCTCCGACGGGGGGAGACGCGCAAACCGTGGCAATGCGTCCTAGACCGCACGGCTACCCTGCACGGCTTTTTGATCAGACAGTGTAAGTATAATGTGGCTGATACTTATATTTGGTTCGCAGACAGATTTCAAAGATTTGTCGTTTCGTTTACTGTGCAAAAAATCCTTTTTAATTAGGTAGCTAAACTACACAAAGTCACATCAACGATCACTGCGGAGATTTCACGTTTGCCGATGGAACATCTAAGGTGTTCACTATCTTGTGTAGTCTCAAATGATTGTTTTCCTTCACATCGACTTGAAAAAATGGTTCAAATGGCTCTGAGCACTATGGGACTTAACATCTATGGTCATCAGTCCCCTAGAACTTAGAACTACTTAAACCTAACTAACCTAAGGACAGCACACAACACCCAGCCATCACGAGGCAGAGAAAATCCCTGACCCCGCCGGGAATCGAACCCGGGAACCCGGGTGTGGGGAGCGAGAACGCTACCGCACGACCACGAGATGCGGGCACATCGACTTGAAACCGATCTGCAAAATAAGTGTATAAAGAATATCCGCGTTGTAGAATTCCTTTTCCTTGTACTGTTATTGATAATCGTCGTCTTTCTGTAGAACAAAATGGACCATTACAGTTCCCATTCATATTTATACAAGGCGCAACGACAGTTATTTTCAGTGCGTTGTTTTTACAGCTTTCATTCTGAGTCTGCATTTACGGTATTTACACCCTCCCCTATTTCTCAGTGTCTGCAATGGAAAGACTAGTAAAGTTGAACGAGCGTACTGACTGGATAGCTGAAGATCGTAAAAATGGTGACAGGTCTGACGAGCCAATCTTTTAGAGTGCTCTGTGGAAGGGGCTGGTGTGGTTTTGGCATCAAGAGCATGATGCTATGAACCCTTTCCAGTATAGAGCGAAGTCACGGCTGTAAACTGTGCACATAGGAAACCTACATAGCAAGAACTTGGGACTCTAGTGCCAATAAGGAATCCATGATTTATTGCAGGCACGGTGTATCTGACAATTATGCGTTATTTTCTAAATAACTATGGCGTCTTTCAGAACAATAAGGCTTATAGTCATTTTTTGTAGCTTTGGTGTTCGCAGGTTTCAGTTCTCCTGAATAGTTGTAGGACTACATCGAATGGCACACACCCCTACTCGAACCTTTTCTCTATTTACATCTACATCCTTACTCTGCATTTGACACTTATGTGCCTGGCAGAGGGTTCATAGAACAATTTTCATACTATTTCTCTACCATTCCACTCTCGAATGGCGAGTGGGAAGAAGGAACACTTAAATCTTTCCGTTCGAACTCTGATTTCTCTTATTTTTATTACGATGATCATACCTCCCTACGTAGGTGTGCGTCAACAAAATATTTAAGCATTCGGAAGAGAAAATTGGTGATTGAAATTTCTTAAATAGATCTCGCCGCAAAGGAAACCGCCTTTGTTTCAGTGACTGCCACCCTAACTCGCGTATCATATCAGTGACACTCTCACCCCTATAGCGCGATAACACGAAACGAGCTGCCCTTCTTTGCACTTTTTCGATGTCCTCCGTCAATCCTACCTGGTAAGGATCCCACACCGCTCAGCCATATTCCAGCAGAGGACGGACAAGTCTAATGTAGGCTGTCTCTTTAGTGGGCTTGTCGCACCTTCTAAGTGTTCTGCCTACAAAGCGCACTCTTTCTTTCGCCTTCCCCACAATATTATCTATGTGGTCTTTCCAATTTAAGTTGCTCGTAATTGTAATTGCTAAGTATTTAGTCGAATTGACAGCCCTTAGTCTTGCGATTTATCGTATACCCAAAATTTAATGGATTTCTTTTAGTACCCATGTGGATGACCTCGCACACTTCTTTGTTTAGTTCCAATTGCCACTTTTCGCACCATACAGAAATTCTCTCTAGATCATTTTGTAATTGGAATTGATCGTCTGATGATTTTACTAGACGGTAAATTACAGCATCATCTGCAAACAATCTAAGGGGGGTGCTCAGATTATCGACTAGATCATTTATGTAAATCAGGAACAGCTGAGCGCCTATGACATTACCTTGCGGAACGCCAGATATCACTTCTGTTCCACTCGATGATTTACCGTCTGTCACTACGAACTGTGACCTCTCTGAGAAGAAATCACGAATCCAGTCACACAACTGAGATGATACTCCATATGCATGCAATTTGATTAATAGTCGCTTGTGAGGAACGTTATCAAAAGCCTTCTGGAAATCTAGGAATATGGAATCGATCTGAGATTCCTTGTCGACAGCACTTGTCTTCCATGTCCACGTTGCCGTTTAAGTGGACACGGTACGTATCATTCTTACACGGTACGCATCGTTCTTCGCTACACCGCAGCATCAGTGGCGACGTCTGATCAGAACGCATCCACACTGAACCACTGCTGTAAAAGGTAATGTACGCAGGTTTATTCAACAAGCTATAATTCAGTAACAATATAGTTTGAGCCTATAACAACTTCGTAGAAAATTTCTAGATAAGTTTTGGCCTTGCCCTCGATGAAAGACCAAGCCGAAATTCACTGGCCGTGTTTAACGACAGCACGAAGAAGGAGGTGACTTGAGCGTACGATGGCCTTGAGCCACATCAGGCGCAGAGTTCTCTCTAGCAGAAGGTAAAGCGCTGACGCTAGAGGCATTCTAGACGTTAGAGGAATTCGTAGCTGTAAAAACACGCCGCTTACCTGTAGTTAAAATTTCTTTGCCTTAGCGGCACGTTACTGTTACACATGCAGCCTGGCAGAGGACAAAGCGAGTGCTGGAGCACAGATGTGCCGCAGCGTCTAGTTTCTCACGAAACACCGGCGTGGAGTTGCGTCCAACGGCGCAGCCCGTTTATCCGGCCCAAGTGGGACGAGGTTACTCTGGCGGCAAGAACAAAATATTTCGAAAGCCAGTGTGAACAGCGCTAAAAATAATAGCGGCGCGGTTCAAGGCTGGTGCCGATACGCGGGCCCTGGAGTCCTTGCTGTCGGAAGGGAAAGGACGGAGGAAAGGACCTGGGGAACTCGCCGGAATGCGGCCGACCTTACAGCGCGCTCAATGGACGCGTGAGTGCGACCCGCAAAAGCGCCGTTGTGGACACTCTGCTCGTTCTCAAATGTTAATGACCGTCCGTGGAACGACGAGCTGTCCGGGGAGAATGAAAGGACTGGACAGGCTGGAGAGTGTGTTGTGCATCTCCACCCGAAAGCTTAACACCCACACTCCCACCTACTCACCTGTCCGCCTACCCTCTCTCTCTCTCTCTCTCTCTCTCTCTCTCTCTCTCTCTTTCTCTCTCTCTCTCTCACACACACACACACACCCACTCGCACGCACCAACACACGCACCTTCATCTTATACAAACTACAAACCACTGCAGTACAAAAACCGGACTAATTTGAGGAGGAGGGGAGGAATGGAGGGAGGAAGGAAGATCTGGCTTTCCCGCCCCGTCGACAGCGGTATCATTAGATATGGAGCACAGGCTCAATTGGGGAAGGGCGGATGGACGAAACAGGCCGTCTCCTTGTCAGAGGAACCACCTCTCCATTTGTCTTATGCAATTTGGGAAAACGTTGGAAAACCTAAATCTGGATGGACAGCTTACTCCTCTTCTTTCAGAGTGCCATTACGCTGCCATACGCTGCAGACGTAAAGGGTAATACCAACGTCAAATTCTAGCGCAACCATTCACATGGTTTTTGTCAAGTACGGTATTGTCCTCAAGAGAGACTCTTCTTCAAATACGATTCCTTGTGCCCCAATCCAACCTATTTGAATATTTCCCTGGAAAGCGCGAAGTTCTACAATAGCCCGTCCTGCTCACATGAGTTGGGAATGAAAGGTGTAGTTCACGTTTCCGCATTTACTGCACGCACGTCTGGAACACACGGATGCCAAACTAATCCCTTTTCTACATGTCGGTGCTTAAATGCACGCATCGGAGTCGCGCTATATTAAATATACGCTGCAGCAACGCCCTCAAACGGAAACTTGTTGATCGCCCCATAAATCTGATATAGTACTTACCTATTCATTCTCTTGCCGGCCATGAAACTGTAACGCGTTCTGTTCATCATCACAATTCAAAGGTGTCATTTCTAGGCTGTTAAGTCTTTCTTATGGTCCAGGTTTCACGTCCCTAAATCATAACTGTAAAGACCGAAGCCCTTACTACATGGATCTTAAATCACTGTCGATGCTTTCTACGAATTAAGAAGCGCTTGTTTATCTGATAGCTGCAGTCACCATCAGAAGAAATCTGGAGCCTGGATAATTGAATATAGAAACTGCCTCCATTCTTTCCCCTCCTAAGTGTCATGAAGTGATGGGTGCAGTTGTCATAATTTTCTTTTCCTTGAGATTCAGCATCACATTAGCCTTTGCACTTACTTCTTTCGCCTTCAGTGAGAAGAACGTTAACTCTTGTTCACTGTCTAGCATCAGTATAGTATCATCTGCATATCTAAGGCTATTTATATTCATGCCAACTATTTTCTTGATTTCCATATTTCATGACCATAATTTCACCAGCAAGTTAAACGACAGTTAATCATCCTTCATTGCTTAAAACAGAAGATAAGTACCTTTATTAGGCAAGGTATTAACATAAACGTAGTTCAAATACTCCACCTTGAGAAGTACTCAATGAAGAATTTCACGACCTTAGCTACTGGTGCATCTCTCCTGGTTGTATGGTTGTGGTCCGTTAAACTTTTTCGTTCCTGACGTTTCGTCCAGAGCTGCGCTGGACTGTCTGAGAGGTGCTCGTGGTACCGTTTGGTCTTGCCGATTCAGCCAGGAGCAGGTGTCGAACCCGGGAAATCTATCAGCATTCCAGCACAGCTCTGGGCGAAACGTCAGGAACGAAGAAGTTTCATGGACCACAACCACACAATCTGGAACATTCACTAGCAAATTAGAGCGACATTTTACTGATGTACTGAATCAAGTATTATAATTGGCACTTCGATTTGTGACTGAGTGGCGAGTTACACACACTTCGCGAAAGGTACATGATGATACTTCGTGACATTCTTCACGACGTATTAGAATAACAGTAAGGTACGAAACTCCAGTAGCTGGACAGACTGGCTACCACTCGCTCTATCAGCCATTATATTACCTTATAAATCAAAGATATTGTGAATTACCTGAATGTCCTAAGTTAGCTGTTCAAGGTAGAGCATAAATTAAATTTGCTGGGAGATTAAAAGCTGCGTGGCGTATGGTGCCACGGACTAGATGGTAATGCTCTTACCGGCTGAGCTATACGGGCAACACTCACCACTCGCCCTCACAGCTTCAGTTCTTCTGGCACCTCTCTGCTACTTCCCGGCTTCCAAGTTTTCCTCCATACCTTGCTGAACTAGGGCTCCAGGAACAAACTTTATCCCAAAGAAATGATTTAAATACCGTCTGCAAATGTTCACCTATGAGTCTTTCACTTCGCAGTATAAAGCGCGTCACCGTTGCAAAATACAATCAAAGATAGAAAGAAACTACGCATCGCGAAGGAATTATTCGAATGGGACGGAAATTGGTAGATTTGTTGTACATGTACAGAAAAAGAAATGATTACAATTTCAGAAAAATTGGATGATTTATTTAAAGAAAAAGCTTCACAAATTGAAAAATCAGTAACGCGTTGGTCCACCTCTGGCCTTTAAGCAAGCAGCTGTTTGGCTTGGCATTGATCGATAGAGTTGTTGGATGTCCCCTTGAGGAATATTGTGTCAGATTCCGTCCAATAGGCGTGTTATATCGTCATAATCCCAAGATAGCTGGACGACTCTGCCCAAAATGCTCCAAACGTTCTGAATTGGGGAGAGATCCGGCGACCTTGCTGGCCAAGGTTGGGATTGGCAAACACGAAGACAAACAGAAACTCTCATAGCGTGCGGATGCACATTACCTTGCTGAAATGTAATCCCAGGATGGCTTCCCATGAGGGGCAATAAAACGGGGTGTAGAATATCGTCGACGTATGGCTGTGCTGTAAGGGTGCAGCGGATGGCTACCAAATGGATCCTGTTATGAAAACAAATAGCACACTTGATCATCAGTCCTAGTTGCCAGGCCGCATGGCGTACGACAGTCATGTTGGTGTCCCACCTCTGTCCTATGTGTCTCCAGATACGTCTGGCTCAGTTCGAAGCGGGACTTATCAGTGAAGATAATTCTACTCCAGCCAGTAATATCACAGGCCCCGCCAATTGAACAGACTTTGGCACGATGTCTCACAGGAAGACACCCAACAACTCTGTCGATCATTTTCAAGCCGAATAACTGCTTTCGTAACGTCCAGAGCTGGACCAACGCGTTATTGCCTTTCTCAATTTGTGAAGGTCTTTCTCTTGAATAAATCATCCAATTTTTCTGAATTTGTAATCGTTTGTTTGTCTGTATGTCTGCGTCACATCTACCGATTTCAGCCTCATTCGGATAATTCCTTTGTGGTGGGTTATTTTCTTTCTTCCCTTACGAACTTAATACATTTTAAATTCCATTTCAAAAGAAGCGCTTGTAGGCTATCATGTTATGTCATGTTATGTTAACCGGGGGCCTAGAAACGACGGAGAGGCTCCGTCCCCGCCGCAGCCGCACTTGTCCGCAACCCCACGACAATTGCCGCAGTCCACTTCACCCCTCCGCCGCCCCACACCAAACCCAGGGTTATCGTGCGATTCGGCCCCCGGTCGACACCCCCACCCCCCACCCCCCAGCGAACGTCTCACACCAGACGAGTATAACCCCTATGTTTGCGTGGTAGAGTAATGGTGGTGTACGCGTACGTGGAGAACTTATTTGCGCAGCAATCGCCGACATAGTGTAGCTGAGGCGGAATGAGGGGAACCAGCCAGCATTTGCCGAGGCAGATGGAAAACCGCCTAAAAACCATCCACAGACTGGCCGGCTCACCGGACCTCGACACAAATCCGCCGGGCGGATTCGTGCCGGGGACCGGCGCTTCTTCCCGCCCGGAAAGCCGTGCGTTAGACCGCACGGACAACCAGGCGGGCTATTAGGTTATCATTCTCATGCAATGAAAAAAGATTTAAGGTGTTCATCTTTGTCATGTTACTGGCGAACAGCAGCTGCGAGCAGATTACAAAATGGCTCTGAGCACTATAGGACTCAACTGCTGTGGTCATCAGTGCCCCAGAACTTAGAACTACTTAAACCTAACTAACCTAAGGTCATCACACACACCCATGCCCGAGGCAGGATTCGAACCTGCGACCGTAGCAGCAGTGCGGCTCCGGACTGGAGCGCTTAGAACCGCACGGCCACCGCAGCCGGCGAGTAGATTACATAATTAGATAAAACTTTATTGGAATCAAATACTAACGTAAAGCCTTTAATGGCTAAATCAATATCGGCTGATAGCCATTTTCAATTGTCCATGGAAAACAGTTAGCTTAAGACTGCGCCACAATATGCGGGGAGTCAACATTTTAGTGGGGCTCCTACCAGAAGGCCTTCGTCTTTCGCGTTTAAATCGTAACAGTTTTCCGACAGCGTTGCCAGTCAACAGTTTCGCAGAACTACCAACGTTGCCAGGTGGGTCTTTTTTATGTTTATCATTAATATGAACATTCATAGTACGCTTGCTTTGGGTACACTGGAAGTTATTTCCCTTCTCTAGTGTTCAGATCAGTTGCGAACCTGTGCAGACTTTTCGTAAGTACCAATTTTGTACATAACCTTTACTTCCATCTCAGTATAAGTTTTCACTTGCGAGAAAGGTTCGTCATAGAGGCTTCCAGCATGAGTGAAGCGTAAGTCAGAACTTTGTAATCAGAACAGATTATTTGTATGCACGAAGACATATGACAGGTTTTTTCCAATGCTGGTTTTGTGACGAAGAATAAGTGAGAAAGGGACGTCCACAAGCACAAAGCCAGCAAACACTGCCCGAAATTGGTAGCGTAGGCAAAAATTAAAATCTATAGGTCGCTGTTAACAAATCAAACTCAAAGCGTTATAAAACTGAGACGATGGCTTTTACTCTTGACATCATTGTAAAACAATGTCTTTATCATAAGGGAAAGAAGACCAGTTTAGAGGAGTCCAATAAATTATTAGACTTAGGAATATCAACAAGCCAACGGACAACGCAAGAAATGTGTTTCTGTATTAAATAGTTAGAGGAGACAGCGATTTTAACCAAGGCCGTATATTGGCAACCTGTTGAGTTCTGGGAGATATATTCGTCTGGCCAGCACTCGCAGTCAGAAGTTGCCGTCTACAGTGAGTTTAGGGCCTTTCTTCTGCAATTAAGCACCGCTTGCAATGAACAAAAAACGCTCATGAATATCTTCAAGCCCCTTGTAACTAGCTCCTTGTCTCTGAGTTGACAGTGTGAAAACTCAATAAAGTTTCCCTCCGTCACTAGACACGTGTTCGAGAGGAGTTGGGTTCAAACACGCATCCAGCCATCTAGATTTACAGTTTTCATTGGTTCCCCTAAATCATTTGAGGTGAATGCCTGGATGATCCCTCAAGCGAGCGCACAACCAATTTCTTTTCAATTTTTTACCCAAACGAATTTTACTCTATCTCTGATGACTAAGCTGAAATCTACGACAGGTGTGCGCCTAGATTAAGACGGGGCGCAGGAGTGAATCTTTTCAAAGTGCTGCGCTGTCAGAGCGTTTAGTAACCCTTTCACTGCCTCTGTCGTCGTATCCAGAAGCGACCTTGTAGAGTTGCGTCACACGGGCCCGCGCAAGAAAATCGTGCTGAGCATTCTCTAGTCCCCAGGCTTTCTCCCCCCCCCCCTCCCCCCTTCGTCACCCGATGTAAGCGCTACCCTTAATAATATTGGAGGCTGAAGTGTTATCCAGGAACTACTAAAATCGAAGTGAAGTCGAAGGCCGCCCTGACCTTACCAGTGAGAAGTACTACGGCACTATCTTCCGAAAGACTTAGCCACCTAAACGGAAATATTTTCTTTGTTCTCTCGGAGCGATGCCTCTTAAGTGTAACATTTTGATGGGGGGACGGCGATGACTAGAAACAAGCTGATTACCTAGTTTTCGCAGGCGACGTTGCTAGGTACTCCGTAACTAGAAAGAGGACAGCCTACAACAACATAAAAAGCCTCTAAAGAGTGGAAGGTGTCGCACAACAGATACACAACTTTAAATGCCTGGGAAGAACAGGAAGAAGCAAAATTAATGAAGGGGTGAAACAGACAACGGAGAATTTCGTTTGAGCTATTAAAGAGCACACAGAACCAATAGTTAGCTCAAGGGTTGTTGTTCTTATATTTCCAAAACTCCTTCAGCGTGCCACCACCGGTGAGTCTTTCATGTGTCCAAGCGTTTTTCAGTTTCAGACTTCTTTGTGTTAGCTGTCTGAAAGTGAACTTGTGAGATCCAATATGTATGTCGTCCGTGTAGCTTGCAATGAGTCAAAAGTGACTTCCTTGAGGTCTTCTGGATATCGACTAGCCATTGCACTTTCGTTTTTTGGGTATCGTTTACGACACTGAAAGATTTTTGGGTTTATCGTGAGTCGTCATTTCCAACTATATGTCCATTAAATTTAATACGTCTTTTCTTTGAAAGAAAATAAATCGTTCCGTCAGGAAGACAGTTTTCCTAAACCGTTTCGTATCTTGGATCCGAAAATTTTTTGCGATACCTGCCATTCCATTTTTCCTATGACACTGACATTCCTGGTTAACGATGACGTATCAGCTGCGTAGAGGGCAGAACGATTGCATCGTAGTGCAGCCGTTTGGCTCAGACTGAAAGTGATTTATTATTATAAATATTCAAGGTGACTAAGTAGACTTTGCGCGGGTTTCCTGCATGATTTTTATTGTTCACTATGTCACTGCTAACGTTCCCGATAATTTCACCTGTGAACCTGAATGATGTTCCCACGTGTCGTTATGATGTATCCCAGGTATATATGTTTGGAGTCCATACGCTGTGTCTACTTATAAAAGATATGGCGCTCAGGTTTTTATAGCGATTTCAATGGTATTTTCTAGCGCGCGTCTCGCTTCAGTGGCAGTTTCTGCAAATCATTCCTAGGTCATTAGCGAAATCGAGACATTGCATAATGATTCTTTTGTTTTCATATTTATTCCAGATATTCCTTCTTGCCATATTTTGACGATCTGATGTAGTAACATACAGAAAAAAAGTGGAGACAACCAACCATCTTGCCTTGCACCAGTTTTTATGTCAAAAGATTCTGAGATGTCGCCCAGGAATTTTATTTCAGTGGTTGTGCTTGTTGAAGTCTGCTGCGTTAAGATAGTTGGCTTGTTATCCACACCACATTCATGTGGTAGTATTGTAAGGTGCTATAATTTCGCACCTTACAAGCACTCATCTACATACTTTGCCGCGATTTACAACTGGAATTAGGTATCGTTTGGTACGTTCTACATTGTATATATGAATATTTAAAAAGACTGACATTGTCACGTACACCTTGTAAGTAGTTGTTAACGCCTATTGCATGAAAGGTGGTGGGTTGTCTTTATTACGAAAACGGCGTAATGAATGATTGCCTATGTTAGCAGAGGTTGGAACGCCAGTGGAAATGAAATGGCAGGCGTAACTCAGGCCCAGGTCCGCATAGGTGTGTTGGTCCTGCTTAACACAGGAAGTAGCCCAGGACGGACCTTCGGTGCACCTGAGCACTGAAGCACAATACCAATACAGCAGCAGCTGGCCGGCATTGGAGCGAAGCCGGAAGAGTAACCGGATAATACTTCGGAAACTCTGAAAATCTTGGACACAGCAGAGAGGAACAAGGAAGCGTTACCTTGGAAATCACGCAGACTGGGTTATTTCTGAGGATTTTTACTCTGAGAAGCGTACCATTGTATTAATTCCTAATTAACGGGTATAGGTATTTCCTCGCAAACTTTCCGCGCTGGACAACAAAAGACTAAAATATAGTTGGTCGGCGTTCGGAAGAATCTGTAGAGAGGGAGAATATTCTGTGGTTTGGAGAATATGATTTGTCTTCTGGAGTTATGAGGGAGGGGAGCCGAGCTTTACTGGGAAGCCAGCGGTGGAGAGAAAGTGGTCTTCTGTTTTGAGTATCCGTGTTTGACGGTCGCTCAGTATCGGCTTTTGTTGGTACAGACGGACTTGCTGTGTTTGCTCTCAGGAGATTTTATAGTTAGTGAATTGTTAGGCACTGTACTGTTGTAAAATTATACGATTCTGGACTTCGCCTCTGGGTAGAGAGTCGTCATTAAGTACGCAGTGTTCAGTGACTGAGAGCACTTCTTCTGTCTATACTCACATTGAGATGTCCTTATGGCTGGGAGTTCGCGTTTCTTGTCTGTAGAACACAGAGAGGAGAAGACACTATTAGATTATACTAGTCAGAGGACCGCCTTCTGCCGTCCTAGTGTTTGAATGACATTTTAATTTTGTGGCTGGAGTTCTTCCATCGTCGCAGACGTGTACAAGAACCATCACTCCAACGCACCGGATGCAGTACATACGATGATATTGGTAATTGCTTCAGCTTATCAGGGCTATAAAACTAAACAGCTTTGAACACCTAAGTTTTATTTCCACTGAGGTTGCACACCACTGTAGATCATCTTTGAAAGTAGTGTTTTCTAGTGTTTGGTACGTAGATGATGTCAGTCATCTCACATTATTTGTATTAGATCACGTAGCCATAAAAAAGCGGCAGATTTGGACAATTGATCAGTAATATTAATTAGGAAATTCATTTGTGATTGAGAGCACTTCTTCTGCCAATACTCACATTGAGACGTCCTTATGGCTTTATCACTTTATGTCTATTGGACATTGATATATATATAAAATTTGTAATGTATAAAGGGGTTTCAATCCACAATAAATTTATAGGCAGAAACAACACATCGTCTAGTAGTTACTAGTTCCCTTAATCATTCATTTATGTTCATGTTGTAACTTATATGCTAAAGAGCAAGAAGGAGGAAATAATATCACCATTAAGAGATCCTAAATCTGCTTCAGGGATTAGTCAGACAGGGCCAAATCTTCAGTTTCGCATTCAGTATTTTTCGTTGCGCGCATTTATTTTTACACATGCCTGGATTAGGTGATGCGGTCACTAGAGTCAGAGGCCGACAATACAGATTAAGGAACAGGGCAACATTACATACAAATCCAAGAACTGAGAACTTTTCTGGCTGCTTAGCTGAAGCATACTGCCATCTGGTTTCTGTACAAATTGTAAATAGCCTTTCGCTCTCTTTACCACAGTAAATAGGCTGTTTCCGTTTCTCGAAAACAGAGTTCTGTCCAAGTAGTCGAGTCGGAAGACCATACTGAACTCATGTTGTAGCTTGAGACAGTATCCGAATAAACATGCTGGAACCACCATTGAAATGTGTTTGATCGTCCCCCCCCCCTTTTTTTCCTGCACCACAGCACATTCAGACTGTTTACAGCGCCATATTTTCACCTGGTGGCGCAAAGTTAAACTACACTGAGAGTGCACGTACCTACGATGTTTCAGCGTCCTGCAATGTATACAGCCCGCACTGCAGCCCTGAAAATCGTCATTTTAATTATAAGCATCCTGTATAGATTAAAACTGAAGAAAATGCAAAAAGGTGAGAATTTAAGGAGATGGGACCTGGATAAACTGACTAAACCAGAGGTTGTACAGAGTTTCAGGGAGAGCATAAGGGAACAATTGACAGCAATGGGGGAAAGAAATACAGTAGAAGAAGAACGGGTAGCTCTGAGGGATGAAGTAGTGAAGGCAGCAGAGGATCAAATAGGTAAAAAGACGAGGGCTAGTAGAAATCCTTGGGTAACAGAAGAAATACTGAATTTAATTGATGAAAGGAGAAAATATAAAAACGCAGTAAATGAAAAAGGCAAAAAGGAATACAAACGTTTCAAAAATGAGATCAACAGGAAGTGCAAAATGGCTAAGCAGGGATGGTTAGAGGACAAATGTAAGGATGTAGAGGCTTATCTCACTAGGGGCAAGATAGATACTGCCTACAGGAAAATTAAACAGACCTTTGGAGAAAAGAGAGCCACCTGTATGAATATCAAGAGCTCAGATGGAAACCCAGTTCTTAGCAAAGAAGGGAAAACAGAAAGGTGGAACGAGTATATAGAGGGTCTATACAAGGGCGATGTACTTGAGGACAACATTATGGAAATGGAAGAGGATGTAGATGAAGATGAAATGGGAGATACGATACTGTGTGAAGAGTTTGACAGAGCACTGAAAGACCTGAGTCGAAACAATGCCCCGGGAGTAGACAACTTTCCATTGGAACTACTGACGGCCTTGGGAGAGCCAGTCCTGACAAAACTCTACCATCTGGTGAGCAAGATGTACGAGACAGGCGAAATACCCACAGACTTCAAGAAGAATATAATAATTCCAATCCCAAAGAAAGCAGGTGTTGACAGATGTGAAAATTACCGAACTATCAGTTTAATAAGTCACAGCTGCAAAATACTAACGCGAATTCTTTACAGACGAATGGAAAAACTGGTAGAAGCCGACCTCGGGGAAGATCCGTTTGGATTCCGTAGAAATGTTGGAACACGTGAGGCAATACTGAACCTACGACTTATCTTAGAAAATAGATTAAGGAAAGGCAAACCTACATTTCTAGCATTTGTAGACTTAGAGAAAGCTTTTGACAATGTTGATTGGAATACGCTTTTTCAAATTCTGAAGGTGGCAGGGGTAAAATACAGAGAGCGAAAGGCTATTTACAATTCGTACAGAAACCAGATGGCAGTTATAAGAGTCGAGGGACATGAAAGGGAAGCAGCGGTTGGTAAGGGAGTGAGACAGGGTTGTAGCCTGTCCCCGATGTTATTCAATCTGTATATTGAGCCAGCAGTAAAGGAAACAAAAGAAAAATTCGGAGTAGGTATTAAAATCCATGGAGAAGATATAAAAACTTTGAGGTTCGCCGATGGCATTGTAATTCTGTCAGACACAGCAAAGGACTTGGAAGAGCAGTTGAACGGAATGGACAGTGTCTTGAAAGGAGGATATAAGATGAACATCAACAAAAGCAAAACGAGGATAGTGGAATGTGGTCGAATTAAGTCAGGTGATGCTGAGGGAATTAGATTAGGAAATGAGAAACTTAAAGTAGTAAAGGAGTTTTAGTATTCGGAGAGCAAAATAACTGGTGATGGTCGAAGTAGAGAGGATATAAAATGTAGACTGGCTATGGCTAGGAAAGCGTTTCTCAAGAAGAGAAATTTGTTAACATCGCGTATAGATTTAAGTGTCAGGAAGTCGTTTCTCAAAGTATTTGTATGGAGTGTAGCCATGTATGGAAGTGAAACATGGACGATAAATAGTTTGGACAAGAAGAGAATAGAAGCTTTCGAAATGTGGTGCTACAGAAGAATGCTGGAGATTATATGTGTGGATCACATAACTAATGAGGAAGTATTGAATAGAATTGGCGAGAAGAGGAGTTTGTGGCACAACTTGACAAGAAGAAGGGACCGGTTGGTAGGACATGTTCTGAGGCATCAAGGGATCACAAATTTAGCATTGGAGGGCAGCGTGGAGGGTAAAAATCGTAGAGATGAATACACTAAACAGATTCAGAAGGACGTAAGTTGCAGTAAGTACTGGGAGATGAAGAAGCTTGCACAGGATAGAGTAGCATGGAGAGTTGCATCAAACCAGTCTCAGGACTGAAGACCACAACAACAACATGATTTAGTACAATATTTCACGATATATTGTGGAATAATTGTTTATTCTTTCTCGAATCTGATTGTGGAAACCGGCCGAAATGCGTAATTTTGTTTCTATGTGTCTAAATAAAGTTCTCTCATTATGTAAGTAAGGAAATACACTAGGGGTGCTCCACAGTCAAAATTGAAGAGTGCACGGGTGGATATTTGCAGGAGCAGAGTCGATTGTGTACTGCTTGTCGTTAGGAAATTCATATTCCGACCTGAAAATTAAAATAGAGCTATAAGTAACTACTAGAGGGAAAAAATGTAATATGCAACGTGAGTGGTACCGTTACACGCGTGAGATTAGCGTCATTATTCGGGAAGAAGACACCGCGGCTCGGGGCGCACTTAAGGCGAGACAGCTTTGCCGTGTGACGGGCGCGGACGTAACGCACTGGACGCGACGTGCGGCCGTTATTAAGCAGGCAGCGGCCATTAGGAGAGGCGGGTAGTGTCTGTGGAGCCGGGCAGGCTGGCGTGCGCGCCCACTTTACGACGTCACGGGCGCAGTTGGCTTCGCAGACTCGGCGCCAATTGCAGCCTGACGTGAATGGAGGCGAGGCCGATATTTTAAGCCCCGCCGACCGTTTGTAGAGTCCTGTCGTGCTTATGAAATTTCACAGGCTTGGGTCGAGCGTCTTAAACAGAAGTTTAAAGAGTGAGTGACGCCAAGTGGTGGAGTACTGAGACAGCGAGATGGGTTGAAGAGAATGTAATGCGCAAGCCGAACTGGCGAACTTTAGCGTCGTACACTGGCCTGAGAGTAGCTGTAGACACTGTTTACTTTTTTATTTAGGCGAATGTCGCGCTGTCTCGCGATATCCACCTGACAGACAGAGCATGAAATACGTAAAGAACACAGATTACTAGCTTTCTCTGTCTACTTCCTATCGTTTGTTTGTCTTACAGGCTGCGCTATATTTCACAACTTGGCAAGTTTCTTTGATTTTAACTAGTCTTGGCCAGCTGATCTTCCTGTCGACACATTCGTCACTCAACATAAACGAGGAAACTCGTGAACACAATCTTCCTTTCAATCGCGTATACTTTTTTCTTTGTATTATCGTATTTTAACTGTTCATGTTTCCTGACGAGAGGATTGGGAATCAGCCCTGCATTTGTCTAAACGGGCGCGGAATACCGCCTGCTGTCTCACCAGATACAGTTCACACGGATCTCTGTAATGAACAAAATGATGTGACACCAGCAGGCACATCTGGTCATTCGAACACAAGAAATTTTGGAAAGTATATGCGAGTAGTGTTCAGCAAGTAATGCAACAAATTTTTCTTCTCGGATATTTTCCGCTGAAAAAAAGGGGGAATTTATTGTGCGACGTCGTGGAATATTCCCTCTTTACGCGCTATAGTTTTATCAAGTTCCGGTAGGTGGTGGCGCTACACGTAGCCTAGGATGTGGCGTCTGTAATGGAGGTGCATTCCAAGCAGAGGGGTGCAGCTGAGCTTCTTTTGGCGGAAAACCAGAACACTGAAACATTCATAGGCACAGAACTTCTGCGGAGGTATGACAGAGAACAAAAGCACGATGAGCCGTTCAGCGACGCGTCTGTCATCAACGTCACAAGGTAGCGCAAACCTGTCCTATCTCCCGTGTGTCTACCGGACGCTCACTGCTGCGACTCCTGCACTGTTGGAATGTGCGGACAGTCTCACTCGACGTGATTGACGGGTCACAATCAAACACCTCGCTGCACGACTGGTAGTGCTGGCACACTTGTGCACCAGTTGGAGTACTCAACGGTGTGTGCTCAGCTCGCCTCCTGACAGAAGACCATAACGATCAATGAAGAACGATCTGTGCGGAGTTGCTTGTGTTTTACGAGGCTGATGGTGTTTTTTTTTTTTTTTGTTTTTTGCCGAACACTGCCACAGGTGATGAAATATGGGTTTATCGCTTCGAACAAGAAATAAAACGGCGATCCACGGAGTGGCGCCACACATCCTCTACTGCATCCTCAGACGGCAATCATGGCGACGTTCTTCTGGACTCTGAAGCTGTTATTCTGTTTGATGACCTCCATCATCCCGCAACGATCAACTCTTTAAGTGTATTGTGCTACGCTCAGGAAACTGAAGAAACGGTTACAGAGTGTTCGTCGGCACAAAAATGCAAACGAATTTCTCCATCTCCGTGACAACGAAAGGCTTCACACAAGTATGCGGACCGGAGAGGAGCTCACGAAACTTCATTGAAATCTTCTTCCTCATCCATACTAGAGTCCGGATCTCGCACCTTTCGATTGCTATGTGTTTAACCTCATGAAGGGTGCACTCCGTGGGAGGCAGCAAGACGTTGGCTCCGATGTCGACCATTAGACTGGTACCACGCGCGTACACAGGCCTTCTCAGTAAGGTGGGGTAAAGCCATAACATTGAACAAAGCTTGTGTAGAAAAGTAGCCAGAAGAGTGTGGAATAATATGGTGTATTGGAATCCTGAATAAAAGCAACGTTATTTAAAAAATGCGTTGCCTTACTTATTGAAAGCCCCTCGTACCTATACGCTGATCCGTAAATCCATAATCTGCCATATACTTACTTTTTTAACTTCCGAGTTGATTCTTTTATTGAGAGGTGAAGACTTACCCCTTCTCCTGATATCCTGAGAAAGGTTTGACGTTCCATTAGGAATGCATAACGAGCTTCTCATCCAGGCCTTGAAGGCCTAATGGACGTATATCGGCCGCCGTGTCATCCTCTCTCCAGTGGCGTCACGCGGATGCAGTGTGGAGGGCATGTGGCAGCTTCCTCCTCAGCTGGCATCGCGAGGCTGAGTGCACCTTGCAACAGTACCCCCCCCCCCCCCCCACCCAACCAAGGAAATCTTGACAGTACCGGTTATCGAACAACGGTTCTCCGTAAGACATCCATCAGCACGTACATAGACCACCCATTTATGGAGGTGGACTAGCAACGAACAATCAAAAGAAAAAACACTGCGTAATGTGAGTCGTGGCATCATTGAGTAAGTACACTGTTCTGTATGGCGCCACTGGCTCAAGTGTAGTATCGACTATCCCTCTTGTGCCCCCCTTGCCAATATCTATGAATTGCGTTGTTTCCTTAGAAGGTCTTTGCTTGCCAATATACACACCTCAAAAAAAGTTTTGCATTGCCCTGGTTCCAAGAACTCCTGAAGATAGACGTTGACTGTGGATATTGTATCACAGGCATAGTCCCTTTGACTGTTCCGAGATGTCACTAAACCGACCCAAAGATGTAAACAACCATGCATGAGCAGCGTCTATTAGACGGAGGGGTTCCGACAGCCGATCAGTTCCAGTCATTCCACCAGGAAGGAGGTACAAGGCTCATGCGGTCTGTAGTTCAACCATGCTTAGACGGTCAATGCCGCGGTTCGATCGCGTCCTTATTGTTACTTTGTGCCAGGAAGAGCTCTCAACAAGGGAACTGTCCTGGCGTCTCGGAGTGAACCAAAGCAAAGTTGTTCGGACATGGAGAACATACTGAGAGACAGGAACTGTCGATGACATCCCTCGCTCAGGTCGCCCAAGGGTTGCTACTGCAGTTGATGACCGCTACCTACGGATTATGCCTCGGAGGAACCCTGACAGCATTGCCACCATGTTGAATAACGCTTTTCGTGCAGCCACAGGACGTTGTGTTACGACTCAAACTGTGCGCAATAGGCTGCATGATGCGCAAATTCACTCGCGACGTCCATGGCGAAATCCATCTTTGCAACCACGACGCCACGCAGCGTGGTACAGTTGGGCCCAACAACATGCCGAATGGACCGCTCAGGATTGGCACCACGTTCTCTTCACCGATGAGTGTCGCATATGCCTTCAACCAGACAATTGTCGGAGACGTGTTTGGAGGCAATCAGGTCAGGCTGAACGCCTCAGACACACTGTCCAGCGAGTGCAGCAAGGTGGAGGTTCCCTGATGTTTCGGGTTGGCATTATGTGGGGCAGACGTAAGGCGCTGGCGGTCATGGAAGGCGCTTTAACGGCTGTACGATACGTGAATGCCATCCTCCGACCGATTGTGCATCCATATCGGCAGCATATTGGCGACACATTCGTCTTCATGGACGACAATTCGTGCCCTCATCTTGCTCATCTTGTGAATGACTTCCTTCAGGATAACGACATCGCTCGACTAGAGTGGCAAACATGTTCTCCAGACATGAACCCTATCGAACATGCCTGGGATGTATTGAAAAGGGCTGTTTATGGAGGACGTGACCCACCAGCCACTCTGAGGGATCTACGCCGAATCGCCGTTGAGGAGTGGGACAATCTGGACCAACAGCGCCGTGATGAACTTGTGGATAGTATGTCACGACGAATACAGGCATGCATCAATGTAAAAAGATGTGCTACTGGGTATTAGAGATACCGGTGTGTACAGCAGTCTGGACCACCACCTCTGAATGTCTCGCTGTATGTTGGTACAACAATCAATGTGTGGTTTTCATGAGCAATAAAAAGGGCGGAAATGATGTTTATATTGATCTCTATTCCAATTTTCTGTAGAGGTTCCGGAACTCTCAGAACTGAAGTGATGGAAAACTTTTTTTGTGTGTGTGTATATACGGGGTTCGGTGGCTCGAGAAAAAAAGCACGAAGTTTGGGTTCGAAAATGGTTCAAATGGCTCTGAGCACTATGGGACTTAACATCTGTGGTCATCAGTCCCTAGAACTTAGAACTACTTAAACCTAACTAACCAGGTTCGAATCCTGCCTCGGTCATGGATGTGTGTAATGTCCTTAGGTTAGTTAGGTTTAAGTAGTTCTAAGTTCTAGGGGACTGATGACCACAGATGTTAAGTCCCATAGTGCTCAGAGCCATTTGAACCATTTACTAAGCTGTTCGTTTCTGTGTTTTTTAAGACCGGGTTATTATTGGTGTGTTTTAGCTGGATCTTGTGGTTCGGCTGAGTGATTTCTCTCGTAATAAATGTTCACAATGTAATGTTCACAATGTAATGTTTTAAGACACTCCTTAAGAGCGGTCTTAATAACTGACAATCAGTTTAACTTTGAAAATATTAACAGCCAACTATTACCAGGGCTTTAGTCAAAATAAAATTGTCAGAAGGGTCGGGCTGGGATCCAGTCGCCGATTGAAATTAAGAGGTCGGTTGCTTTGAAGTAAGCCATATCATTGTCATATTGTTTGCTAATCTGTTTAACATTTAAGCACAGGTGCGCATGTTAACCTAGAATCTTTCGACATACAGCATTCAAATTAAAAGTTCAGTCATCTGTTCTGAGTGGTGCTTATATAGTTCCATGTGTTGCAGAATGGCATTTAATAAGGTAGACTGTGTCCAGCGCGGTAGTAGACACCGCTGTTTCACCCGATAACGGGCGGGCTGCAGATTCGACTGTCTTGCAATCATCGCATATTGTTTGCTGTTTTGCAATAAAGCATTTCAGATTTCTTTTACAAAGATTAAAAGCTTATTCCAGTTAATGTTTAAGGTCAAACGAGTTTTGCAAATTTGTTCACTTTGTTAAAGGAAATTTTGTGGTTAAATGCTTCGAATATCTAGGCGCTACAGTCTGGAACCGCGCGACCGCTACGGTCGCAGGTTCGAATCCTGCCTCGGGCATGGATGTGTGTGATGTCCTTAGGTTATCTTCTGGTAAACCTTCCGGGATGTAAGGTCGTGGTCCATGAAACTCTTCAGCTGAAGAGTTTCATGGACCACGACCTTACATCCCGGAAGGTTTACCAGAAGATATGTCATCCGGTCGTGAAAGCTTTCATACTATGGTCCTTAGGTTAGTTAGGTTTAAGTAGTTCTAAGTTCTAGGGGACTAATGACCACAGCAGTTGAGTCCCATAGTGCTCAGAGCCATTTGAACCATTTTTTTTTTTTTTTTTTTTTTTTTGCTTCGAATATCTGTAAACCACAGTTTATATATTGTTGAATAAACATGTTGTATGAAAAGAAAGTTATATCGGTGGGTCCTCCCTTCCTCGTTTCCCTTAATTCCAGTAAGTGCCGCGTATCAAAATGTTTCTCTACTTACCGGTTTCAGACCAAAGAAACATACACTGAGGTAACGAAAGTCATGGGATAGCAATATACACATATACAGATGGTGAGAGTCTCGCGTACACAAGGTATAAAAGTGCTGTTTGGTGACAAAGCTGTTACTTGCACTCGGGTCATTCGTGTGAAAAGATTCCCACGTGATTTATGTGCGCACGACAGGAATTAAGAGACTTTGAACGCGGAATGGCGGTTGGTGCTACACGCATGGGACGCAATCGTTAGAAAATTCATTATTCCGCGATCCCCACTGTCACGAGTGTCCAGAGAATACCACATTTCAGGCATTGCCACTCATTACGGAAAACTGGCCTTCAGTTAACGACCGAGAGCAGCGGCGTTTACGTTCAGTAATCAGTGCTAACAGACAAGCAACAATGCGTGAAACTACCGCAGAAATCAATGTGGGACGCACGATGAACGTATGCGCTAGGACAGTACGGAGACATGTGGCGTTGGTGGGCTACGGCATCAGACGACCGTCGCGAGTGCCTTTGCTATCAGCACATCTCCTGCAGTGCCTCTCCTAGGCTCGTGATCATATCGCTTGAACCCCGGGCGATTGGAAAAACATGGCGTGGCCAATTGAGCCCCGATTTCAGTTGGTAAGAGCTAATGGTAGGGTTCGAGCGTGGCGGAGACCCCACAAAGTCATGGACCCAACATGTCAACAAGCTGGTGGTGGCTCCATTGTGGTGTAGGCTGTGGTCGCATGGATCATTTACCAGAAACGGTTATGTTCGGCTACTTGGAGAGTATTTGCAGCCATTTATGGACTTCATGTTCCCAACGAAAGATGCAATTTTTACGGATGACAACACCAGTCATCCGTGATTAGTTTGAAGAACTTACTGGACAGTTCGGGCGAATGATTTGGCACCCAGATCACCCGGCATGAATCCCGTTGAACATTTATGGGATGTAATCGTGAGATCAATACGAGCACAAAATCCAGCACCGGCAACATTTTCGCGAATATAGACGGCTACAGAGGGAGAGGACTTCCAACGACTTGTAGAGCACATTCCACGTCGACTTGCTGCAATACTCCGGGCAACAGAAGGTGTCCCATTACTTTTGTCATCTCAGTGTGTAATAGTTAAGACATCATTTGAAAATGCAAAATCGTTGAAATCACTGTTGCCCTCACTATACATTGTGCGAGTATCTCCCCCCTACACTGATTGTCAAATACTGCATACCTGTAGTTCACGCAGCGTCTTTTCACGTAGCGGATCTCAGAGTCGTTGTTACAACGCCAGACGAGCTGCGCAGCTTCCTATACCAACATGACAAGGGACGGACAGGACCATAATAAGAATAGAAACCTCTTTGCTTTTAGAAAGCGTAGCTACCTGTTCCGACGTTGGCCCTACTGTTCTCTAGCAGACAGGCTTGTCTGCTACCATCAAGCATGCAACTAGAAATACATTTGCTCATTCATCCTTTCACACAGAAGGGAAGGGGGATGACAGTATCTTATCATATACAGTATATAAAAGAAAGCGGATGTAGGTTCCATATGAGACTGTGTGACATGAATTACATATAAACTGTGTTTTAAAATGTAGTAGTGTGACAGATCGTTCTTGTTTATGTGTAAAAGTAACACGTTCCACTGCTCAGTCTCCTCCCAGATAGAGTCAGAAACATCACAGTAAATTTAGAAGAGGAATTTATGCCGTAAATGACAACAGATTTAAGAAATTAACATGAAAGGAATCCAACAGAGACCTTTCAACATCTATACTCTGTAAACCACTACGAATGTAAAGCAAAGGGTTTTTACCATTGTACACCTGTAATTAGTCAAATCTCTTAGCGACCAAGAGCGGTAGGTCAGTGGTTAGCACATCGGACTCACATTCGGGAGGACAGCGGTTCCCCGGGGTAGTTTCTTCGGAAGGGAACGGCCGCTTTCCTTCCCATTCATTCCCTACTACTCTGTCGCTAATGACCTTGTTGTCGGTGGTATATTAAACACTAATCTGCTCATCTTCCTCCTTTTCCCTTGTCTTTCGATCCCTGTGGGAGCGATTCGTAAGGGCCGTAGTTTATTCCTCAACGCTGATTCTTGAAACTTTGTAAGATCGTTTTCAGTGCATAGCTGGCGTCTGTTTTCAAGCGTCTGCCACTTCAAGTATTTCAGGTTTTTGAGCATCTCTGTGACGCACTCCCATGGATCAAACAGTCGAAGCAGTAAATGAGAGTATCTCGATTCAGGCAGAGAGTTTCTCATAAAAGACGATTTAGAAATAATATGAATTAATTAAAACACCAATAATAACATAGTGTTCAAAAAATGTTCAAATGTGTGTGAAATCTTATGGGACTTAACAGCTAAGGTCATCAGTCCCTAAACTTACACACTACTTAACCTAAATTATCCTAAGGACAAACACACACACCCATGCCCGAGGGAGGACTCGAACCTCCACCGGGACCAGCCGCACAGTGCATGACTGCAGCGCCTAAGACCGCTCTGCTAATGCCGCGCCTGAATAACATAGTGATCGCTCTCCAAAATTGATTATAGACCTGCATAAATGACATTATTTGCAGTAGGATTTTGGAACATAAACTATGTTCTGACATCATTAAATACCTTGAGGAAAACGATGTCTTGAAACATAACCAGCACAGATTCAGAAAATACTGTTCTTGTGAAATACAACTGCCTCATTATTCACACGATATAATGAACGCTTATCGGCAATGGATCTCAGGTTGATTCCATATTCCAGATTTCCAGAAGGCTTTTTACACTGCTCCTCTCACGCAGTATCAAATCAAATAGCGTGCCTAAGGAGTACCATCTTAGTGCGACTGGATTAGCCTAAAAGTGATACTATGAACCTTCCACCAAAAATTTAATTGTGAATTGTAGAGTAGATGTATAGATGTACACACAATGACAAGTCTTAGTCGAGATACGTAATTTCCGAATCATAAGTTGTCGTGTGACACACATAAGAATAGTATGCCATTAAATTATAATTTTGGCGATTTTATGATAATTTTTTCAAAATTTTGTAGAACATTATTCTCGCATCAAACCGGTGCAATGATTTGCATGCATGCATACCCGACCCAATGTGAGAGAGTGAGGAACATGTATTTCTATAATGATACACTGAATCATGTACAGAATTAGGCTTCCGCTTAAATTAAAAATATGTAAAATATAAACTAAACTAATCTTAAATGCGAATGTGTGTGAGATTATAACGTCTCGTCTTGACAATATTTTTCAATGTAGCAACTTTCTTTATGTTCAACCCACGTGGGGTGTACTTTGTGAGACCAGTACCATGTGCTTATACAATTGTTTGACCCATCAGGTTAATAGTAAGACGATAGTAACCAGTTCAAGGTTTTTCTTTTGTAAATTGCGTTTCGATGTAATTTATTTTAATTATCAAAGTTATTGTGGAGTTACACTCTTTGTGTAAACCAAGTTGATTGTGGAGTTACACTCTTTGTGTAATCCAAGTTGACCACGTGAAGCATGTGGTGTAATCATCAAAGTAGCCCTCAGCTATTCTTTTCGGGAAGATTTCACAGAGAGTTAGTATGAATTTAGTATACCAGTATGTGATAATTTCATGACGGACAGGATTGCGCTACGACCGTAACTTCTTTGGGTGAAAATTGAATCGGTTGGTTGTGGTTAATTTCCTCTTGCATATGTTTCAACGTTCTTTGTGTGATATTTTATGAATGCAGTGTTGTATGCAGTCTCCCAATCTTGGCTCCATATTTGATGTGTTCTGTAAGATTACAAACTCACATTTTTACAATCCTAAATGAGGCACCAGTTTAGTTATGAATCAAGTTTAATATGCTGAAATTTCAACGGAACAATGATCAATGTTAAAATAAATGTCCAAATATAAACTGATTTATTTCTTTTTGTTTAAATAAAAAGAAATAAATCAGTTTATATTTGAACATTTATATATATATCACCGGTTGTCATAAGATGACTATTAAAAGATTATAATTAATGTTAGTCTGGTTGGGAAGCTAGACTGGACACCTGGTGAAACAGTTGCTCAGTAATGCAAGGTTAACTTCCCCAGATAGCTCACAGCTTTTAACCCGCTTTTATTGTTTTGAATATCAGCACCGCTTTCAGAACCACGTAATGCATCAACATTACAATGTAGATAGCAACAGAAACTGACAAATATCTACAACATAAACATATTCTAAACCATTATTCTGAAATATCCTAATGAAATGTATCTTCGTCTCTCAAAAATGGTTCAAGTGGCTCTGAACACTATGGGACTTAACATCTGAGGTCATCAGTGCCCTAGAACTTAGAACTACTTAAACCTAAATAACCTAAGGACATCTCACACATCCATGCCCGAGGCAGGATTCGAACCTGCGACCGCTACAGCGCCTATAACCGCTCGGCCACACCGGCCGGCCTTCGTCTCTCTGAAGTTCATTTATCCCAACTGCATCCCCTCTGTAACTATCCGTACCTCTTCTACACCACGTCCTTGTCGCTACATTAGTTACGATGTCGGAATCAGACATTCAATCTAGTGCTAGTATAGTCATGGAGTATTTTGAAAGCAGACAGCTGCATATGAAAGCGGCCACGTTTACCAGGTTTCGTTCCTCGACATACACTTTATTCACCTCGGTTCCACTCACAATCCAGATGCCTAGTACTGATCTGTATAGACATGCTGCATGATTGAAAAGTGAAGCCGTCTCAGAAGCAGCTCCTGTGTACTCTCAATGGAAATGTGTCGGGTTACCAGTCTGACGTCTAGTTGTGTGGTCTGCGCGGCTGACTGCGACACGGAGGACCCGTGTTTGATTCCTGGCACTGCCAGCGGATTCTCCTTGCTGGGAGGACTGGTGCGGCTTGCACTCAGCCTCGTGAGGCCAACCTCGGGGCTACCCGACTGATTGGCAGTGTTTTCCAGGTCAGGAAACCCGACAACTACCGGGAAAGCTGTATGCTGACCACATCCCCCTGAATACCGCATCCGATGACGCAACTGGCGGAGCATGAACTTTACCAGTCTAGTAGAAGCGTTGAAATTCCGCGACACTTCGACGAGTCCCATACCTGTTATTTTATGGTGAAGAAACTGATAGTAATGACACTGATTGGAACGTCAGAGAATTTCAATTCTACCATCAAGATGGACGTGAGAAAGATTTTCGGCAGCGCTATACAGTGTGGAAGTTTATACAGCCAGTACAGTAGGTTTCTTCGAAACCTCTCTACAAGCCGGACTGCAGACTCATCCACTTTCTCCGCACTTATGTTAAGAAATCAACCTCACCATGACAGTTGCGATTACGTAAGCGAAGGTCCATTTGAGGAGACGGGGCAGTGGTGAGGGCCAAAAGCACTCGAATGTCTGAGAGGTAAGAGAGTAACCAGAATGAGTATTTATAAGGTTGGCGTTCTACGAAACGGATCGCAGTATGTTAGAATCTTTAATGAAGTTTAGTCGAGAAAGGAATACCCGGAAAAAGATACTGATGGAGCAGAGTTAGGTTTCGTAATCAGAACTATCAGATTACATACTAGCAAGTTTAGACCCTTATATCCTCCCCAAGGAGGAAGTGGTAACTTCAAAGGATGGAACAAAAGAAGAAAGGTTAAGGTTTTCCAGTCCTGTCAAGTACTAGATCATTAAAGACGGAGCACAAGCTCGTAAAGGGGAAGCAAATGGACCGCACCCGCCGGAAAGAATCATCCGGGATTCACTTCAAGCGACTTAAGGACTTAGGGACATATGATTCCCTGGGCACCCGTGTGTGTTAGCCCCTTTTCATTCTGTAGGGTCGTCAGCCAGCTACCACTCAGATGGAGAAGGAGGGTTTTGTTCGCCTAAAGATGATCCTGCTGTCTGGTGACTGCTGGAGCCTACATGGCGGAGCTGACAAGAAATTTCCCCATGGCGGCGGTTGCAGGAGGGATTCTTAATGTCCTGCCAGCGGTCATCATCTGACAGGAGAGCTGAAAGCAGGAGCAGGGGAATGGCCAGCTACAACGCGTGCCTTCTGCTCTGGTCTTCTGATAGACTGAGAGGCTTATATTTTAAACAGTTTCGCGAAGTGGTGGGGAGCTTACGAAATCGCGGTAGTCTGCCTGCGGCTGGCGACGGGAGGAGAGGGCCTGTGCCCCCAGGGGCGGAGCTGGTACTTCCGGAGTGTATTTTGAAAGTCCGGGTTTCGGGATCCATTGTGATCAACGAGGGGACAAGTGCAATATGGAAGACTGTGAGTATATATAGTTAGTGCGTTCTAGAGCGCAAGCAGCGATTCCTGTCTGGGCGTTTTCTAGTTGAGCTTTGTAAGTGGTGGGTGATACGGCGCGCGCCGCTATCCTGTGATCTTGTTTGGAGCGCACGCTATAATCGCTGTCCTGGTGCGGGTGCCGCTCCGCTGGTGATCTGCTATTACGTCGCCGGCGCGTGTTTGCGGTGGCCGGCGGAAAGCGAGAGGGTAGTCGGTTTTCCGGGTATTGCACGGAACGTGAAGTTCGCTCTGTCTGACTTGCTGGTGACTGGCGCTAAGGTTGTCGTGCCTGGCAATATGAACAGAGTGGTCTGGGGCCGAGGCGATTCGCTGCTGTGCTGGCCATGCAGTGGTGATTAATTGGAGTCGGCGTACTTGTTCTGCCTGCCTGTCTGATGTGGAGGTCAGGTGGGGTCCTGTGATACTCTGGCCCGGAGACAACTAGTTGCTGAATTTTGGAGTCGTCTGCCAGGTTAGGGTGTAGGCTCGGTTGGGTCTTCAGATTTTCCGCTGGAAGCTCCAGCAGCGGTTTCTGAACTTCATTCTGATATAGGACGGGGTTGTTGGAAGTTCTTGCTGTGTGTGTGTGTGCTACGTTACGATATTTGTTGGTACCAATTTATTTGCTCAACTGGAGTATCTTTTGGTTATCCCGCTGAGTGGGTCGTTGCCCACCCGGTCTGCTCAGCGTTACCTTTGGCAGTGCCTGTTTGTTCCTTTTTGAAGGAATCCACGTAGGTAGTTCCTGTTACCTGCCCGGAGTTGCGTTCATGTATGGTATATTTGCCATTTGATGTGTCAGGTATTGTCTGCCAAACAAAGGCGGTTTTGGACAGTATATGCATAGTGAATTCCTGCTGCTTGGTATATGTGGTCTTCTGGGACCTGAACAACACGATCTTGTCAATTTGGTTTGTGTAACAGCATTTAGTTGTATATTCTGTTTTTTTACTGTGTTATTATTAACTTGGTGGAATAGTCGCGTTTGGTGTCGTTAAGGCACTTCTAAGACTGTGGTTAGACAATTCATGTGCGCATGGTTTTTATTGTTTTGTTTCAAGAAGCGAGAATTGTTTAGTAAGATTTGTGTGTGTTGGCTTCCGGCACTTGTTAAGTGCGCCCGAGTTAACGGCGCCATGGTTATCATGTGCTGTCGGGATGTTATATTATTATTTGATTTTTATCTTGTGTTGATATTAATGATATTATCTGTCGTGTGTTACAGAACATAACCAAGGTGCGTAAGTGATGGGCAGTTGTGGGAGGCATGTCGGGGAGCTCTCAGCGGTTTATTTCGAGGACCGTTTCTAGTGGAAAGGCTCCGAAGTGTTGAGAGGTTGCTCGTCTGTGATTGTGTTAGGAGTTGCCCTTGCCCTTTGGTTGTGTGAAATTATTATTTTGTTATTATATTTATTGACCGGCCGAAGTGGCCGAGCGGTTCTAGGCTCTACAGTCTGGAACCGCGCGATCGCTACGGTCGCAGGTTCGAATCCTGCCTCGGGCATGGATGTGTGTGATGTCCTTAGGTTAGTTAGGTTTAAGTAGTTCTAAGTTCTAGGGGACTGATGACCTCAGAAGTTAAGTCCCATTGTGCTCAGAGCCATTTGAACCATTTTATATTTATTGGTTTTGTGTTGCGCTTCTCTGATTTTATGGTGCCAAGTGCCATTATCTTTCTCGAAGTTTTTTTATATAAATGATTTTAAATTGTAATGCCAAGTTAACTTATTATTGGATCTTGGTCTGTGGAGTAAAATCTTTTAAAGCACCATCGTAATTTGTTCTTGCAGAAGAAATTTCTCTTATTTTATGGTGCCAAGTTGTCAGTATTATATCAGTGGGGAGATATAAGTGTGCGCTTGTGTTGTAAGATAAGGGCTCTATGGAAACATGGAAACTTTAGCTAGCTGGTAGTGGTAGTTAAATAAAAATGGATGGACTTGGCTAGTCTTATTCGATACTAATAAACTTCATTTCTACCAGAGAAGCAAATCCGAGAGTGATGTTTTTTGTTTTTTGAGTGATGTTTGCCCTGTTGATACTGAACTGTGGTGCCGTTCGATTGTCTCTAAGTTATCAATGGGAAGTTCTAATGGCCAGCTGAAGGTGATTTACTGAAGAGTTAGTGGTTAACCTTTCTAGTTCATTGGTCGGATCTTGGAGTCTTACCTGGTAATAGCTAGGTAGAAAAAGGGATTTTTGATTACTGATTTTGGAGTCGTGAAGGTGTAACCCTGTCTCTCGGGTCGAAGCGAGGCTAGGAACCCACTTTTAATCTGACCAGGTAGTGTGGCACAGTAGACAATCGACCCGGGTTCTCCAAAAACGTTTCTGATTAAATCCGCGGAGCAGTTCGTCGCGTCATGGGTTTCGTGCGCCACACATCGCCAAGAGGGCGTGGATTCGGGCCGCGGATGTGACTTCGCGAAATGCCACGGGAGCTCCGTGGACGGACGAAAGGGAAGTTTCAACGTAAATGCGGATGGGCAAACTGGGATTTTGAACCGCTGTCCTTCCGAATATGTTTCCAGAAACTTATCAGTGCGCCATCTCCCAAAGTCGTAACTTCGAAAGAAGCTCTGCTTTTTTGTGTTGTGCCAATTGGTCATCAAATCCATGCGCTAACCCATAGAAACAGCCTGAATTATCGTAGACGAACAGTGCCAGAAGGACAGGAAACCAGAGGGGAGCCGGTGGCTAGGAAGAAGTGTACATTCTGTCTGGAATTTTCTGGTGGAAAAAACAATTGTTGATCTGCCAGGAAGTTTCAAATCAGTGCACAGTCCACTGCAGTGGACCCATTCTGGATTTATACATACGTTCACCTGTTAAGCAAATGCTTGTTATTGTTTAATATTGTTGGGATCGCGCAGATATCCTAATGACTGAGTAGCTTCGACGTGAGATTTGTATACTAATTCCGGCGGTTCGAATTTATAATCACGCAGAAACTGGCTGACCTATGTCGAATTGACGGACGGCATTAGGCAAACTACTGCCATTACACAGCAAACGCTAGTCGTTTGACATTTCCTTCCTTTCGCCAATGCTGCCCTATATTTCAGACGAATACTTTCAGGAAAGATTTGGAAAAAGTTCAGTTTATGTTATAACGATATTGTTCTTTTTCAGAAACGCTTTTATTCCCATTACCAGTCTGCATTGTATATCCCCTATCTATTTCGGCTACCGGCAGCTATTTTGCTACCGAAATAGCTGACGACTTTTAGTGTCTGATTTCTTAATTTAATTCCCTCAGCATCGCGTACGTCAATCCGACTACGATCCATCGCCAATGTTTTACGGTTGTTGAAGATCATCTCGTAAACTCTTTTCAGGACTCCAACCACCCCGCTCAACTGGTATAGAGGGTGGAGCCGAAGACCAACGTCAAAATTTCAGTGGTTGTTCAGAGATATTTTCTGAGTATTTTACTATCATGGGTCCGCCTGCGAAACAAAGTTCTCAGAACAGCTGACTGCCATGCAGGAGGCCCAGGTTCGCTTCCTTCTACTGTCAGTTATTTGTCCTTGATGGGAGGACTAATACGGCTTGCAGTCAGGCTCGTGAGGCCAACTGAGGAGCTTCTCAGTCGATTAGTAGCGGTTCCAAGTTGAAAAAAGCCGACAGCGACTTGGAGAGCGGTATAGTGACCACACGCCCCTCCATACTGCATTCGATTACTCGGTGGTCGGTAGGGCTCGATTGGCCCTGCAGGGGCAGAGCGCGGAACTTTACTTCTTTTTTCATTTTTTTTTTTTTTTTGGTACCAGGGACCCGTGGCCTCTGGAGACAGGCTACAGCGTACTATGTAGTTACGATGTACTCAGTTTGTTATCCCAGTTGCCTGTGTTTCTGTGAAAAATACCTTCGCAATAATGAAAAATATTGTAATGTACAATTACCAAATCTACAGTACGTCCGCTTTGTCGTAGAAGACCATGTACAGATGCCAAAGAAATGTGATGTATCTGCCGCCGTTGGGAGAATAGCTCAGCATAGGCGTTGTTATGCCGCTCTCTACCACTGAATTCAGTGAAACTCTACACGAAGACGGGCAATCATCATCAGTAAACTTATCCGAACAGCTGCGTATCGCTGCTAACGTACAACTAACACTGTCGGAAAAGAAAGCAGGATAGAACAGAACAGCACTGGATGAAAGCTTGAGGGCAAAGAGAAAACTAGAGCCGGCCGGTGTGGCCTAGCGGTTCTAGGCGCTTCAGTCTGGAACCGCGCGACCGCTACGGTCGCAGGTTCGAATCCTGCCTCGGGCATGGATGTGTGTGATGTCCTTAGGTTAGTTAAGTACAGGTAGTTCTAAGTTCTAGGGGACTGATGACCTTAGATGTTAAGTCCCATAGTGCTGAGAGCCATTTGAACCATTTAGAAAACTAAATGTCAACAGTAATATCGTGAGTGGATGAAAGAAATTTGTTTACTAAGAAGATACTCAGCGCAGACTGTCGACATTTTCAGTGATGTTCAGATACTTTCAGTGCAGTACACATCGAAAAGTAAACGGGAGTAAGAAGTCAAATGAAATGTTTATAAAAGCCACCTGAGACAAACGGTGCCTTACTGATGCCAAAATACTCTAAAAATATCCCTGAACTACTTTCGAAATTTACTTATCGCTAGAGACAGCTCGTTCCGAAACAAGAATAATCAATAGCATTTCATAGCATTCTGGTCGGGTTACGTGGTGCAGCTCGCTTCCTACTTCGGAGACTGCATATTGGATTTCATACTATTCTGTTGCTTCTGTATAATAGCTCGCGTGTTACGGAGACATGCAGTTTAAAAGCAATCGCGCATCGAAGATTTATGACAAACTTTTTCTTGGTACGATTTGTTACAATTAAATCTCAATTAAAGACACATCAGCGGTAAAAAGCATTTACAAAATCCTGAGATAAACTGTACTATCGGCAAGAGCTGAATGTGTATGTCGGAAGAAATAGGTTCGTGTTTTACTACATGAGAATTCTTTTTCTGTTTCCGGTTTTGTAACAGAATCTGGTTCTTTCTTATTCATGTAATAGAAGTATGTACTGAAATATTCGATATTATTTGCATAAAAGAGCGTGCTTTCTCAGTAACGAGTGTCTTCGATTTTGTAACTTCAATCTGTTTAAAAAACAATACATGAAACACCTACAAGTGAAACAACGAGCAGTGATGTTAGTATTCCAGTTTGTTACGAGTATCCTACTGTTTATTCAGAATACGTCGCAATTTCCGAGCGTGTGGATAGCCTGGAATCTACAAGGACAGCCGGCCGCTGTGACCGAGCGGTTCTAGGCGCTTCAGTCCGGAACCGCGCTGCTGCTACGGTCACAGGCTCGAATCCTTCCTCGGGCATGGATGTGTGTGATGTTCTTAGGTTAGTTAGGTTTAAGTAGTTCTAAGTGTAGGGGACTGATGACCTCAGATGTTAAGTCTCATAGTGCTTAGAGCCATTTTTTTTCTAAAAGGTTAGCTTTAAAGTGTTGCGAGTGAAAGAAGCAGCAGTGTTACATTTTCAATCTTGTTTGTCAGAAATACTTTGCCGTTTATTCGTAATACGTCGTGATTTCCGAGGATGTTCAAATGTTCAGATGTGTGAATTTGTAAGGGACCAAACTGCTGAGGTCATCTGTTCCTAGACTTACACACTACTTAAAATAACTTAACAATAAGGACAACACACACACCCATGCCCGAGGGAGGACTCGAACCTCCGGCGGGAGGGGCCGCGCAATCCGTGACATGGCGCCTCAAACCAAGCGCGCGGAGACTCCGCGCGGGTGAGGCTGTAGCAAGGCAGGAACATAAGAGCACAGATAAAATTGCTGCGAGTGGAACGAGCAACAGTGATATTTATATTTCTACATGTCACAAATATTTAGCGGCTTTCGAATCATTAACTACACTTTCGTAAATTCAGCAGTCAAGACAACGAGCACACCACACAACGAGTGATAATGAACTTCGTGCAAAATAGAAAATAGTCATTGATGTTACGCTGTCCGACTGTTAAATGTACCATAATTTCCATACCTCACGTTTACATATCGCTCAATGATCGTACAAACACGAAATATACGCTTAATTTTAGCAAGCAACGCTACTCAACAAGATATCTAAGCCATAGAAACTGTGCTACAAATCACGAAAAAGTATTAGGCTAATCTTTACACTACGCCACTGTTCCAGAGTCCGACCCCGGTAGCTGGGTGCCAGCCGGCACGGTGCGCAGCGTGTTCGGTCAGAGGGTTAGCTGCCCTCTGTAATAAAAAAACTGAGTTAATCGATCTACAACGAACTTAAACGGATGTTTCCAGAATGAAATTTTCACTCTGCAGCGGAGTGTGCGCTGATATGAAACTTCCTGGCAGATTCAAACTGCGTGCCCGACCGAGACTCGAACTCGGATGTCTTACGACGTCCGCCCCGAGCAGATGCAACGAACAAAAACGAACAAATGAGATTAAAAAAAAGAAGTGGTCAGCACGACAGTATGTTAATCCTAAGGGCCCGGTTCGATTCTCGGCTGGGTCGGAGATTTTCTCCGCTCAGGGACTGAGTGTTGTGTTGTCCTAATTATCATCATTTCCTCCCCATCGACGAGCAAGTGGCGTCAAATCGAAAGACTTGCATCCGGCGAACGGTCTACCCTACGGGAGGCCCTAGTCTAGGGTGACCAAACGTCCCGGAAAACCGGGATTGTCCCGGTTTTCATCCCTGTGTTCCGGTGTCCCGAAAATTTGTTTCGGGATGCTCAAAAGTCCCGGAATTAAGTTTTAAAATACATTTCGTGAAACTCTCTCAAATTTTTGGGATTTCGCTATATTAAAGGATATACAACACAAGAAATTAATATATTTTAGCTTATTTGTCTAAAACCTCCATTGTCCCATACTAGTAATCACCATATCAGTATTGATACACTCAGGAAATAATTTACTTTGTGCGGTACTTTGGCCAACAAGCAGTAAATTGTATTATTGTAACAGAGCTATGAAACAGTCCGATTGTCGCGCCACTTACACACTCATTGTCAGAACAGTGTAGTAGATGATGTTTTGTCAGACAAACTGCAATAGTTTTTTCTCATATTAGTGGTATTATTACTGCAGTACTGTGAAACGCAATGCCGAAACGTGCCTGCAAGTTCAGTGACTGTTATTCCAAGGAATGGAATTTCATTAAGAAAGGTCGTTTTGGTTACGAAGCAGAGCGTTCCGCATGTAACTGTTTTATTAGTATAAGTCATGGTGGACGTTCTGACATAGTTGATCACATCAGGTCAAAGAAACACATTAACAGATACAGTGCACCAAGCTGCAGTAAAACTCTACAAAATTATTTTGTGAAACATCAGTCAAGTGAAGAGACGAAAGTTCGAGCAGCCGAGCTTACACTAGCCTACCACACGGTAAAACATCACCAAACTTATAGATCTAGTGATTGTACTTATAAGCTTAACAGCATTATGTTTGATGATTCTTCCATTGCAAAAAGGTTTAGTTCAGCAAGAACTAAAGCGTCAGCCTTAGTGAAAGGAGTTATTGTTCCCCAGAGTGTAAAGGAAAGCCTTGAATACATCAAAGTCTTCTTTCTACGGGATATCCACTGATGCGAGCAATCATAAGGCCACTAAAATATTTTCGTTTGTTGTTCAGTTTTTCGATATTAATCAGGGAATTCAGACCAAACTTTAGAAGGTGAGTTCCCTACCTAATGAAACATCTGACGAAATTTCGAGATTTTGTATGAATACTATCGAAATGTTTGATCTTGAGAAAAATAAATGTGTGGCATTTTGTGGAGACAACACCATCACAAACTTTGGTGATTTAAAAAGACAAGGCAAATGCAACGTATTTACCAAATTAAAGGCAGCATTGCATGAACACATTGAAGGGATAGGGTGCCCTGCACATGTTTTACACAATAGCGTGCAGACATCTGCTGACAGTTTAAGATGTGATGTTGAAACTTTCGTCATGAAGGTATACTCACACTTTTACATATATACTGTTAGAACAGAGAGGCTTAAGGAGTTCTGTGATTATGTGGGAACTGAATATATGAATGTAATGTGTCACTCTAAAACTCGTTGGTTATTACTGTTTCCACCAGTTGAAAGAGTAATCCGCCTGTTTGAACCGTTAAAAGAGTTTTTTCCTAAATGAAGACAAAGCCCCCAAAATATTGGTTCAGTTTTTCAGTAACCCTTTAAGTGAAGCCTACTTATGGTTCATTCACAGTCAGCTTAGCACTTTGCAGCATGGGATAAAGGAAATTGAGGGAAGCACGAAAAGTGTAATAGAGGTAAATGATGTTTTGAAAAATACTCCGGAAATTGTTACTAAAAGGAGAGAACAGCAGTTCATTTCTTTTAATGTTAAATCTGTCCTTAAAAGAGCAGAAGTATCAGAAGCAGCGGAAAGGAGTTTTAGAGAAGAAGTTAACAAGTTTTATGACACTTGTGTAGAATATCTCAGCAAGTAGAGCGCCTCATATTTACCCTCATCGCCGGTGTTTGATTGGATGTTACTGAAGAGAGTGCCAAAATGGGAAAGTGTTGAAGAGACAGTTCCTTATTTGAAGAGTAAAGAGATTGAAATCGATGATTCCATTCTCTTTGATCAGTTCGGCATAGTGACAAATTTTGTTGAAGAAAGTCTTCACAAGTGGAATGATGAGAAAGAAAACACCATTGGAATGTCATGAGAAGTGGGTGAGGTTTTTTAAAAGCTGTGACTGTCTTAAGCATTACTCTGAGTTGGTAATAATTGCGAGGTATTTATTTGCAATCCCAGCCCATAATGCCAATGCGGAAAGAATATTTTCTACATCTACATCTACATCTATACTCCGCGAGCCACCTTACGGTGTGTGGCGGAGGGTACTTATTGTACCACTATCTGATCCCCCCTTCCCTGTTCCATTCACGAATTGTGCGTGGGAAGAACGACTGCTTGTAAGTCTCCGTATTTGCTCTAATTTCTCGGATCTTTTCGTTGTGATCATTACGCGAGATATATGTGGGCGGTAGTAATATGTGCTCTCTCGTAATTTCGATAATAAACCTCTCCGTATTGCGTAACGCCTTTCTTGAAGTGTCCGCCACTGGAGCTTGTTCAGCATCTCCGTAACGCTCTCGCGCTAACTAAATGTCCCCATGACGAATCGCGCTGCTTTTCGCTGGATCATGTCTATCTCTTTTATTAATCCAACCTGGTAAGGGTCCCATACTGATGAGCAATACTCAAGAATCGGACGAACAAGCGTTTTGTAAGCTACTTCTTTCGTCGATGAGTCACATTTTCTTAGAATTCTTCCTATGAATCTCAACCTGGCGCCTGCTTTTCCCACTATTTGTTTTATGTGATCATTCCACTTCAGATCGCTCCGGATAGTAACTCCTAAGTGTTTTACGGTCGTTACCGCTTCCAATGATTTACCACCTATGGCATAATCGTACTGGAATGGATTTCTGCCCCTATGTATGCGCATTATATTACATTTATCTACGTTTAGGGAAAGCTGCCAGCTGTCGCACCATGCATTAATCCTCTGCAGGTCCTCCTGGAGTACGTACGAGTCTTCTGATGTTGCTACTTTCTTGTAGACAACCGTGTCATCTGCAAATAGCCTCACGGAGCTACCGATGTTGTCAACTAAGTCATTTATGTATATTGTAAACAATAAAGGTCCTATCACGCTTCCCTGCGGTACTCCCGAAATTACCTCTACATCTGCAGATTTTGAACCGTTAAGAATGACATGTTGTGTTCTTTCTTCTAGGAAATCCTGAATCCAATCACAAACCTGGTCCGATATTCCGTAAGCTCGTATTTTTTTCACTAAACGTAAGTGCGGAACCGTATCAAATGCCTTCCTGAAGTCCAGGAATACGGCATCAATCTGCTCGCCAGTGTCTACGGCACTGTGAATTTCTTGGGCAAATAGGGCGAGCTGAGTTTCACATGATCTCTGTTTGCGGAATCCATGTTGGTTATGATGAAGGAGATTTGTATTATCTAAGAACGTCATAATACGAGAACACAAAACATGTTCCATTATTCTACAACAGATTGACGTAAGCGAAATAGGCCTATAATTATTCGCATCTGATTTATGACCCTTCTTGAAAATGGGAACGACCTGCGCTTTCTTCCAGTCGCTAGGTACTTTACGTTCTTCCAGCGATCTACGATAAATTGCTGATAGAAAGGGGGCAAGTTCTTTAGCATAATCACTGTAGAATCTTAAGGGTATCTCGTCTGGTCCGGATGCTTTTCCGCTACTAAGTGATAGCAGTTGTTTTTCAGTTCCGATATCGTTTATTTCAATATTTTCCATTTTGGCGTCCGTGCGACGGCTGAAGTCAGGGACCGTGTTACGATTTTCCGCAGCGAAACAGTTTCGGAACACTGAATTCAGTATTTCTGCCTTTCTTCGGTCGTCCTCTGTTTCGGTGCCATCGTGGTCAACGAGTGACTGAATAGGGGATTTAGATCCGCTTACCGATTTTACATATGACCAAAACTTTTTAGGGTTCTTGTTTGGATTGTTTGCCAATGTTTTATGTTCGAATTCGTTGAATGCGTCTCTCATTGCTCTCTTTACGCTCTTTTTCGCTTCGTTCAGCTTTTCCTTATCAGCTATGATTCGACTACTCTTAAACCTATGATGAAGCTTTATTTGTTTCCGTAGTACCTTTCGTACATGATTGTTATACCACGGTGGATCTTTCCCCTCGCTTTGGACCTTAGTCGGTACGAACTTATCTAAGGCGTACTGGACGATGTTTCTGAATTTTTTCCATTTTTGTTCCACATCCTCTTCCTCAGAAATGAACGTTTGATGGTGGTCACTCAGATATTCTGCGATTTGTGCCCTATCACTCTTGTTAAGCAAATATATTTTCCTTCCTTTCTTGGCATTTCTTATTACACTTGTAGTCATTGATGCAATCACTGACTTATGATCACTGATACCCTCTTCTACATTCACGGAGTCGAAAAGTTCGTTCATGAATATCCAGTGGACTGATGAAAAAAACAGAATGGAGGTGGACTCTCTTGAAGCAATCCTGCAGATCCTGTACAACTACAAAAAGGATTGTGCCGAGTTTTATCACTGTGTCTCAAAGAACAAGACATGATCAAGAAGGCGGGAGCCAGTGAAAAATACCATTTTCTCCAAAGACAGTCAATTCCATCTACAAGTGCTCAGTAATATTAAAGCTCATGTTAATATTAATTGATTAAAAGTTGAATGGCTGTAAAATTTTGTAAAATCGTAATACATTTCTTTATTACTGTATACGTTTATTAAATGTCATTAATTATACAGATAATCTAGATTATATCAATCTTTTGTATCCTCTTATTAGTTATAATAATCGGGTTAACAAAATGTATCAACAAAACATTAATAGTTAAATTTAAGAAACCTGGGTACATGTGGAATGCGTGTCCATTGGCACCCGGGTGAATGTGTCCCGGTTTTCACCGAAAATAATTTGGTCACCCTACCCTAGTCATACGACATTCATTTACTGTTCCAGAAGCAGACACCAGCATTCACGTATCGAAGATATAGACCAAGTTTTATTTCTCTCTCCTTTTCACAAAAATAACTGCGGTAACAAAATACACTATTCCACGAATCATTTGCTGAGAAATTATTCCCTCAATGTTTCACATGCAAATCTCCAGCTTTTGTTATATCCGCAACGGCTTTCAGAGAACACCAAAGATAAAAATGTCTCCGCCGTACCGTACTCGAGCTCATCCAAACCGGAGCAATTCTGTAGGCCCTCGCTACACCGAAATGCTACTGGTTATTCACGTTTCGGGTCAAGCTGTCCCTAACGATAAGTTCGAAATTTTGTCAGTGGTGTTCAGGTTTGCGCTGTAGCAGAATCGCTCCTAGCTTACTACGCGCAGGACTCCATACGATGATTCCTATTAGCAACCGTCTGCTCCTACAGGTACGATTATTTATTCACTGCCTACGCACATGTTCCCGCGAAACAGTGACGACAGTCTTCCGTTTCCTCCGATAAACGGCGTTCGCAGAACTCCGTCCCGCCGAACGCTCCGCCCTTTCCCGAAACACTTCCTGGAACGCGGCGTTGGGAAAGCCAAACCGTTCTGCAAGGTTCCTGGACGGTGGCGCCTGCCCCAGCTATCTCTGCTTTTGCCGCCGCCACCGGAGTTCCTACTCGCGGCGCGCTGTCGCAACAACGGCCGCAGTGTGGAAAACCAGCCAAAGGTTACGTACGAGCGCTGCCATTGGTGAGTCGGTCAATGCCGCCTTTTTGAAATCTGATGACTGGCCAAGGTCGCCGCCGCGATTGGCGGAGCGCGGCCGAGCGCGCGTTTTCCAGGCGTGAGCCGTGACTGGCAGATTTCAAACGGCGCGCACCGCACCGCACCGCACAGTGCGTTCACTCCCTGGCGACCCGGCCACGTGCGCACTCCTCCTTTTGCTGTAATGAGCCGCGCGCTGCTTTCAGCCGCCGGCGACTATTCTGGCAGGTGCAAGCCACGTAGTTACAGGCAGCCAAGTGAGCAGTCGCTGCGAACATTGCACTCACTTTTGGACATATACAAGGTGGGCGAGCAGTCCCCGTACCCTCTAATAACGAATGCTGTTTACTGTGATTTGTTTAGTACAAATACTTACGAACTCACTATGTTCCCCACCACGCTGTAAAGACGTTTCTATACGTCTCAATCTTCTCGTTGAAGCACACTGAGGTGACAAAAGTTCAAAAGCAAATGGCTCTGAGTGCTATGGGACTTAACGTCTGAGGTCATCAGTCCCCTACACTTAGAACTACTTAAACCTAACGAACCTAAGGGCATCACACACATCCATGCCCGTGGCAGGATTCGAACCTGCGACCGTAGCAGTCGCGCACTTCCAGACTGAAGCGCCTAGAACCGCTCGGCCACACCGGCCGTCTCCACCGTGGAGCCTTATTAAATCTTCCCTGGATTGCTCCCGTAATGTCTCATTGTCTGCAGTAGTGTAACCATGACCGCTCACATCTGCCATGGCTACAAAATAAAACTTGACTGCGACTGAAGAAATATGTAAACCTGGATTCCAATAAATGACTGCAACAATTGTTAAGAAGTAATGCAACTACCAATTTACATAATAACATTTACTACTAAACAGCGATTGGAGCCCGCCCGTCTAGTCGCTCGGTCTACCGCGCTGCTTCCCGAGCGAGAAGGCGGGCCGGTCCCCGGCACGAATCCGCCTCGCAGATTAGTGTCGAGGTCCGATGTACCGGCCAGCCCGTGGATGGTCTTTAAGGTGGTTTTCCATCTGCCTCAGCGAATGCGGGCTGGTTCCCCTTACTTCGCTTCAGTTACACTACGTCGGCGATTGTTGCGCAAACACTGTCTCCACCTACGCGTACACCATAATTACTCTACCACGCAAACATCTGGGGTTACGCTCTTCTGGTAGGAGACATTCTCGGAAGCAGGGGGGGGGGGGGGGGGTGTCCACTGGGGGCCGAACCGCACAATATCCCTGTCCCTGGATTCGGTGTGGGGCGGCGGTGGGGAGGGTGGACTGCTGTGGCCTGTTCAAAATCACAATACACAAACAGTGGTTCAGAGGTACGTGGACAACGTATTATAGGATGCGTGCTTAACACCGCCTTCAGTCTCACACCTACATCTGTACTCCGTAAAGCACCTTAGGATGTGTGCCAGAGGATAGTCAAAATGGTTCAAATGGCTCTGAGCACTATGAGACTTAACATCTGAGGTCATCAGTTCCCTAGAACTTAGAACTACTTAAACCTAACTAACCTAAGGACATCACACACATCCATGCCCGAGGCACTATTCGAACCTGCGACCGTAGCAGTCGCGCGGTTCCGGACTGAAGCGCCTAGAACCGAGAGGATAGTCCCTCTGCCACTATCATTTTCTCCTTCCCCGACTTCCCCCACCTTTCCGGGAATGGAGCTTCAGAAAAACGCCTATTGATAAATCTCCGCGTGAGTTTTCATTTCTCTGATTATCTCGCTGAGGTCATTTCGCAAGACGTATGCGGGAAGAAGGAATATGTTGCCTGACTTCTCTTAGAATGTACAAAGTCTCGGAATTTGAACAGGCAACCTCTCCGTGATACGCAGTGGATATACGGAAATGCAATGTTTGATACACATGCATAAGCTAAAAGAATCACAATCAGACGAAACGAATGTGCAGTTAACCGAAATGTTGAGGAGTACAACTAGCGCTGTGAATTTTCAACAGAAATATGAACGGGAATGAGTTGAAACACCATCATGCTGCTAAATGAACTCACTAGTTTATTCTGCTGTTTGTAACACATAATTGATGTAGTATTTCTAGATAAGTGACCTTTACAAATATTCGAATACGTTTGAAACTCTCGTGAACACTTTCTACAACCCAGACGTGTACCCTCATGACTATTCACCCTGCCAGGCCCATGATGCGTGGCTGCGTCACTGGAGATCATCTTCTGTGCAAAGTCATTTTCTTTCAGTCGCTGTCGAAGTTACACTGACTGACATGAGAAGTGAAGAACCCAGAAGATATAGAGGAATCGAAATGAAACCACAGGAATTGAGATGGTATGTGACATTATATCAGTGATTACAACATCGAGTCAAATTTACAAAGAACTTAGCAATATGAGGCCACTTATCAGTACGATGTTGCCATCGCTTTCCCCCTCCCCTGCCATTGGGATGGAGGCAAGCGCTGATCCAATTCGAAAGGGTGTCGTGAAGCCGTTGTGTGCTCACCTATGGCAAGCTGGCCTACTGGCTGTAACTGGTTCTTGATATTTTGGATACTGGATCTGGGCCAGAGTTGATGTCGGAGCTGATCCCACATACGTGTTACTGCGGACAGATCTGCGGATCTTGATGGCCACAGGAGTACCTCAACATCATGCAGATAATTCATAGAGATATGTGCCTTGTATGGATGAGCACTGCGCTCAGTTGAAACATGGCACAACAGTTCCGTCGCAGGAAAAAATGCACTCGAGGGCAGAGGATGCACGTGACACCGTTTTGCCGTCAGAGTACCCTCATTTTCTATCAGCCGTGACTCGAAGACGTACCCTATTGTTCTCCACACCACGAAACCAGGAGTTAACACATCTGTGTCTCCCCAGAACATGGGAAGAAAGCGACCTCTCACCATACTCGCTGACGACAGTCATCCAGGGTAGTGCAGAACCGTGATTCAGCGCTGAACGAAATGCGACGCCATCGGCAGTCCATGCTTCCCGATTACGCACCACTCCAATGTTGTGGTATTAACGGCAGCCTACTCACTGTACGGTAAATGTCTAGTCCGGCTGCTGCTAGTCTCCTAAAAATGGTGCAAGAAGATACAGAATGAAACTTGAAACTTCCTGGCAGAGTAAAACTGTGTGCCAGACCGAGAATCGAACTCGGGACCTTTGCCTTTCGCGGGCAAGTGCTCTACCATCTGAGCCACCCAAGCACGACTCACGCCCCGTGCTCACAGCTTTACTTCTGTCAGTACCTCGCCTCCGCAATATCCTTTCTTTCAGGAGTGCTAGTTCTGCAAGGTTCACAGGACCTTTTTAATCTCCAATGTTGTGGTATTAACGGCAGCCTACTCACTGGACGGCAAATGTCTAGTCCGGCTGCTGCTAGTCTCCGAAAAATGGTGCAAGAAGATACAGAATGAAACTTGAAATTTCCTGGCAGAGTAAAACTGTGTGCCGGACCGAGAATCGAACTCGGGACCTTTGCCTTTCGCGGGCAAGTGCTCTACCATCTGAGCTACCCAAGCACGACTCACGCCCCGTGCTCACAGCTTTACTTCTGTCAGTACCTCGCCTCCGCAATATCCTTTCTTTCAGGAGTGCTAGTTCTGCAAGGTTCACAGGACCTTTTTAATCTCCAATGTTGTGGTATTAACGGTAGCCTACTCACTGGACGGCAAATGTCTAGTCCGGCTGCTGCTAGTCTCCGAAAAATGGTGCAAGAAGATACAGAATGAAACTTGAAATTTCCTGGCAGAGTAAAACTGTGTGCCGGACCGAGAATCGAACTCGGGACCTTTGCCTTTCGCGGGCAAGTGCTCTACCATCTGAGCTACCCAAGCACGTCTCACGCCCCGTGCTCACAGCTTTACTTCTGTCAGTACCTCGCCTCCGCAATATCCTTTCTTTCAGGAGTGCTAGTTCTGCAAGGTTCGCAGGAGAGCTTCTGTAAAGTTTGGAAGGTAGGTGACGAGGTACTGGCAGAAGTAAAGCTGTGAGGACGGAGCGTGAGTCGTGCTTGGGTAGCTCAGATGGTAGAGCACTTTCCCGCGGAAGGCAAAGGTCCCGAGTTCGAGTCTCGGTCCGGCACACAGTTTTAATCTGCCAGGAAGTTTCATATCAGCGCACACTCCGCTGCAGAGTGAAAATCTCATTCTGGAAGATACAGAGTGTTGCAGGCTGTCTATTACTTGTTTTCGGATGGCTGTCGCAGGTGTGAAGCCGTTATATTGCGCTTGTTGCACATTACGGCGATCATCCCTTGTGGTGGTGAGACACTGTCGACCGGAACCTTGACGACTGGTATGCCTACTCTCATGTTCGCATGCAGTTCGCCTTCGGGCCACTGTCATATGCGAATGCACCAGAAATCTATATATTGCACGATTCGAGCAGCTTGCCAAATGGAGCCCCAGAACAAGGCCCCTTTCAAACTATCAGGTGCTGATAACGCTGTCTCGTATGAGTAGACACTAACCCCATGTCATCAGCATTAATCACTCAATGTACGACGCTGTTCACTAGACTTATAGATGTTACCAGGCCTGGTAACATCGCTAAAGAGGAACAACGGTAATGCACTTCTATCTGTCACAGAAAATTGCAAATCATTTACATAACAACCGATGGAGTGTATGTGTACGAAGCTACATCGACATCAGTTCACTTTTTCTGAGTCTTTAATTTCTTTTCACAGCATAACGAAAACCAGTTGAAAATTTTAGTTTTTGTTTTAATCACTCGATGAGCAGTTGCGGGCCGAGTCCATTTTCAGTTCATCCGACAGGGCAGAAAACCAAATTTATACTCACATATAATACAGGTATTACCAAATGTTTTTAAGCATATGCCAAAAATACAGAACATGTCATTTCAAGACTTACGTAACACAATCAAAAATGGTATTTCCGATTATGTGAAAACCCTGTCAAAAACGTGCAACAAACAGTTACACACAACACACAGATAACTGCCGCGTGGAAACCTCGGGAAGGAGGCGCCCTACCAGGATACAGGAAACGTTTTTTATTCATTAAAATGTTCTCCAAGCATCAATAATTCAACATTTAATACGATAACTGTACAAGTCAGCAATAAAATTAATACTTTAAAAATTTTTACAAAAACAGTCAAATCCTTAAAATCATTGAACAGTAAAACACAGCAGCGCCTCATACGGAGCGTATTAATTACACAGTTGTATGCCATGTTGACACGTAAAAAGCGTTAAATGTGAACGACAACATTAGTATTAAAACAAACTAAATAATAGTAGATTAGATAATCTTCGTCACTTGTCACCCTTTACAAGCATAAAAACTATAGCGTAACAAACTTTACAAATTACTTGAAGACGAAATATTTTCTTCTAACATGTCCAAGGTAAAAACAAACAGTAAACCACAAAGTTGTCTTTTATAAAGCACCAAAAATGTACTTGCCATCTTGAGGAAGACATTGCATAACAACACTCTTGGGCGTGGAGGGATGGAGTGTGGTTATAGGGGGCGGGGGGAGATAGGGGAGGGGGAGGAGGGGAGACGGAGAGGAGATGGTGGGCTGGGAAAGGGAGGGGGGTGGGAGGAGCAAAATAAGAGGGAGGGTCAAGTGGGCAACATGGCAACAACGTAAGTATATTACCAGTAATAAAAAAAACAAAACAAAATTACTGAAATTGGACTGTAAACGAATATTCGTCATTTTTTAATTTATAATCAAATAAATAAGAACTACCATATTCAAAAGAGAAACCATATGTTACTCAAGAGTAATCGCACAGAAAAAATATGATAACAAAACGGTACCTAAACAAATTGTTACAATACTTTAGTAGTGATTTACGAGACAATTTTGTGGTTTAATGTTTGTTTTATCATAAAGTAATTTTTTAAAGTTTGTTACGGTAAAATTTTTATGCTTGTAAAGGAACGGAAGTGACGAAGTGTTTTTAATCTCCTGTAATTTGGTTTGTTTTAATACCAATGTTGTCGTTCACATTTAATGATTTTTGCATGCCAACATGGCATACAACTGTGTAATACGCTCCGTATGTGGTGCTGCTGTGTTTTAGTGTTCAGTGATTTTAAGTATTTGACTGTTTTTGTAAAGACTTTTAAAGTATTAACTTTATTGTTTAATTGTGCGGCTATTGTATTAATTATTGTATTATTGATGGTTGGAGAAAATTTTAATAAATATCCTGATAGGGCGCCCCCTTCCCGAAGCTTCTCTACGGCAGCGGAAGGAGTAGACTGTCAGTTATCTGTGTGCCCTGTAGCTATTCGTTGGACGTGTTTGACAGGGTTTTCACATCGTCGGAAATACAATTTTTTAAATATGTTACGTAAGTCTGTATTTTTGGCATAGGCTTAAAAAGTTTGGTAATACCTATACTACACGTGAGTATAAATTTGGTTTTCTGTCCTGTAGGATGATCTGAAAATGGGCTCGGCCCGAAACTAGTCATCGAGTGAAGAAAAAAAAAGTGAAATTTGTGACTGTCAACTGATTAACAGAACTTGCTGACGCTCAGCTATTCCGGCATGCTGGAAGTTCGTAATTTTTTTGTCAGGCAGTGTATGTGCGTCAATAATGTTCCGTTACAGCAACTGCATCCGCTATGGTTCACAGGAAAACGTCTGTGCAGAACACAGCCGGTACCTGCAGCTCATTATTCGTTAGATCTTCTAGTGCAATCTGCTCACAGTACCTACTCTCTGCCAGCCTAAAATCTTCGCAGCCCATTCTCGCTGAATTTCTTAATATTCCAAAAAACATTTTTTATTCTTGCTGGTACGTGGTACGAAAAATGGGCTCAGAAATAGAAGTGAGCGTTTGGCGTCATTGGCCGGGAGGCCCCTTACGGGCAGGTCCGGCCGCCGTGGTGCAGGTCACATTACATTCGACGCCACATTGGGCGAGCTGCGCGCCAGATGAGGATGAAATGATAATGAAGACAACACAACACCCAGTCTCTGAGCGGAGAAAATCCCCGATCCAGCCGGGAACCGAACCCAGGCCCCTTAGGACGGCAGTCCGTCATGTTGACCATTCAGAGTTTTTTTTTTTTTTTTTTTTTAATTTCATTTTGTTCGTTTTCGTTCGTTGCATCTGATCAGGGCGGACGTCGCAAGACACCTTTGATCTATTAACTCAGTTTTTTTATTACAGAGGGCAGCTATCCCTCTGACCGAACACGCTGAGCTACCGTGCCGGCATTATCGGGGCGGACAATGGGGCTCTGCACAGCGTCTAGTTACGGATTGCCGGAGATAATCCGTTCAGTGTTTCCGCTTGAGCTTGCAGGCACTGCACAGTTAGGCTTATTGCCCGGAGTACCCCCCATGTTTAAGACGAGTCATGCCATAACCCCAAGTCTAGCGCGCAGAATTACACGCGACCACAACTCTTTCTATCACTTCTGGCGATATTATGGAGATCTGTAGGTCAGAAGAAACGTAGAGACTGCAAAAAAATGTTCAAATGTGTGTGAAAACTTATGAGACTTAACTGATAAGGTCATCAGTCCCTAAGCCTACACACTACTTAACCTAAATTATTCTATGGACAAACACACACACCCATGCCCGAGGCAGGACTCGAACCTCCGCCAGGATGAGTAGAGACTGCCCCAACTGCAAAATATTTACCTTTACACACAGATATAGTCCTTATCTTCTACTAATGCTGATAATGTTGCTGTCCATAGTTTAACTGCTGTGGTTTACCAAACGTTGCAACACTGAAGCATTAGCAATACCAACACATATGCAGTTTTCTCTATCGCAAACAGGATAGTTTTCACTCACTTGCTTGTATTTCTGCTCAGTAGTTAACCACCAGTTTCAATATTTCCAAGAATTGAATTCCTACTTTCTAAAATCGTTTTTATCTCGGACATTACCACTGTATTTTATGACAGTTGAATTACTATTTTGGTATTTACGGCTGCCACACTGCGTTTTATGAGAGCTGAATTACTATTTTGGTATTTACGGCTGACGTTTAATGGCTAAGATAGTTCTTATTTGTCACTGCTACAGCTTGTACTCTGCATTGCTTAATAAATGGTAGAATTTAACAGGTACTATCAAGTAAAAAATTGACACTATCTTTACCTATATTGTAAACTTGATGGGTTGGATCTCAGAGGTAGAGCACATGTACATATCATAGGGACCAGTAATAATGCAGGAAAGCCGTTGAGACAAATGCCGATCGATCCTAATACGTGCAAGAACGTGTCGTTTTTTCAATTTTCGGGCAGCTGCAGTTCGCAAATGCGGAGTGATCTGCCTAAGGCGCGATACATAACAAACGTACACTACAGGGCGACTTCTGTATTCCGGACACAGACTTGCACTACGCTCAAGCCGCCCGCGGACAGTCACGAATGCTGACTCACGTTTACGCAATACTACTTTCTCTCCCTTAGCGTTTGTCCTGTCAAATAGGGGACCGGCTGTGTTTGGATTTGCGGAATTGTATTCTATTATTTAAGTCTGTGGCCGTATGCCGCTCCAGGCACAACAGTCAAAGCAACCTAAGGGAGAGAAGTCGTGTGCGCTATCCGTCCGTGAATCGTGTAAACTTTGCTCTGCGTGCAATCGTAATTTAAGAGTCTTTGTATCATATTCTCTGGGGCGAAAGCTGGGAACCATCCAGCATTTGCGCAAACGAGCGTGGGAAACCGCCTAAAAACTACGCGCAGCCTGGCTAGTTACCAGCGCGTGATCGTTAATCCGCCATGCGGATTCGATCCGGTGTCGGTCACCTCCTAGTCTCGCAAGCAAGTGCGCTGCGCGTTAAGCTATTCGAGCAGGTCATTCAGATTTAAAAAATCACGGGGACAAAATGAAGGTAAGGCTTCAGTGTACGCCCTGTCCTTACACTACCTCTCCATAGCAGTTCATTCTCCAACTGCGGCAGGACTGAAATTATGAATCAAAAATTGAAGCTTTGCTAGCAGACTGACACGTGTGTCTATTTCGCTGAATATCGTGTAGTTTACTGCAGTCGTATTCTGGAAGACGAGAGGTACCTATGAATAACTGCTGGGGCAGAAACAAATACTCGTTTTCCGAGTCGCCTCGCGTTGTTCAGAGAGCACACTGCGTCTGGGATAATATAGACTGTAAAGCAACGATCCTACTTAAGCACGCCCGCATCTCGTGGTCGTGCGGTAGCGTTCTCGCTTCCCACGCCCGGGTTCCCGGGTTCGATTCCCGGCGGGGTCAGGGATTTTCTCTGCCTCGTGATGGCTGGGTGTTGTGTGATGTCCTTAGGTTAGTTAGGTTTAAGTAGTTCTAAGTTCTAGGGGACTGGTGACCATAGATGTTAAGTCCCATAGTGCTCAGAGCCATTTGAACCATTTTAAGCACGCTCTGGGCCCATATTTAAAACTGACAAATGATGTCGAAACAGCTTCCAACATAAAACAGTAACTGGGAATGAGGAACATCAGTACCTACATCAAGACGATTCACAAGCTCCTATACCGCCTACTGGCATAGAGTTGACATGAGGCAAACCTCCAACGGTGCGTGTGGCGTACTAAGCCAATACGGCACATATCGCGTAATATCAGCGACTCCATTTCTAAAAAGTCTTGCGTAGCGCGACAACTTTTCAACCTACCTTTGTCCGAAGTACAATGGGAGACTGCGACGGAAGAACGGAGAGCAATACTGCAAAGACTGCTGAGGCAAAAAGCTGCAGCGTAACGAGAACTAACAGTGCAACTGAGGCGAAGGTGCTCCCGTGGACGTGGGGGAGTCGCCCCTATACGCAGCAAGGGAGGCACCCAATGGCAGCGCCAGATTCAACAACAATGCATCCTGCAGCGCCCAAAGGACCGGAAGGGTGAGCCGACGATCTGACGAGCGATCGAGTGGAGCGCTTTTGTCGAATGTAACATGCGAAAAAGATTGTTACTGTTGTATACAAAGGATTTCAAATAGATGTAGCGTATAGTAATGATAGCAGCAGGAAGATTAGTATTTAACGTCCCTTCGATATCAAGCTCATTAGAGGCCGACGCCGCGCGGGATTAGCCGAGCGGTCTCAGGCGCTGCAGTCATGGACTGTGCGGCTGGTTCCGGCGGAGGTTCGAGTCCTCCCTCGGGCATGGGTTTGTGTGTTTGTCCTTAGGATAACTTAGGCTGAGTAGTGTGTAAGCTTAGGGACTGATGCCCTTAGCAGTTAAGTCCCATAAGCTTTCACACACATTTGAACATTTTTAGAGGCCGACGGTAACGATAGAGAGAACTGAAAATAGTTGTAGTGACATGGAAGTAATAGGTATACAGTGCTGGACAATAAAATTGCAAAATCAAGACAAACATCACATTGGCATCAAGTATTCTACATGTTTCGATATGTAAAAGTGGCGTAGCGCTATTACATTGAGATCGTCTTGACAAATCGGGCTTCGTAGCTAAAAGAGTGGGGAATAATATGGTGTACTGGAATCCTGAATAAAATCAAAAAGCTTTCAGAAAAAAAAGTGTTACATTACTTATTGAACGCCGTTAGTACTTACGGCGTCCATGTGTAAAGGCCCCTAGGAGATTGCGTTGGTCGTTCTCACATGAGTCCAGCACATGGTGTCATAATATGAATGTGTCATTGCGTACGCAACATCATGGCTCGTAACTTCGACAGGAGTCGTTATATTTCTGTCGTATTGAGGCCTGTGCCTGTCTACGGTTTCTTATGTCTCAGTGACTTCTTTCGAGAAGATAATGCAACATTTCGTGTTACCTGTGCTGAACTACCTCACCACAGAAAGTGTTCTTCAGACCTCTCACCTTTTGGCAAGACGTGGTCATGGGTTCTCGAGACACCATGATTAATGAAGTATGGCATAGAAGTGAAACAGAATGGAATAAATTGCTCATACCTGTCGTCCAACCTGATTATCAGTCCGACTCGATCTTCAGACCGGTTAGACCACTGTTGATGCTAGAGGTAACAGCTATGTGTAATAAATGTTTCACGATACATTCCCTAAATTCAGTTGCAGATTTAATCACGTATCCAGAATGAAATTTTCACTCTGCAGCGGTGTATGTGCTGACAAAGGAAACTCCGACCTGCACCCCCCTCAGATTTAATGGTCAGATAGCCCAGTGGATAGCCCATCAAAAACTGAACACAGATCAAGCATGAAAACAGGAAGGAGGTGTACTGGACTGCGAAAAAAGAAGAAAAATAGAAACAGCGAACGGTCCAAGCTCAAAATGTGCAACATCGAGCAAATTTCATTAGCTACAGCGTCATCGTAATGGAGTCACGGTGTTAAACTGTGATGGTGGAGACCCGTGTTCAAGTCTCCCTCGTGCCAATTTCTTTTTCACAAAATTATGAACTGTCGATTCGGTCACTGACGTGTCTGTTCGCTGTTTTCAAATTTGTGTCTGTATCATTTGCAACTGCAAGGTGTAAGGAAGAGACCTCCAGACATACGTACTTCCTATTTGTTCTAAACTTGTACCACACTTTATGACTCTTGCTTTCCGGTTTGGAAGTTTTGGTTCTTAAATTTCCTTTTAGTTACATAGTTAATTATTGTTTTCATTTCTGTGAGCGATCTATGCGCATCTCGCTGTCCTCAATATTAATCACATTTACTTGCAACGGTAATATATTCCTACCGCATGACTCACATTCTATAACCAATGTGTAGTATGACAATTGCCTACACTACAGAAGAGAACAGACACGTCAATGACCGGACTGAAAGTTCAAAATTTTGTGGAAAAAAGGTTGCATGATGGAGATTTGAACTCGGGTCTTCAACTTTGCAGTCAAACACTGTGAGCACACAACCACGACACCGCAGTTTTTGCAGTTGGCTCGGTGTTGCACATCTTAAGTTGAAACCGTTTACTGTTCCTGTTTTTCTTCTTTTTTCACAATTCAGTACATCTTCTTCCTGTTTTCATGTTTGATCTGTGTTCAGTTGTTGACTATCGCTAAATCTGAGAGGGGGTGAGGTGGGGAGTTTCCCTTGTGAGATAAAACTTCTTAGCAGTTTAAAACTGTGTGCCGGACCGGAGCTCGAACTTCAGACCTCTGGCCTTCGTGGGCAAGTGCTCTACTAACTGAGCTACCCAAGCGCGACTCACAACCCTTTCTCGCAGCTTTACTTCCTCCTCATCTCCTAGCGTCCAAACTTCACAGCTCTCCTCCGCAACTTGCAAGACTATCACACCTGGGAGAAAGGACATTGCGGAGACATGGCTTAGCCACAACCTGGGGGATGAAATTTTTAGTGTGCAGCGTAGTCTACTATGCCGCATATACATAATAAACACAATTTCATTAATGATGAAGTCTTATCGGATTATCAGCTGAGTCAAGGCGTCGTTAGTTACTGTCATTCCAGCTGTCACAACTTTAACGGTAGTTACCTGCGGTAGTAGAGGAAAAGGTGTATATATGAACACCCTCTTTTGTTTTTACTTAAAGGTACCTTCTTTTGTAAAAATTATAGATTTTATACCTTCATTAACAACTATAACAAGTTTAAGAAATGATGAGAGGTGAAATAATTATTATTATTAAGCATTATTTCTTTTCGAAAACAAAGATTTACAAAAAAGCTTGTAAAATGGAACTTAAAAAAAAGAGGGTGCAAATACGGATGTCCACAAAAATATTTTAATGAAATTGGTCAAAACAATGCAGAATGGTAGACTAGTCTACAAAAAGGAACTTTCGTACATTTATGCATGAGATCTGAAATTATTTACAGTAATCGCAAACGTTAAGTAGCTCCTTCAGCGGCAGCACAGTGTAAGTGTGCCCACATTTTGCACATAACACATTCAATCCATACCTCTCGTCTCCTGTTTTGAGAGAACTTTTCATCTCAAAAGATGCACCTTGCATCGCTTGAGTCTGGCGTGTCCCCATCGTTCACATCAAGGCCATTATCGCTGTCCACAAGGCGAAGGCTGCGGGAGGCTGAAGAGTCCGATGACGAAGAGATAGTTTTGTAGAACAATTTTACTGCATTTGTTGAAGTCCCTGGAGAACTTCCCGGTGTTGATGTGACTGTACATCAGCATAACTCGAAGAAGAAGCAGATGATGTTGATGGTCCAGAGATAGCAAGTAGAGGAGGATGTGATTCAGAAACTTTACGTCTATGCTCCACAGTGGAGCAAGTTTTTCCTGCAACCAACTCAGCAGCTACGAAATCAGCGCCGGTGAAGACATAAAGGTTCATAGGGTATAACCCAGTTACTTCCAATCCGTTTATTGCTATCTCAGCTGATTGGGTACGAAGGTAGGCTTGGTCAAAAACATCCATAACGTCGTAAGGTGTGAGAGGACGCCCATTGTGATGCAACTATACTCTTACTGCCTCGCTGTAGTACGTTTCCAGAGGTCCCATGAACGTCTTATCTAGAGGCTGCAGTTTGTGGGTGTAGTGTGGAGGAAATGAGATGATAGTCACGTGGAGTTCTTTCGCCAAGTCAGTCACATCTGGACTTCGAACGTGGCTGTAATGAACATCCAAGATGAGGAGAACAGGCCTTTGTTCAGTCGGACATATTTTCTCAATGAAGTGAACGAACCATTCGGTGAACAAATTGTTTTAAACCCATCCCGAAGGATGGGCTCTACCAGTTCCACCAGGTGGGCAGCGTCTCATTAGAGCTTGCGATATGTTGGTTCTAGGGAAAATTTTCATTGGCCGAACATAATGTCCCGAAGCACACATGCGTGCGATAACTGTGATTGTAGTCCCTCTTTCTGCAGACGTTAGAGCTGCAATTTGTTTCTTCCCTTTTATCCCTATTACTTTTGGAATTTTGCTTTGGGCAGTGGACGGGCCTGTCTCGTCCACATTATACACTCGGTCCGCTGGATCTGAGTGTTTGTAGAAATCGTCTGCCAATAAATCAAAGAAAACCATCACATTCTCTTTATTGAAGTCTAAGGCTCTGGCATATGAAGTTCCACAAGGTTTTCGAATTGACAGCTGATCTTTGTCTTTCTCAAGAAAAAGGTCCTGCTCCTCCTCCTTTGAAAAGGGTTGTCAAACTATATCTCTGGGCAAGTAAAAATGCCTTTCTTCTCAGATCCAGTGAACCCTAAGAATTTTTGCTCCATCTCAAGGAGATAAGAAACTAGCTGTTTTCGAGGTCTGCATTTAAAACCGGTTTCCTTCCAAGCTTTGTCTCTCGAACCACTTACTCAGGGATTTTATCAAGTTTAAGAAATCCCTGCAAAGTGGCACGAGGCACTCTGAATGTTCTTGTAGCACCTTTCACAGAAGCCTCCTTTGCTTTCACAGCTGCTAAGGCACGTACCGTCTGAGATTTATCCCATTGATGCCTCTGTTTCTTACGTTCATAGCGATTCTTCGTTTTCGGCATTCTGCGAGGACGAACAAATGCACTAGGGCCTATTATCGCAATTTAAAAATTCTATTTGTTTGTTTGTTGCTGTGTGAGTTGTATATATAACTTTAAACAAAATTCGATGAACCATATCCCTGTAAAATTATTTAAATGTTTTACATTGTTTAAGATAAGAGATGGTGTAATTATTGGTCCTCCTTAAATAGGGGCACATTTTTACACCAAACCAATGGGCTCATATTTACACCAAGCATTCTTAAGCAATATGGCCACTATCACGTCTAACGTAAAAGCGTGTGTAACTTGAAACGTGGTTCTAAAAGTAGCTTGTTATTCCGGATATCACTGAGAAACTAATCGGAAGAATATAAAACGAAAACGATTTCACATACCTGTCAAACGTTTGCAGTCCTGAACAAACACTAATTTACGCAATAACCGACGCTGTAACTACACTGCTTGAAACAATGCTTCTAACTGTTCACAGCTACCGTCTATCAACAATAGGCACCGTTTTCAAACCTGGTCGCCAGACTGAAGCACTTCCCATACCCTGTTCGTGAGGGGTGCCCATAATTACAACTGTGCCCATTTTACACCTTTTCCTCTAGATGCAGTGTTAACAACTGGTAGAAGCAGCTACGGTTATGGCTACTAGGATTACATTAGCTGTAGAAGTACGTGTAGTTGCGGCAGTTATCGATTTTGTAAAAGGATGTTACTGTTGATCTACGCCTACATTGCCATCTATTATCTGCAGGCTACCTTACAATGTATGGGGGGCTGTTCTTCTGGTACCCATACGGCTGTTCCATTGCCCCTTCCACCTGCGACTGATATTTGGAAGTAACGCCCGTTGTTAATCCCCCGTATGAGCTCCAGTTTATCTGAGTTCCTCGCCGTGGTTACTCTGCGAGACGTACGTGAGAGGAAGTAATGTGTTGACCAAGTCTTCTCGCAAGGACGCTCTCGGAATTTTAACTGTAAACTTCTCCATGGTGTCTCTCCACCGTCTGCCACTGGAGTTTGAAGAGCAATCCCGTAACGCTCTCGCACTTATTAAATTAGCCAGTAAGGGAAATATCCCGCTCTCCTCTCGAAGTTTTCCGTCTCTGTCATTAATGTAGCCTGGGAAGGACCCCAAATTGACGAGGTACACTCAAGAATCGGTGGCACGAATGTTTCGTAAGCCATTTCTTCCATGGATGAGTTACGTTTTCTTACGCTTCTTCAAATGAATCCTATCCCTTCTCTGCTTTCCCTACAGCGAGATTTATATTTTCCTTACACTTTAGGTTTTTGTAAAGGGTTATCCCTACGGATTTTACGACAGCAGTAAGCTAACTAAAGATTAACACACTCTTTGCTTAAAACATAAATAGTAGGCTACAATATAAGAAAGAAATAGAGAAATTTCAGCGGGACGGTATACATTTACAGCGCCCCAACAATGTAGAATGAACATCCCTCCGTTAGAGCTATTCTTATTGTGCCCTTAACTTGACACATTGCATTGCAACCTGCTCTTCCTGAGATGCTAAGCCTGCACTGTCGACGTACTTTGCGCAGTGTACGCTGAGCCCAGCAAAACGCGATGAAGCGGCTCCGGTCGGAGGTACGCTTGAGCGGCGGACCCAGAACCATCTCCCGCCTTTCCGCTATCGCTTTCAGCAGTCCATTAGCTGCTGTCAGTCTCACTTCTACTGGCAACTACTCTCAGCCCTTTAGTATTTCCATGATCAGAGAGCACACGCAGACAATTTAATTTACAAATACAAAGCAGCCCCGCGATCATGTGGCTAAGTAGCCGTTACAATTTTTCTTTCGAGGACAATTAGTCCAACAGCGAGTTTTTAGCGTAACACCAGGGTCACACACCAAGACCGTCTCATCTGGCAGTGCGGCCCATTTCTGCAAACTGATCTTACACCGCCTCACTGCGCACTCCGTTCGGTAAACGCATCTCTGCAAACAGCAGAACCTGTCCCTGTCGGTTTTTCGGGGGGGGAGGGTGGGGGGGGGGGGGAGAGATCTTCCGGCGTTCTCCCCGTAATGTCAATTCTGTGCACAAATTTCACCTGAATGCAACTTCCTCGCTACAAATAACACACTGACGTTGGGATCATTTGCGATTTTAGTTTTTTCCTAGCCTGTGACAATTTCTCTGTAATGATCGAGTGTACGTGCTGGCGTAATTTATGCATATGGATTAGACAAACGCGTAAACTGTGCACAAAATTTCTTGTCCAGTACCTGTAGAGACGGTAATGTTAGTGGTGGGGGTACTGTTGCTTGCAGCCATCGCGTAATATGGGAGATGCAGTTCAACAGCAGAAACCTGCTCACAACCAGAACTTCTTAGCTACAGCTGCTGAGTCTACAAATCATCATATCAACAGGTTACGCAATTACGAACAATAATTCGACTAGAATACCAAATAAAAAAAATCTGCACATAAACAACTGAATCAGCTGGTTCTGACGGATGAAGCGCACAGCTCAGCAGGTGACAGCAGCCCCTTCGGAAGAAATGGGTGGCCTCTTCTAGTGCTGAGAATGATAATGCATTTCTGCACAGGCGTCAGTTTAATTTGTGCCAACTCTGCCTCAGCTCTTCTCTTAGATTCGATGAGGTCTGAGTCCACCTTATTTGCATGTTAGGAAGCACTTAGAATCAAAGTGAAATACACTGAGGTGATAAAACTCATGGGATAGCAATATGAAAGTACAGATATGGCGGTAGCATTGCGTAGACAAGGTGTAAGAGGGCAGTGCATTGGCGGAGTTGTTGTTTGTACTCAGGTGATTCATGAGAAATTGTTCCGACGGTATTGTGGCCGCACGAAGAGAACTGGCAGACTTTGAACGCGGAATGGTACTTGGAGCAGATGCATTGGACATTCCATTTCAGAAATCGTCAGAGGATTCAATAGTCCGAAATCCACAGTGTCAAGAGTGTCCGGAAAACACCAAATTTAGGGCATTACTGCTGATCACCGACAACGCAGTGGCCGACGGCATTCACTTAACGACCGAGAGCAGCGGCGTTTGCGTAGACTTGTCAGTGCTAACAGACAAGCAACACTGCATGAAATAACCGCATAAATCAAAGTGGGACGTACGACAAACGTATCCGTTAGGATAGGGCAGGGAAATTTGGCGTCAGTGGGGTATGGTAGGAGACGACTGAAGCGAGTGTCTTTACTAACAGCACGACTTCGCCTGCAGCGCCTCTCCTGGACTCCTGATCGTATCGTTTCGACCCTAGACGATTGGAAAACCGTGGGCCGATTAGATGAGTCCCGATTTCAGTTGGTAAAACCTGATGATACGGTTCGAGTGTGGTGCAGACTCCACGCAGCCTTGGACCCAAGCTGTCAACGAGGCACTGTGGAAGCTGGTGCTGGCTCCACAACGATGTGAACCGATCACTGACTGGAAAGGGCTATGTTCGTCTACCTGGAGACCATTTTCAGCTATTCATGGAATTCATGTTCCCAAACAACGACGGAATTTTAGTTGATGTCACCGCCCCATGTCACCGTGCCACAACTGTTCGTGATTGGTTTGAAGACCATTCCGGACGATTCGAGCGAATGATCTGGCCAGCCAGATCGCCCGACGTGAATCCCATCGAACATTTATAGAACATAATCGAGAGGTCAGTTCGTGCACTAAATCCTGCACCGACAACACTTTCGTAATCATCGTCGCCTGTAGATGCAGCTTGGCTCAGCATAATTGCATGGGACTTCACAACAACTTGTTGAGTCGAAGCCACTTTCAGTTGATGCACTACGCCAGACAAAAGGAGATTCGACACGGTACTAGGAGATATCCCACTACTTTGGTCACCTCAATGTAAAGTAAATGTGGGTCTGCTTCCAATGATCAACCAAGAGCATTCCGACAGTGTCATTATTTAATCCATGATTGGTTTGAGAACACTGAGGCTGTTTTTGTAAATATCACTGAAGAAAGAAATGCAATCAGCCTCATTTCAGGTGTGCATCGATGATATTCTGAAAAATTCATTGTCGTCTCCTGTCGCGACAAATCCCCTGGCTTTCTATTACAATCGGACTCCGTTATTCCGTTTATGTTTTGTTAGTCAAGCTAGGGTTCCATCACTCTGTCCACTGAAAATTTGTGTTTGTTCTCTCAAACCGCATTAAAGTCTCAGAATCTTATGAGCTTCCTTCGTCCATTTAGTTCTTTATCACAAAAATTTTGCTAAATCCAAACCTCCTCGAACGTTCCAACACTCGCCTATTATTCGCCCATATTGTGACTCCCAAACCAGATGCCCTCTAAGACGCTGGGCGGTCGCCCCCTTGTCGCTCCGCCCCCTGTCGTAAAACATATAAAGGAACCAGCCACCCCTCTGCAAGCTAAAGGCCTGTCAGAACGACCACTCTCACTTTCCTAAACCGGATAGACACCTCGTTCCCAGCTACTGCTAATGTTCGACACGTAACATTTCACTTACGATCCAGCCACTTCTTTCCATCAACATTAACTCTGAGTGAATTTGGGAGAACCATTTCGATTTCAGCACGTTACTACTCACAAATAAATTTTTGGACTTCGATAAATCAAGAAATACGTGACTGGTTGTGGAATCCTTGCAATGACGTACGGTCTTTGATAAATGTTAAAGAATTTTGATATCTCCGAATCAATCTCTTTAGATTTGTCTTGTGTCCACACCAGAACCCAACCTCCTACTTCGAAGTCAGCCTTCCTCGTCCATTTATCATATCACTCTTGTCTTATCATTATCCTTTCCTCAATATTATTCTTCACTGATTTTTACTTCCCCTCTATACTCAGCTCCTTTGTGGGTGAAAGCACACTAATTCTTCTATTAAATTATTATTTCTAACTATTGTCGTAATCCCCTGAGGCATGAGATTACTGCTCTCCCATAATACTTTATTCAGTACGTCTTCCACTCCTATTATGAAATGTCCCCAAGCTCTTTTCATTTATTTATATTAAATAATTCGACTGGATAGGAGTTGAGTTAGGCAGGCACTGTCAGTATAAAAGTTTAGATGGAATAATGAGATTACAGTGATTGTATGTGCTGATTTAATTTTCTCTTTTTTAACATTTTTTAATTTAACCTGTTCATTGTTTTACTGGGTGAGTCTTAGAACTGAGGAGCACTGCAGATACGGAGCAAGAATCCCAAGTGGAAGAGCAAAATCGACTCCCTGTGGTGGGGCGAAGAAACGCAGTCTCATAGGATTAATGAGGCTACAGTGATTATATGAGCTGACTTAATTTCCTCTTTCCTAACATTCTTTAATTCAACCTGTCGTCTGGCTATATTCATCTATATTCATTGCTTTTCTAGGTGAGCTTTGGCAGTTGGGGAGTTCTGTGGATATGCGACAAGACTCACAAACAGCACGGCTTAAGCGGCCCCGTTTCGCGTGAAGGCAAAACAGATCTAACGTACTTCAGGTTCAGAAGACACCACGAAGTAGGCTCTCGAGTACAGTTTTTTGGCTTTTCCCATGGCCTGTCATGCTATTCTACCTGCTGCTTCAGAGGGTATATGGATGTGACTTCATGGTTTTTTTTTTTTTGTTTAGAAAAGTGGAGAGGATCGAGATTACTGTTTTTTTTAACATTTCACCTCTTTTTGGTGGAATATTTTTTAAAGAAAAAATTACGCCATTGGCTGGTCGATATAGCTTTAACGAGGACTGCCATGATTCTTTGCGAGAAAAAGAGAGCAGTCAGTTCTTTACTAACCATAAAGAAGGACTTCGTCTCTTGACTTGGCGCTGAACACATCGGTACTCGGCAGACTGCACTCCCAACTGGAACATTAGACTCCATCAGCAGAGTGAAATCTGATGTTTGAATCCTTGGCAGAGAGAACTAGTGTTGTACTTGATGGAAGCCAGCCACGCTGCCACTGCCCTGCTCATATCACACCGACGATATTGGCGAGCATAATTAGCAGCCCTGCCATGTTAGGTCCATCATGAAACAGAAGATCAGATTCACGATCGGTTGCCCTTTCCCATGTTTGTTAGTGGATTCGGGTTTGCATTGGATTATTTGACTTTCTGCGGCGACAAATAATCACTGTGATTGATGTGTAAGTAGGTCGACATGAATTACACGAAGTCAGATGCATGACTATTAACCAATTCTGACCGCACCAAGTATCTTTGTCAACTGATAGTTCACTTTTCTGATTCTCATAGTTCAAATTTTTGGGCTCCTAAGTCTCATGACTTTATGATTTATTTAGATGCTTGTCCATTCTAACACTTTTTAATAAACTAAAGAGTTAATTTAAATCATGTGTTTCAAATTTGATTTTTTCAATGATACAATGCGAATTCCCCACATTAAGATTCACTGCTAAGGCCACGTAATCAATTGATTGCATACATTTAATCAAGCAATGGATTTCAAGGGTGTAACGATTAGTTCTGGTAGAGTTAAATTAACTCAAACACATGCAGGGGTTTGCGAAAAGTATTGTTACTACTCATATGACTGACATTCTTAACCTCTTTCCCCGCCACCCAATAGAATTCCAGTAATGCTTCCTCTCTTCTCTCATTAACTGTATTGAGTTTCACTCCTCATGCCACCTTCCAGACAACTCACCTCAACTGTTTTCCTACACATCAACAATAAACTCTTTTACTTCATTTGATCCACTCTTATTCATTGCTCTCATAAATTCCCTAAATTACATATCCACAAATATGCCCTGCTTTCGGCTGATCTACATTAATTCGACTCACCCAGATTCTGAGGATTCGTCTTTTTATTTGATTTTGACCTCCATCTCTCCTTTATCAGTATACATTTTCTATTGACGTTAATGGGCCACTGTTCATTTTCCACCCCCGTTGAATCCTTTACTGATGCAGAGAATCGTATTGCATATTATTTTCCATATCATTCTGATTATAGTCACCTCAATAATAACGTCGAATTCTTCCTCCTCTCGTTCCTACACTGCATCCTCTATTCATCTGAACTGCTCTCATTCCAATCTCAGTAACCTGTCTCTCGTCTCCGGGTCTCCCTCCTTCCCAATAATACAGACTTTATTCCCTACTGTACGATCATTTACTGGTCTCAATAACTGATCACAATCAGTGTTCGTTACACTAACGTGCTTTTGTACTTCCCTCGATAACCTTCTGTGTGTGGAACAGATTAAATCGCCCCGTCACATCCGCGGATTGTTGTAATCCACAATTCTAGAAAACCTTTCATAGTATCCTTCATGCGATCGCGTGAATATTGTAGAACCATTTTCTTTGCTCCCTTTGCCGATCATATGACCGGAATGTATCTTCGAACAACTTAATTAACTCTTCGAAAGTACTGCATTCTTCCAGCGCTCTAACTGGTCATTCTCAAGCATCTCCAGCAAAACACTGTTCCACCATATAAATTTTTTCCGCTTCTGTATAATTATTCGGTACCCAAAACCTACATTCATTTATGAACACCATTGGGTGTATGTTCCTTCAGAAGCAAACTTCCTGTCTGTATTAACAGTCCCGTGATATCAGTTAATGATTCTCAGGGGAAGGTCCCGTCCCTTACTGTGCTTTTCTAGTGATTAAACTTTTGCCTGATTTCCAGAAACATTTATCTTTATTTTATGTTTCCTTCACCACCCAAGAACGAGTTTTGAAAATCCCCTTTTCAAACTCTTTCGTCTCTTCTCTTACGTTAAAAAAGAGCAATCGAGATTGCAGTAATAACAGATCTCGATTGTTCTTTTTTAAATATAGAATCAGGTCGCTGCTCTCCCGTGGACTATGTTGTCAAAATTCATGAACTTCTCCAATTCTCTTCATTTCGAGGGTTACTTTATCATCGGCCTCGCCGACCTGTCCCATCAAACTGATTTCAGTCACCTCTATTCGCTCATTAAACTCCTTTTTAACTGGTTAGACTACCTTTCCTATTATTCCGGCTTTCACTTCGTAATCAGTTCCCACTGTACCCATTTCCTTCCTCAAGGGTTCTAAACCTTTACTAACAGATTCCACCCCCTATGATTTCAGAGATTCGTTGTCTGGTTTCATTCCTGTTTTCCTAGCTACTAAGGTTATTTGTGCACTGGAGGGCAAAACTTAAGAACGAAAGTAACTTTCGCGTGATGTGTCACTGCCAAGCAACATGGCTCGATGGAGCTTGGACCGTACATAAAAGAACTGCTACGGTATAGTACAGAAGATAACTGAAAGAAATAAGCAATGAGATGAACATAAATGACACTTTCATTCAGAGACAATGATTGCACTAAGTACTACAATTCATTATGGTCCCCTGGACATTACAAACGGCGGGACAGCATTTTTGATAGGGTCTGTAATCATCACTGACGGCAATACACGCTTTGCAAAGTTCTGCCACACTAGTCACAGGGTTAGAAAATAATTCATGCGTTAGTACGGTCGACAACTGATGAAGAGTCGTTGGTCCATGTTGATATACTTCAGTAAGTCTCCCCAACTCATTAAGGATATACTAAGAAATTTTCCCGCCTTTTTTATAGTCCAGGGGACTATCACAAATCGCTGTGACTTCGATATAATTATTGTCTTTGAATGAAAGTGTAGTATCTGCTCGTCTCACTGCGTAATTCTTTCAGTTGCTTTCTGTGCTCCACTGAAGCAATTTTATTTATGCATGGTCCAAGTTTCGTCGAACTCTGTTATGTAGCGGTGACACATTACGTGAAAATGACATTCATCCTTAAGTTCTGCGCACCAGTTGTTTTCTGTTTCCGTTTTTGATTCTAATGAACGTATTTCTCTTGTCATTTAAGCTTCCGACGAATCTATACATGATTGGTGACTTTCAATACACTGTATTGCTTCGCAACACTTCTAATACTTGTTGCAATGTCGAATTGAACCTTAAGTTACCTCTGCCTGACTTTCATCTAAATAGTCCAGTTCATCTTTAACTTCTCCCCTACCTTCTGGCTCCAGTTCTTCGGTTACACCTTTCTGTTTGACAAGTTACTTCTCTTTTCTATCCATTTTGACTTTTTTGTGTTTCTGAAACCGAAAATTTTGACGTTAATCTAAGTCTTAAATTTCTCTGTGATGGGTCGCCACTTGCAATTTGATCCCACGGTTTCCTACTACAATCAGAGTGATGTGTCGGCAGCTGGGCCAACACCTTGTAGATCGAGATGGCTGAAAATGCACGCTAGACTAACGCAGACGGGCGTGAAGTACTGGAACAGGCTACGTAATTAATGCTATGAAGAAAAGTACGTAGCTGGATTAATACTTATCTTTAATCAATCATTGTGGTACATCGCTCTTGACGATACACAGGAGACTTTAATTACAATCACTGTAAGGCTAATGGCGCCTTTCTAGTTCGTAGCCATTAACTTAGCTGAAGGCTATTCTGTCTCTCGGCTAATGAGAGAGAAAGGCTTCGTACATCTAGTCGCTAGCTAGGTCGTCCGTACAACTGGGGCGAGTGCTTGTTCGTATCACGAGACCTGCCTTGTGGTGGCGCTAGGTCTGCGATCACACAGTGGCGACACGCGGGTCCGACATGTACTAAATGGACCGCGGCCGATTTAATGTACCACCTAGCAAGTGTGGTGTCTGGCGGTGACACCACGCAGAGTACATCAATTTGCTTACTAAGCGTTAATTAAGCTAGAGTTCCATCGCTCTGTCCAGTGAAATTTATTATCTCTTCTCACGAGCTGTGTTACAGTTTCGGTGGCGTACCAGTAAGAATCTTATTAGCTTCCTCATCCATTCAGTTCTTTGTTACAACTATTTCGCTAAACTCAAGCCTCCTTGAACGTTCCTACATTCTTCTGTTATCCGCCAATACTGTGGCTCCTAACAGACCTCCTATAATACGCTGGCCGGTCGCCTCTTGTCTCTCCGCCCCTGTCGTAAGATATACAAAGGAACCAGCTACCCCACTGCAAGCTAAAACCCTGTCAGAACGACCACTGTCACTTTCCTAAACTGGCAACACACCTCGCTCCCAGCTGCTCCTAGTATTCGACACGTAACATTTCACTTACGATCCAGCCACTTCTCTCCAACAACACTAACTCCTCGTGAATCTGGAAGAACAACAACGCCAAAATACTAATTTTAACTCCTCAGCAGAAGTCAAGTCCAAACATGATAGCAGAGAATTTGAAAATAGGTTCTACTGAGTATTTCACTACAATCAATGTTGGGATAAGTCATATGGAGGGTAACAGTGACCCCAGTAACAAGTAACACAAGAAACTTATAAATGAATGAGCATACCTACCGTTGCCGTACACTATTGCTATTGTGCACTTACCTGGCGATGTCTGGAGGATGCAGCTCTTGATGCACAGATATCAGTCTTGCCTTACCTGCTCCTGTCTTGTACCCCACTAGGGGTTCAACGAGAAAGTTGTAAATAAAGTCTAGGGTCTGGATTCTCTAAGGCTTCTATGAAATATAAGTCAGTAGTTCAAGAAATCAATTCTGGACTCTATAATATCCATATATCAACGAAAACAGTTCTGAACCATGGCATTACATCATAAAATGACCGCTATTAAATTATGTTCCAGCTAGTCTATGCAGTTACTGTCCTCTCCACACTAAGAAAGTTACATTGCATTAAACTTCCGCCAAATTTACGGGCGGGACGCCTATCTATATAGCCTGGAAGTTCCGAGCCGATTTCTCTCGTGTGTCTGGCCAGTCTACCAAGATGGAAGCTAAAGTCTCATCGACAATGGCCACTGGCGAAAGCGTGCTGGACCACACGGTTTGATACCGGGCTGAAAAGTTCCTACACGCGTTCACCCACTAAGGGACGCTCCACTGTGTGGTTTTCGTCCTCCTTGTTACTTTAGTATATTTAAACCTCCCTTGCTTCAGAAAATTACGTACAATTAGCATTTGCCATCTTGGATTAACCTGTGCCGCTCCCCCTTTTTGACTCTTAAATTTAACAGTATAAGTTACCCAAAAACCGTGCTGGTTGAAATTCTCCTGCTACCTCTCCACCAATGGCAGGCGTTTCGCTTGTGGCCGGGCCCGCTCGCACCTCACTGCCTCAGTCCATAGTTCACAATGAAACAGATACAAAGGCTTTCAACTGGGGCCCTTGCCACTGTATTGCCCAACATTACTAATTCTTTCAAAATAATTTGTTCTAGCCACGTAACATAACGGTTACATAGTGTTTGGAAGGAGAGTTTGAAAGTCAAACTCCAATCCAAGTTGAAACTTTTTCAGTGCCGGAAAAGGCTGTCAGTTTTTGCCTCCTCATCTCATTCTTTGCTCCTCCCTTGCCTCACTGCTCTTAAGATCGATTTCGCAGACATGTGCCTTTTGAGAATACGATGGGAAGCGGTTACGTTGATAGCCGGCTCCTCGTATTTCTAGGGCCCTCTTGCGACTCCATGATGCTAGAGCTGTGTGGCACAAAAATTAAACAATATTGGTGCCAAAATGCTACTATTAGGGTCATTGCAAATTTTGGCGATATAAGAGTACATCTCAATAAATTAGCTTACCACGCCTATTTTCATTCTCTGCCTTCGTATGGCATCATATTCTGGGGTAACTCATCATGAGTAAAAGAGTGTTCATTGCACAAAAGCGCGTAATCAGAATAATTGCTGGAGCTCATCCAAGATCATCCTGCAGACACTTGTTTAAAGAGCTAGGGATCTTCACTATAGCCTCACAATATATATATTCACTCATGAAATTTTTTATTAACAATCCGAACGAATTCAAAAGTAATAGCACTATGAGAAAGGATGATCTTCACTACTCAAGGTTAAATCTAACTTTGACTCAGCTGCCACAAAAGTCTTTGGTGACTTACTTATTAGCATCAAAAGTCTAACAGATAGCCATATAGCATTTAAAAGGAAATTAAAAGAATTTCTGAATGACAACTCCTTCTACTCATTAGATAAATTTTTGGATATAGTAAGTGGGTAATCCCCCCCCCCCCACAAAAAAATATTAAGTGTCATGTAGTATTTTGTGTAATGTAATAACTTGTATTGACACCTTTTATTAACCTGACACGTTCCACATCATTACGAAGTGTCGTATTCATGATCTATGGAACAAGTACTAATCTAATCTAACTTAATCCATAATCTTTGAGGTAAGTCATTTTTCTGAGTTCTTCACATTCCTTTGGATGTGAAGTAAAATGTCCTGATTAATTACACTACTTGGTAATGAAACCTCAGTTGCTGATTCAAAATTTTCGTATTTTTTCTCAGAAATTGGTTCGAAATACATTTCTGCCACCATAAAGGAGGCATGCAAGAAACGTCAAATTTGCCGGAGGTGTATCGTATGTCAATGCTGCACAAAGTACGTTGGAGTAATACCACCCACAATCTGTACAAAAGGGAACATTGCGCAGCGAATTTCTCATTCAAAAATAGTAATTAGACGTTGGTTGTTTAAGAGAAATTTGAATTGAGCTTCATGGAAGAAGCTAAACGACTACCAACATGTCTCGAAATTCGACAGCTGCAGGATCGTGGCGTTGCCTATCGAACGCGCGGGCTCCGAACGAGTACTGTGTATCGATCGCGCTAGCGTCGTGGCAGCAGTTGCGGATAGTGTTTATTGTGGTAACTAGAGCGGCGACAAAAGACGAACGTTTACTACGTTAACATTAATTACAAAAGAAACTAGAAATATCATTTACTGCACTCGTCGGTCACGTTGTCTTCATGGACTATTCCATGGGTAGTATACGCCACGGGAAGCAATCCTTGTTTCCCGTAACCCTGGTACACACACTGTCAAATATAGGAAGACTTCTCGAAGGTTGAATTTTCCCAAGCAAATTGTGGAAGTATAGGTACGGAAAAGTACGATTCGTCCCCGTATCCCGGTCAGCCCTCTCTTTTAATCCACAATTTGACAGATTTCCACAAGCTCTCTATATACCCTGTGTGGACAGATGGATCGTCCGAAGACACAAATTCCACAGACTGCCTTACAAATTCATTTTGGAATCCCTCTTACCACAAGGTTTTGTAGATCTTAAAGCCGTCTGTTATAAATTTGGTCCCTGGCAAGATGAAGAAGCTCTAAGAAGGACACTTAAGTTTTCTTGCCTCTCTAATATACTCGAACTATAAAGCATTTCGGGGATTTCCTCTCAATGCCTCCGAAGATCCATATGTGTGCAATTTCGTTTTTTAGTGGTAGTCCTTTCTTGTATTTCCGAGTAGCTATATGCGATTTGTCAATTTAAAATATCTTGTTTTGTCCGCCGACAGGAACACTGTCCTTCTCAACAGAACTCGTAGTAGTCACAGACGGTGTTTGCCGATAACTCAGTTTCGGAAGCGGTCGTTTGTCAACACGAGACGAAAATAATGCTCTTTTCGATGGGCAACTTACAAGTGTCGAGCCATTCGTTTTTGCTTGTCGATGCCCTTTGCTGACGACGCGCGCAGTATAATTGAAATAGTAAATCAGCACCGGCACTTTTTTAACGATGTTTACCGTTCCGCGGTATTGCTGCTCGCGCTGGTCGGGATCCAATGACTATGATGCGACTACAGAACTCAGGTCTTCAGCAAGATCATATTCAACGTCACCCACGTACCTTAAGTCAGGAAAGGGTTTGTTTGGAAAGATCTAGGCAGACAGTCGGTCATCGCCAAGAGTACCACAAACTGCCAGCACGGCAAGTACTGCTGCAACTTTTCTAGACGCGGCAGCAGTGAGATTCGCGTAGTCAGCGGTGCGCCTAACGCCTACACTGGACACGTAGGTGACACACCCTGTCGTCTTCCCAGATGAGTCTAGATCCTGCTTCCTGCGTCTCGATGGACGTTTGTATCTGTGCATATTGGCAAATCGCATTCGATATCGTCATATGGACCGAGGATTTAAAGTAGTGGAAATCAGTATAAAGGCGTGGAAATCTGCAGGAAAATGAACATTGTTGGCTGGAACAGTTGTGTATACTGTATATGCAACAGTATGAGATCCATTATACTGAGAAATGCAATCAAATGGCATCGCATCTGATGTCAGTAGTACCGTTTACACTCGTGAGACAAAACATTATGACCAGCTGCTCAATAGCTTGTTTGTCCATCTTTGGAACGAAATACATCCCTGATTCTGCGTATCAGGGATTCGACACTCCGTTGGTAGGTTTGTGGCATTAGATGTCTACGCAGAGGGTCGTTCATTTCGCGTAAACAACGGACCGCTGATATACATACATGGTGATGGCGCCCGATAGCGACCCAGACGGATTAATGTCAGGCGAATTTGGTGGCTGAGACATCAACGTGAGTTCACTATAATGTTCCTCAAACCACAGTAGCACGGTCCTGGCTCCGAGACACGGACGGACACTTATGCCGCTGAAAGATGAAATCGCCGTCGGGGAAGATATCAAACATGGAAGGGGTGCAGGTGGTTCGCAGCTGTCATTGTGCCTTCGATTACTACCACAGGTCCCATGCTCGCGCAGGAGAATGCCTCCCAAAGCATAATGCTGCTCCAACCAGCCAGCGTCCAGGGCGTGCTGCACGTCTCGAGCCGCCGTTCGCTTCGATGACGGCGTATGTGGAGACAACTATGGACTTACTGCAGCAAAAATGTAATTCACCCGAAGAGTCGAGACGTTTCCATTCGTCGACGGTCGAATCCTGGTGACCCCCTTCCGATTCCAATCCCAACTGACTATGTCGTTGGGTCAACAAGAGTACACGCACGGTAGTGTGCTGCGGAACTCCATGTTCAACAACGTACGATGAACAGTGTGCTCCGAAACACTTGTGCGTGCACCAGCAATGCGCTCTTTCGGCAGAGATAACACAGATCACCATGTATCCTACTTTACAAAGCAGGCAAGCCTCCTAATCTCAGGTTCTGTGAAGAGTCGTCTACGTCCAACCATTTAGCGCCAAGTTGTAATTTCGTCGTCCTTCTACCTCTTTCCGTAGACGCTTACGAGAGTAGCACGTAAACATTCGACTAGCATCGCCGTTTTCGAGATAATCGTCCACAGCCTCTAAATGTTCAAATGTGTGTGAAATCTTATGGGACTTAACTGCTAAGGTCATCAGTCCCTAAGCTTACACACTACTCAACTTAAATTATCCTAAGGACAAACACACACACCCATGCCCGAAGGAGGACTCGAGCCTCCGCCGGGACCAGCCTCACAGTCCATGACTGCAGATCCTAAGACCGCTCGGCTAATCCCCCGCGGCGTCCACAGCCTCTGCGTAATAATAATCTGCCCTTAGTCAGAGTCGCTTATCTAAATAGATTTCCCCTTTTGCAGCCCATATCTTCTCTAGGGTGATCCCCCATCCGTGACTGCTCCACTTACGTATTTTTGTTAACGCATCACGTGCCCGCGAAGCCACCAGGCGGCATCCATCGTCGCGATAGGCAGCGCACATAATGTTTCGACTGATCAGTTTATAATAAGACACAAACGATTCAGGTGGTAGAGGGTGGAACTCAGTATAAAGGCAGTCGGCTCTGTGCGGTGATAGTGCGAATGTGCCTTTTACTGCAGATAGGAAGCAAACGCCATTAGTGACAGTGGGTGTTGTGCAGACTGTATCAACCACGACTGTGATAATTGCACGTGGAACACGGCAAACATAAGATGAAAAAGCAAAAACCGGTACGTACAACGAAATGGCACTCTCTAATCGTCCAGTCGCCAAGAAGTTGAATTGTTCTAGTGCAGCGACTGATAATTGCGTTAGAATGGGGGCACGATACGAACAGAGCGTAAAATATGGGCTAAGTAGAAAATTATTTGAGGTTCCTTTTGCGCAAAGCAAGGGCTACAAATGGTTATTCTTCTCAAATTGTTGCTGACTTTCAGTTGTTAGTAACTGACAGACGTGTACGACAAATTTTGTAGAATGACAAACATCTTGCATTGAAGAAACGACTTCAGGAACCTGCTCCAAACACAAACCTGCTTCAGGAAGATAAGGGATCTGTGCATGTTTCTGCTCCAACCAAAACGTGGTTTGAAGATAAAAATATCGATATCTTGCCCTGGCTTGCAAGTAGCTCGGTTATGAACCCCGTGGAAAACCTTGGCAAATAGTTGCAAAAGGTGTTTATCGCAATGGAAGACAATCTGAGGCCTTATGTGAGCTGAAAAAGATGGTACGAGAAGAATGGGAGACAAGTTCACCACAAGAACTACAAACACTAGCAAAATCAATGTCAAAGAAAATTTTTGAGGTTAAAATGAAGAACAGAGGTTGGACGAACTACTAACAATGCAATAACACAACACGACAGTGATGCCTTGATACCAACTTCCGTCCAGAAAATGCAAACGCCTTATTGTGTTACTCGTGTCATGAAAGAAACTATGTAATTCCATCATGAATATTTATGTCTTGTATGTGTCTATTACTTTGATAAAAAATTCGGTACAATGTGCTACAGACATTGTACCATTATTTTCGTAGGAGTCCTACCTTAATAGTGATTTCCACTACTGTAGCGTGGTAGCACAAAGTGTCATTGGTTTCGCAATAAGATCAGATCTTGCTCGCATAGTCGGGAATTTGGTCAAAAGATGTTACATTTCTGTCGTGTTAAGTTCGATGGCTGTGCCCTATCTTTAAATTCTTCGTGTCGTTACCTTCCAACAAAATAATGCAAGACCGCTGTTATACGTTCTGTCCTTACGCATCTTGATACAGATGTTGTTCCACTGTCGCCCTGGCCACCACGTTGTGCAGAGGTATCCTACAATGAAAACATCTGGTCATGGCTTGCCAAGAGGCAGGCACACCAACATTCGCGAGCCACTGTAACGGATGAACTCTGGTGGGCAGTTGAGGCACCACGAATGACATCTCTCATCGAAGCTCAGTCCGACTCGATACCCGGCTGCGTTAGAGCCATTGTACCAGTCATATGTGGTCGCTCTGTATACTGGACTTTGCACGATGTGAACCCCCAAATTACCGACAAATGTAATCATGTATTCTTCCTACTAAACTGTATGCGCGCAATAAACAAAATTTACCCTTACTGGTGTTTCGGGTTTAATGGAAAACAGAGTGGCATCTTTCAACTTCTGATACGCTCAGTGATAGTCACGCCACTCCTTGTTAACGTTCACATCCACAATCGCATATACTGTACAGGAATTCCCTAGGTGTTCTTATTATCGTAATTATAGATTAAAATTATTTGCTTCGGCCCATTGCCACGCTATAACCGCCGGCCGAAGTGGCCGTGCGGTTAAAGGCGCTGCAGTCTGGAACCGCAAGACCGCTACGGTCGCAGGTTCGATTCCTGCCTCGGGCATGGATGTTTGTGATGTCCTTAGGTTAGTTAGGTTTAACTAGTTCTAAGTTCTAGGGGACTAATGACCTCAGAAGTTGAGTCCCATAGTGCTCAGAGCCATTTGAACCACGCTATAACCGATAAGGATTACTCCTAACCGAACAGATTCCTCAGAATTCGCGGTAAGGCTCCATGTTTTCTTCATTCTACATTTTTCCCATCACAGTGCATTCATGTCTTTGGGCGGCTAGTGACAGAGTCTCTCCAGAATGACTGTCAGGCCACTATTGCAGTACGTCACCAATCCCCTATTCGTTTGAAACTAAATTGTTTGGAAGATTGTGACTCCACCCAAATGTGGGCCGCTAACCATTATTGGAGTAAGATTACTCATAGCACGTAACAATGTAAAGCATCAACATACTTTCTAACATACCAGAGACAACAAGCACTGCACGAGACACCAAGGACCAGGCTTTTTACCGTGATACACGAACACGAGACAGTGGGATACTATACAGGACTTGTAAGTCGGCCAACAGGCGACGGATATTTTACATTTATTACCCAGACAGATCATTCTTTCCTTCCTCGTGCCTTCAGAGTTAACGATCTGGAAGAGCAGCCTTTTGGTAATATGACCTAAAACGTTTGTAAGTAGCTTGTTGAGGTTTTTATGTTGGTAACGCCACGTAGCGCTCTGCATGAATATCACTGACTGTGCTGTGTGCAATCTGTGGCTGGTTGGCATTGTTGGAATATTCGCTATTGCAGTGTTGGGCAGCTGGATGTAAACAGCGCGTAGCGTTGCGCAGTGGCAGCTGAGCCGCCAGCAGTGGTGGATGTGGCGGGAAGGATGGCAGAGTTTTGAGAGCGGACGATATGGACGCGTGTCCGTCAGAAAAAGGGAATTTGTAAGACTGGGTGTCATGAACTGATATTTTTGTGAGGTAAGTGATTCATGAAAGGTATAGGCTATTGTTAGTCAGGGCCATTCTTTTGTACAAATTATCGAAAATCAGATTGCGTTGCGCTAAAAAAAAAATATTGTGTGTCGGTTTAGTGTTGATCAGAATAAGTAAAGAGAGGAATGTCTGAGTAAGTTCAGTTTTGCTCAGCTGTTTGAAAATCAAATAACGTAGAAGTTTTCCAGCACTGTCATTTATAAATTTTTTCTAAGGGGATGTTTCAAGTTTTAACTACACAGCGCATTATACGTCCTTCTAATGTAAGTCTAAATGGCTCCTAAGGTATTGTAAGGGAAATATCCTGTTAAGCGGCAACCGATTCCAAATTGTGAAGGAACAATCTCGAGACTGGAAACTCTAACCTTTTTATCACCCACTTTGGCCCATCTGAGGTCTTATCTTATGATGTGACATATTGTCTTCAGTGTAACTTATAGAGTTTAAAATGATGTGTGTGTCAGTGTCTTTGTGTGTGTGCTTCTCTAATTCTGTGTATCGGTAATAATTAAAAAACTGTTGTATTAGCTGCCTTCGAAAAGAATATCTGCCAGGAGGTATGATCAAACTGTGGCGATGAGGCACTGCACTCTAGTGTTCATTCTTTTACATATTTGAGTCCTCTTATGAATCATATTCCAGTTGACAGAATCTTTCCTCAGGAAGTATTCCGGAAAGCTAACAGAGTCCACTTAAGTTGTGGTGATAGCGTCAGAGTAAATACAAGCTGAGGCGGACGATATGCCTTGTCTCCTGGACCAACCATCTTCCAGTCCGTTGTTGCTGTGTGTCATACGCTAAATCTCAAAATGTGGAAGTTCGAGAAAATAAAATCATTCTGCATAATGTTCTTCCACTGTTTCACAAACAAATCACGGCGTTGTTTGGAACGCTCTGTCGAAGTCATACACACTTCTTGTGAACAGCGATTTCTACGCCGCTGACGACCACACACAAATCCAACTGCTGTGTAAATCACGAACGCAGTCGTTTCGCTAAGAAGATCTTTCATAGGCACTAAATATGATTAGTATCCGCTTGTGAGGAATGGCGTCAAGCGTCTTCTAGAAATATTCAAAAATAGAACTAACTCGATAACCACTTATTACTTCGTGTGAATAGAGAGCCAGTTGTGTTCCACAAGAACGATAATTTCTATATGCGTGATGGTTTTGTGTCAATAGACTTGTTTTCTTCGAGATATCTCATAATGTATGAACAAATATATATTCCAAAAGCCATGTGCAAGTACTCGCACAGATGCAAGAGATGGCTGCTCTATTCTGCAAGACTATAACCCTCGACAACACAGGCCTCTCATTGCGGACAACTACAGTATTTTTAAAATTAAGTAAGTCAGCGCATGAATGGTTCGTCCAGTCTGAGGACCTAAAGCACTGGAACACGACAGCAAGACATAATTACTTTCACTTTCTATAGAATCCATACCGCCTTAGGGATGGTGAGGGAAGACACACACTGCCTCCTTCCTGCGTTATGCTACCCTATGTCAGACTTTCGGTCCCGCTGTCCTTGAATGCCCGCTTACGCCTTATGAGTATGGTGATCGTTTCACTTCAGTGGACCTTGTCCTACTAAGATAAAGTCTCTTACGACTGCGCATAGCCACACGTCAACAGAAGTTAGATAAGGGACCTTGTGGAGTTTTTTCAACTCCTTTGAAAAAGTAACGTCTCCTTGCTCCATATAAATTGTACAACGACGATAAGACACTAGAGGCCAACTTAAACGCAAGAAATGTGGTCGCTTTCTTCTGATAGTTTGGAAATTAAACTCCACGGCAACGAAGTGAAAATGTGCACTTTGTAGGTTTATATTCCCTTGTCGTCTAATGTACTGGGTGACAGGTAGCGATACATGGAGATGGGTCGTACCTGCATTGCATCTGCCCCCGTGTGTGCGTCGACTGGCCCACGATCCTGACCAGCATGCGTGTGCTTTTTGGTGGACTTCTCATACTGACTAACTCATCTGCCGGCGGCAGATTGACTCGAGACGCAACAGAAAAAGATTTAAATACGAGAACACAGGGAATAGACCCGATGTATTACACAGACCGATATCATAAGTACCCTAACTGTTTGAAAACTCGCAGTGGCCAGATTGACGGATCAAGACAGAATCCTTGAAGGGAAGCTCCTCACATACAGTATCGGCTAAAATATGAAAAAGTTCTTCTTACATGAATATTAAACTGAACATACTACTTTACACCACACGAGAACAAATCAACACATGAATCTGTCCAAGCAGGCTACTGAACCTACTCTAGATGTTGACGCAAGGCTAATCATTATATTACAACTATACACACGCTCATATGAAAACTGTGTGAATACAAACAAAGTAATGTCGAAACAACCAATCGACTTGGGAAATAAATAGACATGATTCTACTAGGTATTCTCTAGAAATTAACACTCTCCTTGCTGCACAATGCGTTTGCCATAGCAGTCAATGACGCTCTCGTGCTGCCGAACAAACCGGTCACGAGTTTTGCATCTCTGTTTTGAATTTGTCTAGTCTTTCCGGTTAATCTTACTTTATAAGGGTCCCAGATTGATAAATAATATTCAGGAAATTAGTTAAAAGAGCATTTTTTAAGTGAGCACCGTTGTGGTGGAGATGCAGTTTTATAAAGTTCTTTCGGGAAAACTCAGTCTGTCATTTTCTGTCAATTTGCAATCTGACATATATGGTAAACGCACCATGAACAATAGTTGGTCATTTCGTCTACTTACTCCTATTACTTACATTCCCTTATGGAGCTGAACACTGTGGACAAACGCCGAAGCCAGGCTTCGGAAATTTTATCTTTGAGTTACAGATATCACTAAAGAGGAGACAGTGAAGAATGTCTATACAGGTGGCGCCAACAGTCACCGTCAAAAATTTACGAATGGATGAGGATCCTAAACTGAGCACAAAAATGGTTCAAATGGCTCTGAGCACTATGGGACTTAACATCTACGGTCATCAGTCCCCTAGAACTTAGAACTACTTAAACCTAACTAACCTAAGGACAGCACACAACACCCAGTCATCACGAGGCAGAGAAAATCCCTGACCCCAAAACCGAGCACATTCAGATAAGTATCTAATGACTAGTATTTGCTTTTTAATAGACATAAACAACTTACATCTTATAAAAACAACTGTACTCATAGAATCTGTTGAAAGATACCGCGTCAGACGAAATTCATGCATTGTTAAATATCTCTACATTTTATTGTATCAATGTAACAGGCAGTCATACTAACCACTTATTCGTTTCCCATTGGAGTTTTAAACACCAGCGCTTTCATATAATTCTACAATTAAAAATTCATAGGTTCCACGGAACAAGATCTAAGGCAGCTATTGTTGAGTGCTCGTCAACTTTAATATCGGAGTGGTTTGGTACAGTCTCGTGCTGAACCACCTTCTTTCGCGGCAAGTAAGGTGCACAGTCTCCAGAAACTGTTGCATTACATCTTGAACAAACGATAGGTTCCTGCACCATTGAAATGGTATGGCAGCAATTAAGGTCCCGTTGGTTGATCTTGTGCAATTCCAGCCCATGAGTTGATGCAAAATAGTTGTAGGTGACCTGAAAAGATCGTGCTGAGTATTTTCTTCAGTCATGACAAGGACATTCTGGCAACTGAAAATACCACCACAGTGAATGGATGCCTCATGCGTGAACAACAGAAACTGCAGGAAGTTCGGCGCTGTTGTAGGCCTACTGCATTGGATAATGCACTGACAGCACGGAATTCTGGGTTTAGAATCATTTGTCTCCAATATGACAGGAGTGCAACTGCTGCTCCACCAGTAGTCTCCATATTGTTAATGTTCGAAGTCTGCATTTCACAGGCAAGTTAACTGGTGCTTCTTGCTGAATCCTCTCACACACAACCCAGTACCATCTCTTCAAATTCTACGCCGCTAGCAACTCTTTAGCGAGTTCCCCGACCAGTTCTCTCCTAAGTTTCTACCTACGTCGATAAATGTATTCCAATCATTCTGACTTGCCAAACATCTGCCTGCAAGCCACTGCACTGCACTGTGTCATACATTACATGCATGTCTGCAAGTTCCTGCGATTTCAACAACCAGACATCAACTGTAAACAGTAGTAAACTCCGATCCGGACACGTCACCGACGGTTGTGTATTAATTTTCAGAGTAGGCGCACCATGCTCGACGCGACAGGCTGCTATTTGTTATGAAACATGAACAGTTTAGCAATACGCGCCTCACATGTATTACTCATTCAAGACCTCGTTCCATCTAAATATTTCCTTCAGACATGTTGCTCCTTATCGCAAAGTACACTACTGGCCATTAAAATTGCTACACCAAGAAGAAATGCAGATGATAGACGGGTATTCATTGGACAAATACATTATACTAAAACTGACATGTGATTATATTTTCACGCAATTTGAGTGCATAGATCCTGAGAAATCAATACCCAGAAAAACCACCTCTGGACGTAATAACGGCTTACAGTAGAGCCTTCTAAGATCACTTTGGCTCGTCCTTGTATATCTTTTTTAGGTCATCTCATCTTTGCTGGGGGGTATCGGTACTAAACAGGAGCAAACACGTTCATTACGTAGCTTCCGTCTCTCAAGAGCAGAAAAGGAATGGCTCGATTTATTAGAATGGCACATTTCTTTCGGCCTGGGCATTGAGCCAAACAGAGCTTGGATGGCGTGTACAGGTACAGCTGCCTATGCAGCTTCAACACGATACCACAGTTCATCAGGAGTAGTGACTGGCGTATTGTGACGAGCCAGTAGCTCGGCCACCATTGACCAGACGTTTTCAATTGGTGAGAGATCTGGAGAATGTGCTGGCCAGGGCAGCAGTCGGACATTTTCTGTATCCAGAAAGGCCCGTACAGGACCTGCAACATAAGGTCGTGCATTATCCTGCTGAAATGTAGGGCTTCACAGGGATCGAATGAAGGGTAGAGCCACGGGTCGTAACACATCTGAAACGTAACGTTCACAGTTCAACGTGCCGTCAATGCGAACAAGAGGTGACCGAGACGTGTAACCAGTGGCACCCCATACCATCACGCTGGGTGATACGCCAGTATGGCGATGACGAATACACGCTTCCAATGTGCGTTCACCGCGGTGTCGCCAAACACGGATGCGACCACATCATGGTGTAAACAGAACCTGGATTCATCCGAAAAAATTACGTTTTGCCATTCGTGCACCCAGGTTCGTCGTTGAGTACACCATCGCACGCGCTCCTGTTTGTGATGCAGCGTCAAGGGTAACCGCAGCCATGGTCTCCGAGCTGATAGTCCATGCTGCTGCAAACGTCGTCGAACTGTTCGTGCAGATGGTTGTTGTTTTGCAAACGTCCCCATCTGTTGATTCAGGGATCGAGACGTGGCTGCACGATCCGTTATAGCCAGTCGGATAAGATGCCTGTCATCTCGAGTGCTAGTGATACGAGGCCGTTGGGATCCAGCAGGGCGTTCCGTATTACCTTCCTGAACTCACCGATTCCATATTCTGCTGACAGTCATTGTATCTCGACCAACGCGAACAGCAATGTCGCGATACGATAAACCGCAATCGCGATAGGCTACAATCCGACCTTTATCAAAGTCGGAAACTTGATGGTACGCATTTCTCCTCCTTACACGAGGCATCACAACAACGTTTCACCAGGCAACGCCGTCAACTGCTGTTTTTGCATGAGAAATCGGTTGGAAACTTTCCTCATGTCAGCGCCAACCTTGTGTGAATGCTCTGAAAAGCTAATCATTTGCATATCACAGCATCTTCATCCTGTCGGTTAAATTTCGCGTCTGTAGCACGTCATCTTCGTGGTGTAGCAATTTCAATGGCCAGTAGTGTACTATTTAGAAACTCTACTGTGTGTTTAATTTTGACTTCAGGCCTTTGGGACGCCCTGTATACAGCAACAGTTCATTGTGATGATCACGATCATTACAGTTTTAGGACATTGAACTGCTGAGTCATCAGTGTCCTTACGGAAAAATGCGTAGGTACTTCAGAAAGTAAGTTACACATCTCGTCCCATACTAAAGCCACTGTGCATCAAGAGTGGTGCATTGTGAGAATTGAGAACATGCGCGAGGTTTTCTGCAGACAGAGTTCTGCTGGTGTCCGGATATCAGGTGCAATTGAAATGGTGCAACAACTGTAAGCATGCTCCAAAACTGAAGTAGGTGGGGCAGTACGATTTTGTGGGCAAAACGTTTAATTTCTGGCTGAACATGAAACAAATTCAATGTCACGATCAGCCGTAGTGAAATGGTGCTAATAATTTGACCACGGGCGACCAGACATGGGTGATTCTGATCAGGAAGCCTAGACCTTGTAAGATGTTCCATCTTTTGGGGGAAGAGATTTTCCAGCGATGAGAACGTTCACACAGGTGTTCTTGAATGGCTCCGTGACCAAGTAACGAATTTCTACTGTCTAGGAACTGAGTAACTGATAGAAAGTTTCGACCGTTGTTAACGGCGACTTGTTAAGTACGTTCAAAAATAATGTCATGCATATGTAAGACTTTGATGTGCAGCGTAGCATTCCACAAAAGTTACTTGACCTACCAAAATAATGTGCAACTTACTGTTTGAAATTCCTTCTGTATAGAACCGGATGTGATTAAAATCGACTGAAAGCCAAATAAGCTATAAAACCAAACAAGGACAACATTTAAGCGCAACAAAAAGCATTTAAAATACAACACAGAGCTAAAGGAAGTCATAATAAAGAATAGGGCGAAATATAGATAAAACAAAGCAGAAAAACTGTCGACAAAATCCATAACACAATATCAAAACAAAACCAGATAAATTGGGGCCATTCGCTGTGGGATGCAACGAAATATTAATGGGCAATCCAGCTACAATGAAAACACTACAAACGTCGTCACAATATTTTTTTTCAGGAGACCAGACAACACATAAAATCTTAACGGGCTGGCATACTCTGTGTCAAGTGGTCGAGCAGCTGCTGGGGTATAGCCTCCCATTCTTGCACCAGTGCCTGTCGGAGCTCCTGAAGTGTCGTAGGGGTTTGAAGACGTGCAGCGATACGAGAGCATTCCAGACATGCTCGATGGTATTAGAAAATGTCGCACAAGTCCTTCAGAAGAGAGAGGCTGGCCCTCAGGCCAGAAAATGAAAGACACTCAATTTAACTGTGGTGGACTGACATTCGTGTTCCGTAAGTTTCACTCACTGTTTACCCCCAGCTGCTGATCGTGTAAGGGCTGACACTTCTGATTATCGTGGTCGAAGGACCGTAAGCCACAGCCTCAAGCTAAGTGTGCATAACTAACATAAGAAGAACAGATCGCAGATTACAGCAAAAGGCGTAACTATGTACGGTGTCGAATGAAAGATTAGTTAAGAGTTCAGGAGTCACACCTTCAACCCGCCAAAACCTTCCATACCAATACTCTCCTAATTACAGTTAGTTTCAGTGACTGTCATCATCAGCTCGGCCTTCGTAAAGAAAGGTATGAAATCACATGAGGTGATCGTAGGGCCTCCCATTCTTGCACCAGTGCCTGTCGGAGCTCCCTAAGTGTCGTAAGAGTTTGAAGACGTGCAACGATACGTCGACCGAGAGCATGCCAGACATGCTTGATGGGGTTTAGGTCTGGAGAACAGGCAGGCCACTCCATTCATCTGAAATCTTCTGTTTCAAGGTACTCCTCCATGATGGCAGCTCGGTGGGGCCGTGCGTTATCATCCATCAGGAGGAAGGTGGGACCCACTGCACCCCTGAAAAGGCGGACATACTGGTGCAAAATGACGTCCCGATACCCCTGAACTGTTAGTTTCTCTGTCAAAGACATGCAGGGGTGTATGTGCACCAATCATAATCCCACCCCAGACCATCAAACCACGACCTCCATGCAGATCCGTTTCAAGGACATTAAGAGGTTGGTATCTGGTTCCTGGTTTACGCCAGATGAAAACCCGACGAGAATCACTGTTCAGACTATACCTGGACTCGTCCGTGAACATAATCTGGGACCATCGTTCCAGTGACCATGTACTGTATTCTTGACACCAGGCTCTACGGGCTCTCCTGTGACGAGGGGTCAGTAGAATACACCTTGCAGGTCTCCGGGCGAATTAATCATGTCTGCTCAGTAGTCTGTAGACTGTGTGTCCGGAGACAATTGTTCCAGTGGCTGCAGTAAGGTCCCGAGCAAGGCTATCTGTAGTACTCCGTGGCCGTCTGCGGGCACTAATGGTGAGATATCGGTCGTCTTGTGGTGTTGTACACTGTGGACGCGTCCCGCACTGTAGCGCCTGGACACGTTTCCTGTCTGCTGGAATCGTTGCCATAATCTTAAGATCACACTTTGTGGCACACGGAGGGCCCGTGCTACGACTTGCTGTGTTTGACCAGCCTGCAGTCGCCCTAGTATTCTACCCGTCATAACATCATCAATATGTGTTCTTTGAGGCATTTTCAACACACAGTCACTAGTAGTACGTCTGGAAACGTCTGCACACTTATTCGCTGCACCGTACTCTGACATGCACCAACACACCTCTGCGTATGTGGACTGCTGCCAGCACCACCGTGGGCCGACCGCAGGTCAAATGCACAGCATGGTCATACCCCGAGGTGATTTTAACCCGCAAACCGCCCACCAGAGCGTTGTTTCACCATATATCAGCGTTACCCTTAATTTATGAGCATGAGTGTAGATAAGGAACAACAGAGGGCCTACTCGTATAACACTACTCCGGGGAACGCCAGAAATGACTTCTGTTTTACTCGATGACTTTCCGTCAGTTCTTATGAACTGTGACTTATCTGACAGGCAATCACCAATCCAGCCGCATAACTGAGACGATATTCCACATGCACACAATTTCACTAGAAATACGGAATCAGTTTTAAATCCCTTATCAATAGGACTCAGCATTTCGTGTGAGTAAAAAGCCAGATATGTTTCACAAGAACGGTGTTTTCTAAGTCCGTGTTGACTGTGTTTCAACACAAATAATGTGAAAACATTAGCATTATAAATGTAGCAAGGAAGGACAGTTTGTTGCCATTAGACATACGAGCTAGATATAAGAACCGACTGTACTGAGCAACATGGCTCCAAATGTACTCCAGGTTGTTGATATAAGATGTTGAAAGAAGTTACGAGTATCTATTGTATAGATCATAATGCTATAAAATAAAAGACAGTAATAAAATAACAGGATGATTAACTACGAGCAAGGAAACCATAAAATCCAGCAACTGTTGCCTGTCTGAAACCACAAACACGATCGTATACTGCAGTTACTTCCAAGTCTTTTCTAGTGTTGTGAACCTCAGTCAAGTATGGATAACAACACCCTAGGGAACTCTACCAACGGTCGCAAACTGAGCTATGCTGATGATTGTAACTGTTTAGTGCAAAGACATAACTCGGCAGACAATGTTAGAGCTCTATATCGACAAATGAGCAGCATGTTTTAAAACTGGGATTAAATATTTGTGTATACAAAGGTATGTGTATAAGCCGATGAAGGCCTAATGTTTTCAAATAATGGAATATGTCTCGACGTTTACATTGTAACAGGAATTAAAAAGGCTAGTTTTTAACATATCGTTGACAACAATCACGAAGTAGGGATATCTCTGGAGTGGGCATAGTGTACTGCGCATATCGGCAGTCTCACACGGTGATTGTTAGGTGACTTTCGTATAACGCTGTTTGTTAACATTTTGCGCTAAGAATGAAACTTTAATATTACGCTATGTGCCCTGTTTTACACATTTATTTACGAGCAACAGGAATCGTGAATAAGTGCTGCTGCTGCCAGTGCAAATCGCAATTCGTCAGAGGAGGAAAAGCTACTTTTCATAGATAAGTGCCGTAAGGATGTAATTATAGTTATCATTCTAGTAAGTCGTGCTTTATGTGTTGATTAAACTCGAGATACAGTATAGTAAAGTGTTAATACCGTAGCCCTAATTTACGTGAATGCGTAGCCACATATTTATGTGATAACTGCTGTATAAGTTCGATAGTATGGGACTGCGCTGCCAGTCAATCCGTTGAACGTACAAACATTTCGAGCAATGTTCGGCTGCAGATAAGATTTAAACATGAGAATTCGAGTCATTTCCTCCGGATGATACAGATATCCGAACCATTAAGCTTGTTTTAAAGTGGCCACAACAGGAAACTATAGCTACTATTAGTACCTATGACGTGGAGAATAATTACTTGATATTAATATTTAACATCTCTAAGGTCGAATGCACATTAAAAAGATTGTACCAAAAACTAAATTTAGGAGAATGTAGTCAGAAAAGTGTAAGCAGTTGCTAATTTGCTGCAAGAGAATGTAGTCAGAAAAGTGTAAACAGTTGCTAATTTGCTGCTCCAAATTCGAAGTTTATCGGGAGACTTTCACTTGCCGTACTATAACTCCAGTTGTGCAACGCCCCCACAGCCTAATTTATTTAAAAAAAGATTGGGAAGAACAATGAAGTGTGCTGGTACAAAAGCTAATAAATAGCGGTGGTTTTTGGTACCAAAAAAAAAAAGCGATATCTCAGAAGTGATATACATCACAAACAACTGAGGTGCCCTTTCCAAGTTCATTCCAGCTATCGAACGCAAACTATTAAGATGGATGTGAAACGCGTGTGCAAAATCCAGATACTTTTGCACTGAATCTGCCTCTATTAATTACATTATTACATTCAAAATTAGCAAAGCGGATACAGACGAACCTTACGCCTACTATACAGTAGTTATCTGACTTTTAAATGTGTGTTGGCGGGAAAAAAATGTTCAGTGTCACTCCATAGATATTTCTACTCTTCACAACAACGCACGTATTATCTACCTCTACGAACAAATCTATATACTTGCAAACGAGTGTGAAGTGCATAGTAGAGGATATTTAGCATGGTATGATTGTTAGGGTTTCTTCCCGGTCCAATTGCGTATGGAGCGCGGGAAGAATGACTGGGTGCGTGGCTCTGCGCGTGCTGTAATTAATCCGATCTTGTCTTAATGATCCCTACGGGAGATGTACTCTATATTTGTCACTAAATACTGATTACTTAAACTCCGTAAGTCGGCTTTCGTGGGATAATTGGCGTCTGTCTTCAAGAGTCGGCCAATTGAGGTTATTCAAAATTTGTGGGTAACTCTACAATATATCAAATAAACCTGTTACCACTCGCGCTGCCCTTGTATCTATACGTTCAGTACTCCATGTTAGTCCAATCTTGTACGTGCAACTGCATTTTCCTAATGTTTTGTCACGACTGAGCATAATGTCACAGTCATTTGAGTAATACTGTAAGATGGGACATAAAAGTGATTTTTAAGAAGTCTACTTCGGAGACTGACTGCATTTTCCTAGTATTCTGTCAGTGAACCGCAGTTTTCCATCTTCGATATCTTCGACTGAGCATACGTGAACATTTCACTTCATATCCCTACAAATTGTTCAAATTGTTTCACCCAGGTATCTGTACAAGCTGACAGATTCAAATAGCGTCTGTAGCGGGGCTTTGAATTTCGCCGCGCTACACTCGTTCCCTCAGATAAAAAATATCCCGTCGCAGCGGTATGAGCGCTCGACGGCAGAGAAAATACTAAAATGGTAACACTTTTTTTGTTTTCTATCCGTTTTTTGTTTGTCTCTTGATAGCAGTAGCTTAAGGCAGGCGTGATCGGATGCTGACGTAAAAACTTAATGGCTAATCTTGATCTGATTGTAATGTGTAGACATTGTGGAAGTTATTAAGAAATTCGGTGGATGGAAGTAGCAAAGTGAATTAAATTGCATACAGTACCAAGATGATTTTAATTGGTATAAATTAGTGATCCCTGGACTATTACAAGATTTCGGAGCAGATTTTTTCACGCTGAAATGAAGGAGATTTTTGAAGGCGTGGACGCCGCCCGAAAGAAGATAAGTTAATCTGGTAAAGGATGATCTCTCGCCTACGCCACTTCTCCCTGTCAGTTACATTCTGTTATTCTCTGTTTCTTTTCAATAACTTTTGTAGTGAAAATTGGTTTAACTTTTACTTAAAAACGCCACAAGGACCACCCTAACAATAGCTTTTCCGAATAACGAAGTCCGATAGCTTTTCTGTAATACAAAGTCCGATCTGCATTTCTTTCATTCTTTCCCTTTTTTCACGGTCTCTCTTCTCCCATTTTTTTTTATTAACCAATACAACTGGCGACCGTGACAGGACTCGAACCTGCAATCTTCGGATATGTCGTTTTTGAGCAAATTTGAAACTTTAATTTGTATTTTTTCCCAACAGAGAATAACCAAAAATCCTGAAGTTTAAAGGGTAACGAAAACACCAACTTTATTGTACCTCAGCAAATGATTATACAACAATATTGTAAAGAATTTTTGTAACTAATTCAAAGTGTTTTTCTTTTCATGGCATATATTGATGCAAAACTGTTATTTTGAGACCTTTTCGTGATTATCCGATGGAGATGTATTAAGAAAATCCATATTTTGACGAATACGATTTACGCAGAAGTGATTGACCAGCCGCTGCAGGACAGAAAATTTAATGGTGAGTCACAATTATGTTTCATTCAAGCATTCAATAGCCAACTGCAAAATCCATTTTTCCCTTTCCACACATCCTGTAGTTCTCTTCTAGATTTTTCCAAAATTATCTATTTCTATTGTAGTTTGTGATAATTATAGTATTGTTGTAGCTGCATATGAAGATCGTGAATTTGACCGCCAAACAGTCATTTGTTACGAAAAATTTTGTCCGCCCTGCTGCATCTTTCTCAACCATTGTTTGCAATAGAGCAATCATTTACATTGACGAGAAAATATTTCAACCTAAATTTGAGTCAAATTTTTATTAATCAGACTCATATTATTCCCTTTTGACTTACGACTATACATCCTATTACAATGGAATGCGGTAAGGTAGAGATAGTTTCGGCAGATGAGTTAAGTGAACTAGATTCATCGTTCAACCAACAAGAAAGTCCGCGTTTCCCTCCATGGACGAGTTCACAGATCAATGCAATGATTTTGCCTCAAACTCGCAACATTTGTGATAATACACAGATGGCGACTTTAAATGACGAAATGTGTAATGGACGCGAGACTAGACCGTCAGCGCCATTGTTAACATCAATGTCAGAACCGAATATGAGACAAATTCAGCAATGTGACACAAATCGGACACAGGAAACTGACAAACTGGACCGACTATTAGAGTTATTTGCAGACATGAAACGAGACGTTAGTCAGAAAATTGACATATTAAACCATACTATGACCGAAAATTTTGAACGGGCGACAAAACAGATGACAGAATTAAATAACACCACTCAACAGCTCAGCCAGCGATTTGAGACATTGTCCGATCGAGTCACTAAACACGAAGAAACTTTTGTTACATTCACACATGAAACAAAAAACAATATCACCCGATGTGAGAATCAGTTAACTCAAATAGTTAATGTGCAGCAGGAAGTGAACACTCGTGTGGAAGAGTTAGCTCAGGCCCACACTTCAGCTAGCTCCACCCAAGAAAAGCTGACTGAAGAAGTGGGAAATATTACCCAACAGCTCACAATGGTAGTTCTTGAACAAACCCACCTCAAAGAAAAGATAGAAAAATTAGAAGATCGAGCGGACCTCGCGTCACTAAACAACGACACCAACATGGCCGAGAGAATTGTACACGAATGTAAATTGAGTGACGACTATCTGGACAAAAAACTTGAAACAATTACACAGGACATACTTTCAAAAACAAAGACACATGTTAAAGACGAGTTAAAACACATAGAAGACGAAGTGACAAAATTACGAGATAATGTTGTGCCATGTTTGGCGATTGGTGCAAACGCATCGCTAGGAAACGACAAAACAGCTAAAACCATGCCTAATGACACAGACAGAACACCTATTGGGGAATCACCTAATTCCAATCAAAATTACAATGTGCCGCTTTCTTTTCCACCAAACGAGCAATATTACGGTACGACACCTAGAGCAGCAAGTGACACAAACCACGTCAATACAGTTATGCCAACCGGCATGGTCTATGACACGTTTGTAAGACATGGGTATTTCCAGACATTTTCCAGTGAGGACAAGCACAAAGTCCACCCTATTGTGTTTATTAGATCATTTGACGGTGTTTTTCCACGTAGTTGGTCAGAAGTCGATAAAATCAGATACGTCACCAATCTCATGAGAGGACGAGCAGCTAAGTGGGGTGCCGCTATGAAACGGCGGTACCTTACGTTTGAACAGTTGAAACGAGCCTTCTTGGACGAATTCTGGTATGAGAATGAGCAACAGAGTCTAAGGAGAGAAGTGTGCAACCCCGAGATCTATGACCCTAAAAAAGAGACATTAAGACAGTATACTTTGAGAGGTACGTAGACAAGACACTGCACTGGTCCAAACCAGCCGACTTGCCAGCGATAATTGACACTTTAAAGAGCCACTTACCCTTTCCATACCGAGAGAGATTAATAGGAGTACCGGAGAATGACGTTAAGACTTTCTTAAACTTCTTAGATCAAATGGACGTAGTTTACAGAGGCGATTCACGCCATTCAAATTTTACTCATATTAGTAACCAAAATCAGCACCCACCCCAAAGGACGGTGGTTGGTGGAACCATCCGTCCGCGCCGCGACACAATACGATGCCTGCGCGCGAAACATATTCAAATGGAAACGTGTATGACAGTAGGAACAACCGCAGAAATTCGTGGAATAATAATAACAATAATTATCACCCATATCAAAATGGTAACTACATGCAAAATGAAAATTACAGACAGTACAACAACAACAACAACAATAGGAGACGTGAGAATAACCGGTACAACCCGGGCTACTTTGACAGGAACATGACATATAACAGACATAATTACCATCAAAACAACAACATCAATCACCGACAGAATATGTGGAACACACAAAATTCACGCATGACAAATCATAACCCTCCACGGAATCCGCCGCCGTTTCCCAGTACAGTGATGCACTCCCCGCCACGAAGTAGCAATAACAATTGCGGCGCGCCATCAGCTGACGCGTGGGCGCCAACCGGCCGGAATGTAAACATAGTGGAGCTGGTCAATGAACCCGGCCAAACAGAGCAGACGACGGAAAACAGTCGACGACCGAGCTAAGCGCTCGTGCTTCGGTCGTGAGGTGTTGTAAGAGCGCAACGGCAAAGACGGTTTGTTTCCTCAGGTACGACGACAAAATGACAGCAGAACAGGAATTAACAAACCTATCAGGTTGATGACCTTGTTCTTTTGCGTTCACATCCCAAGTCTACAAAGTTAAAACAACTGAACAGAAAATGGCAGCTATTATATTCAGGTCCTTTCAGAATAGCAAGCATACCTCACCCAGGTTGTTACTTCCTAGAATACCCGTTATCTCACAAGCCGAGGGGGCTGCATCCCCACAGACATTTGAAACCCTTTGTGCACTAAAACAACATAATATAATGATAACTAAGTTGAACATGAGCAAGTTGCTGTGAAAACGAGATCATAAATATTTGTATTGAATACACGAACATAAAGTTACACAGCCTAAGAACACAAACATTCATTTATGGAAATTATATACTGCAGTTACACTTGTACACATAATTATGAAGAGAAAGTAAACCCAGCTGAGTACACTTACTGAATGAGAAAAGATATTCATATAGGAATGAGACCCACACAGGTTACATTTGTTGTTAATTGTAAATTATAAGGTGAATCAACAACTAGTTAGTTATTTCAAGGCACTACGATGAGAGGAAATAATAGCTATTGAGATCAGTAATGACATATGTATGTAGCAGAATGAATGAGGGCGTAAGAATGAATGATCAGTATGAATGAGTTAATATTTAGGTTAATATAAGAAGGTAAGTTACTGTGAAGTAGTTGATGGAGACAGGAGATTATTTGAGGAAAATATTATTGGAGTTTTATGAGAATGGAAGAAGTGCCAAATGGCCCCACGTATGTGATATATTAATGTTTGATGAGGAATATGTTTAATGTATAAGGATATATATATTATGATGAATATGTGAGTAAGGAATGAGTGAGAATGTTTGGTAATATTGTGCTACATAGAGAAGTGAGTAAACAGTCTACATCTTTAAGATTACATAAGAATTTCAGTTTGAGAGAAAACATTTGTGATGAGTTAAAACACGTGAGTACAAAACGTTAAAGGTGAATCTATTTATAGTGCCCTTGAAAATGAACGAATGCAAGAAAAGCAGAGTGAACATAATGATGATTACAGCTGTGGAAAGAAGTGTAATAAGAATATAACTTGGAAACACGTTAGCCTTAATTTATTTCAGAAGTGTAACTTAGTAACCTTTCGTTAAGTTTTGTTAAGCCATTGTGTGGAAGAAAACGTTTATATTTCGTGTTCAGACAGGAGAATGATATTTTAAGGAGCTTATGCTGAAATATAGTTTTTACACAGCCCTCATCTGAATACATTTGTATAATTTTTTTTTTTACGAAAGTGAAATTTAGTGCCATGTTAGCCTTTATTATACTTATACTTACATATGACAGAAAACCCCGAGGAAGCAAAAGATAGGAGAGTTATTAAGGCTGTTTTTGCGACTCGTACAACACCTCCACTTAAGCGAACAGATGACAACATTACATCTATGTTGAAGACAATATTTGACTTTTCAGGCTATGCAAGGTAAGTGCGAAGGAGAAGTGACCACTCGTGCAACCAACGTTGAGCAACGGACACTGAGAAAGAGGCATTTTACTGTCAATTATAATACTATGTTCTTTATTTATGTTTTTATAGGAAGAAATGATATATATACACAACATAAATGATGTTTAACCTTCATTAAAGTAGAAGAAAGTTCATGGTTGAATTCTTGAGAGGAAACTTGATATGTCATTATATAATACACATTATGAGAGAGACAATCTCTGAGATACATTTTCCATTTGTATAGACGGTATCCACAAGAAGTGGAAATATTGAGGAAGTACTGAGCAGACATGCGATTCACTCATGCAAGGATTTGTTAAGGTATAATACACTAAGTCATATGAACAATCACAACACAAATAGAGAATCTGTCATGATGTTACACTACACAGACTTGACGTAAGGACACTTACATTTACTCATGATTTGGTAAATTGTAAGCACCTCCTTTCACACACCCCTTGAAGGTGATGCAAACGTTATAATGTATTATGTTCTCTTTTTTTTTTGTATTAGCAGTAGGATTTGGCAGTTTTTAGGTAGTGAATAGTTTCTTCCAGTCTATCTTTCTTTCTCCATTATCCTACCACATACTGCAGCTGGGTATTGTTTGTTTATGGAATGTAAGAATATAATGTGTGACAGTAAACTTTCAGGTATGAATAAAAAGACATGAATATTAATGGCATTACAAGCCTGGTTAACCACTAGCTAGCCAAGATATGGAATCAAAAGAAAGAAAGAAATAATAAATGAAGGAAAGCCCGTGCTTTAAACATTAAGTCTTATATCCCTTGGCACGTCAAAACCTTAATAAAGAAAATCAAAATGACCATAAACCCCAATAAAAGAAAGCCAATGGGACTTAGTATAATTTTCTTTTAGTGTAAATATTTCACGTGTATATTCTTGTAAATTTATATGTATTTGTATATGTGTTAAAACTTTGCATATTGTCAACATATTTTGAAACGTGACCACGAAATGTAAGCTTTCATAATTAACGATGTAAACATGCTTGGACAAAGTGAACTGTTAAAATGTAAATGTGGCAAAAAGCGTTGCAAACTGTGTTAAACTGTGAACGTTATAAACGACGAATTTTGTGTTGTTTGTGAAACTTATGGCGCATAAACCAAATAACTGTTTGTAAATCGATATAAACTGCAATTTACTTCGACGATAATGAGGATTTTCACACTGCAAATGAACGTTTGTTGGCAAGTGTAAACAATGTGGTGAAACACCTACCTTTGCGAACATCGACGCCGTTGTTCCTGGCCTGCCTTCAGATGCTTTGGGGACAATAAACTCAGCACCTGTCGTAGGCGATGTGGAGGCTAAAAACTGCATTGACCATATATGCCCCGGGAACAATAGTCATGAAAACGCACAAGGACCTGGAGTGTTGTGTCGTAACAGAAGACACAGACATTGCTTCAGATCACGCACACGCTCAATCTTATGGTGTCACCGGACTTAACACGCCATTTATGCTGGAATAACAACTTGTAGTGAACACTATGTGAAAGTGAATACTGTTGAAGACTGTCATAACACACCGATTTTGAAACTGCCGCACGCGAAATTCAGTGATGCTACTGCGCGTGCGCAAAGACTACGTGCTGCCAGAGATGCATTGGGAAACCAACGCTGGGAGTACACAACATTAACTGCGCTGGTGAGCAGCTTGCTCAAACACACACTATGTAAACATATATATATTAATTGTCTGAAAAGGATCAAAACTGTAACAAGTGTATGTCGTATATAGATTTAGAAACCAAGTATTGACAAAGATAATCCTCTAAGTATGCACGTGGCGTTTCCTGGGAAAATATGTATAATAGACATTTAGGTATATCTATTCTATTGTTAGCTAGCCTGCTACGCTAAATGTTTTAGCGTGACAGTCGAGGGGGCGATGTAGCGGGACTTTGAATTTCGCCGCGCTACACTCGTTCCCTCAGATAAAAAATATCCCGTCGCAGCGGTATGAGCGCTCGACGGCAGAGAAAATACTAAAATGGTAACACTTTTTTTGTTTTCTATCCGTTTTTTGTTTGTCTCTTGATAGCAGTAGCTTAAGCAGGCGTGATCGGATGCTGACGTAAAAACTTAATGGCTAATCTTGATCTGATTGTAATGTGTAGACATTGTGGAAGTTATTAAGAAATTCGGTGGATGGAAGTAGCAAAGTGAATTAAATTGCATACAGTATCAAGATGATTTTAATTGGTATAAATTAGTGATCCCTGGACTATTACAAGATTTCGGAGCAGATTTTTTCACGCTGAAATGAAGGAGATTTTTGAAGGCGTGGACGCCGCCCGAAAGAAGATAAGTTAATCTGGTAAAGGATGATCTCTCGTCTACGCCACTTCCCCCTGTCAGTTACATTCTGTTATTCTCTGTTTCTTTTCAATAACTTTTGTAGTGAAAATTGGTTTAACTTTTGCTCAAAAACGCCACAAGGACCACCCCAACAATAGCTTTTCCGAATAACGAAGTCCGATAGCTTTTCTGTAATACAAAGTCCGATCTGCATTTCTTTCATTCTTTCCCTTTTTTCACGGTCTCTCTTCTCCCATTTTTTTTTTATTAACCAATACACGTCTTTTTGATATTGTGGTCATAGGATACTGAACTTTTCCATTTTCTTAAGGGCAAAATCATACATTGCTGAACGTTTAAAGTAAGTTGCTAATTTTTTCAGAACTCTGACATCTTATAAAGATGTAATTACAATGAAATGAATACCCCTAGCTCCATACAGGTGTTGATATAAGTCAACGGGGATAGTTGAAAATGTGTGCCCCGACCGGGACTCGAGCCCGGGATCTCCCGCTTACATGGCAGACGCTCTATCCATCTGAGCCACCGAGGACACAGAGGATAGTGCGACTGCAGGGACATATCTCTGGCACGCCTCCCGTGAGACCCACATTCCCAACTTATTGTCCCACACTATATTCATAATGGCCCTGCCCATTATACTCATTACTCGCGGCATTTTGCCGCACAGAATGCGGTCAAATGGCAGGTGAACCTTGACTATATATATATATATATATATATATATATATATATATATATATATATAAAGATGTAACTGGATATTTGTACAAGATTTTTTTTTTTTCAAAAAACAGTATAAAAAGTCTTAGGTTATCATTATTATTATAATCTAAAAAGGTGAATCTGTTATCAAAATGGCTCTGAGCACTATGGGACTCAACTGCTGTGGTCATAAGTCCCCTAGAACTTAGACCTACTTAAACCTAACTAACCTAAGGAGATCACACACATCCATGCCCGAGGCAGGATTCGAACCTGCGACCGTAGCGGTCGTGCGGTTCCAGACTGTAGCGCCTTTAACCGCTCGGCCACTCCGGCCGGAATCTGTTATCAATACTAAGTTATTTTGTACAGAATAGTGATTTACTACTCATAGTCCTGTTAAGGGTGATACGCCGTTGCCTTCCTCCGACCTTTGAATTGACGTACCCAACCGCCAACAATTTAACATGGATTACGAGCCACGTTGCAAACCGGCATTTTTCGTATCAACAAACCATGTCGGAGGTAAAGGAAGTGGTAATTAATATGTAAAACTCCTAGGACTGACTGGATATCTAACACGAGGCCTTTGATTCTACAATAGGAACAATGTAACTTCACGTTTTTCTGGAAGCCAAGGAATCGTTGGCGTTGCATTGTGTTCAGCGAAGAATCGGATGACTATCGTCGGCGAGTACGGCGGCGACTGGGGAGAGATCCCACTCTTCCAGTATCCTGAAGAACCATTGCGGCGTTATTCCTACAGTCAGGGTGTTTGGAGTCATCGGATACGGCTTCAGGTGATGGCAGGTAGTGACTGAGAGACTTCTGACGGCACAACGTTAAGTAACGGACATCTTGTCTCCTCAAGTGTTACCTCTCATTCGATAGTATAGTGGTGTCACAATTCAAAGGACAATGGTCGTTCACACATGGCACCTGTCTAAATGAAGTGTCTGCGTGCTGAGGTACTCCCGTAACTATGAAGATTCCCAGATCTGTCCCAGATAGTTCATGTTCTTTGTTCTTTATAAATTTGGAGTCGATTTTGTATGCACTGAAAAAATATCACATACCGTGTGAGCCCTGTGGACTCGATATTTGATCGATTTCCTCCCTCTAGGATCGTCTTTGCCTCTTAACTTTGGACCACGCGAGTAGCGCCCTCGCTGACGATAAAAGCGCGATACGAGTAGGTTTCGTGATCAGTGAGGCCGGTGACCAAGTGGAGTTTGTTTTGGAAGTGCGAACGCCTCGAAGCTTTCGATGGTTCGGGACCCAACGGTCAAGTTTGATGGCGGTGGAGCGTCTGGTTGACATGCGGCCGCTGTCTGTCCAGCCAAGTGGTTTCTGTTTGTAGGAATCCTAGCGCAGTTTGGAGCCGACGGCTACCTGAAGTTATTTTTGGCCAGTCCAACGCTGGCGGAGGCGGTCCAGTTTCTTGACACGTTAAGGAGCGGAAGAACGGCCCTGTCCTGCCCAACCTAAGTGAATTGCCTTTGCCTATCGCCTCTCCTCCTCCTCTTTCACCTTTTGGTGGGTTTTGTGTTACTTTCACGCATGGTCATTCCCGCTGCAATGAGGTTATTTCCTGTAACTGTTTATTGAAGGCTGCGGTCTTGCCTGTGCCCTCCCCCTTTTAAAAATAGTTATTTCTTACTTATGAAAAAACCTGTACTTCGTTTCAAAGTATGAAAGGTGTTTTATAATTAATGGGAGCAGGGTATGAGATATTATTCTAAATTTATTTAGAGAAGTTAACTGTTATTGTCCATTTAGTGGTCACTGATCTTTTTCAGAAATCCTACATCATGCTACTCAATAAGGTTATTTGTTAAAACCGTTTGTTGAAGGCTGCTATCTTACCTGCCTCCCGCCCCCCCCCCCCCCCCCCCCCGTCCATTTAAAAATAGTTGTTTGTTGCTTATAAAAACCTGTACTTGGTTTCAACGTATGAAAAAGACAGCTGTTTATGCGGAATTCTGCTACGCTTCTTAATTGTTCAGTGCATTAGGAGGTTACTGATTCCCAAGAATCACAAAAACTGTATCTGGTTACCTAATAAAACAATATGGCAAAGCTGGTTGTTGAAAGCTGCTGTCTTGCTTGTCTCCTTTGATAACATTGTTTGCTGTGTACAAAGGTCTATAGTTCTGTTTTCAGTGTTATGACAAGTGGTTTTTATAACTAACAGAAGCTGTCTATGAGAATCTGTAAACCTCAGTGCTTGGCTGACTGTAACTGTGCATTAAGTGATCACGGATTTTAATTCGGTAAAACTGTTTATTGGAGGCTTGGTTGTTTGTTGAAGGTCTGTACTCCGATCTCCATTTGATGGTAATTAATATCCTGGCAACTCTGTAAATAATATATGTTTGGTACTAGTCTTAATAAAATTGTTTTTTTTCTGTAAACCAGTTGAACACTGGAACAACCATGTGGGTACTCCACTCCTTCCATTTGGGGACACCAGCTGTACCTCCCACCCCAATTTCACCTATCAAATTGTAGCGTGGCTGTTTTGCCCTCTGGAAAGACTGAACAGCGTTAGTACTCCTTTACCTAACAGTGCCAGTTCTGTTCGACAGACGATGGCACTGTAAAGTATGCTTACATGAGATGAAATTTGTATTGAATTCAGTTTATGGGCTCACTTTCGTCAACTTTGAGCTAAAGTTTGATTTTTATCTGCAGTTGACGATGAAATTTTGAAACGCGTAAAGCTTAATAAACTATTATGTGATCACGACCTTCTATACTTTAGAGTTGTGCCAAACCTGAACGGTCGTTTGCCTCTACTAGGGAAGTATTTCTACATCAGGCAGTGGAAATTACGAATAAGGCAGCAATCTGGCGGGGGCGCCGTGCCTGAATTGGCTCCTCGTTTACATGGAACTGTCGAGAAGCCTCCATTCCTGGTGCGCTCAGTGATGGTTCAGCGGGTTGGCGGGGCTGTGGAAAGATATAGGCTTGTTAAGCCGTAAACAGCTCCGTAGGAGCCAAGCACAGGCCACACATTGGGTGAATCGCCTCGGGGATTTAAACCAGACATCCCTCAAGCCCAACGAAAGTGTCAGTGTCGATAGTTTAAAGGCATACAGATGGATGTAAGCCTTCTCACATTGGATGACGTGACTAGTGTACGCGAGAAGGACTGCATAGGTGATAATCTGAAGCGCCAGAAGTGTGTAGAGGGAACTGAGAGACCAGTGGATATGCCTTTGCCACACTGCCATCTCTATCATGCATTTACTACGAGGTATTAATGAGCTTCCTATAGAGCTGCTTAAACAGGTTGAATTTGTGTTGACTTTATTAGTTTAATCTGAACTTCGTACCTATGCATTGTGCAGTTCACATGCATTTATTCTTCAGCTTCTTTATTCATTGACCTGTGGGGTTTTAAGTAAGGTCGTGCGCAGAACGAAGAGACCCTTCGTGATTTAAGACAATGCATTATTCAACTCAGGTTGTTACCCTGCATCAATCATGAACTGGAGCACAATTCCTTTTGGCATGTGCAATACTTGCTCGAGACCTTGCCCTAAGTACATGGATGAGATCTACTCCACTGTGTTAGCATTGGGCTTGCAAGTAGGAGACAGTGATGAGGTTAAAACAACATTAGAATGTATGAAACCAGAAGACTGGTTACGTTTGGCCTATTCTAGCAAACCTACCACTTTCATCGAATTGTTTGCCGATATCGAAGGGTCAAATTTGCTGATGAACAGCAGGATGCAGGGGCGGGGGGGAGGGGGGGGGGGAGGGAGTCTGCTAGCTACTCCATCCAAGGGGAACCAGAAAGGGGCCGCGGGCCTTGCGTTCAGTTAGGTTAAGCATAAAGTCTGTTTCAGATGTGGTGATGGTAGACATTTTGTGCAGTCATGTCCTGCGAAGTGGGGGCCGTGTCCAAACATCTGACACCTACGGCCACCGCCAGGGAGAGGGCCCAGCCGCCCCAAATGGTTCAAATGGCTCTGAGCACTATGGGACTTAACGTCTGAGGTCATCAACTACTTAAACCTAACTAACCTAAGGACATCACACACATCCATTCCCGAGGCAAGATTCGAACCTGCGACCGTAGCGGTTGCGCGGTTCCAGACTGAAGCGCCTAGAACCGCTCGGCCACACCGGCCGGCGCCAGCCGCCCCTCCCCCCCCCCCCCCCCCTTTTCCTGTCAGGGATTGCTCCCACGTTAGAGTGGTGCAAAATCTGAGGCTTCCTTACATGTGTGCCCACTTTCATGCCTTCCTTTTGGATTCCGCGGGTTCTGTCTCCCTACTTGGGGTTATCGAGCTTAAGAATTTACCTAGATTGCCTCCCTTGTGCTCCTCATCTCAGAGATGTCGTGTGCTTAATGGACAAGAGGGGCAGGAGAGTTTCGGGGCAAGTTAGTGCTATTGAATTTTACTTGTTTGATCAACTTTGTTGTTGCCAAGAATTTGTTGCTTACCTTGATATTCAGCTGTGGCTCTGGCTCTGAGCACTATGCTACTTAACTGCTGAGGTCACCAGTCGCCTAGAACTTAGAACTAATTAAACCTAACTAACCTAAGGACATCACACACATCCATGCCTGAGGCAGGATTCGAACCTGCGACCGGAGCGGTCGCTCGGTTGCAGACTGTAGCGCCTAGAACCGCACGGCCACTCCGGCTGGCCGATATTCAGCTGTAATTTCATCGATTGTACCAGTTTGTTTCTTGACTATAAGGCTCGCGCCCTTTGTTTGAAATTTCGCCCTACTGAAAGGATAGTTTGTGTTCGTGTCGGCGTTCTCAGTCCATTAGTAATATGCACTCAAGGTCCTCTGAGTTTGGCTTTGTTCATTTGCAATCTCAAGCTAAACAACTGTTGAGCGTGTTATCCCAGTTTCCTGATGTCCTCACTAATATATTAGGCATCACCAGTAAAATACAATATAAGATCGGCTTGGTTGACAATATTACTGCTCGTCAGGTGCCTTACAGTTTATCCTCACCTAAGATGATGATTTTGTGGGGACGGAGTTATTATACCTTCAACTTCTCTATACACTTCACCCATTTTTCTCATTCGTAAAGGGCAGAATGGCAATTATAAACTAGTTGTTGATCATAGGGTACTAATCCAAAAGTAATCTTGAACTTGGTATCATTGCTTGACCTTCACAATAGTGTCACCTGGTTTGTGGGTGCAAGTTGTTCTCAGTACTGGGCCTCAATCAAGTTTCCCGTCAGACATCGTTGACGGGAGACTCCAGTCCTGTAACTGCCTTTTTTACGGACCGTAACCTTTGTGAAATTAATTGGGTTCCTTTTGGACTGTCTACAGGCATGGCTGTCTTATCCCGTCTCTTGGACCATGTTTTGGGAGGTTTCAAATTCAAATCCCTTTACAATCACCTTGACAATGTGGTTGTTTACAGTGCCTCATTTGCGGACCACTTGGATCATCTTGAAGAAGTTTCGCTAGGTTTTAGGAAGGCCGGGCTTACAGCAAAGCCTTCTTAAGATCACTTTGGCTCGCCCTTGTATATCTTTTTTGGGTCATCTCATCTCTGCTGGGGGGGGGGGGGGGGGGAGGGAGTGTCAGTATTGAACAGGAGCGAACACGTTCATTACGTAGCTTCCCCCTCCCAAGAACAAAGAGGTAGTGGCTGGATTTATTAGAATGGCGCATTTCTTTCGAAAATTTGTTCCTAACTTCACTCAATTGACCATGCCTTTGAATAACTTGCATACGGTAGGGGAGCCAGGAGAGAGTCATCAAGCCTTCTTTGAAGCAATGAAGGTTGCCCTTAGCAACCCAACCTTGTTAGCCATCCCTGATTTCGGCAAGTCCTTCCTTGTCCAGACTGACACATCTAGTTCCGGGAACACCAGGGCCGGCACCATCCTGTTGCATATGCATCACGTTACTTACCTCCAGCAGAACTGAAATACTTGGTACATAAGTGGGAATCTTTGGCTGTCCTCCTCGCCTTGGAGAAGCCCAAATTCTGTCTAGAACATACGGAATTCACCCTTGAGACTGGTAATAAGGCGTTGAGTTGGGTTTTAGCCCATCTAGAAAAACGGGTAGGATTGCTCGCTGGGCAGTAGGCATATTTGCCTTGCACTTCACCTTCGCCATATCAGGGGTTCAGACAATGGCATGGCCAGTGCTTTGAGTTGCATACATAAAGATTGCGACTCCTCTCCATGTGCTGAGTCCGATGAACAGCTCGTCTCAGACTGCACTCTCTTGACTAAGTTTCATGAACTCTTTTGTGATTTCAGGAGGAGGCAGGAGGAGGATTTTCGCATTTGTCAAATAAAGAAAAGGCTTTTAAAAGGGGAGCACATACAAGGGTATGTCGTTGCTAAAGGTATTGTGTGTCAAAAGGGCAGTCGCCACTGTACTTTCAAGGTTTGTTTGTCTCTGGTTTTGGTTCCCACTGTTTTTAAGTAATTCCATAGTTCTGTGGTGGGATGTCATCTAGGTTTTTATAAGACTTTGGCAAAAATTAGACAGCATGTGGTTTGAGCAGCTGTGTGTAAAGATATAAGTCGGTTAGCGCGCGAGCGTCAGTTGTGCAAACAAGTGAAATCTAATTCTAACTCACATAATGGTCTCCACGAGTCTAATCATGAGAGAACGCCCATGGATCGCCTCTCTTCGTGGACTATGTAGGACCCTTCCCATCACCTGGGAGGGGGTGGGGGGCGGGAAACATTATATCTTGCTGTTCGTGGATGGCTTTTCCCGTTATTCCTTGTTAATTCCAAGCTGGGGGCTCACTAGCAGCCAAGCTGTATAACATCTTACCAAAATCTTTGCAGTCTATGGACCACCGAGTGCCCTAGTGAGTGATAATGCTCCAGCATTGAACTCTAGGGCATTCTGGAGAATTTGTTTTGACCATGATGTTAGACATAGTATCACCACTCCTTACAACCAACAACTGTCCTTTGCCGAGCCTTTAAATAAGAATCTGAAGGCTGCCTTTATAATATTTCATGCCAAGTCCCAAATCGTTGAGATCTTTCCATCCCATGGTTAAATCTGGCCTTTAAGACTGTCCAACATGAAACCATTAAGGCCCCTCTAGCCTTTTTAATCCTGGCCTATTCGGTAAATACTCCCTTGAGTAACGTTTGGACCACTGGTGGCTTACTTCCTCAGCGAGTCATACCTCAAACCATCCAGGAGAACTGGGAAAAGGCTAAGCGCAACATTGAGTTTTGCAGACAGGCGGCCGACACGTAGATACTATTGTGGGAGCAGCATCTTTAAGGGTAAGGTCGGGGACCGACTCTTCATTCATAGGTTTAATGCCACAGCCAAGGCCTGAGCAATACCTTGTAGTAATCTGACTCACTGTTTCATAAGATCCTATAAAATCATAAGGTTTTTGAGTCCTGCTTATCTCCTAATCCGCAATGAACTGAATGAGGTGATCTGCAAAGGCCATGTCAGTCAGATGTAGGATGGTAGTTAACCTTTGAAGCTACTTTCTGTCAGAAGTGCCGCATCTGGCTGGGCGTCTTTGAGTTTCAGTGAGGCAGGTCGAGCTGTGTGAGTTTGATACTCAATCGATTTCATCCCTCTAGGATCGTCTTTGCCTCTTACCTTTGAACCTTGCGAGTGGCGCCCTTGCTTATGATAAAAGCGTGATGTGGGAATGCTTTGTGATCAGTGAGGTCGGTGAGGAACTGCAGATTGTTTTGGAAGTGCGAGTGGCTCAAGACTTCTGATGGTGTGGGCCCAACGGTCAAGCCTGATGACGGTGGAGCATCTGGTTCACAAACACTCACTGTCTGTCCCTCCAGGAAGTAGGAATCCTATCGTAGTTTGGAGCCGACGGCTACATGGATTTATTTTTGACCGGTTCGATGCTAGAGAGGCGGCCCAGTCTCTTGACGTCTTAAGGAGCGGAAGAACGGCCCCGTCCTGCCCAACCTAAGTGAACTGCCTTTGCCTCCCACCTCTCCTCCACCTCCTTCACCTTCTGGTGGGTTTTCAGTTACCTTCATGCATGGTCAATCCCACTGCAATGAGGTTATTTCCTATAACTATTTATTGAAGACTGCTGCCTTGCCTGTCCTCCCCTTTTTAAAAATAATTGTTTGTTACTTATGAAAAAACCTGTACTTCTTTTCAGCATATGTATGGTGTTTTATGGTTAATGGCATCTGGGTATGAGATACTATCCTAAATTTACACTTCTGGAAATGGAAAAAAGAACACATTGACACCGGTGTGTCAGACCCACCATACTTGCTCCGGACACTGCGAGAGGGCTGTACAAGCAATGATCACACGCACGGCACAACGGACACACCAGGAACCGCGGTGTTGGCCGTCGAATGGCGCTAGCTGCGCAGCATTTGTGCACCACCGCCGTCAGTGTCAGCCAGTTTGCCGTGGCATACGGAGCTCCATCGCAGTCTTTAACACTGGTAGCATGCCGCGACAGCGTGGACGTGAACCGTATGTGCAGTTGACGGACTTTGAGCGAGGGCGTATAGCGGGCATGCGGGAGGCCGGGTGGACGTACCGCCGAATTGCTCAACACGTGGGGCGTGAGGTCTCCACAGTACATCGATGTTGTCGCCAGTGGTCGGCGGAAGGTGCACGTGCCCGTCGACCTGGGACCGGACCGCAGCGACGCACGGATGCACGCCAAGACCGTAGGATCCTACGCAGTGCCGTAGGGGACCGCACCGCCACTTCCCAGCATTAGGAACACTGTTGCTCGTGGGGTATCGGCGAGGACCATTCGCAACCGTCTCCATGAAGCTGGGCTACGGTCCCGCACACCGTTAGGCCGTCTTCCGCTCACGCCCCAACATCGTGCAGCCCGCCTCCAGTGGTGTCGCGACAGGCGTGAATGGAGGGACGAATGGAGACGTGTCGTCTTCAGCGATGAGAGTCGCTTCTGCCTTGGTGCCAATGATGGTCGTATGCGTGTTTGGCGCCGTGCAGGTGAGCGCCACAATCAGGACTGCATACGACCTAGGCACACAGGGCCAACACCCGGCATCATGGTGTGGGGAGCGATCTCCTACACTGGCCGTACACCACTGGTGATCGTCGAGGTGACACTGAATAGTGCACGGTACATCCAAACCGTCATCGAACCCATCGTTCTACCATTCCTAGACCGGCAAGGGAACTTGCTGTTCCAACAGGACAATGCACGTCCGCATGTATCCCGTGCCACCCAACGTGCTCTAGAAGGTATAAGTCAACTACCCTGGCCAGCAAGATCTCCGGATCTGTCCCCCATTGAGCATGTTTGGGACTGGATGAAGCGTCGTCTCACGCGGTCTGCACGTCCAGCACGAACGCTGGTCCAACTGAGGCGCCAGGTGGAAATGGCATGGCAAGCCGTTCCACAGGACTACATCCAGCATCTCTACGATCGTCTCCATGGGAGAATAGCAGCCTGCATTGCTGCGAAAGGTGGATTTACACTGTACTAGTGTCGACATTGTGCATGCTCTGTTGCCTGTGTCTATGTGCCTGTGGTTCTGTCAGTGTGAACATGTGATGTATCTGACCCCAGGAATGTGTCAATAAAGTTTCCCCTTCCTGGGACAATGAATTCACGGTGTTCTTATTTCTATTTCCAGGAGTGTATTTAGTGAAGTTAACAGTCTGTTATTATCCATTTAGTGTCACTGATCTTGTTTAGAAATTCTAGATCTTGCTGCTTAATAAGGTTATTTGTTAAAACTGTTTATTGAACGCTGCTGTCTTGCCTGTCTCACCCTCTCGCTTTAAAAATAGTTGTTTGTTACTTACGAAAAACTGTACTTGGTTTTTGTAATTAATGGCCACTGTATATGAGGAATTTTACTAAGCTTGTTCAGTGCATTAGGTGGTTACTAATTGCCCCCCCCCAAAAAAAAGTGTATGTGGTTGCTTAATAAGATAATTTGGTAAAGCTGTTTATTGAAAGCTGCTGTCTTGCCTATCCCCTTTTAAATATTATTGTTTACTGCTTATAAAGGTCTGTACTTCTGTTTTCACTGAAACTGTGTTTTAATAATCAACGGCAGCTGTGTGCGAGAAACTTTGCGAAGCTTGTTCAGTGCATTAAGTGGTTACTGATTCCAAAAACAAACAAAAAAGAAAAAAATAAGTATAAAAAAGTATACATGGTCGCTTAGTACGATAATCTGGTAAAGCTGATTACTGAAAGCTGCTATCTTGCTTGTCTCCCTTAATTGTCATTGTTTGCTGCCTATAATAGCTTGTAGTTCTGTTTTCAATATACTGACAGGTGTTTTTATAATTAAGGGCATCTCTAAATGAGAAATTTTGCTGAGCTTCAGTGCATCCAGCTGGCGGTAACTGTGCATTAGGTAATCATCGATTTTAATTCGGTAAAACTGTTTGCTGGAAGTTGTTGTCTTACTTGCCTTCCTTTAGATACTATCGTTTGCTGTCTGTAAATATTTTTTCTTGGTTTCAATGCAATGACAGATGTTTTGGTGATTAATAGCAGCTATGTGTGAGACGTCCAGCAAACTTATCTGTGAACATACCCCTGCAGCTGACTATTCATTCAGCGTTGGTTGTTTGTTGAAGGTCTGTACCCTGATATCTATTTGATAGTAATGAATTAAAATCCTGACAACTGTTTAAAGAGTATTAGTTTGGTATTGGTCTTAATAATTTTTTTCTCTGAACCTGCTGAACGCTGTAGCAAATATGTGGGGACCTCAGTTCTTCCATTTTGAGACACCACCTGAACATTCCACCCCAGTTTCACCTATCACCTTGTAAACCCGTAAGTTTCATCTTATTTCTTCCGCCCGTTCTGAGCCCGAGCCCTTCATACCCTTTTTTTTTTTTTTTTTTTTTTTTTGCAGGCAGTGTACACAGTGCGTATACTACAGTCCGACACTTTGACACTGAGTCACTGGTCCAAAAAATTGATTATGGGGCCATCAGCATATAACATGAACAGCGACGGACCCAACACACATCCCTAGGGTACGGCTGAAGTTACTTCTACTGGTGTTGATCTTTAGCAGAAAGGGTGTTCTGTTACCACTCAAAAAGAAAACGAAATGTTGGCAGGTCAAACAGGCCTGGGACTTAAGTCACGGCGTGTTGACGGAAGAAGAAGATGAAGTGGTTAAGGAACGGTGTCTGAAGACTGGGTTTTTGTAGCTCTCCACACTACTCTATCCTGTGCAAGCCTCTCCATTTCCGAATAACTACTACAGCCTGCGTACTTCTGTATCTGTTTACAGTGTTCATCTCTTGGTCCCCCTCTATGATTTTTATCCCTCACACATATCAGCATTACTAAACTGATGATCGCTTGATGCCTCAGAATGTGTCCTATCAACCCATCCCTTCTTTTAGTCTGGTTGTGCCATAAATTTCCTGTCTCCCCAATTCTGTTTAGTACCTCCTCATTACTTAAGCGATCCACTCATCTCCTCTTCAGCAATCTTCTGCAGCACCACATTTCAAAAGCCTCTATTCTTTTCTTGTATAGACTGTTTATCGTCCATGTTTCATTTACATACACGACCACGCTTCAGAAACGTACCTTCAGAGAAGACATCGAAACACTTAAGTCTAGCCGGCCGGAGTGGCCGTGCGGTTCTAGGCGCTACAGTCTGGAGCCTAGCGACCGCTACGGTCGCAGGTTCGAATCCTGCCTCGGGCATGGATGTGCGTGATGTCCTTAGGTTAGTTATGTTTAATTAGTTCTAGGTTCTAGGCGACTGATGACCTCAGAAGTTAAGTCGCATAGTGCTCAGAGCCATTCGAACCATTTTTGAATTTTTTATATATATATATATATATATATATATATATATATATATATATATATATATTCCTAAAGTTTCTAGTATGGGGTGAAGTGTAAAATAACGAACACCGGAAACACTCCACAGAGACAAGATCGCTAATAAACTATTTATTTACATGTCCAGTTTCGGTAAGACTGTGCTACTATCTTCGGATCTTCAACTTTACATGTCATACAATCTCAGCCCTGAGCGCTTTGTATCGTGTCATATCATAATAGAGTATATGTGTAAGGATCGTCGAACGTACTGGATGTCAGCATGTCACAATTAAAATATGCTGTATTCAACTGTGATACGTGCATGAACACTGGCAGTCGGCACCTTAATCTGATGTTTTGTATATACAGTTTTTTAAATTATGATATGCTGACAGCCAGTGTGTTCCACAATCGTTACGTATTTGAGATATGACACGATACAAAGCGCAGATTGCTGAGATTGTATTAACTGTGAAGTTAAAGATAGATGGCAACAAAATCTTACCGAAACCTTTCATCTAAATAAATACTTTACTAGCGAACTCGGCTGTTTGGAGTGATTCAGGGGATCACTTAAACGTACATTCGATTTCACTAAATTTCTTTTCTTCAGTAACGTTTTTCTTGACGTTGCCGGTCTACATTTTACGAGTATATATCTTCTGTAGTCCGACAGTCGTTAGTTGTTTTGCTGCCCAAATAACAGAACTCATCTACTACTTTCAGTGTCTCGTTTCCTAAACAAATTTCCTCAGCATCACCTGATTTAATTCGGCTGCATTCTACTACCTTGTTTTGCTTTTGTTTACGTTCATCTAATACAGTTAGGTGGCAAAAGTCATGGGATAGCGATACACACAGATACTATTTTATTTTTTATTTGTGTCAGAAGCATTTACGATGTATAAAATAATGTACAATATTTACAGGTCGTGTGTATATATATTTACAAGACAATTATTTACACTTTTACGGCCCAGAAGTTAGCGACCTCTATTGCATTTGGCGTTGCATGTAGCAGGTCTTCTGTTGCGCATGTTGTGGCGGCTCCTCTAGGAAATCCCATTTAGTCAAATTGTTCTTACATTTCGTGGCACCCGAGCGAAGTCTGTTGATGGCTCTACATGTACTCCAATTATCTGTGTAGCCAGGTGGTAGTCTTTCGCTTGGTGTAATCCAACCCACAGTACTGGTAAGCTTTGCACGCCATAGTTCGATTCGGCATTGCTGTGGTGCTCCAACTAGTGCCTCGGAAGATCTGAGGAAGCTCTTTCTGGATTTTAGTCGTGGGTTTGCTGGTTATAATAAATAAAGTCGTGTGACGAGGGCCTCCCGTCGGGTAGACCGCTCGCCTGGTGCAAGTCTTTCGATTTGTCGCCACTTCGACGACTTGCGCGTCGATGGGGATGAAATGATGATTAGGACAACACAACACCCAGTCCCTGAGCGGAGAAAATCTCCGACCCAGCCGGGAATCGAACCCGGGCCCTTAGCATTGACAGTCTGTTGCTCTGACCACTCAGCTACCGGGGGCGGACGGTTTGCTGGTTGACAGCCATATAGGGGGTCAGCTTCAGAAGTTTCTGATTTTTCTTCTCACATTTGGCTGCTACCTCTCGGCGGATGTCGGGGGTTGCAATTCAGGCGAGGCTGCACAGTTTATCCAGAGGAGTAGGCTTCAGGCACCCCGTGTTGATACGACAAATATCATTAAGAGCGACATGTACTGCTTTGGCATGGCAAGAATTGAACCGCACTGGGCTTGCGTATTCTCCGGCAAAGTAACATAATGCAAGGGAAGAGGTTCTCACAGTGTTGGCGTCTGCTCCCCACGTTGTACCTGTTAGCTTCCTGATGATATTGTTCCTGGCTGCCACTTTTTTCTTGGTATTTAGGCAGTGCCTCTTCCATGTTAATGCACGGTCAAGGGTGACCTCTAGGTATTTGGGATACGTACAGTGTTCTAGTGATTTTTCTTCCCAGGTGATTTTGAGGGCTCTAGCTGCCTGCCGGTTATTAAGATGGAAAGCGCAAGTCTGTGTTTTTCCAGGATTTGGTCTCAACTGGTTTCCCATGTAGTAAGCTGACAGTTCTCTCAATGCTTTGGACAGATTCTCTTCAACAGTTTCAAAGCAGCGGGCTTGGGCGGTGATAGCACAATCATCTGCATGGATGAAGCTCTGTGTTCCTTCAGGTAGTGGTTGATCATTTGTGTAGATGTTAAACAAAGCTGGAGCAAGCACACTTCCCTGGGGTAATCCATTTATCTGTGATCTCCATCTGTTTCTCTTGCCCTGGAATTAAACAGAAAATCTACTATTTTCAAGGAGATAGCTAATGAAACAGGTTAGCTGGTAGTCTGTAGTGGCATTGTACAGCTTCATAAGAAGTCTTCTATGATTAACTGTGTGTTAAGGTGCTGTTAGATCTATAAATTAGGAGATTCCTAATGAAACAGATTAGCTGGTAGTCTGTAGTGGTATTGTACAGCTTCATAAGAAGTCTTCTATGATTAACTGTGTGTGAAGCTGCTGTTAGATCTCTTCCTTTTCAAAACTATCTACGATGTATACTGACGGCGGTAGAATCGTGTATAGGAGGTATGAAAGGGCACTGCATTGGCGGAGCTGTCATTTATTCTCAGGTGACTCATAAGAAAAAGTGTCCGACGTGAATTAACAGACTTTGAATGGAGAATGATAGTTGGAGCTAGACGCATGGGACTTTCTATTTGGGAAACAGTTATGGAATTCAATATTCCGAAATCCACAGTGTCAAGAGTGTGCCGAGAATACGAAATTTCGTATATTACCTCTCACCACGGACAGCGCAATGGTCAACGGCCTTCACTTAACGACCGAGGGTAGAGGCGTTTAAGTAGAGTTGTCAGTGCTAACAGACAAGCAACTCTGAGTGAAATAACCGCAGAAATCGATGTGGGACGTATAAAGAACATACACGTTAGGAGAGTGCTGCGAAATTTGGCGTTGTTGGCCTAAGGCAGCAGACGATCGATGCGAGTGCCTTTGCAGCGCCTCTTCTGGGCTCGTGACCATATCGGTTGGACCCTAGACGGTTAGAAAAACATGGTCCGGTTAGATGAGGCCCGATCTGGGTTGGTAAGAGCTGATGGTAGGGTTCGTGTGTGGCACAGACCCAAAAAAACCATGGACCCAAGTTGTCAACAAGGCATTGTTGGAAGCGGGTGCTGGCTCCATAATGGTGTGAGCTGTTCAAAATGGTTCAAATGGCTCTGAGCACTATGGGACTTAACATCTGAGGTCATCAGTCCCCTAGAACGTAGAACTACTTAAACCTAACTAACGTAAGGAGACCACACACATCCATGCCAGAGGCAGGATTCGTACTTGCGACCGTAACGGTCTCGCGGTTCCAGACTGTAGCGCCTAGACCCGCTCGGCCACATCGGCCGGCGTGTGGGCTGTGTTTACGTGTTCCTCTGACTGATCGGGTACCGGGAGACCATTTACAGCCATTCATGGATGGCTTGTTACCAAACAACGATGAAATTTTATGGATGACAATGCGCCTTGTCACCAGGCCACGGTTGTTTGCGACTTGTGTGAAGAACATTCTGGACAATCCAATCGAATGATCTGGCCATCCAGATCGCCTGAGATTGAACCTTTAGGGGACATAATCGATAGGTAATTTCGTGCACAAACTCCTGCACTGGGAACAGCTCGGCAGTTATGGACGGGTGTAGTGGCTGCAGGCTCAAATTTTCGGCAGGGTACTTCCAAAGACTTCGCCGTGCAAAAGGAGGTCCGATACGATATTAGGAGGTATCCCATGACTTTTGTCACCTCATTGTATATCATTTCAAGACATTGTCCATTCCGTTCAACTGCTCTTCCAAGTCCTTTGCTGTCTTTGACAGAATTACAATGTCTCGGCAAACCTCTAAGTTCGCCCTCAACTTTAAATGCTACTCCATTTTTTTCCACTGGTTTTCTTTACTGCTTGCTCATTGTACAGGTTGAATAACATTGGGGCTAGCGGTAGGAACGATATGGAGAAGCAAAATCAGTACAATCGGGTGGAGGCTCGAATCAGGCTTCTTTGGAACGCCAGCATGCTGCGTATTGTAGCCGAGTGGCCGTTTGGGCTGAGGCGCGGGTTTGAAATTGCTAGGTGTCGGCGCGGCGCGGCGCGGCTGCGGCTGTGGAGCGGGGCAGCGCGCGGCGCGGCCTTGGGCCGGCCTGGGAGCACGGCCAGGAATGCGGGCCTCTGCCGCGCGCCGCGGGCTGCGGCGCGGCGCTCAACGGTCGCCGCGCTGACGTCAGCTTATCAGCTCTGCGCCCGACAAAGGCGTGCAGGGGGACGAGGAGGGGCGCCAAGTTCGCCGCCTCTTCAGCGCAGACACTTCTGCATGGAAAAAACGAAAAAGTGGGGGAGCGGTCGCTTCCTCTACTGCTCGCAACTGTCGCTACACGGGCCGCCTTAAACTAGGTCCTGTCTCGAGAACCAGTTGTCTTCTACCGCTCAACTCGGCGAATCATCTACAGTTATAGTTTGCGAACCGCTATAAACTCCGTGGTAAGACATATTTCTTTATTTTTGCTTGTATTAGGACTCCTTATCAATCCAATCGTGGATACACCGTGAGCAGAAAGGTTACATCTACATCAATACTCCGCAAGCTACCGATTACGTCCAGAAGGTCCCGAGCTCGAGTCTCGGTCCGGCACACAGTTTTAATCTGCCAGGAAGTTTCATATCAGCGCACACTCCGCTGTAGAGTGAAAATTTCACTCTAGAAACATCTCCCAGGCTGTGGCTAAGCCATGTCTCCGTAATATCTTTTCTTCCAGGAGTGCCAGTTCTGCAAGGTACTGTAAAGTTTGGAAGGTAGGAGACGAGTTACTGGCAGAAGTAAAGCTGTGAGGATGGGGCGAGAGTCGTGCTTGGGTAGCTCAGATAGTAGAGCACTTGCCCGCGAAAGGCAAGGTCCCGAATTCGATTCTCGGTCCGGCACACAGTTTTAATCTGTCAGGAAGTTTCACACCGATGGCGTGTTGCGGAAGGTACTTCTGGTGCCAATAACTACTCCCCCCTTCCCTGTTCCACACGCGAATGGCGCATGGGAAGAATGATTCCTGAGTAAGCCTCTCTATTACCTCCAAACTAAGGTGACAAAACTCATGGGATACCGCCTAATAACGACTCGGACCTCCATTTGGCCGGCTTAGTGCAGCAACACAACGTGGCATGGACTCAACAAGTTGTTGGAAGTCCCCTGCAGAAATATTGAACCAGGCTGCCTTTATAGCCGTCCATAATTGCGAAACTGTTGGCGGTGGAGGATTTTGTGCACGAGCTGACGTCTCGATTATGTCCAATAAATGTTTGCTGGGATTCTTGTCGGGCGATCTGGGTGTCCAAATCATCCGCTCGAACTGTCCAGAGTGTTCTTCAAACCAGTTGCGAACTATTGTGGCCTGTGACATATCGCATTGTCATCCAAAAAAAAATCCATCGCTGTTTGGGAACATGGAAGTCCATGAATGGCTGCAAATTGTCTCCAGGTAGCCGAACGTAACCGTTTCCAGTCAATGACCGGTTCAGTTGGACCAGAGAACCCAGTCCATTCCGTGTAAGCACGGCTCTTACCATTATGGAGCCACCACCAGCTTGCACAATGCCATATTGACAATTCAGGGCCATGGATTCATGGGATCTGCGCCCCCTTCGAACCCTAGCAATCGGGACTGATCTCACCGGCTCACGGTTCTCCAGTCGTCTACGGTCCAACCAATATGCTCACGAGCCCAGGAGATATGATCGTAGCAAAGGCACTCGCGTCTGTCGTCCGCTAGCATAGCCCATTAACGCCAAATTCGCCGCACGGTCCATAACGGATACATTCGTTGTGTACGTCCCTTATTGATTTCTGCAGTTATTTTCACGTGTTGTTGCTTGTCTTTTAGCACTGAGAGCACTACGCAAACGCCGCCGCTCTCTCTCATTAAGTGAAGGTCGTCGGCCACAGCGTTGTTCGTGGTGAGAGCCAATGCCTGAAATGTGGCATTCTCGGCACACTCTTGACACTGTTGACCGCGGACCGCTGAATCCTCTGACGATATCCGAAATAGAATGTCCCATGCATCTAGCTCCAACTACCACTCCGCGTTCAAAGTCTGTAAATTGCGTCGTGCGGCCATAATACCGTCGGAAACCTTTCCACATGAGTCACCTGAGTACAAATAACAGCTTGGCCAATGCACACCCCTTTTATACCTTGGATATGCGATACAACCGCCATCTGTTTGTGTGCATATCGCTACCCCATGAATTTTGTCACCTCAGTATACTTCCCAAATTCTTTCATCGCAGTCATTTCGCGGGATGTATATGGTTGGTTGGTTTTGGGGATGGAGACCAGACAGCGTGGTCATCGGTCTCATCGGATTAGGGAAGGATGGGGAAGGAAGTCGGCCGTGCCCTTTCAGAGGAACCATCCCGGCATTTGCCTGGAGTGATTTAGGGAAATCACGGAAAACCTAAATCAGGATGGCCGGACGCGGGATGATGTATGTGGGAAGAAGTAATATGTCATCCGACTCTTCCCGGAAAGTACTCACTCTACATTTCAATAGTAAAACTTACCATGATGCACAACGCCTCTCTTGTAGCGTCTGCCATCGGAGTTTGTTGAGCATCTCTGTAACTGTAAATTATTTTTAAACCAACCCAAAACGAGACAAGTAAAATAAACACTAAAATTTTGATAAACCCTGATACAAAAGGTACTATAAATAAAATCTACTTTAAAAAATTCAAAATAATATTTCATAAAACATTTACATTACTGTTAATCTATAACTTTAAAAATCAATTCTATAAAATATACTAAGACAAAAAACCAACAAAATTATTTATATTAAATAATTAAATAAACAAAAAATCAATATAATAAAATAAATAGTCAAGACATCCTGATTTGCACAGAAAAATTTTCAGTGTAAGTGAAACACTTTACTAATGAGTTATATCTTGAACCTCTTCCTAGATACACTTTCCAGTACATCTACTATGTTACGTGAGGACCAAACGATCCCATGACGAAGTGCGCTGCTCTTCGTTGGATATTCTCTTCTTCTTCTTCTTCTTCTTCTTTTTCTATCAGTCCTATCCGGTAAGTGTCCCAGATAGATGAACAAAACTCAAAAATAGGTCGAACAAGCGCCTTGTAAGCCACTCCTTTCGTGGACGAGTTACATTTCCCTAGGATTCCTCCTATAAATCTCAGTCCGACGTCTGCTTTTACTACTTTTCTTTTTTCTTTTTTTTCTTTTTTTTCGTGGTCATTCCACATAAGGTCGCTCTGGGTAGTTACTCCCCGATATTTTACTGTGTATACTATTTCCAACCATTTCTCATCAATGGTGTACCTGTGCAGTGGCCGATTTCTTTTGCTTTGTATGCGCAATACGTTACATTCGTTTATGTTCATTGTCAACTGCCAGATCCTGCGCCATTCATCAATCCTCTGCAGGTCATTCTGCAAAATCGGTACTGTCTTCTGGCGTTGCTACTTTCTTATAGACAACCGCATCATCTGCGAACAATCTTAAAGAGCTTCCGACGCTTTCTGCTAAATCATTTATGTATGACTACTTTGTAAACAGTAATGGTCCTATGACACTTCCCTGGGGTCCTCCAGAAATTATCTTTACATCTGTCTATTTGTTCCGATAAGAGCAATCTGTTGAGTTCAATCTGCAACAAAGTCCTGACTACAGTCGCAAATCTGGTCCGATATTCGGTAAGCTCCTATTTTTGTTCACTACACGGCTGTATGGAACGTTGTCAAACGACTTCCTGAAGTCAAGGAAAACCGTATTACAGTGCTATGGACCTCCTGAAGGAACAGGAGGTGCATGTTGGTTTTTGTAGAGGAGATTCTCGTTCTCCAAAAACGTCATAATACTTGAGCATAAAACGTGTTCCATAATTCTACAACAGACTGATGTCGATGATACAGGCATATAATTACGCGCACCTGCCCTATGACCCTTCACGAAAATTGGAATGAGCCGTCCTTTTTCACAGTCGCCAGCTACCCTTCGTTGCTCCAGCGAACTACTGTAAGCTGCTGCTAGGACAGCAAGTTCGTTCGCATATTCCTTGTAGAATCTTATAGGGATCTCATCTGGTCCTGATCCCTTTCCAGTACTTAGAAACTGTAGCTGGTCACGCCCCTGTGTGTCTTGTTACTACCCTAATCGTATCTTCGTGGTCTTTACGCGAGCAATATATAAGGTTCTGCCCTGAAAACAAGGTATTGGAATTTTTCTAAGTTTAAACGAGATACTGGATACCTTCTTTGGAGTGTCTGCAGGTTGTAATTTCTTGCATTTTCGTTATGCATTCCCGCGAAATCTGTGACCATTCTTGCTGTCTTTCTTCGTGTAGGCTCTAAAATCCTAATAGTGGGCTCTCACGCTTAAGTACTTTCCTGTGGAGGCATACAATTCTTTCTAAGCAATGTCTGCTGTTGACAGACAGTTTCTCAGTATCCAATCACAAAAGCCTGTCATTTTCTTTACCACACTCAAGTAAACTTGTGAATGATTTTCAGTTCACAGGGTGATTACCATTCCCCCCTGGATGAGGGGAGCAGGGTGACGACCATCACCCAATGCAACAGTGCCCACTTTATCATATAGTATAAAACACATCTTTTGACAAAAGTACTAATTTTCATTGTGGTATAGGTGAAAATGTATACAACTTACATCGACTTATATATTGCACAGTTATTTTTAATATCGTTTGACACACGTTCCTGATAATCATAAATTCCGATGTATGGGGCATTTTGTTACAGTTTTGCTGTGATAGTGATGATGTATGGGGCAGTTTGTTACAATTTCTGCTGTAACATGGGGAATTTTATTACATTTTAGGTACAACATGGGGCACTTTTTACAATGTTGCTGTAAAATGGCGATGTAGGGGTGAAGTGTCATATAGTCTGCACTGTGTAATAACAGGAGATGACAAACCTTTTTTACTGCAAGATAAAGTTAATACCCTAACATAGGATCACTACAGTTTGTGGCTGATTTTGAAACTGAGTACTGAAAGCGTAGCAAACTTTTTTTACTTGTCAGCACTAATATGTATTACTACCATTCAGTATACTAGTTTGCCAGAGAGTCATGTAGTTTCTGCTGTGTGACAGCATGACTTAGCATTATCAGCAGAATATCATAAAGGTTTTTAAATTGTAAGATTATGTTAATACCTTAGGATGGGGCAAGTATAATGTTTGGATGATTTAATATCGGTTTTTGAGGCTAAGTTTTGACAGATTTAGATGTGGGAATAACACTGTTTACTGTGGTATTTCTCGTCGACAAGTGCACTTTAAGCTGTAAGTTAGATCAATAGTAGTGACCATGTGTGTTTTGTAATGTTATAGAACAAATTTTTACATATATTGACTTCTTCAATTTGCAGTACAAAGATCGAATTTTGTTCATCAAGTAACTGATGATTTATTTCATTAGTGCCACTAATTGAGGTGCAATTACAGGGTGTTTCAAAAATGACCGGTATATTTGAAACGGCAATAAAAACTAAACGAGCAGCGATAGAAATACACCGTTTGTTGCAATATGCTTGGGACAACAGTACATTTTCAGGCAGACAAACTTTCGAAATTACAGTAGTTACAATTTTCAACAACAGATGGCGCTGCAAGTGATGTGAAAGATATAGAAGACAACGCAGTCTGTGGGTGCGCCATTCTGTACGTCGTCTTTCTGCCGTAAGCGTGTGCAGTTCACAACGTGCACGTGTGCTGTAGACAACATGGTTTATTCCTTAGAACAGAGGATTTTTCTGGTGTTGGAATTCCACCGCCTAGAACACAGTGTTGTTGCAACAAGACGAAGTTTTCAATGGAGGTTTAATGTAACCAAAGGACCGAAAAGCGATACAATAAAGGATCTGTTTGAAAAATTTTAACGGACTGGGAACGTGACGGATGAACGTGCTGGAAAGGTAGGGCGACCGCGTACGGCAACCACAGAGGGCAACGCGCAGCTAGTGCAGCAGGTGATCTAATAGCGGCCTCGGGTTTCCGTTCGCCATGTTGCAGCTGCGGTCCAAATGACGCCAACGTCCACGTATCGTCTCATGTGCCAGAGTTTACACCTCTATCCATACAAAATTCAAACGCGGCAACCCCTCAGCACCGCTACCATTGCTGCACGAGAGACATTCGCTAACGATATAGTGCACAGGATTGATGACGGCGATATGCATGTGGGCAGCATTTGGTTTACTGACGAAGCTTATTTTTACCTGGACGGCTTCGTCAATAAACAGAACTGGCGCATATGGGGAACCGAAAAGCCCCATGTTGCAGTCCCATCGTCCCTGCATCCTCAAAAAGTACTGGTCTGGGCCGCCATTTCTTCCAAAGGAATCATTGGCCCATTTTTCAGATCCGAAACGATTACTGCATCACGCTATCTGGACATTCTTCGTGAATTTGTGGCGGTAAAAACTGCCTTAGACGACACTGCGAACACCTCGTGGTTTATGCAAGATGGTGCCCGGCCACATCGCACGGCCGACGTCTTTAATTTCCTGAATGAATATTTCGATGATCGTGTGATTGCTTTGGGCTATCCGAAACATACAGGAGGCGGCGTGGATTGGCCTCCCTATTCGCCAGACATGAACCCCTGTGACTTCTTTCTGTGGGGACACTTGAAAGACCAGGTGTACCGCCAGAATCCAGAAACAATTGAACAGCTGAAGCAGTACATCTCATCTGCATGTGAAGCCATTCCGCCAGACACGTTGTCAAAGGTTTCGGGTAATTTCATTCAGAGACTACGCCATATTATTGCTACGCATGGTGGATATGTGGAAAATATCGTACTATAGTGTTTCCCAGACCGCAGCGCCATCTGTTGTTGAAAATTGTAACTACTGTAATTTCGAAAGTTTGTCCGCCTGAAAATGTACTGTTGTCCCAAGCATATTGCAACAAACGGTGTATTTCTATCGCTGCTCGTTTAGTTTTTATTGCCGTTTCAAATATACCGGTCATTTTTGAAACACCCTGTATTTTGATAAGTAATACAGGTAATTTAAAACAAAAATAATGTATTTGAGTTTCATTATGCTTGCAAAATACAGTAGGAATCTCAAACTTTGGTGACTAACAAGTGCTGGTTAACCTGAACGTTTTATCAGCAGTGCCAATGTGCAAGAAATGTGTACTTTTTTAATCTTATAAAACAAGTAAGCTATGATGGTAGCACCAAGTGATTTTTGTGCTAAGAATATAGCACCTTTTGAGATGTAATGCTAGTTTATTTTGGTGTGAAGCTCGAATTTTTATTCCAAACAGAGATATGTATTTATTCTTGTATATTAATATAAGTAACCTGTGTGTATATTTTTATGTTCAAAATAATTACTTAATTTCGAAAATAATTTTACTTTGGTGTAAAGGTTGTGATTTCAAGATACTGAACTTTCATATCTATCTTGTTCCACCAGAGATCTGTAATTATACTTATGAATTATGACAAGCAACCTGTGTGTACATTTCTGTACTCAAAATCGTTACTTAATTTGATAAATAATTCCACTTTAGTTTGAAGATGATGTTTTCAAGATACTGGCCTTTAATCTCTGTCTTACTTTGTATTTTATATGCATTATGAAGGAATCTTGCTGTATTATGAAACTATGTGGTTTAAATGATACATCACAATAAAGATCTCATCACAGTACCTATTCCCCTCCTTAAAATGGTGTTTGGTCTGTTTGGTTGTATTTTCACTATTTCTGTGTCTGCATGTCTTATTCTGGAGCATTATAATTAGATTTCTGGTACTATTTAGTAGCTGATAGTAGAAATACAGCATGCAAACGTTTGGAGAGCCTTGGAACCATAATTTCAAATAGTAAGAGTTGCAAGCTTCCTGAAAAATTAGCTTTTGAACATAAATTTAAATGTTATAAAAGATAAAATTAGCCAGTCAGTATCACAATCAATGAGCATAATCGGTAGTCATTATAATCAAAATTTTTCTACTTTAAGCATGATGCATTATCTTCTTCCCCCTAAAATGGTGTTTGGTAAGGTGATGCACTACTGAAAAATTTGTAAAAACGTCAGGTGCTTATAATTCAATCTTTGAACAATGAGTAATATAGTCTAGATCAAAATGTCAACACCTGTTATGTATTTTGACAGATGTTTTGTTTGTGGAGATACGATTGTAACACTTGACATAAATAATCTGTGTGTTTCTGACATTTTTTGATAAGATGTGGAAATAACATTGACATAAACATTATGTTAATGATGTACTTTGCAGACATTTTAGATGTTGAATTAATATAGTCACACTTAACAAGCACTAGAGACCAATTTAAATGTGGAAATAGTTTGAGGTCCACTGTGCCTTACACCAAGTGTGGAACTAAAAATGAAATTGACTGCAGTTTTCCAGTAGCTGCCAGAAATTAAAATTATCTATATACTGTGTTTGTGTGCTTGCCTGCTTAACATAGTATTTTAGCCAGTATGTGTTTTAAGCATCTGTAGGCTTAGGCCTAGTCAGATTTATTTTTGTACTTTGGCTCATTTTGGACTAAAATTAGAATGTTAACTATCTTCTTGGAACGTGATTTCTAACAATTTAGATATAGAAATCGCATTGCAGCACTTAATTTGAGAGTCCTCACTCATGATTTAGACATCTATTTTGGTGGTTTTTTTTTGTGTGTGTGTGTGTGTGTGTGTGTGTGTGTGTGTGTGTGTGTGTGTGTGTGTGTGTGTGTCAGGAAGACTGCAACGATTGCCCTAGGTGTCAGAAGGATATAGGAAATGCATCGGCAAACGACAAAGCTTGCTTGATCATGGATGAGTTCTTGAATACATAACCAGGTGTTAAATCATTAGATCTAACGAAAGTAAAAGTAATGCACCGAGAAACCCCTAACTGCTCTCTTCCCCTGGTAGCCTGTGCTGCCAGATATTATCCTCATAACTGATGAGTTGCACAAATGAGAACTGCATATGGCCAGACCTGCTGGCTAACCATTGTCTGTCAGCTGCCGTGTGATGTGTTCGCCCACAAAAATGCAAGTCTGCCACGTTCCCATAGTCAGAGTGCCTACAGACTGTCTACTTCTCCCCGTCTCCGAAATCTAAATGTCGGCTTTCTTGTCTTCATCCAGAGTGCCCAAAAAACTCTGTCCTTCCTCTCCGCTCTTCACAAAAACCACGCAGAAGGTCTGTCACCAATCAGAAAGCTCTGCTAAGCTTTGGCCAGTCATACTTTGTATTAAAACAGCGGTCAATGCTCCTAGCAAATGTTTCGTAAGTTACGCAATGAGCTGCCTTCCCGCTTATATAGTTCTAAAAAAACCAAGTTGCAGACTCCTCAGATATGTTTCATGCCACCCACCAGGATATTTTATCACGGATGAAATTTCTATACGGCCTAATAAATTCTCACTTATATTTTTTTTAGATCTCTCATTGCGCTATTTTCCCCTTGTGAATGAAATTCTTACTCCACATGGAGTGGTGCCCAGCTGTCACATTTCCACACCCACCAACGGAGAAGAGAGAACTTTTAACAATAAACAGCCACTGGGCTTCCCACGACAAATCAGAGATGAATATATCCTGGCCAGCCTGGCACCCTCTAGTTTTCTAGAAAAAGTATTACCAGGGAAAAGAACATTCCAACAAGCTGTTCTTTGAGTGGAGAGGTGCTGGTTCTCAGCACAAGTCTTGTCGTCAGTTTTGGAAAGTGTGGTCTGTGTGGTACAATCAGGACATTGTCAACAATATAGGCTGCGGTCTACTATGGTACCTTTAACTGAATGAGAGTGAGAAACACTCATAGGACACTTAGCACAGGTACTTTTGGAACAGAAAGGGGAAGTTGTTGGCTTCATAGGAAGTGAATAAGGGAGCTAGCACTTAAGGATAAAATTTAAGAACAATTTATTTCACAATAGTTCAACCTTATTGTGAGAGGTGTTTTACAGTGTCTTTATATCTTTGCAAATCAATGAGTACACCATACAACTCTATATATAAGTAGTTTCCAGCAACTCCCAGTTTCTGAGTCAAATACGAGCGCTCTTCTTGCAACTCGTTCTTACAGTACACTATCAAATGGTTTAACCACAATCGGCAACAAGTGCGAGGTGGCTCTTGCTCTCTACTGTAGGCAACTCATGGAAAATATCGTATATTTCTGTTTGCAATTATATGCAGTCATTCACAATAGGAAACAAGTGCAAGATTGTGCTTTTTACTCTTTATATTCCAACAAAGAGAAAATATAAACTATTACTCGTTACTACTACTAGAGACAAACTCCCTGGAGTTTGTTCTTTTCTAACACACAGGACACTCGAGATAGTAACTGTTGCAAGATACGTACCAGAAACTCAGTCGGCTTCCATCGAATGTTTAACAACTTCTTATAACTTTTACTGCATCAACATTGACGTGTCATTCTGTTTTACTGTTACTATTTGCTACCTGGTAGGGGCTAGTCGTAGCTCGTGATACTGACTACGACTGCCTTGGTCATGTGCACTTGTCGCTTATACAGCGTGTTTCCGTATGAGCCTGGAGAAACGTAACATAGAGAATGCTCCATTGATCAATTTGAGGTACGGAACCTTGGGTCGGAGAGGCCAGCTTAAGAAGATATGTAAGTAAACTTGTCTACTGCTTTGTCTATAATTACTGTTTTTCAACTTACAACTAACATGTATACAAGTTTACACGTATTTTGCTGTTTGTTTATGTACACATTCTTTGTTTCCTGCAAGGAAACAAGGAAGACGATCCTGGTTACCAGGAAGTCATGATGCAGGTTTTGTTTACTTGTCCACAACGTGGCTCTGTTGTATCGTATTTACATTGTGCCATGACAGCACATGCTACGACCCAAGGACAGACCCATTCATTACTGAGTGCTATTCAGAGACGTAGGGTGCAATACGATGGAGCAGTACTGATACATTATTTCCTGGTCGCTGGATTGGAAGAGGAGGTCCTATTCCATGGCCTGCGAGGTGACCTGATCTGAATCACTGGCTTGCGCATCGCTACCTGTGAAAGTGATTGCTGCTATTTACCAGACACACACATTGTGAAGTTTTGCAAGGAAGATGGCATACAGTTGCTACAGTGTTTAGACACCATCAGCAGCATCACTTAACGATACATTTAATTTGTTGCTGCTTGTGCAGTAACATCTTCGGCACTGTTTGAGCTATATCAGACCTACTCATTCACTTGTTGGCACAGAGCGTCCAATGTGCTCGTCTAGTTTTGCTATAGAGTTTATACCAGTCAATCCTTGCACAATTTTTGTTTATTAGTTATATCGTCTTCCACTATTCAGTCATTATCAACAGCCAAGAAACTTTATAGACAATGACCTAATAGTAAAAACCAGTATAATACAAAAAACTTGTGTTAGCACTGACTGACATAAACTTTATAACAACGACAACAACCGCTGAGCAGTCATAGCTTCAACAACAGTTTCTATGGTAGGAGCTAGCAACACTAATCACTGAAGCACTGAGACCATCAGGGCTAAATAAACAAAACGTAAACAATTCTACACTGATGATCAGTAGAATTACAGTACACACAACTACCTAGTTATGTGAACCACGCTATAGAGCACTGACAGTAGTGACGACGTGTTGTGGCATGGAATCCACGAGTTATCAAGCTCCTTGAGGAGCCATCCAGATCAATGATCAGTTAATCGCCGCCCACAAAACGCTAAGATTGGTCAGAACTGAATCTCAGATTTACACTTCTGCCTCGATAGCGTCAGAAGTATGCCCAATAGGAGAGAGGTCAGGTGACTTGAAGGAACACACAAGCATCCACATGTTTGTGGTGTATTCCTCAAACTCTTCCGACAAAATTCGAGATTTGTTGATTGTTGCTTCTTTTTCAGTTAAAAACAAAAACAAGAAAAAAAAAAACAACGGGTTCACATGATCAGTCAATATGTTCCTGTGACGTTTGCCATTGAAAGACGATGGTCAGTGCATGCTGGGTCATATTTAATGTCTTTAAACATTGCTCACAGGAACATAACTCCACTAAATACCTAGTGATAACACTGCAAAGCAACATGAAACGGAATGGGCACGTCAGGTCGGGTGTAGGCAACAGATCGACTCCGGTTCATTGGGTGAATTTGAGGAAAGTGTAACTCATCTTTACGGGAGACCGTATACGGAACACTTGTGCGATCCATTCCTCAGTACTGCTGGATTGTTTTGGATCCCCATCAGGTTAACTTAAAGAAACACATCGAAATTTTCATTGGTGTGCTGCTAGATTTGTTACCGGTAGGTTCGACCAACATGCGAGTATTATGAAACTGTTACGTGAAGTCAAAAGGGAATTCCTGAAGGGAAAAAAGACGTTCTTTTCGCGCAACACTATGTGAAGATTTAAAGGACCGACATCTGCGACAGACTGAAGAACAATCCTGCTGCCACCAACATACAACTCACATGAGGACTGAGAAGATAAGAGAAATCAGGACACGTGCGCAAGCTTGTAGACAGTCATTTTTCCCTTGATCCATTTGCGAGTGGGACAGGGAAAGGAATCACTAGCAGTATAACGCGGTACCCTCCGATACGCACCATACGGTGGCTTGCGATATATATACAAAAATGTATATGTAGATTTGCTTAAACAGTGTCTTATTGGGAAGTGGAATTCATGGCCATATGCTATTTTCGATACACTCAGTCATTAGATTGTGTCAACGTGTGTCACGACTCACTAGTCAAGGTGACTTTTTCCATAATTTCAGCCACCAATGGCGGTATGCCTGCACCCATGCCGATCTCTGCGACGTGCGGCGAGGATAGTTACCTCCGCGAGGCGGTAGCTTCTGAATCCTACAGAAAAGAAACGGTTCTGTCTGAACGCCGGTAGTGACTTGCTACGTGCATATCTGCCCATGATCGAAACGTCTCCTGTCCTCAATAACTTGTTCCCAATGACAGCTGACATAGGCGACAGCGGTTTTCTCAGATGAAGGTAGCACTCATGGTACCTAACTGACATGACGGTCATCGAAAAATCCATTGTATACATGATCTCTGAGATGGAGTTTCCTTTCACGTACTGGCATTATTAGGCTGCGATGTAATCAGCTCGTACTGAGCAGCTTTCCCTTCCTGATCTCTAACACCACGCCGACGACATAGCAGACAAGTGACACGACAAGCTATTTCACTGATCTTGGTGAACTCAGCGCTCTCAGTCCTTCCAATTAGTATCTCTAGATCAGCCGCTCAACAGTGTATCTGGAGATATGAAAGTCTAAAAGTGCTGTACTGGACAATAATATGTGAACAATCATCTAATATGACGCAGGGTAGCGTTTAGGAACCAAATCACCTAAAATCTTCCTGAGAATCGGTGGGCATAAATCGTGAATGGTGGTTAATGATACTCATACCATTCTGGCCACACACACTTTTTTAATAGATGTTACTAAAGTATTTTCTTTCAGTGCGATTGCGTGCCCGACTGAAAAGTACATTTGTCTGTCCAAGCCATCATAAACCCTCCATCCAGTTTTAGTGCAGAAGAAAGTACTCTGGAGAGTAAATACGTCTAGTGGCATTATAAATGCCAAATTAAATTAGCTGGATCACAATTAAACGTTTTCGTTTATCGATATTCGACGTTTTGTGCTCTTTCCACCAAAGCAAACTTCGTTTCATTCATCTGATTTGCAAAAGGTTGGCAATGGCAGCTCTATCCTCAATACATGGTATACAGTATTCCCGTCGTTTTTGTCATCACAGTGTTGTCTAGACGCGTATCAAGCTCACCACCCATTTTGGTTGTGACGGTTATTTTTCCGTAAATTTTCTTTGACTATCTTCCAACGTTTTCTGTCTCGTGCTAACATTTCCGCCTCTACGTTTTTCATGTCCTAGTCTAAGTGTACCCTTACAATTTCCACCTGTACCGCTGCTTCCAGCTCCAAATCAAATATTCGTGGACCCCTTAGCACTAGTTCAATTAACCTGCCTCTTCCTCCGGAAAAATCTTCCATAGACCTCTTTCCTCAGCTACTCTTTTTAGTACTCCTTTGTTTCGTACTTTATCAAACAACTTTATTTTCTAACGATCTTAACGGATTTATGAAACAATTGTTACTGGTCAGACACATTTTACTAACATTTATTACCACAGCAAATTTTTATAGCAAGCTGCCATCATCAGATGCATTGCAGTTATACGTAGATTAATCTGAAGAGTGATGATTATTCGCTGGTTGTGCCAGTAAGATTATGCACCGAAATTTCTACATGTTTGCTGAAAAATTATTTATGTCGCCCACAGAGCACAGTAATAACCACAACACCATCACTTAACATTTCATAAATTTACAATACAAAGTTGCTGAACTCAAACAATTCCATACAACATTATTAGAATTGACAATCGCGTTACATCCGTAAGTACAGTTTCTCGTCCGCTATTCTACACTGACGGAAAAAATCGCAGCACCAAGGAGGAGTTGTGTGACGTAGACGAAAGTTTACAGGGCGTTTCTTCGTCTGAAAGATCATGTCTATTAAAATTTCGCGCCAGTCGCACAAGAGTGGCGCTATTAGCGCCACTGTGAGGATGCAAATCAGGTTTGCTTTTAAATGCACGCCGTAAGGATCGTGAGCGTTAGTTACTTATGAGATTGGACGTGGTGAGCTGATGGTCGTCAAGAATGCATTTATCAATACCTCACTGAGTTTGAGCGAGGATCTGGATGTTCCTTCCGCGATATTGCAGAAAGATTGGCGGGAATGTAGCCACTGTACACGACTGCTCGCAGCGGTGGTCACGAGAATGTACAGTAGGAAGAAGATTGGACTTCGGACGGGAACGTGGCACTACCGAGAAGGAACATCATCGTGGTCGGTGTATGGCTCTGGCGCATCGTACTGCACCTGCAGCAGCAATCTGAGCGCAGCAGCTGGCGCCACTGTGACACAGCGAACTGTTACAAGTCGGTTACTTCAAGGGCAGCTCAGAGTTGGGCGCCCTATAGTGTGTATTCCACTCACCCAAAACCACTGCCATTTGCGATTTTAGTGGTGTGAAGCGAGTGCTCATTTGAGGGCAGGGTGGACGTCTGGAGGTCTTTTGTATTTTCTGATGAAAGTTGGTTCTGCCTTGGTGCCAATGATGACCGTGTGTTGGTAAGGGGGAGGCAAGGTGAGCGCCTGCAACCAAACTGCTTGCTAGACACAATGGACCTACTTCTGGAGTTACGCTCTGGGCTGCGAATTCGTATGATAGCAGGAGCACTCTCGTGGCTACCCCACGCATCCTGACTGCAAATTTGTACACTGGTGATCCGACCTGCTGTGCTGCCATCCATAAACAGCATTCCAGGTGGTGTCTTCCAACAGGATAATGCTCGCCCACATACAGCAGCTGTAACCCAACGTGCTGTTTAGAACATCGACAAGTTACCATGGCCTGTTCGATCACCAGATCTCTCTCTTGTCGAGCACATATGGATCATCATCTAATGACAACTCCAGCATCAAGAGGCGTAGGACTCCATCCCACAAACTGACATCCGGTCCTGTACAACAATGCATGCACGTTTGCAACCTTGGATTCAACATTCTGGAGGTTACTTCGATTATTAATGTACCAGCATTTCACAGTTGCAATGGGCTATCCCGCGCTTACGTTAACTTGTGACTTTGGAATGTTTAACACTTAAATATGTTACATAGACAAACGTGTTCTCGAAATTTCATTACTCTGCAATTACTTTTCTGGCATTGCGATTTTTTTCCGTCAGCCTGTACTTGAGACTATTTTTTCTCATTAACTCTGCACGCTGTTGCAGTAGCATATACAAGGTCGATGCAAACAGCTTTACAGCGTGTCAGGCGAAGATAAATAGGTTCTGCACAAACGGAATAACTTGAAGGACTCTCAACTTTGTATCTTGTGTCGGAGGTTTTGTTTGTAGCTTGGAACTAAGGGAGTCCATAAAGGAAGTCGTTGACGTCTACTCATCTAAGCAGGCACTAAAGGTAGTCGATTTCGGTCACATGAACGTGCCGCTCAAAGTCTGTTGATTTAATTCACGGGAAGTACAATGGGTCTGCAGAAAATGAGTGAAAATTTTGAAAACGCGGCAGACAAGCGACGGTTTGATTCGGAGATCGACATGTTGAATTCAGTGGGGAGTGAGACACAATGGCCGGAAAATGGGAAAATATCAAACGAAGTCTCTGCGTTTCTGAAGCCGAAGGAATTTCTCTTCGCAGTTGCCAGCGTGCAACGCTCACCGTACTTAACCCAGCCGGTAAAGTAAAACAGCTTAAGTGGATTCTGCCGAATGTGTCAGACTTTGCGCAGTCAACCTAAGACTGTATCAGCTGGACTTACATTTATAATTTTCTCTGCTGCCTGATGTTACTGCATTTAATTTCTCTCCAACTTTAAGTTAAACTGTCATGACAGTAGATACGAGTAGCTCCAGGTGCGACAGACATTGACTCTGATGCACCAATTGAGCGGCGCCGATAACTTGCCTTTGTTCGAGTGTTTAATGTCCAATATATGATGCCAACACATCCTCAAGACATACATAAATGTACTGACTGCTGGTAACACTTCCACCGATATTAGCAACTAAAGGGGAAGGCAAAACATAATATCAGCTCGTTATAAATGCACCTACAAACGTGACTTACAAATAATATAATGGCTTGATGATATTCTTCTGTCCCACCCTTACAGAGAGAGATGTATTAAAAGCACTGGCAACAAACTGAATTACGAGGAGCGTTTGTAAAGTGGGTACCGTTTTCTGGTAAAGAACAAGCTCATAGGCTAGCTAGGAAAGAGGAACGACCGCGTTTGTTGGACTGCTACCTGTCCTAGCTATCATGAAGTTGATGATGTAATCCGAAGCACGTTACTGGATCAGAAGGTAGCATGTAGAACTAAGGACTAAGACCCGAAATCAGAAACATAGCAAGCTAATGATACTAAAACCATGTTTAAAGAGAAGTCCTGCAATGCTGGGCTTGAACAGGAGGCAATGCATGGCCATGGCAACTTCAAGAAACATCTATACACGATTGGAATAGAGGAAGATGCCCGTAAGTGTATCGTGTGAGGCGAGGGGAATAAAACCGGACATTTAATCTTAAAAGTAAAGCACTGGAGCCCAAAAGAGACAAAATATTTGGTCAGTAATTCGTGAAGAGATTTTGTCTCACAAAGATCTAATGAAGGAACTCCCACAACTCCTCAAGGATATTAGCTGGCTTTACTAGAATTACACGGAGAGATACCGCACAATAAAGTTAGCTTCGGTGCGGGCAACAGTGGGGACAAGTCCACTGTTGTTTTGTCTTCGTGATTAAATCAGATCAAATCAGGTACCGTTTTGAAACTTGATCGCTGGAACTTTGCAGTCGCTGTACTGCGCATACTGGCTTCGGTTGTTGGCTATTCACAAACGCCATTACAGTAGCTTTCGCTTGTATGAACGTTTATCTGCAGGTGATTAAAGTGGCTCAAGCGAATGCATTGCGGGATACGCGCTGGTATTTGTTTCTTGAATGCAAGTGACGCGAAGGCTGCCGGAATTCATCGGAAAATTAGCGAAATGTACGGAAAAAACGTTACAGGTTCTGGGATGGTTAGAAAAGCACTTTAAGATGGTTGCACAAACGTGTACGATGGAGAACAAATTGGGCGACAGTATGTCATTACTGGTAACCTGGTGCAGAAAGTCGATAAAAAAAATTCTAGAAGACAGCCAGTACACGATTTCATCATTATCTCAAACCTTTCCCCATGTTTCAAGAAATGTTTTCTATGAAACTCTGACAGAACACTTACAGTATCGGAAATGCACGATGGTTTCCAAAAATGCTGAAGGTTCTACAAAACCAATCGTTTAGACAGTGCAATGACTTTCCTGCAGAGGTATTGTGTCGAAGGGAATAAAGTTTTAAGCCTTATTGCCGCAGGTGTGAAACATGGGTTGTTCACACCGGCATCAAAGGTCTTCGGAATGGTGTCATACACCATCTCCTAAGAAACTAAGGCTCCAGCAGAACATTCCATCCCGAAAAATCACCTTCACTGCGTTTTCGGATAGGAAGGACGTTTTGCTTGTCAGTTTTTTGCCTCAGCGTAACACAGTCAATGCAGATAGTTATTTTGAGATCTTAAAGAAACTGCTCATGCAGTCCAAAACAGAAGGCACGGCATGCTGAGTAGAGATATCGTTTTGCTGCATGACACAATGTGGCTCAAGATCTCATCGTAGCATATGGTTGGGAACGATTTGATCACCCTCCAGATAGTCCTGTCATTGCACCTAGTGGCTATCATCTGCTCTTGCTCTTAAAAAAGCACCTTGCCGGTCAACGCTACGCTGTCAAAACGTCAGTACAGGGCTGGTTAAAAACTCAGGCAGCAGATTTTTATGAGGATGGATTTCAGAAGCTGGTCATAGGATAAGGTAAGTGCCTTAATATGGGTGGAAACTTTGTTGGAAAGTACGTTAAGGTCCGCGCTTTACCCTAATAATAAAGTAGGTGCAATATTCTTTTTGTTTTTAGTTTGTTTTAAAACAAACCGTGCCTCCTACATGTAGATGTTACTACCTTGAGAAGATAGCCGTCCTGTTCCCCCAGTAACATTTCAGAAATCGTCCGGGCGATGATCGCACAGAGGATGCGCAATACACATCACTGAGCACTTGATCGCAGCTTTGTCGTTGAAGCCGATAGCATGCGAAGCACAATATTGTTAGCTGAGTACTCATTCGACTTTTGATTGGCGACGTGTCAGCAATCTACTGGGAATGTCTCAAATTGGCCTCCGCTAGCTTAACTGCGAAAGCTCCTAGGTTTAGATCGTAAGCGTCGAAGTCGGTCAAAGGACAGACGAGAAATGCTGCAGATAGCGTCCTGATGGGTTCTTAACTCACTGATTCCCATGAATACTACGGTGTCATCAGCTGAGATATCGCTAAGCTGTTTAAGGTCTGCTCACTATCCTATCAGGTACAGCGAGTAGAGGCACAAAACCAATTACTCGGGGAAATTGATTTATACGGCAAATTTGAGGGAATGGAAGTCGGCTTTCAGACGGTAGCTGTGAAGGAATGACATTGGGAATCATAGCGACTGTGACGGAATTAGGAGTTGCAAGTAGTGAGTGTGAAGGAATTGTGTGTGCATTCCTAGTAGAGACGCTGTCGAATCACAGATAAGAAAACAGTCTGAAGGACTTGAATGCCGCGCCAAAGATAGTGAGCCAGAATAAACCAGTGAATGTGAAGGCATTAGATATGGAGTTGCAGATACTGAGCGTAAAGGAATTACTTTAAAAAAAAATGGCTCTGAGCACTATGCGACTTAACTTCTCAGGTCATCAGTCGCCTAGAACTGAGAACTAATTAAACCTAACTAACCTAAGGACATCACACACATCCATACCCGAGGCAGGATTCGAACCTGCGACCGTAGCGGTCACGCGGTTCCAGACTGAAGCGCCTTTAACCGCACGGCCACACCGGCCGGCGGAATTACTTTCGAAGTCACACATAGGAAGTTTGAGGAATTAGATATGATGCTGAGCCACATGTAGAGAGGCCGAAGAAATTGTATGAGGAACCAAAGACATTGAATCGAGGAAATCAGAGGTGGCCTCGCAGACAGTGAGTATGAGGGAATTACATGTGGACTCACATGTATTACAAATGAAGAAATTAATTATGGTTCTGCAGATGGGTGGATGTGACATGGAGATAGTGAGTTGGGAGCAGTCAGATTCAGAGCTACGAACAGTGAAAATGGATTAATTTGACATAGGTTATGGGATAATTAATTCGAATGTCGTGAAACTGTAAAATCTCTGTGAGAGAAGAGACCGCCCTCTGTGTGATAATTAGCGTAACAGTACATTTGGCAGACTCAATTCCACCCAGAGGTAAGTTCACACATTCTGACAGATCTAGGGAAAGTGTTGCTCGTAAGTACTATGTACTCTCAATTTTGCCTGTTTGCTGATTTCCCCTTCGCTTGCTGCATGTACTACAGCCATAGAAGTTTCCTCTGACCACGTATCTAGGACGCCGCAGCAGGGATGAAGGGTATCACCACTGGTGTGTGGGTGCAGTCACGAGACATGGAAATACTTTGCTGCGATTGATAAGTAGCCTTTCATATCTGAATACACTGATAGCAAATTAGAAGTACGCCGCCAAGTACGTTAAGTGAAGTATCCATTCTGACACGAAGCTGCAATCCGGGCTCGGCGCTCACGCTTCTCCCAACAACAACGATGAGCCACTCGAAGTCGAACCAGGTTTTGATGGCTCCATCACTGCATACCGAGGTTGTGAGGCGTTCAGCAGTATTTTGTTAACCGAATTCAGGGCGATTCCCACTACATGTCACTCATTTAAGATATTTATAGTACGTTCCCCTTTCCGAACTATAAATCCATCTTCAGACGTCCAATAGTATTTCTGATTAAGCTAAATACCGTAAGTCATTCAAACCAAAATAGCATTCACAGATTAAAAAGAAAAAAGACGCCTCTCTCAGCAAGGGTTTCATATGCAACTAATACGTCCGCTATTAAGTATTCAGCGTTGATTTATACCAAATTATTATCAGCGAACAAGCGTATTAGTTGCTTGTATGCTGCTGTTCTTTCCTGTATGCCGTTACAGTGTCCACGAATTTGATCGTTGTTGGTCTACTTTCAGCGGTCTCGTACCCATTAGTCATTAAATTGGTGCTCAACGTCGGCCCTGCACATCGAATCAGCATATAATGTGACGTCTAACGTGGGGCCCGTTAAACTAACCACAAAATGAGTAAACTCAACGTTATGCAATAGAATGAGTCACTCAATGTACTAAATGGCAATGTGACTGGTAATTTAGAAGTTACAACTACTTTCAACAATCACTTTCTAAACGTAGCAGCAAATAAGGGCTTAAATGGTTCAGTTGAAAAAGTAAGAGAATATATTAAAAATGACATTCCACAAAACTTTAAACAACGAGAAGTAGAACCAACTTCCTTCACTGAAATTACTAGTTATAAAAATTGTAAAAAAACAAAAGTTCATGTGGGGTTGATGGAATTTCAAATAGAATTCTAAAAAGTTATTCCAACCTAACAAGTAATGCCCTTAGTAATATTTGCAATGCAGCACTGACTCAGGAAATTTTCCCAGACACCTTAAAATACGCAATTGTTAAATTACTTGCCGCACGGGGCAGCCGCGTGGTCTGGGGCGACTTGTGACAGTCCGCGTGGCTCCCCCCGTCGGAGGTTCGAGTCCTCCCTGGGGCATGGATGTGTGTATGTCGTCCTTAGCGTAAGTTTAAGTTAGATTACATAGCGTGTAAGCTTAGGGATCGATGACGTCAGCAGTTTGGTCCCATAAGACCTTACCACAGCTTTCCAACTAAGTTGGAAAAGTGACAAGACAGACTTAAACAAATACCGTCTAATTTCCTTACTGATATCTTTTTCCAAAATATTCGGAAAAGAAATGTACTCGACAGCAGTCGCATACTTAAGTGGAAACAATTTACTTAGTATATCACAGTTTGGATTACAGATGTGTTGCTCGACTGAGAATGCTATTTTTACATTTATTCATCAAACAGGACAAGCCTTAAATAGCAATATACCACAAGCTGGTATTTTCTGTCATCTTTCCAAGGCGTTTGATTGCGAAGGTCGTATTATTCTCTTAGAAATACAAAATGATGGCTTTACACACAGCTGGTTTGAACTGTTAAGTACAGTTCAAACCAGCTTTGTGTAAAGCCATTAACAAACAATTCAAAAGACTGTGCTCAGTAGTTCAGATAGTGTCGGAAAGGTAGAAAATTTTAGTTACTGGGGGAACAAAAGAGTCACAAAGGGAGTCCCACAGGTTTCAATTTTGGGTCCACTCCTATTCCTTACATATGTTAATAACCTCCACTTAACACCCAACAAGTGAAATTGGTACTTTCTGAAAATAACTCTGCTGTTATAATAAATCCTATCAGACAGAAAGCGCAACGGAGTTGGTAACTGTTTTCCCAAAGAATTATTAAGGGATTCTCTGGAAGTTGACTACCTAAATTTTGAAAAAAAAGAACACATTACATTTAGTTCTGTACAACAGACAGAGTCATACCAAAAATTGATGTAGCACATGAGCAACAGTCAGTAAATAGGGTAGAGTGTTTCAAATGTTTAGGTCTACATGTTGACGCAAACTTTTTAACTGGAAGAAGCAAATTACTGAGCTTCTCAAACAATTAAGTTGAGATACTTTGCTCTTCATACAATTACTAATCTTGGAAAAAAATATCAAATTCATGACATATTTTGCATATTTCTACCCAATTATGTATTATGGAACAATTTTCTGGGGTAACTCATCACTTATAAAGAAAGTACTGTTTGCACAAAACCAAGCAGTAAGAATAATGTGTTCACCCAGTGAGGTCACGTAGGTACATCTTCGAAGTGCTAGGCGCTTTAACCGCGCCATCGCAATACGTATATTCGCTAATGAAGTTCATCATAAATAACCCATCACTATTTCAGAAGAACAGTGATGTACATACAACATGTAGAGAGGTGAATTACTTTTATTACCCACTGTTGAAGCTGTCAGCGGCTGAGAAAGAAGTTCAATATGCAGCATAAAATTTTTTTAATGATTTACCCAATAACAAAGTATCTGACAGGTAACGAGGCAAGTTTTAAATCTAATTTAAAATAATTTTTCCTTGACAACTCCTTCCATTCCATTGACGAATTTCTACTTAGTAACTGGTAGCCAGTTAAAAACGTGCAGTTCCATGAGTAGGACTAAAAATAGTGTATTCATTAATGTTACCACTAATCATGTAAAATATCCTGCAACCTGATTCTTCCACATAATTTCCATAAAAGAATCGTTCAAATGATGTATGTAAAATGTAATTAACTAAAATGTTAGCCTAAAATAGTTCAACAATTCAGTCATGGTCAAACAGAAAGCTAATGTAGTTCCTTGTGATATTGAAAATCGTTTTTTTTGTCCAAAATATGTTCATGTGGCAGTGAGAAGCATAAAATTTAGACACAGCGTGTACCAAAATTCAGGTGACTGTGTTAAACCGAAATTGACAATGCTGACTCATCAGTGTACCAACTGGATCAGAACAAAGTAAGGTAGCGCCTTGTCATCACCTAGCTAATTTTAGTTATGGATGTGGGGGAAGAACTGGAAGTCTTAACGTAATTTATATGCTAGTTCATCTTGTCCATGTTAGACGTTGTTTGACTCTCCAGCTGTGGTGTATATTCAGGATGATTCTAATGACAGCGCAGAAATATTGTTGTTTCTTCTAGAACTATTCTCATAATTCTATTTGTGCTATGTGCAGATATTAATAAACTTATTCTCTATATAATAAGCATTTAATTCATTGCGTTGTTATCTTGCAAAATTTATTAAGAGAAACATTGATAGTATCACTAGTTTTCTACCGAACACTATTTATGTCGTATGTGACACACAACAGCGGTCAGATCATGAAGCGAAGACTTCAATGGATGGAGTGACTTAGAACAGTCGTCTGGTCGTTTTGGGGCAGTTTCGGTAACTACGTCAGTGACCTCTCATTGTAAATGATAAAGGAACATAGTTGCTCAATTTTTACCGGCGCATTGATTGAACGGGTCCACTGGACACCATGAAGCGACAGCTGTGGACTGTTTGAAGCGGGAATCGCAACGATATAAGGTAGCTTACAGGCGAAATTGTGTGGAAGTTTAAGATGATCGACACACTATCATCTTTAACACTTGCAGATGTCAACGATACATACACCATCTCCAGGACACTGCGTGTTCAAAGTCAATATAGTGGTATTCCGTCCCGAATGGATATGATGATGATGATGATGATGATGATGACGATGATGATGACTTGAGCGATAATAGTCATTATCATTAATCGCCAGTAATGCAAAAATAGTCGAAAATACTGACGTAAAGTTACACTGTTCTTTAAATGTTAACCACAAAGCAATTATTATTGAAGATATTGGCATCGACGCAAGCCTTAATCCACAACATTAGTATTACACGTATTTATATGGGTGGTGTATGTTCTTTCGGAAAGAAAAGACACCGCACTTTTATACACGTATATATATATATGTGCCATGATGGGGAAGTTATATCTTCTGTGCGGATGCACACAATTCCGAATCCTTGCGGCAATCAGCTGAATAGATGCGGGCATGTAGGGGATAATGGACAGAGGGCACTACATCTGTAGTGTGCGATACGCAGGAATTAGGGTGGATGAAAGGAGTGCTCGAATAGCTGACGCGGTTAAGGCAACCGTTCTAGAGAAGCGGAGCATCCGGTTTCGAGACGCGGTCCAGCACAAATTTTCAAATGTCGCCATTGCATTTAATGCAATGCAATGCCTGTAAGAAGCTGAGGCCTGGAAATCTCTCTTATAAAGATACATGTTTCCATAGTGGATAAGAAGACGGTTTACAAGAGGGACAGCTAAGAATTCTGCACATGTGCTGTGTTGTCGCTCTCCTGCTGCGTTCTGCGGCCAGGCTGCACACCACCCCCACTATCATGCCACACTCTCTGAACGGGAAGAGTGGAAAACTGCGAACGCACCGCATTTAAATGGTAATGCAATGACGTAAGGAACACTGAAAACCTTGCATGTAACTTGGTTTCGTATTTCATAACAATATATACCACAAATACAAAAACTCAGTATTATTTATTTTTCGCGTGCTGAAGACATAAAATTTATGACTGGTACAAACTGTCAACATAGGTCAGAAGTAAACAATGTCGCAGACTTTTATCACTCAGGTTTCCGTGTAATAGTGACTCAGTTTCATAATCTAAAACAGCGCTTCACGCAAATATGTTGACCGAAACACTGTACGACATTTGCAACCTCAGTGTGCAGAACTCTTCCAGAGCAAAACAACATAGAACTCCTGATCAGTTTTATCGCGAAAGCATTTTTCTACACGGGAGTTGTATTGCAGATCGATCGTTTCCAGCTGCGTATGTACAAGGGTGCTTTCAATGGAAACGACAAACGGTCTCGAAAACAGCCCAAGAACAGATGTAAGATTGGCAGCGTCCTCAAATTCCTGCAATTCTTTCAACCCCACAATTAATTATTCAAAATTCGAGTTTTCTCTGAAGTCAGTGTGCACAGGGTGTTGGACAGTTTTTTGTCAGAAATTGCCCTTTCCACAATGCGATTTTCTTTTTCAATGCATAGCCACCAAATCAAAAATAAGTTTTTCGCATCTTGCAGCGTCCTACTGTAGACACAGTGTGCAGTCAGGTCCACTTGAAGTGAGAGGTATGCAATCCTTTCAGGATGTTCTAATTTTCGTTCCTGTTTTCCTGTTTTTCTTAATAAACGCAACAATAGAGGGTCTTAAATCGAAAAATCGTTCCAGGGTGCCCCTTATGTAACCGACGTTCTTTGCAGTAACATATAATGTCTCCATACTCTTCGTTCAATCCACAAGGACTGTTGCAACTGACGGTGTAATAACACGTGCGACTTCAGAAAATATACTGTTCGTATCACCAATTTCATGAGGTGCTTCATGTCTCCTAATCTAGTACGAAGTGCTTCTTGACATCCAGAACAATGAATCCTTCACAAATCGTCTGTCGCTCGTTGAAATCTTTTGCTCTTTCATCATGAAATATATCTTTAAACTCTTTCTGTATGGTTCCATAGCAAATTTCGTTACCCATTGATTATTATGCGAGTCTGTAATAGGTACTGAAAATTCTAATCCTTCCCCTATGTGATTTCCATTCATTTTTGGAAGCTGGGACGATAGCTCGCTAGTCTATCCCTTTTGTGCAGACAACCAGATGAAGTTAGTTTATACCACGAACAGCAAAGGATAAACATTCCTGACACCACAATTCTGTGGAACTAAAGAAAGTCGTGCCGACCGCAAAATATCGTATCAAATGCCGGAAAAAAGCGTCGCATCGCACTGTTAAATGAAACGTCGCGCTGTATCGAGTACTTCCGTGAAACACCGAGCAAAGCTAGACATGCCGAGCCTCGGATCCACACATGCATGCTTGCCGTGGCTGGTCCTGTTCTACAAGATATTTCGGTAACCGGATAGAACATCCAAGTTAGTTAAGTTATACGAGGTGTTTCAGGAAGAATTATAGATATTTTAGCAAGTGGTGGTATAGACTGATTCGAATAAAACGATCCATATGACATGTATCCAGTTATTAGTGATTACAGAAATACTACTGTCAGAATGTAACCGAAACTAGCATTATCACAAGGGGTTAACCAAAGGTAAATCATTAATGTCATATGTGAGTTTCGTAAATTACACCTTCGACTTCAATGTACAAGTACATTCGAATTCTCTTGATAGCACCACATGTAGTTCTTCTGTGTCATTTTGGCATCCTTTTATGGGGGTAACACTGTTCATATATGCCCATCCTTGTAGGCAAAGCAACTTCTTCCAACAATCCTGGAAGGTCCTTTTCAAGAAAGTCTATGTAAAGGGCTCTTGTTGAGACGATTCAATAACACTCCCAATCAACTGATTGCCCGCACAGCACAGCACACATTTAGAGAGAAGCCTTCTTCAAACTCTATCTTCACAAATACATGTGGGTTTTTGTTGGACCACCAATATGAGTTATGAATGTTATTGATACTATAACGAGTGAAAGTGGCTTCATCAGTAAAAAAACATTTTTGTGATTACTCAGCAATTTGGAATTAGTCAGTGGCAATTTTAATAGTTTACTTTCAATATCTTCTCGAAGGTCTTAAATCTGCTGTAAACGATAAGCGTAGAGGCCGTGCATACGTTACGTCCGCCATAATCTTGTATGTGGAACATCGATAAGTGTAGACATTCTGCGTATACTTGTTGAAGCATTACGTTCAGCCAGTTGGACAATGTCTTATAATTCACATACACTCTTTCATTGTACCTTCAGATGAAATATGACTTCTGGGCTCCAAGTTCATGCAGTTTTATAAAAACGCGAGCAAACACTATAGATTCTGATTGCGGTTAGGAAGTCGTCCACAGTATTCTCTACTTGAACTTCAAAACAAGAACGATAGTCACTGAATAAACACCTGGCAATTAATAAATGAAAAGCACCAGTTTGCTTTTGTTCTACAATATTACTTTTATTGTTAACCGGTTTTCGGCTTACAAGGCCATCTTCAGACATTTACTGAGTGTTATCACCAAATAAGTTAAATGTTAGCAGACGACATTGGAAAAGAAGTAACACATCTAGACTGAAGTAGAAACATACAGTAAGTAACATCTTTGCAATGAAAAAGTAAAAACTGAACCGTACATAAATCACAATGGAGTAGACAGGAAAACCTTTAGCACAAAATAGGAATAGCATGCCTACATGACAGTTTCTATTAATAAACAAAACAAATAAAATAAAATTAGTACTAGACAAGGCTGCATCAGGAGGTATGAAACATGGAGAGTGATACATAACCAATTAAAAGAAGAGAGAGTTATCAATGTAAATACAGAATACATGAGGAAGTTAAGCAATATCAATAAGATAAACAGAAATAAATGCAGGAAAATGGAGGTGTTTGAGGTAACCTACAGTTTGAGAGTGTGGTGGTACTGCATTTTAACATTAATATTATAATCAAAGCAGTGGCTGTGTAACAGTTTTCATTAAATAAATGAGCAAAGTAAAATATGAACAGTATTTGATGAGACAACTACGAGGGGTGTTAAACATGGACAGTAATAAAAGTACCAGTTAAAAGAAAGCCTTAACTATTGAAACTACAGTCTATGTGGAATACAGAGACAACTTCAACAAAACAAAACAACTTAATGAATACAGGAAAATAGGAATACGCAGGAAGAGAGAGTTTGGGAAGTAATGAACAACGAAGATGATTGTATGAAGTTTAAGAGAGGGGAAGTGTTGAGCTGTGTGTGGTCATTTAGGATGAGATCTGGACTGAGAGCAAGATGTTTGTTAATTTCCAGGGCTTCCAGCAGGTTGCGTTTATGGCCTTTGTTTGCCAAGTGAAGTACACGGGACACTGGCTGGTAGTTGTGACCCTCACTCAGTACATGCTCAGCAAATGCAGAGTCTGAATTCTGCAACCTCCAGCTGCGTTCATGTTCAGCCAGCCTGGTTGATGTGTCTCTGCCTGACTGACCAATGTAAAATTTGTCACAATCAGAACAGGTGATTTTGTATACCCCACTGTTGGCTAATAACTGGATCTTGTCTTTGCTAGTAAAAACACACTGTGCTGTCGTGTTCCTGACATAGTAGGAAAGGTTACACTTGCAGGATTTCAGTGCTTTGGCTACAATCTGTGATACCTGACCTAGAAATGCTAGTGTACACCATTTCTTGCAGACATTGGATGGGTAAGCAGGTGGGGCGTAGAGGAGGGGTATAATTTTCCGTTTTTGTTTCCTGTGCAAGATGTGGTCAATAAGAACTGGATTGTAGCCACTGGCTGTGGCAATAAATTTTATTGTACCTAACTTGCTTTAAAATCATCTCTGGACATGGGGATAGATAGTAATTAGCTTGCCAACATGTGAAATGAAAACTTCTCTCTGCAACTAACAAAAATTGGACAACTCATGGTTTTATTCGAATTGGCTCTGAGCACTATGGGACTTAACAGCTGAGGTCATCAGTCCCGTAGAACTTAGAACTAATTAAACCTAACTAAACTAAGGACATCACACACATCCATGCCTGAGGCAGGATTCGAACCTGCGGCCGTAGCGGTCACGTGGTTCCAGACTGAAGCGCCTAGAACCGCTCGGCCACTTCGGCCGGCTTTATTCGAATTAGTCTATACTACTAGCTCCTATAAACACCCTTTATAGAGAGAATCATCGCCTTAAAAGCACTCAGTACATTACGTCTGAAAAATAGGCTTATGGAGCTATTACGATTGACGAGGAGACAGTGCGCCGTTCAAGAGAGAAGTCGACCGCTGGCCACAGCACTTGCTGGATATCTCGCAGGCGCGAGCTTGTACAAATGAAACGATGGCGCCGGCGACTCAAAATGGCGGCGTGCTGTGGCACGTCTGACCCAGAGCCCGCATCGATTCGGCGATCCGCCCCTCGGCGCGACCGCGACCCCACGTCCTAGACCCCAGACCCTGCTGGCTTAGGGGACACCGCGTACCCCAGGCGCCGCCTGTTCAGCGGCTAACGCCGCTTTCGTGTCAGACAGAACCTGGTCTCTTAATGTGGCCGGCTGTGTTACCCATATGTGATCTACGAGGTGCATTCAAGTTCTAAGGCCTCCGATTTTTTTCTCCGGACTGGAAAGAGATAGAACCATGCGCATTGTTTTAAAATGAGGGCGCGTTCATTGTCAATACGTCGCAGAGATGGCAGCACCTTACCGCAGATGGAATTTTACCACCAGCGGCGAGAATGAGAACTGTTTTAAATACTTAAAATGGCGACGTTTTCCTTACTTGAACAGCGTGCAATCATTCGTTTTCTGAATTTGCGTGGTGTGAAACCAACTGAAATTCATCGACAGTTGAAGGAGACATGTGGTGATGGAGTTATGGATGTGTCGAAATTGCGTTCATGGGTGCGACAGTTTAATGAAGGCAGAACATCGTGTGACAACAAACCGAAACAACCTTGGGCTCGCACAAGCCGGTCTGACGACATGATTGAGAAAGTGGGGGATCGCCGAATGACTGTTGAACAGATCGCCTCCAGAGTTGGCATTTCTGTGGGTTCTGTGCACACAATCCTGCATGACGACCTGAAAATGCGAAAAGTGTCATCCAGGTGGGTGCCACGAATGCTCACAGACGACCACATGGCTGCCCATGTGGCATGTTGCCAAGCAATGTTGACGCGCAACGACAGCATGAATGGGACTTTCTTTTCGTTGGTTGTGACAATGGATGAGACGTGGATGCCATTTTTCAATCCAGAAACAAAGCGCCAGTCAGCTCAATGGAAGCACACAGATTCACCACCACCAAAAAAATTTTGGGTAACCGCCAGTGCTGAAAAAATGATGGTGTCCATGTTCTGGGACAGCGAGGGCGTAATCCTTACCCATTGCATTACAAAGGGCACTACAGTAACAGGTGCATCCTACGAAAATGTTTTGAAGAACAAATTCCTTCCTGCACTGCAACAAAAACGTCCGGGAAGGGGCGCGTGTGCTGTTTCACCAAGACAACGCACCCGCACATCGAGCTAACGTTACGCAACGGTTTCTTCGTGATAACAACTTTGAAGTGATTCCTCATGCTCCCTACTCACCTGACCTGGCTCCTAGTGACTTTTGGCTTTTTCCAACAGTGAAAGACACTCTCCGTGGCCGCACATTCACCAGCCGTGCTGCTATTGCCTCAGCGATTTTCCAGTGGTCAAAACAGACTCCTAAAGGAGCCTTCGCCGCTGCCATGGAATCATGGCGTCAGCGTTGTGAAAAATGTGTACGTCTGCAGGGCGATTACGTCGAGAAGTAACGCCAGTTTCATCGATTTCGGGTGAGTAGTTAATTAGAAAAAAAATCGGAGGCCTTAGAACTTGAATGCACCTCGTAGATGATCGTAGGACGTGTAACGTGGACTGTACACCAGTCTTCTCTTTTGTTGCTTGTGGAGATAATCGAAGTCAAACCGGAGTTACAAGCTCTGGTCTCGATCTACATCTACATGGATACTCTGCAAATCACATTTAAGTGCCTGGCAGAGGGTTCATCGAACCATCTTCACAATTCTCTGTTATTCCAATCTCGTATAGCGCGCCGAAAGAACGAACACCTATATCTTTCCGCACGAGCTCTGATTTCCCTTATTTTATCTTGGCTATCGTTCCTCCCTATGTAAGTCGGTCTCAACAAAATATTTTCGCATTCGGAGGGGAAAGTTGGTGATTGGAATTTCGTGAGAAGATTCCGTCGCAACGAAAAACGCCTTTCTTTTAATGATGTCCATCCCAAATCCTGTATCATTTCTGTGACACTCTCTCCCACATTTCGCGATAATACAAAACGTGCTGTCTTTCTTTGAACTTTTTTGATGTACTCAGTCAGTCCTATCTGGTAAGCTGGTAAGGATCTCACACCGCACAACAGTATTCTAAAAGAGGACGGACAAGCGTAGTGTAGGTAGTCTCCTCGGTAGGTCTGTTACATTTTCTAAGTGTCCTGCCAATAAAACGCAGTCTTTTGTTATCCTTTCCCACAACATTTTCTGTGTGTTCCTTCCAATTTAAATTGTTCGTAATTGTAATACCTAGGTATTTAGCCAAATTTACGGATTTTAGATTAGACTGATTTATCATGTAATCTCTTTCCCATCTAAAATGAACTTATATAGTGTGATTCCACAAAAAAGTTACAAACTTTTAGGGATGATGGAGAAGGTTAAATGTAACAGTTTGAGGTCCAGAAACGACCGAGTCGAACTTCTAAGCGAAAATCGTTCGGGAAAGGCTACTTTCAGAGTATGGACCAAAACAAGAAAAAATTGCCTAGTAAACAGGGGCTCTAAAATGCAAACCTTAAGAGCTATGGCTATTTGTTCAGTAGATGTATTTCACAGAGCCATGTTTACTTGACATTTTTTCCCTCGTTTTGGTCCATGCTACCACCACTGAAAGTTGCCTTAGCAACAGTACCGGTACGTCCACCAGTCAGAAATATCAGCACGATTTTCGCTTATAACTTCCCACTCGGTCATTTCCGGGGTTGCGTCCCTTACTTCAGATTCATACATTTACCCTTCCCAGTAGGACAGTGACTGAGAATATTGTTCATTGCTTTATTATTTTTAAGACGGCTGAATGCTTATCAGACCCATTTTTAAACAAACAAGTAGTGTACAAGGCCTCTTACAACAGCTGTTTTACTGCAATGCAGTCCACCACTGCATTTACTAGGCACCAGAATAAGTTTGCCTAGTTCAGCAGCGCAACGCGTGACGTTACATTTCATTTTGACAAACGATGAGCTGAAAGTGATGGGATGGAACACACTGTATAAAACCAGGAAGCTAAAAATACCGTACAACCCAACGCTGTCGTCCATAACCGTGTAAATAGTATTGTATTTCGTGCAAACAGTGCAACCCAACACGCTGCAAGATCGTCTACTGAATACAACAGCACTATTTATATTTTCATTTATTTAAAATTTGATGTTACAACTGAGAAACACTTCCAACTTTGGAATAGGTAGTATCGTATACCAAGTAACAAATAGAACCTTAACAACTGACTGTGGCTCAAGATATCGAAACAAAGCGCAAGGCCTTTGCGGTAACATCAATAATAAGTTTTACTTTTTCATCAGAATATTGAATACATAACGATATTTCGAAGGTAAACCTTTTTACTCATTAGAGATTTTTTGAAGAGGAACATTTCGCTATAATGTTTGTTTCCAGTCACGCAGTACGCAAAAACAGGACAGAAATTTTCATAATTGTGTACAGTTCCACTCAACCGCCATATTAACACTGCACAACGGTGCCCTGTCTGTATGCTTAGCCTCACGTTTTAAACTATTCCCAGGCATTTTTGCACGCCGTGATATTGCAAACATTACAAAGTCACTGTATTTCAGAGTTGTCGAGTTACGTTGAAACACGAAGATTTTAGGTAGAAGAATCTTACTTGTTTAGATATCTTAGTAGATAAAAAGTTACTAATATTTAGTATAAAGTATAATAAGCTCATTTTTAAGCTAGCTGTCTGGTATGTAGACTTGCACCGAATCCAAATAAAATTTAAAAACTTGATGGTTAAAATTCTTCTAGGTGTTGTACCGCGTCATTGTATAAAATGTTTTAATTATGAACTTAAAACCAACGTTTCGACGTATTACAACGGCCTTCCTCGGGCCAAGAAATGTTTTGGAGGAGGAAAGGTGGCTCTATCCATTGCAGATGACCGATATCAAATGGCTCTGAGCACTATGGGACTTAACATCTATGGTCATCAGTCCCCTAGAACTTAGAACTACTTAAACCTAACTAACCTAAGGACATCACACAACACCCAGTCATCACAAGGCAGAGAAAATCTCTGACCCCGCCGGGAATCGAACCCGGGAACCCGGGCGTGGGAAGATGACCGATGTCAATACCTCATATTTTTTAAACTATTTGCCCTACATTATAATACGCTAGTCGTGACGGAAGGGAGAGGATAGGAAGGTTGCTGAGCTGGCCAGCTTGTGAGTGACTGGTGACAATCTGCAAAGCAGCGCTTGGCTTCCGGTCGGTACATAGTCCCCCTGGTGTGCATGGAGATGCACTGACAGTTCCCTTGTAGCTGTTTGTTTAGGCAGTGGCGTCTGTGCCCGGTGAGGCTTCTGCCCCGCGACCGCTCGCGGGCAGTTGGACTGGGAAACCAGGACGCCGGACGTTTGTAGCCGCCCTCTCTATTCATGTTGTCAGGCTGCTAAATAATTTCAGCCGCCTCTCGGATTTCGCGTTGGCACGTCCACGACTCTTTCGCCAGCGCACAGTTTGTCGTTTGGCTTCGGATGCACTTTGTGTCCCAGTGCACAATCCATAGTTCTATACACCTCCACGTTCAAAAATCGTAACGAACCGTTCTTTTTGGTTTCGTGGGTGAACCATATATTCTTATGGAGACTGTTTTATTGCTGGATAAAGCTTCCCAACTCTTGCCTTGCCGTGTGGCCAGATAAGGGACGTGTCGTCTACGTATCGTAGCCAGCAGCGGGGGCGTAACGGTGCAGAAGCTGTGGCCATTTGCTCAAAGGATTCCATGAAGAGGTCCTCAGCGACTAGAGAGAGGGCAGAGGCCATTGCCACTCCATCTACTTGCTCCTAATATTTGCTTCGCCAGGTGAAGTAAGTTGATAGGTACAAGCGCAACAAACCACATATACAGGTAGAATGTGCTCCTGAACAATGCGAATGGCCTCCTCTGTAGGTTAGTATAGACAGACAATGTCGAAACTAACCATAATGACAGTTGACTGTATCCGCTGCTCCTTAATTAAATGTACAAAGTAGGAAGAATCCTGCTTATATCAGTCCGTCCACAATCCGGCGCAATTCCAGATGTTTCACCACGTAATAGGGAGCTGAGACCGTTCCGCTCAGTGAGCAACCCTCCTAATGGAGCATAGGTACTCCATAAATTCTAGGAGGCATGAGAACTTTAGTGACGAGCATCTTGGCTGTGTCATGATCCATTCTCGAGTCCTTTATGAGGGCCTTCGTGGGGCTATCTTCACCATCGATCACTCCTTAGGTCTCTATAAATGGGGTCGCTATGTAGTTCGTCCATTTTGTTTCGATATTCAGCGGTGTCCATACTTTGTCCACATGTAGGACCGCAATATCCTTGCTATCGTGAGCTCTCTTATGGCCCGTCTTTCGTCATGTGCGATATTGTCTCTTGGTGGCTTTGCTCCTTGTAATGTTCTGACGGTTTCTTGCCTTATCTTTTCTGCTTCGAAATGTGGTACTTGTTGGAGAGATGCCTCCACAGACTGCATGATCTCCTCTGTGGGAATCTCCGTTGACCAAAATGCAAAGTTTAACCTTCTGGACAGAACCAACCTGTCTACCAGCTATCCCAGTCCAAGGATCAGAAGCCTCATCGGGCACGGACGCGACAGCCTAATCAAACACCTACAGGAGAAGTGTCAGGGCATTTTCGCGCACACCAGGAAGAAAACGTGCCCACCAGAAGCCAAACGCTAATTTGCAGACTGTCATCAATCACTGACAAGCCGGCTAGCCCACGAATAGCTTCTTTCCTACCCTCCGCTTCCGTCAGGACTAGCTTATTATATTCTAGCGCCAATAAAGTTTCAAAAATATAGCGTACTGACACAGATCGTCTAATCTTTCCTGCACCAAACCCAGTCCTGCCCCTGAGAAAGGGCGTCGTAATACGGTCGAAACGTTCGTTTTAAGTTCATAATTAAAGTATTTTATACAACGATGCGGTACAACACTCAGAAGCCATGGGAGCCTAAATATTTATTTAAAAACTGTACAGTATTTTCATTACATATTCGAGGGATCAGTATTATCTGAGACACAATGCGTAATTATTGCATCAGTAAAGACACTCAAACTATTAGTGTCACTGACAGTAAGGAGATACATTTTCCTCTAATGAGTCTCTGTTGTAAGCTGCTTAATTTAACGTATGGGGGAGCAGTTACTTAGGCGCTGCATTGCTGACATTAAATAGATTGTCATGTATTTCTTTGTACCAAAGTGAATTCCAAGAAAAAGGTTTATTTCACTGACGAAAGTAGAGCAGTTTTAGAGCATGTACCTTACAGTCGGTACCAAAATGGGATTGCAACGAACGAAACTTCAGAAACTATTAGACTAACAAATTTGCTTTCCTTTCGTAAGGAACAATTATTTTTTAGGCACATGGGAAGAGGGAGGAGCAAAAAAGTTGAAACAGAAGTTATCGGAAGTAGTGCTACAAAAACCTCCGTAATACACCTCGGAACGCGACTCCGCGCACTGTCGCTGTTAGTAGATCTTAGATCTATAAGCCAGCCTCCGTGCAGCAGCATTTTACAATTCTTGATACACTTTTCTCTCTTACTGTTTCTTACACCAATGCCCTCTTTATATTAGAGGGATTCCCAGCTTTACTTGTGTACCTTATGCACAACTACGATAAATCTCATCTTTTCTTTATAAGCGAACGTGTGAACAGGTAGATCTTCAACGTCATTGTATTTGTGATACTACGGTAAGTCTTGCAGCGATTTCCATGTTTTTGGTGTATTTCTGCATCCTTCGTCCCCGACGGATGTTTGTACCCGGATGGTCTTCTTAGTGGCAAACAGTTGCGCAGTATCTCTCTGTTGATAAACGGATATGAATATTACCCTCTGTAGAAATGACATTATATGAAACATATCTATGAATTTTTCATTCCAAAATTTCCAAGGGATCTTTCATTTCTCATCAAATTTTTTTTTTGTCCCTCAGTGCAACCTGCATGAGCTACCTTCATAATATATCCACATACTTAGCGTTAACCAAAACTTCATTTTTCATCTCTGATCGTAGCATTCCTGTTGGTCTATGCTTTGACGCACATTACACCAAAGCTTCGCATTTTCCAACGGCATGAATGTATGATTTACTGCACCCTAGTTTCAAAAAATGGTCTCAGTAGTATTACATTTAAAGAAAACTTTTTCATATTCGCGCTGAAGACATTCTTTCATTGTTTCAGTACTAGTTTCTGTATCGGAGTCAATATTAAAAGATGCCGTCCATATTTCGCGACTGACTAAGCCATGAGCATATACTGCGTTCAAAAACAAATAGACGAAACATGGAGATATGAAATCAGTACTGTGTTCAGGGTTTACATTATGTAGGTCGCTACTCACTCAAATGCACATATGTTCCACTCTACAAGTTACGCTCTTGATGTCTAAGTATAGTTAGGTTCAGCTGCAAGCGATAATTTACTGGGGCTATTTCTTGCCGGACATTATTCAGAACTGGAGCAAGACAGCGCGGTGCGTGAAAATAAATTGTCAGATGAGCACTTGGTGTGGAGTTTTCCGTATTATTATTTGTCACACAAAGATTCACGCTCGTTCACTATAACACATTTCAATACCGTTTAATGCGTGACGCACTTCTCTCTCTCTCTCACTCACACACACACACACACACACACACACACACACACACACACACACACACACAAGTTTATGGCGACATCTAAAAATACATTTTCTGCACGACAAAAGTTTTTGCGCTTGATTGTGACCGAAGTGACAAAACAATTTTTGCTGCAGAAAAATGCTGGAAAAATTGACAAGGGTAATACAGCCAATTTATACAACTCAGGTGGAGTATAATTAGCAGGAATCTCTAAAAGGAATCTTATTTTTAATTCTTTTCTCTCGCCAGCTATCTACGACCTTATACCACCAGATCGACACAAAGATTAGTGATATCGTTAGCACGATTGCTATCCTTGAGGTAATAACATGTTTTTCTCAACTCAGTTTCCGGCCTTAAGCGGCCGGCCGGTGTGGCCGAGCGGTTCTAGGCGACCACTGCCTCGGGCATGGATGTGTGTGATGTCCTTAGGTTAGTTAGGTTTAAGTAGTTCTAAGTTCTAGGGGACTGATGACCACAGATGTTAAGTCCCATAGTGCTCAGAGCCATTTTTTGAACCTTAAGCCCGCCAATACACGCAGTTTCATCAGTATACAAATTAAACAGTAGTAAGTGGAATACAGCATCGCGCAACATATTTAAATTATTTTTAACCACTGAAGTCTTAAATAGCTAAAATAAAACTTTATAAGTCACACCTGCAACAAGTTTACAATAGTTTTGTTTCAATTAAAACTGTCAGTTTGTATTTCCTTCTGTGGTTTTATTTCGTAAGATATATAACCGTATTATCATGTTAACATATCTGAGAACCAATTCTGTGTCGCCAACAGTTTTATGATCCTAGTCAGTGTCTTGCACCCCCACAAAACTCACTTCCCGTCCTACTGTGAATCACAATTTAGATGTAAGATGCGGCCAGACCCTTTGTTTTGTAGTTTTCAGATTAATACATTCATCGTCTACAGAGAACAGTCAAGATTATGAATACCTGAAACTTTATTTTAACTCTCTTTCCAAATCTAATACGTTTTGCACAAGACACAAATAATACTGTTCTGTATACTCAAAGAAAGGAAGTGATTATGATGTATCGTTTAAGAATGTAGTTATCTGACATCTTATGGGCTTATCCTGTTCCCAGCAGTGCTTACTCGACATCGCTTGACTTTACATATTGCCTTTGTTTCTCAGTGGCGTGTTTCACAGTTCTCTGAAAGTTGCATCTTTGTTAAGTTTTACTTCCTGTTGGTAATATTCAGGTTATTAGTACAGCAGTTACCCTCTTACTGACCCTAGCTATATTTTCTTTCAATGTTCCGTGCATGAGAATTTTAAAAGGCTTCTTGACATAATTATTTGCAATTAGCTGCACATCTACAAGAAAAGAATTCCTCCACTCAGTAGGGCTACATTCCAGTACTTTTCTTGGTGATAATGTCAGAATATTTTCTTCTTCTTCTTCTTCGTACTCCTGCTCCATCATTACCACCAGCACCACATTTTTACAAGAATGGGAACCATAAGATAAAAGTCGTTTCTCTGTTACTACTCGTATCGCTTCTGGTGAGACCATTATTTACCAAAATGTATGAACTCATGGTATGGTCGCCACGTTATCAACAGCCCATTCAACAAATTTAATTTGGTTTCCCACAAAATTTTTCAGAAAAGTATCAGGATCTCTCTTCGTTTTCCCGTGGCATTAGAACTACCTATACTTTTTTTCTGGGAAACCACTGTTACATATACACTTGGTTTTGAAAACGCCAGTGGTTCTTGCACTTCTGAGGCAGTTTCCGAAAACGACGTGCACAAAATACTTAGTGTCTGCTGGTTTCTTCGTGACGTCATCAAGAATTCCAAGCATTCAGACGGTGATCCCTTCACAGTGAGGTATTGTCACGACGCTCCGCAAGTATTCCATGTTCCATGAAGACCAGCTGCTTTCACATGTGAATTATTTTCTGACACTCGTCGTCATTTTCTGAATCTAAGTACGGCCTAAGTAATTCAAAAATATTTATGGGTTGTAATGTAGTACTCTAAAAAATCTCAAACCTTGGGGAAACAATTGTGTCAAATATTCAAGTAAATAATGTCAGCATATAGAAATATTACGATGTGCAAGTTTGAAGCTCCAGCTGAATCTGAAAAATAGTGGAATGAGAAAAACACATTAAAATATATGGTACACAAACATTAAAACAACGGTTAAATTCGCTGGATGGTAAGTTCAGCAAAAATCGAATACCAATATTCCTTTGTGTCATTGTGAAGACGTCTTTATGTGAGGAAACAGTTTTAGCCCAAGGTAGATACGATGAAGAGGTATCAGAACTATATGAAAATAAATCATCTGTTCTTCTAAAATGTTGCAGCAAACTAGAGAGACCAACAATTTCTAACAGCTCAGGAATTTTATGCTCTTGTAACTACAATCAGAATCAAATGATGTTTTAGAATTTCACAACACGCGTGTGTAATTTCGGTCAAAACGTTTGGAACACAAACTAAGACCTGTAACAGGACATTAATCTGGTTGACGAGAAGTGGAGTTCTTTGAATCCATTTTATGACACTGCAGTTTAGTGAAAAACACCAATCTCGTTTAGACAATGGAGTGGAAAGCAAACAAACAACGCCTCCGTTTTTCCATATTTCTAAAAGCCAATCGAAACGGCACAACACTGCGAACTGGTAAGGAAATTCTCGTACTCACTGCCTTCCTATGTATATGTGATAAGTCTGGAAGATTTCCTGGTTGAAAGAACTATGCACGTTAGCCTCAACAGAGAGAATCCTCAGACAAATGAAGGAAAGAAATACGATCATAGCGTTACGAGTTGGGAAAGACTGGGAAAGTGAGCAGACTTGTTAATAAACTTGTCCCTGTGTTAAACTGAACTCATTTGCGCATTCCACAGGAAACTTGTCGGGATTGCCGGGCAGGGATGTAAACCTGGCTCTTCTTGAAACGACGACAGCCAATCTCTGAAACATAGCGCCCCCGCGACAGGTCAGGAACAAGGTAAGACAAGCCCAACTGCTGCTGTTGAGCAGCTATGTTCTCGCCATATATCAACGATCCGTCTGCCCTTGTCACTCACTTTAGTGACCGCAGCACATTTAAAGAAGGTTGAACACACGATGATTCACACGCGGGAGGGACAATATTAAAGAGCAAGATTAGCTTTAACGAGGTACATCCAACACTCAGTCACAGAGATTAAACATACGAGGTTTCCATTATGAAACAGAAAGGGCGAGTAAAATATGTATTCAGATGGGCAATGAAAGATTTGATCGGTTAGCAAGAGCCTTAAAACGTTGTGCTCACTTTTTGTGTGTTGCAGTCTTTATCTGGAAATGTTCCAAGATAGTACATGATAATGTACCTATGAACAAATTTCTTTTTTAGTTTTAACAATTATTGCAATCAAAAGAGTCTATTATGTTACACTCATCACTCTACTACACACCCACAATCAGTAAGTGACATTTAAGTAACGTATAATCAAAAACCTGTTGCAAGTGAATACATTTTGAAATAGAAGTTATTGGAATCTAACACAAATTTTCATTTTGAAGGTGGGCAACAAAACACAGTTCATTTGCAAATATCGACTGTCTCGTGCTAAAAAACTTCCTGTGTTACAAGGTACAAGATGATCCACGACCGACGAAACATAGGTTAACCATCCACATGTTATATAACTAGTTTTAAAAATATTTGCTATTTTATTTGCTATAAAATTCTGTAACTGAAGAATTAACATCTTCCAAAGAACTTTAACATATTATACAGCGCATAAACGTATAGAAGCCAACGTATTTACAAACGCTGAGCGAAACACTGCCACACGTCCCAACACCAAGAACATCAGAAAAGCCGGCAACTACTTATGGCAGTCTCCAGTGTCCATGTCATTCTGAAATCGGTCACTAGACAAATACTGACCAAAAAACATCATGCGTTCCTAGATACGCTATTCTCAAGGTAGAACACACTCTCCTACCTACATTCGGAACCGCTTCATGAGTATGGTTTTCTCATATGTCGCTCTGGAGGACATATCTAGAAATCCACGGCCTTACTGCTAAAATTATCACCGGCTGAATTAGAGTCCGTTACTTAGATGCTCAGAGATTTTAAACTGGAATTATTGGAAGTAAAACCGCTTAAAAAACTGCTAATCAGTAACTGACACATTAACTTCACAGCAAACTCGACAGATAGGGCGGATGGCAGTTTCACTCCAAGTAAATGTGACTCCAGCCACGGTTTTAGCCACGAAAAATATCCCAATCTGCTACTTTCTTAATGACGGATAGTTAATAAAATTACCTACACTTTGTCAACCAGCATCGATTCCGAAAATATCGGTCGTGCAAAACCCGATCCGCGCTTGCCTCTAACGAAATCAAGGAAAACATTGATCTAGGCAATCAGATTGAGACAGTATTTCTTAACCTCCGAAAAGTATTTGACTCGGTACCACAAAAAGTACCATCATATGGGGTATCAAGCGAAATTTGTGATTGGATTGATGATTTCTTGGTAGCGAGGACGCAACAAGCTATTTTTGACGAGGGTCATTAGCCGACGTAGAAATAACTTCAGGCGTGTCCCATGGAAGTGTGTTGGAAACCTTGTTGATCGTATTGTATATCAATGATCTTGCAACGATATTAATGGTAACGTCAGACTTTTCACAGACGATGCAATTATCTATAACGGAGTACTGTCTGAAAAAGACCTGCAGAAGTACTCAGGCAAATCCTGATACGAATTCAAAGGCGTGAAAAGATTGTCAAATAGCTTTATATGTACAGAAATATAAAATTTTGCTTTGTGAAAACGATAAAACTGAGTATCCTATGACTGCAATATCAATTATCTATAATTTGAATCAGTCACCTTACTCAAATATCTGCCTGTAACAGTTTTTCGAAATACGAAACGGAACAATCATGCACGTAAAGCAGATGGCAGACATCGGTTCGTTGGTAGGTTACCAGGAAAATGCAATCAGCCTACAAATGAAACTGTCAAAAGTGAGAGACCCGTACCTAATAAGACTAACAGGGGATATCGTTGAATTTGTATAAAGATGGGCAGCATGAATGGTCACAGGGTTATTTTATCCATAAGAGAGTGTCACGGAGACGCTGAAAAACCTGAACTGGCAGATACTCAGACCGACGCAAACTATACTGTGAAAGCCTACTAGCAAAGTTTCAGAGACCAGCTTTAAGCGAGGAATCTAGTAATGTACTACAACGTTCTGCGTATCGCTCCCGTAGTAATCGTAAAGGAAAAATCAGACTAATTACATTTCCAAGTGATATGAGTGATGATATTGTGGGTAATGAGAAAGCCGACCACTTGGCTAAGGATGCTGTACAGATGCAACTGAAGGCTATTAAATTAAAAAAGACATCCCGTGCTCAATGCGCGAATGAAACGGGAAGCAGCTCTAATAATTGATTCTACGGTAAGTACCCTCTGCCACACATTCCCCAAGGGTTTGTACAGTATAGATGTAGACGTAGGTGAAGAAGTGAAACTTAGGTGAGAGCCGAATATAACGTGACTAGATCATTACAAGTGTGCTGCTAAGGAGTGAAACATATACCAAGAAAGCTGACGTACCACTTTCCGGGGCCCTCTCCCAGATCGTCCGTGAAATGATGTGCACCGCCGTTATTTTCTCACAATGAGTAGAACTGAGGCTGCCTAAGCTTCCGCAGTGTAAGCTAGCTGATTATGCAACGCACCAATTTAATGGAATGATTAAAGCTTGCTGCGCGGCGTGCATCAGAGCCGACGTTCATTACTGATGATTTACGGCAGTCGTGGCGGTAATACGGTCCATTAACGAGAAGAAGCAGTTGCGATCTCTCCGATGACGCAAAAACTGTTTTACTTCTCGTGTCAGGAAATGCTTATATAGCTTGTAAAACAACTTCCCCATGTACAGGCTCCGTTGAACAGTTGATCCCATACTGGATACTATCAGACATTCTTTCTATTTCGGGAAAAATAGCGTCGTAAAATAATGGCGACATCTTCCTTTCAATATCTTGTGCAAAGAAATCGGTGTGCGATTGTTCATGAGTCCGATACTGGATGCTGTTTTCTTTTTTTATTTTTCGTTATCCACTTAAATTACGTAGATCACATTTTACTGAACACCAACGGAGGGCTCTTGGAGCTAGAAAATATAAAATCTGGTAAATTAAGTTTTATTTAAGCGCAATACAACAGAATAACAAAATTTCACAATATTATAACATTACTATTGTGAATTATTGCACGAAGTAATCAATATATATTATTAAAGTATATAATGTGCGTGCCGCTGAAAGTCAAACTCGTCCTGGTACTATCAAAGGAGTTACATGATGTGTTACCCCTCTATCCCAGATCCAGGAAGGTTCCCGTTTTTACCTGAAGGGTGCGCTTTTGAAGATATAAATGCTGGTAAGTTTCGCCCTCTAGAAATTCTATAACATTCCAGAACATTCGAGAATATTCCACAACACCCCAGAATATTCCAGAACGTTCCACAAGGACCCGGGATGTTCTGGAATGTTCAGAAATAGTCTGGAACATTCGAGAAGATCTCATAATGTTCAGGAACATCCCATAAAATCCCAGATCATTTTGGAACATTCCAGAACACACTCGAATGTTGTGGAAGGTTCTGAAACATTGTGGACCTTTCGAAGCCTTTTTGGTATGTTCTGGAATCCGCCAGCAGTGGGGCTACCCACTGATAGGACTATATAAAGCAAGACCTGTCGTGGGTTCGAATGTCAGTTTCTTATTAGAAACGAATGGAGGAACGGTAAAAGTAGTGCGGTGAGTGAATAAAAACAAACCGTGAAGTGTGAGCAGTCAAACTGATACAGTGACTGGATATACGTAGCTTGGAACTTAAATAGTAGTAACACTGCTGTGGAGACACTATGCAATGGAATCTACTTCGCTGATAGCACACGTTGTTGACATACCTACCCTACCTCTGAACAATTGGACTCGCCTGTCCCGTCACCGGCGAGCGCACAATCGAGGGAAACAATTGTGAGCGAGCGGTCTAACGTAACGGTGTCACCACGTTTTCGAAACAGGAACAACGGAGTTGGATCAAGACAATGTGCCAGAGGTCGTACAGAACGACATGTCATCAAGGTCTTCAAAAGGCGTACGAGGAATCGGCTTTGCCGTACAGAACAGTGGCACGTTGGGTAAAAGCCTCCAACGAAGGTCGGCAAACTGTGGCAGACATGCATCGGGCATGTCGTCTTAGCGTCTCTGAAAAAAGTAGAGCATGCTGTTGCCGCGTTAGTGGACAGTGATCGACGCCATACGAGTCGTGAGCTCGCCCACCAAACCGGATTAGCGTTTACGGCTCTGCTTCGCATCCTGAAGGAACGCCTAGGCATGCGAAAAATTCCATCACAATGGGTTCCGTATGACTTGACGGAAATACACAAATGGATGCGTTACGACGTTGCCCAGACGCACTTGGAGCGCTATGAGCGCGAAGGTGAAGCTTTCTTACGCCGTATCGTAACACTGGATGAGATATGGGCCACATCATACGAGCCAAAACAAACGCCAATCCAATGAATGGCGTCATTATGGGTCGCCGCGAAAGTCGGAAGTGCGACAGAGCCCCAATATGATGAAAGTTATGCTGATTCTCGTGTACCAGAGTGATGGTGTTATCCTAACGCGTTACGTCCCCCCACGGCAGACCGGCAACGCACAGTATTACTGTTCGTTTTTGGAGCATCACCTGCGACCAGCTTTGTGAAAGAAGCGGCGACACTTTCTGCGCAACCCACCCATCATTTTGCACGACAATGCTCGGGCGCATACAGCGCAAGCTGTGGCTGCTCTGTTCGGTCGATGGGACTTTGAAGTACTGTACCATCCACCATACTCCCCGGACATAAGTCCCCGTGACTGATTTGATTCCGAAGATAAAAGAACCACTTCGTTGCATTCGCTTCAGAACTGTTCCAGAGATTCGATAGGCAGTAGAAAGCTCTATTCGCACCATCAAAATAACACGCTCTGCTAAGCCTTCCACATCGCTGGCAACGAGTTCTACACAACGCTGGTGACTACTTTGAAGGACAGTAACGGGCTCAGACATTAACTTTTTATCGGTTGTAAATAAATAGTTGCCAGTATTTAAGTTACAACCCTCGTAAATCTAAAATAAAGTGTGAAAAGTTCGTAGAGTGTACTTAATGTATTTGTTAATAAACAGTTGATTTATATTTTAGACAGTGCCCAAATGTAAACGAGCAGTAGTAGTAGAAGTAATCCATGTCAGGTGGCACTCACTGTGGTGTTGAGAACCACCTACCTGGAGGGAAAGGGGGTGAAAAAGAAGCGTAGCCCGTGACACGTGAATTCCCAAACTTTGTTCATCCAGTATTTGAGAATGAGAGCACTTAGTAACTTTCATAATTTCAAACCTTCACAAATATTTTTATCGCTGACAACCCCTACAAAAGAATGAAAGGAAAAGTCTTCATGGCTTACTACTTTTCCGCTGTTCATGCAGTAAAAGAACCGGATGAAGCACGGTGTTATAATTTTTTAATTATTTGCTATGAACAGTGTGCACGACGCGTTTGACAGTATGCACATATACAACTGAATGCAGGTGCAAAATTATATCATTGTAATAAAATGGCTGAGCATTATGGGACTTAACATCTGAGGTCATCAGTCTCCTAGAACTTAGAACTACTTAAACCTAACTAACCTAAGGACATCACACGCATCCATGCCCAAGGCAGGATTCGAACCTGCGACCGTAGAGGTCGCGCGGTCCCAGACTGAAGCGCCTAGAACCGCTCGACCACACTGACCGGCTCATTGTAATACAATAGTTCAGAAGATATGATGTAAACAGTGAGATCCGTGAAAAGATGCCGCATCATGCATGACTTAAATTACTTCTTTGTTAATACTATATAGTTGTATGACACAGTTCAGGAGACCTAACGTCATAAACAGTGAAAAAACATCCGTGTTGTGCCTGACTTAAATTTATTACTTTGTTGCTGACTAACTCCATCCTCAGCATATTTTGCGGACAGTATCCACATATGCCGCTGAATGTTCCTATAAAATTACATCATTGTACAATACAGTTCAGGAGATACGACATCACATACAGTAAGGACAAGACCAGAGGCTGCATGGTAAGAGCGTGGATGCACAGCTGTAAATAAATACCCTTGCAAGGCAGGGTTTCTCTGCTAGTTCGGAATGAAAGCTACCAATAAAAGGGAACAAAAAAGTTTGTGGTCAAGCATGTAATTTCTTTTACACTCACGAGTTTTCCTGCACCTAGAGAAAAAAGATTAACCAAAAATATGGTAACAATAGGCAAATCTGTTTAACATTAGTCAGGAAAAGTGTAAGGAATCTGACATTCATTCCTACTTCGTTTACATTTGCCACTAGACCGTCTGTATGGTCTAAAAAGATGCGAATCTATATAGTGAATCATTTGGTAATTAATGCATTATTTGCAGAGTTTCTAGCAGAAATCTGAAAATAAATAGCGACTTAAGGAGCCATTTTTTTAAAGGACAATGAACTTTTAAGGGACCGAAAGGGAAAGGAAATACTAGCACTCAATTTTCCTTTTAAAAAACAACCCTACCAAATGAGCCAGAAGAGCAGGATGAGAGATTTAAAAAAGAAAGTACAACAAATGTGTTTCGCGCTTTCGAGGCGTCTTCAGAATACTATATACACAAAACTCAAGCTTCCATGCTTAGTTTTAGGGCTCTAATATCTTTACTTCATAGTTTGATTTATGCAGGCCAGCAGAAACACGTACTGCTCTGAAGATGACAAAGGGTGAAGCGAGTTATCAGCATATAAATAAAGTGCAATACAGGCTGTTTTTAATCTGCAAATCATCTCCACAGTCGCTAGCTTCAGCCAGTATCGAGGTAGAGAATAAAGTATTAGACCACTTGCAATTAGATAATATAACAAAATGAACTTTTTCAAATAATCGCTTTGATGGGGCTCTACTTTCGTTTCATTTACAATTATTTTTTATCGTTTTTTTACTTATCGTAGTACAGGAATTATAAATTTAAAAATCAAATTATAAATTAAACTTAAAGTCTTTGCGTCACCACAATATCTGAATATAAGAGATTTTGGCAATTACGAAAACAATTTACTTGTTCTTAAAGTAGAATGATACTTTTGTTTTTCGTATAATTTCTTTGGCAATTGTACCCACCGGATCCGATTTTTTGGCTTCTCCACTTCTAATTCTTTTTACTCCAGCTAGTATACCTTGGGTTAGAGTGATTCCTCGAAGGCGCTAGATGGCCGCTTCGCGCAGTTGTCTGCTTCGCGCAGTTGATCAATAGCTTTTCCTTGGATTTTCTTTTCCATGTCTTTCTGGAATAAAACTTTTGACAATTCATTCATATCAGCAGCAGTTTTAACTTTCAAATTTTCTGTTCTTTTTTCCAATGCTGCTCGTCTTTATTCAGTTTCCTTCAACATCTTTTCTTGCTTAATTTTTTTTCTCCTAACGCTTTTAGCTTTAGTATGCATTTCCAGCCAACAGTAAAAGTTTGTGATAGGAAGCATGTGTGCCTGGCGATTGTAAAATTTCATGCCAAATTAAATATTCAACATTGAATTTAAACCACGTTCATTCATGTTCACCTGATCACTGGGCAAAACATGTCAAAGAGTAAATTCTCTTTCTACGAAGCACTATCGTGAGAAAGTATTGTCTTTACGACATTCGTTACACCGTGATATTTTTAAAAAGTTTAAATCAGACCTTAAATTAAAAATATAGGACCAGTATTTATCAATTGCCTGTGCACCTGTAGGAGTTTTAATTCAAATTTCAGGAGTTTCCACACATCCAACAGAATAGCTGCATCCACATGAGAAGGTAAAGCATGAAATAAAGTTGCAATTTTGGCCTCAGAGGGAAAGCTTCTAAACTCTTCAAGCAACTTGCATTGAACGACACACTGTCGTGGTAAGAAGCTTCATTTAGTTTGAGACTTTCTGGCACTTTCAACAAAACGGCATTTTATATCCGCGCTAAAAAAAAGGCAGCGTCTCTCTCTTTCACGTTATTCAGTTCCTTGATGAAGACTTCATTGCAAAAAATATTCGTCATAGAGAAAATTCTTGCAGAACAGACAAATTACATACAATTTCTGACTTGTAAACTCTACTCCTCAACTTCATTAGAAATTCAATTGCAGGTTCATACAAAGGGTGGATTATAGATCCTCCTTTTTGAACGAGCAGCAAGTAGGATGAAAAGAAGTTGGCACTTTCAGTAATAAACTTAAGTTTCGTTTTAATGTCAGGTTGCTTTTTAAGCTTAACTATTTCTTTCGACTTCTCTAAAGTTGTAGAAGATTTAACAGAGAAAACAGAAAATATCTTAATAGCACACCACCGATCCAAAATCGTTTGGGCTGCTGGGCTTACAGTTAGCCAACGTGATTGCACACGTGATGGGACAATGTTTAGCCGATCCAGCTTTCACTTGAAATAGTATAAAATCCTATCTGGCGGGCCAGCCATGAAAATAGTGAAATATTTGATTTACAACAATTTACACCACATCCAAAATTTTCAAGGTCACCCAAGAATAATTGTGAATTTTATACGAACCGCATGTTCCAACATCAGATTTACCGCATACTGCTAGGACACTTCCGCTCAATTTTAATACTGCCTTATTCATATTTGGGCCTTCACAACTGATGAGCAGCAGATTCCTTGAAGGAAGATTTGCTTTCTCCTGCGAAAACAAGTACCCTCAAATAAGCCTGAAGACGATTTTAACATCTTTCGTTGCTGACCAATAGCGTATCGCAATTTGCATTTCATTTTTGCTGGCTTCATTTGGGGCCTCCTCAAATAGAGTACACGTTGAACTGCTTGCATCATTTGCAGTTTGATCCCAGAAAGAGTCCTAGAACCTCGGTAATCAAATATATAATCACCGTTGGAGACAAAGCAAAATCATCAGGCACAGAATTTCCAAATATCTCCGAAAACTTCTGCAATATTACTGCAGCTATTCAGTAAGCAATTACACAATACTAATTTCACAGTCCACATCAATTCCATTTTCACTGCTTTTTGTTTGTTACATGAAAAGGCGAGTTTCATCTGGCGATGTGGTACACTTTAGTCTTTGTCCAGATGATACCTCTGTAGAGGAAGCCGTCCATTTCTCATTATTTGAACCGACGTCATGTAAATAACATGTAGAATCCACTTTTTACGACCTCAGTAGTTTTGTCTCAATTGCTGTTACAAGCTTTCGTTTTAACATGTTAATGCTTGAGAAACCATGAGCACTGAAATTACTGACATCACGCTGGACAGTGATGTTTCTGAACTTTTCTTGACCCATGATCCAATTAAATACCCATTTTTATCAAGGCATTTGAAACAAGTGTGCTTCACCTTGCACTTCCCCATGTCTGTGTTCTCTGAATCTCAGCACAAACACAATGGTTTATTGCACAATTACCTATGGAAAAAAGTGTGATTAAATACGCAATACATTAATGATTAGTAAGTATATACAGTAAAATCTCGCTTTTACACTTTTCAGGGGGCCGGTAGAAGGAAGTGTAAAAAACAGAAAATGTCAAACATGCAACCAGGCGAAAATGAACAAAGTATTCCGCTACCTTGTATTTAAAACACCCCATGTGATTTGTGTACTTCAACGCATATTTTTGTTTCGAAAAAATCCGTCCTCGTACGCTGTTGACTGTCGATTATCTCAAAAGAAAAATGTTCGTTGAATGTACATTCAGAATTCATTTTTTTGGCTCAGTTTGATTACAATATCGAGGCGACTGGCATGTCTTTCGGTGTGATGGACGTATGTATGTATATAAACGAAATAACTGCTCGGCCTCCTGAAGTAAATAAGTACCGCAATAAGGTAAACGGAAGACTTCCGCCGGGCATGTTGGCAGGGCTAACAACATTTATCGCGTAATGTTAATATGCTGTGTTAGAAACCGCAAACGGAAGAGGCAAGGTTTCATGAAAGGGCGTTGTAACAAAACTCGCGTTATAATTTTGAGCTTATTTGTTTGAACGAATAAGAAATTAAACGTGTCAAGGACTTCAGTTATGTACACGCAGTCTACCGAATTCTCCCAAACAGAACTAAGGTGATAGGGGTCACCAAGTCTTACTGTAACTGTAAATTTGACTCAGGCATATTCTGAAATTCTACTTTTTTTACACGAGAATGCATATTGTATCTGTTTTGTTGATATAACTTGCACCACCATTTGACAGTTACAACACAACGCAATTTATTGTAGTACACTATTATGACGCCCAAAGAAGCTTTCATTACAATGAGAGTACCCCGAATTTCACCAGCTTTGTCTAGTTAAATTCATTTACGTTAACTTCGTGAATAGTTATGAGTCCGCAAACAGGTGAATATTAAAATTTGTTTTTATATTCTTACTAAGTCCTGCGAACACTAACTTAACAACTGCGTTTTGTCATTGCAGCACTACAGTACTCAAATATAATAACTGGCATATGTCCTATGAAAGTCTTATATTTACACCCAATCATTAATAAAATATCATAAAATCAATTCTTTCGCGTGTATTATCGTAGTCTTTTACAGCCATAGCTAACAACCTACTTTCCTAAGTGCTGTAATTCTTTTGCTCACGTGACGATTTTAGGGCAGCAACGGAATTCAGTGTGGCACGACTATCACACTCAGTGGCCGAGACTGACATAGTGCTCAGCTCAGTAGCTGAATGTTTCCAATCTTAGCTGAAATCAGCAGCACACTTCTCAGCAGCTCGCCTCAGGTCCTGCTTCCTATCGATATTTTTCGGCATGAGCGGCAAGTCGTCTCCGTTGAAGCTACAGCCAACATGTTATCTACTTCCGTGTGTCAGTTCTATCATAAAAAATGGAGAGTAAGTCGCACACGTTGCTCGCACTGCGTAGCGCCGTCTCCCCGTACGTTGGAAGGTAAAATGGTTCAAATAAGTCTATTTTTAATTAGGTGTCTGCCGAAAATGCATTGAATTTGCAGTGAAGGTTCATGTAGTGCGACAACATCTTCGTATAGCACAGATATCCCAGGCTGCAGACAAACTTTATAACAGAAGCTGGCATAAACTGAATCACTTGGCAACTTTTATCTGTTACGACGCGTAAGTAGTGATCCGACCCAAGCAAATACCAATTTTAATGGAAGACCAAATCAGTTTATTCTACTTTTATGAAATTGTCGTTTCTTCCACCAAAGCAGGAAACAAAATTGTAGGCAGACAATTTAGGTTAGAAAAAACACATTTTCCAAACCTTTCACTTTTGATGAATTGAAGCTGTCTCTAAGGAAATGGATCTGAGTAAGCCAATGGGCCTCTATCTGCAAGCTGAGACAGTTTGAAAATACTTTCATCGCAAAACAGTGGTTTTGAAATTGATAAATAGCTCCACCCTGTCCAGCAACAAATCAAAAATATGGAGGAGAGAAAAAGTCGTGACCATATTAAAAGCCGAAACGATCCACGAAGCGACTGGCTGACTATTTCTGTATTGTAGGCACTGACACTCCATATTAGGGAACGAGAGATTATCTGGGAAGACAGGAGGTGCACATTTCATGAGCATGAACAAAATCTTAACAGGAGCTGACCTTAGTTTATGACACTGTGAATGATAGCCTTTCACCAGCAAAAGGTGTACAGTGTCATGAAAGACTTTCTTAACGCGTAATGAGAGAAATGTCCTCCGGATGATTCTTTATGGTATTCCGAGGCCGGAGGAATAACTGGAGTAAACAAAAAATTGAGTTCTCATTTATTAGCGGAATATTTGACATCTAACAAATTTTCATCGTCCACCGGAATGGGTCAAAAGTTTTATATTTACCAGCTACCGTATTAATATCGCCCAATACAAATTTCAGGGTGCACTGTGTATTGTAAAAGAGACCTGGTTAAACTAAAAAACTGTAAAACTAAACAGGTTGTTTCAGACTGAAGATGAAGTCAAAGAGGAGTTTACACCTATTCTTCGAAGGAACGAAGGGACATATGTTAACTACATGTAACTAAGGATTACGTTGGACCACAGTTTTCCTTTAAGCAGCTCTCAGAGAATGAAACTAACTACGGCCACCAGGAATGTAAGCAAACTGACAGGAACAACGTGGAGAACAAAGTGAGAAACTATCACTACAAAACAGACTTCAAACAAGCTTCACAAATTCTGGTCAGTAATTGTATAGCATATAATGTCCTACGTTTGATTTCATTTAACCAGTGCGTATTTCTTATGTCTTATTTTTGACAAGAAAACTAATAAATGATTAGGGTGTTGGATTCTACGATTTTAAAAACTAGACGATAGGTCTACAATAGAAGGATTAACGATTACTTAAAAATGTATATTGAGGTACAGCTAAGCAAACATGGTCGGGAAATAATGCAGAAAGCTCATCTGTTGCCCTTGTTACGTTGATTGACTTTTTGTGTGTATTATTTAGTTAACACTACTCTAACGTTTCTTTTATCATGAACTGAAATTTTTGAGCCATTATACCAGACAGTTTTTTGATGTGAGTAGCTAGAATGTTGCACTATGTTAGCATGATACGGGGAGACAATAATTGAACTATATGATATAAAATCGTCGTAACTTCTGAATGGTTTGCGTTAGGATGTTCAAACTGCACGTTTGGCTGCAAGACATGACAAATTAGTACGATTTGGTTTAACGACAAAGCCCACTTTCATTTGTATAGTTTCTTCAAGAAGCAAAATTGGCGTATATTGGGGGCAGAATCTGCATTTCGCGATCGGAAAGTCTCTTCCCCCTCAACAGGTGACTGCATGGTGAGCAACGTTCAGTCACGGAATAATCTGAGCGATATTCCTTGGTGGCACGGTGACTACCGAACGGTGCGTGAAGGTTTTGGAAGATAATTTCATCTCCATTAACCAATGTGACCCTGATTTCGACAAGATGTGGTCCATACAAGACGGAGCTCGATGCCATCAAAGCAGGATAGTGATGTCCTGGAGGAGCAGTTTGGTGACTGCACTCTGGCTCTGGGGCACCCGAAGGCCACTGGTATGGGCCTCTATTTGCCCGCCACATTCTCCCGATCTGAACACATGCGACTCCTTTTTGTGAGGCTATACTGAAGACAAGGTGCACAGCAATAACCCCAAAACCACTGCTGAGCTGGAAACACCATTCAGGATGTCATTGACAGCATCGATGTTCCGACACTTGGTCGGTTATTCGCTATTCATCTGCGCCCCATCACTGCCAATGATGCCAAGCATATCGAACATGTAATCTAAATCGGAATATCTGTAGTGACGTTTACATGCTGAATAAAGTGTCTGCACCGTAGTCTTTAACTAATTTTTTTCATATAGTTCAGTAATTGTCACCCTGTAAGCACTGAAAACTTACACAATCGGCTGTAATTAAGAAAAATGTCTGCCAGTTTTGCATTATTTCGCCTATGCTGATCTGTTAGTTTAGGAAACTGCTACTCCCATTTGCAATTCCTCCCATCCTGAAAAATTTGTTCTGGAGCACTTCTATGTACGTACGTAAATATGGAACAACATACTCGTTTGTGTGTGAACCTGCAAGCATTCTATTGGCGATACTTGCATCTTCCTAGAAAGAAAGGCGAGAAATTCAGTTTTACTGGCCTTTCGTTCTTAAATTTAAAAATATTGTCCGAATTTCTTTTCGACAAAATGCGTACAATAAATATAGATATTGAAATACTGAATCGCTTCGTATAAATGTGTATTGTTTCACTGCATACTTTTCATTTTGTGGCGCGCGGGCACGGGTTGGGAGTGGGGATGGGGAATAATTGAAAGGGGGAGATAATACTATTTGAACGAGATTAATTTTCGGCTGGACACGGTTTTGGTCGTTACGCATCACGCACTTAACTGTCGAAAATCCGTATTTCCTATAATCGAAATAACGCGCTGCATGGGCGTCCATACTTGAGACCTAAGGGCTCCCCAGCCCCCTAGTTCTAAGGAAAAGGAAACGATTTAGTGTAATTAGGTTTTTCCTTTCTCCCAGAAAATGATTTAAAAGTGTATTGCGCAGATCTTTAACAGGATCGTAACGAACTTTTTCTGGCTTTATGGCTACTTGCAAGCCGCCATTCGTCTTCCATAATATTATAAATATTCCATACCTCCTAGTCTAACTCCCCCCCCCCCCCCCCCCCTGCAAACTATCATATGGGCGGCCTTGTTCCCTTGGTCGTATTATGGTAACATCGCACGAACCGTCTAGCATTTCACATTGCAGCAATTCACCTTGATGCTCTTCGTACAAGCAGACAGAGTCGCCACAATAACCCAAATGTGCGTAAGGGAACTCAGGAGAAAGCCAGACTACTGGACTGCAAAAATTGCAACTCGCTTACGGTAACATGTTCAAGCCCAGTTGAATGCATTTCTGCGACTGTACGTTCGATGAGATTTTGTGTACTGAAAAGTCTATAAAAACCCACATAAATTTTATAGTAATAAAGCAGATGATTTCAGTGTCACGTGTTTCGTCAACATCTACTCATTGCTATATTAATAATATAATGAAGAGATTTTACCAGATTTCTAGCTGACTACCAGAAGTTGCCACGATATTTGTCGACCAGAATTAAACAGGAAAAAGTATGACGCGTAGCCGAAAGATTACGAAACATGCTGAACAGAATCAAAATGGAAAGATCAGTGTAGCATAATCACTAAAATTAAGAGAAACTAGCTAGTTTAAAAGCAAGGAATTTTCGAATTACGACCAGTAAATTAAATACTAGATAATCCACGTGTTCTCATACAAACAAGAACGAAAGATCGTCAGCTACGCTCTGATGAAGCTATTTGGGATTTGGTAGTCACAGCACATAATTGGCGGTGCTCAGTATTCGTTCAGCTGCACACTGTTATACGTGCAGAGGACGTTGTCTACACAGACAGCAGCCTAGGAAGAGCAACAAATCCATCGTGTTCCTGCAGAGGTGTCTGAGAAATGGCAACGCTGTTAGCTCATAACATGACTTACTGCTTACCTTTATCGCTGACTGCCGTGAAGCCTGAGTTGCAGGCCGCTACAACCTTATGTGACTCCGGAAGAAAAAAGAAAGGCTGAGGTCTACAGCACCTTAGCTGAGCTGCAGTACAGGCCATAAAATTTCTGCATACACCCGCGACGCATCTGAGCCATAATTTTACAGTAATGCTTCGAAATTTGAATGTTCTCGCAAGCTATTTCAAACGCATGCAATAAATGCATTATTGTGCAGTTCTGTGCTGCAGATGAGTAAGCATTTATTGCTTTATGATATATGACCGTGCACATATTTCCTCCCTACCTATAGAAATCACTGTGCTCAGCTTTTCAAGAGTAGCATTTTTTTAAATGCTCGAAATAGACCTTATACGATCTACCTCAGTGTGAAAGTATTATCTGCATTGTATTCTATCAACTGCTTTCACATCTTGTACGTGAAACGCTAATTCGAGGAAATAGGGTATTTATCGATAAGAGAGTCTCCTGCTGTGGGAAGTCTAACGAAAGTATGACTCCCCGCAGAATAAGAAGCTCGTGTTTGAATTCCATCTGTCCTATTGCTTCACTGACTTCATTTCTTCAAGGAGGTAAGAGTTGTGGCTCCGTTTAACTACAACAATTATATAACTGCTTTCAGCTTAAGTTTCATACTTCATTTTCTGAAACTATTACAGCGACGGTTAAGCGTATTACCGTTTGGCCTGCGCTACTTGTCTTCACTAGGGCGATCAGTATGAATAAACCGTGTCCAGAAAAACTGGAGAACAAATTTCAGATGCAACGAAGTAAACATGCCACGATTCACTAATACGATGTTTATTCAGAATGTAGATTACTTTATGGTATTAAAAATCCAGGATAAGTGCGACTAGGAATCGCCCACTACGGATTTCGTACAGAGTTAATTGCGTATATAGCTAATTCATTTTTCCTTGAAACCTAGAATGTCATTTTTGCATGTTGTCGATATCGATCCTGGTAAAGAACTGGCTCAGGAAATTCTTAGAGAATCGAGATCAATTCCAAGATAACTTTCGGATTTTTCCCTTACTTGTATTGTGAAACAACTTCCTGCCAGATTTCATGATTCCTGGTCAGCGGGAAGTACTCTTCAGGTTGCGAATATTAAGATATGTAACAAACGGCGGTATCTGTTGTCTTCACTTAGAAGCTTAAATTTTTTACATCGCCAAGGAACAGAAGACCTTAGCAAGTGACGAACTTTGATGTCTGTGTCAGTTCCTGAGATTTGGAGACTTAACAGGCAGACAGTGATCCAACAAGGGTTTCGTTTTCACCGACTGATGCACGGAACCCAAAAAAACAAAGTATGGGAAAACAATGATTTTTATTCGTTTGAAAGACACACTTAACATGGTCTCCACACAAATTTATGCACTTTTAGCGGCGAACAAGCTTTGAAATTCAATTGCCATAAAATTATGCCGTCTAACTCTTCAACCAGTTATTCACGCCCTCCCGCAGTTCCGTGTCAAAGCCCTGCGTTGCTAATCAGGTCTTCATCGTTGGAAACATACTAGTCACTGCGTGCAAGATACGGGCTTTAAGGCGAATGAGGGAACACCTCCCACTTTGAAGTATAGAGTAGTTCTGTTGCACTATTGGCTGTGGGTGGTCGAGCCTTGTCGTGGAAGAACATTTTTGAGCTCAGCTTTTCTCTACACTTATTCAGAACTGCTCAAGTTTTCCACAGTTAACAATACCTCGAACAGATTGTTATACCACGTTCAAGAAAATCGACAAGACTTACCTTTCCTGACAAAGAAACTTTTTCAGCCAAAGTTTCCAAGCGTTCGCTTGGTTTTTTGGGGAAATCTGTGTGCCATCACGCCATAGACTGCAATTTGGCCTCAATTCACACGTTTGACCGCAGTCTCCACTCAAGTTATGTTCGATCAAGTGATGATTCACCATCTTTTCCCGAAAATCCAGAAATGTCAATGACGCAGCCATACGCTGGTTTGGTTGGTTTGTGGGATTGAAGGGACCAGACTGCTATGGTCATCGGTCCCCCATACGCTGGTTCTTGTGGTTTTCTGTGAAACTTTTTGGTACGCATCTTGCACAAAATCTGTGATATCCTAGCTTCTGTGCAACTATTTGATGCAAAAAACTTCGTGACCTTTATTGTAAACCAAACGAGAGCTCCGTCATTGTGAATCGGCGGCTTTGACAATGCCTGGTCGTCCACCAAGCGCAATATACGGATTGCCAATTTACGGATTATAGTTTTCTACCAAGAAAAACATTGACCGCATTTCACAACTCATGGGATTTTCAATTGCGACACTCGTTTGAAACTATTATTGCGAAATGACGGGAAACACGAAACTCACGTTGACACATCCGGATGCAGACTGGAAGGACAAATGCTCAGACAATATGGCCACGCTATCGTAACCCATCGATGCTCAAGGCGGAAACTTAGTCTTTCTGGATAGCCCTCCTACTTAAAGACAGTTTTGTATGCCTTAAGTCGGTTGCACAGGATATCTGAACACTGTTGCTCAGAAACGAGGAACATCCTCTTTTCGCTAAACTGTGACGCTTAGATTGCCTAACGATGTACGCGCAGGACAACATCTGTACAAAGATCTTAATTGTCTGTGGCTCCGCTGGTTCAGTATTTAATGAGTAACATTCTTACTAACGGAATAGTCCAACACTGTTCTTATGCAGCCGCCTCCTGGCAAAGATGACGTACTTTAGATTTAATGTAAAAATGTGAGCCCATTTTCAAAGGTGACTTTATGCGAGTCTAATCAGACCAGTTTTATAACTGCTCACTACCGGGACTGCAACAATGCTCTGAAATTATTGTACATCATGAAAAATTACAATGAAATGAATAGCAGTCTCCAATAGGTATTGTATAATACACTTACATTTTAGAAGTTAGTAAACACGACATCACTTGCTCAGGTAACTACACACAGCTTTTAAAAGTCAGTCATTCATGCCCTCCTATTTCTCTGATGAATGAATTTGATTCAGCCGATGTTTGCTTCCCTTTAAGTTTAAGAAGTAGAAGTTCGGAACAACTTTATTGCAAATTGACTTTCACCATCGGTTTGGTTTTCAAAGTACCTACTTTCATTTGAGTTCTCAGATGTCCCGGAAGATGTGTGTGGATGTGAAGTGCTGGAGCGTTTGCACCCGAAGTTTATCAGTGACCGTTTGTTCTACGCTCATATTTCTCTATTTGCTGAGGTGTGTCAAACTGTTGCATGTAAACTCTTGACTTAAGTCACTATTACTTTTGAGATTTTAAAATTAAGTAAATGATAATGTGAGCTAATTTGCTTGGAATGGATTTAATTAAATACTTATCAGTCTATGTCATTGGATTACAAATAAGTTACGTACCCCTCCTGTGGTTCTAAACTGAATGTTGGTTACACCCTAAATAAAGTGAATAAAGAAGCTGTTAGCTGTGCCATAGGCCTGCGCCCTACAATAGTCACCCTAACGAAACGCACATGGAAGCATTAGAGTTACAACTAAGACGAACGCACCATCAATCATGCCGTGGGAACATACACTACACGGCGCGGCGTGATATACTGGTTATGCGATATTGAAGTACAGATACCTTTATAATGCCAGAAATATACGAGGGTCAGTCAATGATTAGACAAATTGGTCTGTGGAAAAAAACTGTTGGTAGGGCAAGTTTGGTACATTTGTGGCCTAAGTTTGCATCACTGGGATGAGCGCTGATCAGCTGATATATGAACTGTTTATAACCTCAAACCACATTTCAAGATGGCAAGTCCACTTGAAACGTCCACATTAATTGAATAACATTCTGTTATTCGTTTATTTGCTGAACTCTAGAAGCCAGTGAATATATACTGTAGAAAGTGCAAAGTTTATGGTGATGGTTGTATGAATAGTGCCAATTTTTACTAGTGGGTAGAGCAGCTCAAAAATGGTCCCTACTCAGTGACTGACGGACACCGTTCAGGCCGATCAGTTGCAGTTCCAACACCCTCCCTTGAAAGTCTAATTGATGACATTATTCGTGCTGACCGCCGTGCGACTGTGGAAATTATAGTTGATAAGATTCAAGTTAGTACTGGTACAGTTCGTAACATCTGTAACACGCTGAAGCACCGCAAAACATGTGCAAGATGTGTCTCAAAAGAGTTGACGCGGCTACTGTGTGTGCACAGAGCTAAAGGAACGTTTCGAAAGAAGGTGAGCACTTTAACAAAATTTTAACTTGTGATGAAACTTGGGTTCACTATTATGAGCCAGAATCAAAAAGGCAAAGCATCGAGTGGAAGCACACCAACTGACCTGACAAAAAATTCAAAACCCAAGCATCAGCAGGAAAAGTCATGTTGACCGTGTTTTGGGATGCTGAAGGTCCAGTTTTGTGATTATCTCTGAGTGCCGCGTACAATGAACAGCCAATACCGCTCGGATTTGCTTTTAAACAAAACGAAGCCAGCCACAAGAGACGTCGTGGATCCCTGAGGAGAGGTGAGATTCTCCAGTAAGACAACGCACATTTTCATATTGCTCAACTACTCAGTGAAACCATCGACAGAATGATCTGTGAAGTACTGTCTCATCCCCCTTACAACCCTGATTTAGCACTTAGTGATTTCCATTTGTTTGGTGCACTGAAGGATGCATTACGTGGGAAGAGGTTCCAGGGCAACGAGGACGTGAAAAATTGTGCGAAATTGGTTCGAACACCAAAGATTAAGAGTTCTTTGCAGCCAGAATAAAAAAGCTTGTAGCCCGTTGGAACAAGTGCATAAATTTTCAAGGGGATTATGTTGAAAACTAGAAAAAGTATTTTGTAAAAATAAACGCTTTTTCCTTCAGGCCAATTTAATTATTGAATGACCCTCATGAAAAGTTATATGTTGGAACCTCACGTGACCGATATTTTGATTTAATTTCTAAGAAGTGAAACATTCAGGCGTCTCTGCAGAACCCGATGGGGCAAGGGGATTGAACTCCCAACATCAGAACTGTCCCTTTACTGGTCACTTTACATTGCCACACCACTATTTTAATTCAAGATACTGTCTCGGCGTATCGGTCTTTAGTAATGCTAGTTTATTGATATCATAAAAAGCAAATGTTATGTCATTTGTTAGGAAGCAATGACGCCCAGATTAAGGAGTAAGTGAGGGCAGTTTTAAATGCAAAAGGAAAATCTGTCGTTAAGACACGGTTTCATAAATTTTAGTTGTGACTACAGATACAAGAGTGGCCAAAAAAGGAGAGGGTCCTGTCCGTATTAAACCGCTGCAGGTTATATCCAACCGGTACAGGTCGCGTGATTGTGCGGTTCTCGTGTAACTGCAGTTATGATGTGCAGTCCTCAAGAAATTGTGATGACCTGCGAGACAGCTGACGTGTTCTGTTTAAAAAAACAATGTTCTTGTGGCGGGGTGCGGAACATTTCTAAGAGACTTTAGTTCAGTGTTTTTTAAGCTTTACATCTATCGCCTGAGACACACACACACACACACACACACACACACACACAGTGACATTCAGGTTGGAATAGCGTTTCATGCACATTGGAAAAAATGCAAGTAATTTGGAGATCTGTGACCGGTCTTGAAACTGACAAGTTCACAGCTTTTATCGGATTCGAAGATTTGTTTCAACACCAAAATGCTTTACCATGTGAAGGTTGGTACTGCCGTAGAGGAAGGGGCAGTCGTTAGCATTGGCAGGTTTTTTATAACGCTGTAAGAGAAAACGTCAAACATGAAGGTGTCTATACAATTATAATTTAACTTCGTTCAAATTCACCTAAGTGCAATACGAAATTGATTAAACCGGTATCTCGACGAGGCATTTCGCCAGTGTGACAAGCAACCCACCGCTAGAACAGAAAAATTTCAAATACATTTTTACTCCATAACACAGCTCTACCAAACAGTTTTACAAAATTTATGTCTTATCTCTCACTCGGATGTGGGACTTCACTATTCGCAGAATGAGTTTGTAAGATTCTTCAGTTCACCCTTTCTGAAAAGTACTAGCTACGTTGGCTTAATTATTCCACATTACAACGATCTCCAGTAACTTTATTAAATTTTTATTGTAGTTTAAATGTAGAATCCCATCACTATAGCAAGCAGGTGTAGCTTGTAGCAGTTACGCAGATATGAAGCTTTTACAGGACAGAGCCTGAAGAACTGCATTAAGTCATTCTTCGGGTTGAAGCCAATAACAGCATTTTACGCCACAAAGAATTAATTGGAATTTTGTGCAATAAGCGCAGAGTCGTAGGCGCACATTAGTGTGGTTACGGGATCAATTTCTAAGCAAGGCAGGTATTCAACTGTGTACTAAAGTACCCATCCTGTAATCAGATTTCGAAAACAATCCTTCAGCTGAGGACATATCAAATTTCCACAGTATCAAAAGCTACGTGTTTCAGTGTTTCCGAAGGAAAAATTTTAGAAACAGCTTAACATAGGTACATTGGCGATAGCTGAACAGGTCGACAAATTACAGCCATCTAACACATAAGGTTTGTTTCCATATTCATGACAATATTTGTATTAACTGCTGAAGGAAGAAGTCGAGAGAGCGATTATCTACCCGTCCAAGAATCCTGCTGCATTTTAGCAACTGCAGCTGGTTTTTAACAGGAAGAGGATTATAATTTAACGACCCATTAAACCGAGCACGAGGTACGAATGATTCAAGGATTCTTCATAATAGCAAATTTCCTAATTGCTGACAGTAACGCAACGACTCTTTCGGAGATGCAACTACCAGGTCGTCTCCCACGAAAATCCGTGCATACCTACATCGGCTAGCTGACAATACTGAAGTGCAAGCCCACGATGTTACCTATAGCGTAGCAGCTGACTTGGGTTTCCATAATCAATGAAAACCGTTTACAATATTAAAAATGCTGGTTCTGTAAGTGTAACAAACATCTTACAGCGAGCAAAGTTCATTCCAGAAATTTATGTCCAACTTCTGAGCACCTGATATATACTTAGACAACTCCTTCGTTAACTCCTAGCACCCCAGTTCTGAATGCCGCTCCTGCTTAAACGTTGAGGATTTAAAAGACATTAAGAGAAATGGTTTCCTTTATTTTCCCCGGAATGCATAAATCACTGCACAAAAGATAAACTATTATTGAAAGAGACTTTTTGGTAAATGAGTCAAGGCAAAGCCAGGAAGCAAACATTGGATTTTTAATCCATACCCCAAACTGTCTCAAAGTACTGCGCTTTAAAATGGCAGTTACATTGTTCTAAATTGGTAGATGATAGTTTCACCTTGTTCAGACCTTCGTAATTTTAGGAATATAAACCAACATTTGCTACCTACCACAACATGTAGCTACTTACCATAGTCATAGCTGGCGTTATTTGGAATGATTGTCTCCTTACGTGTTCTTACTTTAAAATGCGGCCAGGGTATTATTTTTAGTGTAATCTGAATCCATAAGCTCCTACTACATCTAAATAACTATCAATATGGGGATCAGCTAGTGACAACGAAAAACTAAAGAGGGGAAACACGATATTTTCAAGTAATTTCAAGACTTTCGCAGTAGCATTCCTGAGAAAGAATACACGGGTTTGTTATATATAGAAATCTTTATGGAATATTACGCAAATCCATTACATTAGAGCAAGTAATTAATTCTCACAGCTGATACCGTAAGTTATTACACAACATTTAAGTGTACACAGCATTAATGGCAATACCACCTTGTTTCATGGACAAGCATCTTCATGCCTGGGAGAAATTGAAAACTTTCATAGCGATTCTCTCAAGCGCGAGTAATTACAATCTTGGTTCCGAGGAAGTAAACACATTTAATGTTTGTAATAAAAATGAATACTTACACGCAACGAGGACAGGTACAAAAATTAAGGGACACTAACTTCAAGCAAATCAATATTTAAGGTGCTTTCGCGCATTTGCTGCTTCACGTCATTTAACTTTCGGAATACAAAGTGATACTTGATAAACAGTTACTTCTAAATTTCTTCACCGAAGTACAGTGTCCAAGATACTTAATCTTATATCCATTGGTACTAACGAGAAAGTCTAATAACAGGTAGCTTAAAAATTGTGTGGCACCCCATGACTTCTAGCGGCAGTGAGCATTCGCTCGTGAAACCTAACTTTTAAAAATCGTACGAGGCAACTTAAGTGCAGTTTATCTGGTGTCTTCAAGACTAAAGATTCCTCGACCTGGAAGCGCTTCGGTAATTGCCCGAGTGCCGCCTACGAGCGAAGCATGGCTCACGTAACAGGTTATGATTGCGAGTGACGGAATGTCTTCCACTCAATATTACCATGCACAACTCACTATAGAGGAACCTGATGAGTTTTAAGCTATCTCAGTATACAGATATATGTAAGCTATATTTCGCTGTACGTTCTTTTAGGTATCGAAACACGGAGTCAGGTGATAGTTTATAAAATGAGTTCTAATGATTCTTTTAATATTACTTCCGTCTCCATGCGCTTGTTAACTATCACATGAAACTGAAGGCGTTAACTACGGCAAAACAATATTAGACAAGGAACGGGAAACACTAGGGTTTGATGAGTGTTCAAAGTGACGAGACTTTGGACATCCAGGAGAAAAGTCATAGTGATACGAACCTGATTACAAAGCCTTTTACAGTTCTAAACTTTAAACGCCCGAAACACCTTTTCCGTTCATGATAATGTGCATCTTGTCTATTGATGCCTATCCAAGAATATATGCACATCCGCTTCTCCTCTTGCTTCCACAGATCCAGTACACACGCTCAGAAAGCGACCTGCTTTCCCGCTTTGGAATGAGGAAGTGCCTAGTTGGATTGGAAAGTTCCGCACGTGCGATCTCCGAAGGTACACTGCCTTTCCCACAAGCAGCAGACCGCAATTAACAGGTAAACTTAACGACCTGATTTCAATTCTATTAGTAGTGAGCATCAGCTGTTTGATTTTCACTTAATACTTCGAAAAACGGTAGTTCTTTTATGGTTGTCATACCCAGTATGAGATTAGGCTACAGAGCCATGCGCTATTCCGTTTGCCTTTTAGATTTCTAAACAGAATTTTAGATGAAATACCCACGTCCATGATCAAAACTCAAGAGCACAGTGAAGTTTCAGACAAGGCAAATAGGTTTCGATGTCTTGTACTGAGAGGAACTGGATTTTAATCTCTGTACAATATTACACTTCTGAAGTGAAACTATAGAGCCATAGATTAATCTAAAGACACTGCAGCAGGTGTTTTGGGTAATTTGACACCAATTTGCACATAAGCTTCACAGCAGAACTCATCAGAAAAAGAATTTAACGTTCCCTCTACACACTGCACTAGCTCTTTAGACGAAAATACGAGAGTAAACGTAATGGTGAAGGCCTGGGGAAACCAGGGAAAGAATCACACTGGGCGGACGAGTACTTCTCTTCAGTACGTGTCCATTATCTTTAACACTGAGCCCCCTTGCACCGTCATAAATCAAACAGGAAAATATGTAATAGCAAACCCGAAATAAATATTCCGTTAAACTGAAGGCGATCGACGAGAAGTAGAGCAACTGCATCCAACTTGCCGTAAATAGAACGTGGTGCTAATAACGGGAAGTACACTATGACGCTCTTTCATGCCTTTGTTTTCTCCAAGCGGTACTGGAAGCGCGAAAGCAAAATTCAAGAGCTGGACAGTATACAGCTGTATTACATACTAGGCAAATGATGAAATCTAAATTTATGCTGCACAACTGAAGAAAAAACGAAACTAGGAAGAATTAATAGATCTGTATTATTTCCAGACAATATTACTATGAATAAACACGTACGTAGAGCTTCACGCCAAATGGGAACGGTGAGTTGACAAAATTTTGTCTTTCCTTTACAGAATAGGATGAGTGGAGAATATCGAACCACCAGTTAAGCAGTCTAACTTCCCATGGAGCTTTACCACTAATTGTGACACTGAGGATAACCAAACTAACATTAAGATTGCTCAAACTAGCAGACGAACGAGAACATGCCAACAATAGAAACAGATGAGAAAAGTGCAAGAGCCGGAGTTAGGAGAAACGCAGCTGGAGTAGAGGCCAGGTTCGCAGCAGTGACCACAGAAATCCCAGTGCCATGAAAAACAGTGGCGGCACAAGAGACTCCCACCTTCACTGCAAAGCTTTGAACCGTGCCATCCGAGAAAGGGCGAGCTCTCCAATCCTCGATGGTCTCATGGTGACTGTCCGGCCGTTGGATAGGAGAGAGAAAAAGACTGACTACTTTATCACAGAGTCATAGCCTGTTTCTATCTCCCATGCGCACGTGCCGAATTTGTAGACAGATGGTTTCAACTCTTCTCTGCAGGTAGACACTTCTGTTTGGTTGCGTCGCTGCGATGTCAGTTTCGCATTAGGAAACCACAGCTTGACGACGTCGATGAATATCTGCCAATGGAACACTTTCACAGCTATATGCCAAGCAATCTAATTACGCTTCTGCAACTCCATATTCTGAAAGTAAAGGGAACGAAGCTAATTGTTACTCACTTTCCAAAATGGGACGTGCAGAACTCCGTGGTGCCAATCAAAACCAGAACACTGGGCTTCTAAGACTACTGGTTTATATGTGAAGGCTGCAGATTACACTGCCCGCAGGAACGACGAGGCGGTTCTCTGGACAGTTTGCACACTTCACACAGCACTAGTACCTTTCACACGGCGAGGAATAAGAGGTTGAGCAATGCGCGCAGTAGTCTCTAGCATTGTGTAACGCGCCCGACCGCGCCGTGGCTTTCTAAGTTCGCTCCGCGCAGCCAGCCGGCTGAATGTGTGCCAACCGGACCGCTCGGAATTACGTCACGGCCGCCTCGCCCGGGCAATTATTGCCGTCGCTACTGCCGCCGACCCGTTTCTGGAAGCGACCGCTGCCCGCCACCTTCACGGTCGAATCGTCCAGTTCCCAATGCAGACGGAACGGAAAGAACTACAATGACCTAACTTGCGGAAGAGCACTTCAGTCATCAGGCGCTCTAATACCGATTAGCCACTCCGAATGGGCAACATACGCTGAGACTACAGTTAACAGCTGAAATTCGTGCACAATATGAGAAATGAGTCACTATTCTTGTGTTACAAACACCAACAGTTCTCCAAACGACCACAGTGATCCAGGTAGCTGGCCACACTGGGTAACGACCAAGTCCCAGAGCCATCACTTAAGAATGCTCATTAACCTCAAGTGGTATCGAAGTAAAGACATGATCAGTGGTATGAGTTCATGCAAACCAAGTAAAAACCGGCAAAAAGGGGCCGAAATATGAACAAGTCCGGAAGCGATCAGCACCACGAACAGAGACGGGCGAATACACTCGCGACCGACCACGGGCTAAGTCCGGGAACGGAAGTACAGCAGCAGCCGCCCTCGCCGACACGTCCACTCGGTCCCGCTGCCTGCGCTGGACTGATCGGAGCGACTGTCCCTGCCTGCTTCGGAGACCGAAAGGTCGAGAGTGCACGCACGTGTGCGCGCCCGCCCCACCGCCCACGCCATAAAAATAAAGGGTGGGGGTGGAGGGGGTAGCCCCCGTTCCCCTTCCCCTCTCCCTCCCCCACCACCCCTACACCAGCGATTCGTAGAAATTTCGAGGATGCTGCGCCGCTAAACAGCGGAAATGAACGCATACGCGGCAACTTGCCCGCCTCCGCCGTCTCCACCTTGTGGTAGGAATCTACCAATCGCCAAAGCACAATACTTCAAGTTACAAACCTCTAAAAACTAGTACACCAACGCACAGCCTTAAGAGCGCTCTTTTACCTGGAAAAGTTACGCTAACTCTTTCTCAGCGTCAGCCATGTTGCTAATGTCTTATAAAACAATTTCAAATTCCGCCTCGGCAACAGGCATTCTCCTTTATTACCATTCCATAGCGTACAGGGAACAACGTTCGGGGTCGAAAGTTCGCAAATCACGAAATATATTCCGTAAACTGAAGCTGCCTGCATCATACATTCGCACCATTAGCTGATTTACGTCTTGTTCCCAGCGGAGATGAAAGCGTAGTGCAATAAAAATACCTACTCGCAAACCTTACATATACTCACTGCCAAACTTGCTTCTGTCCGTTGTCTACGTTCGCGTACTCGTGGAGCGCCGGGCTCCGCCTGCTGCCACGCACGCGCTGTCAGACAGAATGGCGTGCCGTACCCAATTTAGTCCCCCTGGCGCTGCTCCTGCCGTTACGTAAAGGGAAGCCGCGAGACCCGTACGCTGCCGCAATCCTTCGTCCAGTGTCGGCACCTTTCGGCTCCGTCCGCTGGTTGCGGATGGCGCAACGCATTTTCACGGAACCCTGGCCACCGCGAAGGCAGCGCCGCGTGGCGGGAAGTTCGCGAACATTCTCCTCGCGTCGCGACCGGTGCTATAGACGTCCCCACCTTGCCACGATTACTTGTCTCGCTGAGGACTACTAACATCGGTTTTACTGTAAAGCGCACGCTGCTATTGGCGCCAAAAACCTGTTCATCTGCCGACTGTTCTATACCGCCACTACGTCGTAAATTTGCATGCTAGTTCTGTAAGGTAGGCCGTTACGTAGCGCGCAATGGATACGAATCACGTGAAGACAATGTCGGTATCACGTGATGTGCGCTGCGCGGCACCGCATTGGCTGCTGCATGGTTCGCGTCATCGAGCGAAGCCAGACGAGAAAGCCGCCGTGCATCCGCCATGTTTAACGTACTACTCTTATCTGTCACCAGGCTACTGCAGAATATGTATGCTTTCGTGTTTATATCGTAGATCACAAGCAAAGTTTATAAAGATAACCGTTCATTTCCGCTGTTATATTTGCCGAACAATCTATTAAGCGCCATATAAGCAAACTACTAGCAGAAAACCATTCGTGATAATAACGGCAAATGAAAGCAACATGTAGAAAACTAATGCTACAAAAATTTTAAAACAAGAAGCCAATAGTGCTAGAGTGAGAATTAGTAGAAGCAGATAATGTAGCAATACTTGCCAGAGTCAGCATTCAGCAAAGAACGCGGGATGAGCAGGATTGGCGAAACACGTCCATTCTCCACGACGACCACCAACAGAGTCCGAGTAGGAAACCTAGAGTTGCGACAGGGGCAGCTTGCCCACTCCCTTCCCCTTCGCCATCCCCTCTTTCCCGCGCGGAGAGGGGGCAACTGACTCCGCCCCCTCCGGCGCGGGCATTGGTCGGAGGTGCGCGCGCGCAACCATTGGTCGCCATCGACCGGGAGAGCGACTACACGTGTACAAGGGTTATCAACCCGTGACGTCATCTTCTCTTACCCCTTTCCCGGCCCCAGCGGCGTTTGAAACTGTAACAGTGACGCCGACTCACAGTGGCGAGGCTTGCGGTAGGGAGAAAAAGGGAACGCGCGCCACTGCTAATGAGTGACGTACACGGTTCGCACGGCAGTCGATACGGGCCAAAACGGACGTGGCTCCCAGCTCACTATAACGGCTCTGTGACTGCAATCACACAGTGCCCGCCAAGCGAGAGTCGATTACGATACCAAGACGTCTCTCCTTGTGTAAGGCGACCGAGATTGCCCAACCCTCCCATGCAAAGAGCAGTACTTACTAGCATGCTACTGATGTTCATCAAAAAATAACATGAAATTATCCAGTGGTCGAGTTAAATGGAAAGCTTAAATTCGGTTTTGCGTACGAATTACGACAGCCTGCTGGAAAGTAATGCCGCTGAATTTTTTATGTGAAAAACTTAAAGCTTTTTAAACGTTAATAACATTTTACATCTTCACCCTGCATGTCTGTACATTTGCAGCACTCTGCCGCTAGAGGGCTCCACATTGTAACATATAAAGTGGCGGTATGTACAGTAACTACGTTGGTGCGTGAGAAACAGCGTGCTGTAATCGAGTTTCGAATTCGAAGAATTCGCCCACTCATGTAGCAGCGTCTCCTTCAGCATGGCAATGCTGCACTGCGGCGTCTGCAACAATCAGACGTCTTGGGTTCACTGTCATCGATCATCCCCTATACAGTTCCTACTTGGCCCCATCCGGTTTTGGTCTTTTTCCAAAACTTAAAGGACAACTTCCGGAACTTCGCTTTGATAGTGATGAAGCGGCGCAAGCAGAGCTGAGGTAGTGCCTCCGTCAGCAAAGTCAAGTATTCTACAGTGACGGGATCAACAAACTGGTTGGGAGAAATATGATCGTAGCCAGGGCGCCAACATTGAGAAATACACGTGTAGACATGAAGAACTAAGATGTGGAATGTTAATAACGTTTGTTTTATTTAAAAAGCTTTGAGTTTTCACATAAAAAAATTGGAGGCACTACTTTTCAGAACGCTCTGGTATTTTTAGTTTACAACTTTGCGAATGGTTCGTTCCCGAAGTCATTACACAAACTATTTACAATAAATAAAACTACGTATGAGTAAAGCTTGCCGACAGTTAACATCGCTGGAATTTGGTGGCAACACTCCCCCCCCCCCCCCCCTCTCTCTCTCTCTCTCTCTCTCTCTCTCTCTCTCTCTCTCTCTCTCTCTCTCTCTCACGCACACAAACATCGTCCCACAGAGCCAATTCCATTCGCCAGACAAAACAAGCGGAAAGAAATAAAATTATTTTACAGTAAAGGAGCAAATAACTTGAAAAGCAATAATTTGTGGTAATTTAATAAATTCTGGTCAAGCTCAGTTATGAAATCCGCTGTCACAATAGGAAAAATTCCTGTCGAATTCCTCTTCAGCGCGTAGTTGCGTTGCAGCTACTGCTGCGAGTGCCTGGCCTATAGGCAAACTGCCGTTCGCGACTGCCATGCTCTGCGTTCTAATGCTGCGGCGCAGCGTTCCTAACGCAAATTTAACTGGCGGCTGGCGCCATCATTAATTAATATCTAGAAGCGCCAGTTACACTTCACGGATTTGCGAATAGTCACTTCTCTGTAAAATGAACGCTGAATTTTAAAAGAAACTGAAGTATGTTATAGTTCATTCAGTTTGTAGGAGTTCTAAAGATCTATGTAAATTAGTTAAATATAGGATGAAGTGATATTTTTGTACTAGGGACTGTCATGTGAGCACTATATTTTCCATTTTCAGTTACTTACAAACCCATGACAGAAGAACATCGCACATGATGTGAGGTCGACTATACATGTGTACGGTACACGGTACCTTAAATGTGAGGAGTAAATGGGATCATTCTACTCCGGTAATATTCACTTACACAGTTTAAACTTAAACACATTATTCGACAGACATCCATCAACACGTTGCATTAATAGCGCTTCTTGTACAACCTTCGTAAAAGGTTAAGGTAAGTCTTGAAGACCACAGAGGGGTTTTTCAGCAGCGTAATTGGAAAGGCCTTCCTTCTTCACCCACTATGGCACCTTTCGCAAAGTGTGTGTGTGTTGTAAGTCTAACAGTCGAGTGTAAATGACTAACGCGTGTCGAGTTTACATACATACGAATGGGGATTCAGCCGGAAATTAACCAAATAAATAAAGAAATAGTCTAGTCTACAAATTTACATTTATCAAGTGTTTCAATTCAGACAAAGTGGTTCGAAAATAATAAATAAATATGCCTAACTTTATAAACCAGATTTAACAACGAAGAGCTTCCAATAAAATAAATACTGTCAATGATTTTAGCGATTAATAAAACAGAGAAAACATACATAGTCGTACTTTAATGTTGTATTTCGCAAATTAGTTCTCGGTAATTGTGGCAGGTTCGTCTTCAATCCTTCCCACTGAATTTCTGGCATCTTTTTACAGACTACTCTGAGTAATTGTTTGGGAGGTAAGTCTGCGCTTATTACTTCTTTGCGCAGACAAAGACAAATTGTGTGCCACATAGTGAAACTGTTTACATCTCTCTGAGGTATGTTTCTCATTACAGCGCGTGGAGGGTTAACTGTGTTCATACACAGAAAGCACACGATATCCTTCGCGGCATACCTACATGAGATGACGTCACAGTGCACTACCAAAGCAGTGTGAAGAGTCTTTTTTTGATTCTTTGTGCAGAGCAGCTGAGCAGCATTCAGGTGTATCATAAATCAGGTGTGTGATAAATCACCAAGGCCTTAGCTCGCACACCATGCATACATACTGGCTACCCCAAAAATGGGAATAACTCAAAATATGTTGTAAATAGACCAGACCATTGGAATAAAGTTTCCCTCACGTGATGGAAATGGTTGATATCCAAGAAAAGACTTCGAGTACGATAAATGAAGGCTTTGTCATGGCGTGCTTTTCCACCATAATTTTCGGACTTTAAGAATGACACATTAAAAAAAAAAAACTGAACTTCGCCGCAATGGACGGAAGATATCCTGTACGTGGTCTTACAAATACGGTATAATTAGTGTTGGTTGCCTCCATAATAGTTTTTGACTCCGCGCCCGTCTGTATTCGTTCCTTCTAATGCTCAGAACACTAGTGCACCTTGTTTACTACGATGCTGCGTAGGTCTTCCTCTGTTTCTTATCTTCCGGCAGAGCACAAACGGACGTCTCGGTACAAAAGATGTTATTCAACTACATTATTTTTTAGACGCCTTTGAGCTCTCCCCAAAACTGAGTTAAATACATGATGCTTGTTAATGTTCGGAATGGAAGTCTTCTTTGCAAGAGGCATGAAATTTTTCTGAAGACCATGGGCGCCTTCTCAGCGTATTTGCGCCCCATTATGATACGTTTACATGGAAATAGAGATCAATCTGGGTTTTTCAAGAAAAAATTTCATTTTCACGTATAACAAAAACTCTTATGAGTAAAATGTTCTGTAACATGAGTGGTACAGAGTGTTTTACGGTTCTGTAACAGTTCAGTTATAAAAAAAATCGTTCAAATGGCTCTAAGCACTATGGGACTTAACATCTCAGGTCATCAGTCCCCTAGACTTAGAACAACTTAAACCTAACTAACCTAAGGACATCACACACACCCATGACCGAGGCAGGATTCGAACGTGCGACCGTAGCAGCAGCGCGGTTCCGGACTGAAGCGCCTAGAACCGCTCGGCCACATCGGCCGGCAGTTCAGTTATATTTTATCTTCATACATATGCAGGCCGTTGGATGCTTGGTAAAAAGGGTCTCACGCAAGGAAAGGCGTTCCACATCCTACGTTTACTGTGGAGCTGCAGCAGAGAAGCTTGCCTTAAGATGGGTGGCGTTCTGGGGCCGTTCTCAGAGTTGCTCGCCGTATTCTACAATTGCGGGAGTTAATCCCCTACGTGCGGCCACAAGTGTGCCTCAGCCCCCATGTGCCCAGTTGAGGTGCAGAAAGTATTTTTTCAATTTGGATGTCACCAAGAATCCTGGCTTTCCATTCTCAAGAAACGTGAGGAATTTCGCATCATTTCAACAGCATTTGTATACGTCCAATCCTGTGTATTGTCTTCCCCTCTAGAAATATGTATGCTACGTCAACCAACAGTAAAAGACCGTTCAAAATCAGTAACAATCTAGTAAAGCGTTTATGCGCATTTGCACGCCATATCGGAGAAACTTATGCAGCGTTTCATGCTTCGAGGCCCATTTACGTTCATCACATTGCATACAAACTTTCTGCTACCCCTGCAAAGAGAGTTTGGCTTGAGAATAGATAACTTTGCATTCTTTGTCATTCGCTGTCCGACGAAGATGTAAGTGCCGCTTTTGCTTATAGCATGAGGTCCTATTTCGTATTTCAGAGTCTGTAATCTAAGCAGCTCGCATTTAACTGGTTCTTTGTGCATCCTCGCTGCGGAGTTAATTGGGTTATTTTCTCGTGTTGGTTTGAAAATGCGAGTTCTGCAAATGAGGAACTCTGTGTTGTTCTTTCAGTCTTCCTACTGAAGGTGGAGGGGGGTGGGGGGGGGTGGGGGGAGAAAGGAAAGGAAGAGAAGGGAAGGGAAGGAATTATTGATGTCAGCTGCATCGGGACATTATGCGGAATCAGAGGCGACGAGCGAAAATGTGTACCGGACCCGGACTCGAACCCAGGATCTCCTGCTTACTTGGCATGTGCGTTAACCACTGTGCCATCCGAGACGTAGCATTATCGCAACTGCACGGGCTACCTCGACACCTCTCACGGCCAATACACATTATCACCGAGCGCCGTCCCTCCGCAGACCCCGTCCACTTTCTCCATGCTCGCCACTCAGATTCCCGCAGGAAGTCGGGCATACTTGTGCATCCGCACTAATCAGGCATACATTGAGATGTTTCAGTGTGATGGTGTTACTGTTGTGCTTAGTAACCAAATTAGTAATGGACTTTGCATAACATTCAAAGCTGTCTATCGCGATGACAAGTGGGTTGCGCTTGCATGTTTTGAATTCAGTGCTCAAACCGTTACTGATGTAGGTTGGTTTCAGTTCACTTCAAATCTTACATCACTGTACCGATATTCAACTTTTCAAGAGCACTGAGCAAAAAAAGAAATTGCTTCAGTATCAATCACAGAAAAAAATCACGAATTACGTAACTGTTCATCAAAATACTCGCGTCATCTGTGTGATGATATTTGTCTAGACTATTCAGTCGATATCTCGAGTCTGTCAATAAGTCTTGTATATCTTGGTCCTTTGGAAATCGTTGTATTCGCGACATCTCTGCTGCTTGAATGTCACTATTAATGCTTATTTATTCAACCAGCCCTGGCTCACTTTCCTTCACTTATTGAGAAGGCACAGAGTAGAGTTATGGCAGACAACAGGTTAACAGTGCTTCAAAGTATACAATATTTCTGTTAGATTTCGTTTTTAACAAAGCTATTATCTACCAGAACGCTGAACTACATCGCCTCGCTACGCATGTCACTATCTAAGGTAATAGCAGCACGCCTCTGATGTGTGAAGCAACTTCCCCATTAGTTCAAACTCTTCATACACTATCAAATTCTTATTGACATTAATGTCGACGTGATACTAAGTTCTCTCAGTTTTTGTGATATATGGCACAAGATTGTCTTCTTTTGACTTTTAATAGTGGGAGGACTTCAAAAATGGCTCTGAGCACTATGGGACTTAACAGCTGAGGTCATCAGTCCCCTAGAACTTAGAACTACTTAAACCTAACTAACCTAAGGACATCACACACATCCATGCCCGAGGCAGGATTCGAACCTGCGACCGTAGCGGTCGCGCGGTTCAAGACTGACGCGCCTAGAACCGCTCGGCCACTCCGGCCGGCTGGGAGGACTTCGCTGCTGTTGTTTCCCTTTGGTGCACAACACAGTGGCGATACGTGCCAAGCGTTGGAGAGAGAGAGAGAGAGAGAGAGAGAGAGAGAGAGAGAGAGAGAGAGAGGGGGGGGGGGGGGGAGGGAAAGAGAGAGAGAGACACTCGCGCCGTATCTCAACACCAATTATTACAAGCGCACGGGGCTGCACCGACTTTACGGAATAAATTGCACACTTCTTTGGCTGATATGTGCCCAACCTCTCATCCAGTTTCCCAAAAGGTGTAGTACCCAGCAAAATGATAGAGGCTATCACTGTCTTTTATAACATAAGAAGGTTACACCAGGTGTTTTGAACTGATGTCTTTGCTGCGTATCGCTTAAAAAAACACACTGAATATCCGAGTAAATAAAAAAAAGTGTTTCATTTCAGCTGTAGCATCCCACGTATTATACACAGTTCATCATCAGTATTGCGTATTTACTGGACAAACAATACCGAGCTGAGGAAATAATGCAGTCAGCTAATGCATAAAATAATGTGGAATTTTCTTATGTTTTGCTCCTTCGAAATCTCGTGAGAACGAGCATCGTAGTCGTGGAGAGCTGAAGCTCCACGAGAAAAAAAAGAGGTCAGATGAAAACTATCAGTGTACTGATTTCATCTCAACCTCCAATCCCCCCCTCCCCCCCCCCCCCCACCCCATCAATTTCATTTTCTTCTACCATTGTGCTGCATCTTCCTTGTAGAAAGGCAATGTACAACTTGAAAGGTCTCTGCTGGATTCCTTTCATGTTAATTTCTTAACTCTGTTGTCATTTACGGCATAAATTCCTCTTCTAAATTTACTGTGGCGTTTCTATCTGGGAGGAGACTGAGTAGTGGAACGTGTTACTTTTACACATAAACAAGAACGATCTGTCACACTACTACACTTTAAAACACAGTTTATATGTAATTCATGTCACATAGTCTCATACGGAACCTACATCCGCTTTCTTTTATATACTGTATATGATAAGATACTGTCATCCCCCTTCCCTTCTGTGTGAGAGGATGAATGAGCAAATGTATTTCTAGTTGCATGCTTGAGGGTAGCAGACAAGCCTGTCTGCTAGAGAACAGTAGGACCAACGTCGGAACAGGTAGCTACGCTTTCTAAAAGCAAAGAGGTTTCTATTCTTAGTATGGTCCTGTCCGTCCCTTGTCATGTTGGTATAGGAAGCTGCTCCTCTGGCCACTTCCGTTTGTATTTGTGAGCCACCCTCAGGAAGGGACCACAGCAGTCTGTCCGTGGCGAGCGTCTGAAGGGGTAAGATCTCCGGCTAAGCGCGTGTCTGCTAAGTCCGTAGGACAATGGATTTCTTAAGTTCAGCCTAACTGAAAATTTAATCAACTTTATTTCAGGTTTAGCTCTAAAATAACTAATGTTATCTTAAATTGCAGCGCAGTGTAATTCGAGTGTGAAGGTCAGAATATATTCCGGTAGTTGCTTTGTCACTACTTTGTGAGTAAAGTGGAACCACGTGTTGATCAGTAACTCTAAGATGATCAATCTTAAATGCGAATGTGCGTGAGATTATAACGTCTCGTCTTGACAATATTTTTCAATATAGCAACTTTTCTTTATGTTCAACCCACGTGGGGTGTACTTTGTGAGACAAGTACCACGTGCTCATACAATGGTTTGACCCATCAGGTTAATAGTAAGATGATAGTAACCAGTTTGAGGTTTTGCTTTTGTAAATTGCTTTTCGATCTAATTTATTTTAAATATCAAAATTATTGTGGAGTTACACTCTTTGTGTAAACCAAGTTGACCACGTGAAGCATGTGGTGTAATCATCAAAGTAGCCCTCAGCTACTCTTTTCGGGAAGATTTCACAGGGAGTTAGTATGAATTTAGTATACCAGTGTGTGGTAATTACATGACGGACAGGATTGTGCTACGAACGTAACTTCTTTGGGTGAAAATTGAATCGGTTGGTTGTGGATAATTTCCTCTTGCATATGTTTCAACGTTCTTCGTGTGTTATTTTATGAATGCAGTGTTGTATGCAGTCTCCCAATCTTGGCTCCATATTTGATGTGTTCCGTAAGATTACAATCTCACATTTTCACAATCCTAAATAAGCGACCAGCTTAGTTATGAATCGAGTTTAATATGCTGAAATTTCAATGATCAATGTTAAAATAAATTTCCAAATATAAACTGATTTATTTCTTTTTATTTAAATTCTCTTTTTATATACATATCACCGGTTGTCGTATGACTATTAAAAGATTATAATTAATGTTAGTCTGGTTGGGAATTTGGTAAGCTAGACTGGATACCTGGTGAAACAGTTGGTCAGTAATGCAAGGTTAACTTCCCCAGACAGCTCACAGCTTTTAACCCGCTTTTATTGTCTATCAGCACCGCTTTCATAGCAAATTAAAGCAACAACATTACAAACTTAATGTCTTTATGTCATATAAAAGTAAAACAAAGAGAACGTATGACACACACACACACACACACACACACACACACACACACACACACACACACACACACACACACACACACATACACGAACGTGAAGGCTTTCTTTAAGCAAATTATCTCCCTACTACATAGAGTTTACCCTTCCTGATACAAAAACACGGTTGTAAAAATAATGAAAACGATCAAAGCAGTGAAAGAGGCAGTTTGGCGCCAAAACGGCGGTGACCGCTCCGGCTGTGAGATTACACAAGGCGCGGATGCCTGGCAGTTATGCAATGTGCGGTCGCCACTGACGACATCGCCGCGTTGATTGAGCACGCTAACCGACACGGCGCGTCACCACCGAGCCTGTGAGAACTCCAAGTGCCGTCCAACACCGACCATCATATTTCTTCCACGTCAATCGTCATTTCGAGCTATTAAAACTTATGCTGAGGAAAACATACCCGGGGGGAGGGGGGGGGGTCAGGGATTTTCTCTGCCTCGTGATGACTGGGTGTTCTGTGACGTCCTTACGTTAGTTAGGTTTAAGTAGTTCTAAGTTCTAGGGGACTGATGACCATAGATGTTAAGTCCCATAGTGCTCAGAGCCATTTTTTGGAAAACATACGAGGGTATAACAAATTACAGCGTATTATAGTAACCTTACTCACACGAATGAGACACGAGATGAGGGAGGATAAATACTCAAACTCTGGCCATTTGTTTCTTCATCAACACGGGATGAAGGGCACAAATCGTGGGTTCACGTCATAATCTACCTTGCTCGATCCACTGGTTCCGAGTCCATCTCTTCACGCTCCAGTCATTATTTTCTCTCCCTGTGTGTGTGTGTGTGTGTGTGTGTGTGTGTGTGTGTGTGTGTGTGTGCGCGCGCGCGCGCGCGTGTGAGTGTGTGTGTTTCCTACGTACCAGGTTACTATGTAAGTGTTTCTTAATACATTTGGTATCTCCGAAGGCGTTACTTTCTTATAATAGCCTACTAGCAAAATGTTCTGCATACAAGCATCTTTCATCGGCAGTAAGCATAACAATCCTCTATGTGTAACAAAGGAAAAATACAGTCGTAATTCTCAGTTTATAGTCTTATGGAACAAACTTTTATTTGCATGTAGTCCAACTACGAAGCATATACTATGTAGTACCTGCAGTTTTTCAGGAGGGAATTCTTTGTGTGCTGAATTTGTTTCATTCAGATTTAAAATATATCCCTAGAAACATAACTGCTGTAACAAAATCGCACTAAATGAATGCTTAAACAGTTTAGAACTTAAACTGTGAAACAATAACCATGCGAGGAAAATAAATTACTGTACTCGGCAGAAGTCATCAAGTCCTCATTTAAACTATGGTAAACTACTTCAACCCCCATACCGTAGTGCTTAATTTTTGCGTCATAAAGAAATATGTAAGTATTTCACACATTCTGAATGCACTTAAAATGAAATTTCACTTCACTGCTGTGTGGTATAGTCTCCACAAGTTAATGTAGGATTAAAATTCTGTGGCTATGTATAATTTAGCCTTTGCCGAAAATAGCTTTCGGTACTGATATGAGGGAATAAAAAAAAAAGGCTCTGAGCACTATGGGACTTAACTTCTAAGGTCATCAGTCCCCTAGAACTTAGAACTACGTGAACCTAACTAACCTAAGGACATCACACACATCCATGCCCGAGACAGGATTCGAACCTGTGACCGTAGCGGTCACGCGGTTCCAGACTGTAGCGCCTAGAACCGCACGGCCACCCCGGCCGGCGATATGAGGGAACACTTTGGAGCAGTTGCAATAGCAACCATACCGGTCAGGCCAGAAAATAGTTTCAGTCAATGTTTAGGATTTCGGTGAAAAACGCGTGACACACATTGTCAACGAACATTTGTTCATCGATTACTCGTTTTAGAGAAAGCCAAGCTCACCTATCGACTTGTAGCGTTAGATGCGACTGAAAATTATATCCCCAATAGTGAAAGAAGTACAGAATTTTCTTCGTTGCAGTTATCACTGATCAGAGTTCAACCCAAACAACACCGAATCAGAAGCTGAAAACTTTACGTACCTCGGCCTGTACTTGATGCGTTTACATTTCTTGCGTTTCAGTTGTCTTTGCAACATTCGATACTCAGAATGAAGGCAGCTATGAAGACCAGGAACCTTCCCGCGCTTCTCGTACGTCGAACCATTTCGTTACCGTGGTCTGCAACATGAGAGGCAGTTGTAAGCACTTTGTAGAGGTTGTGGTAATGGGCAAAAATGATAAGACACTTTGAGTAATCCTATACATTTCACAAAACACTTACGTCTCGAAATCCCATCAATTTGAGTACTTACATGATGGATGACAGCGGCAAACAGTGCCTCTGTTCGGAGGCAAGTCCCTCTGCAGTCACGGTGAGCTTCCGTTTCTACTCGTGGACACACAAGAAACCGCCGCGGCAAAACTAGCGTCACGCTATAGGATTCGCTGCCTTCCAGCAACTGCAACAAGGAATTTAATCATAAACGCTGCTAGGTGAAGAGATAAAGACGAGGCAAAGTGGAGGACACGCCCATTGAGAGGCAGAGGCGAGCACAAAGCCCGCCGCGGCCCGAGGGCCAATGACTGCTGGCGGCGCGGAGGAAAGCCGCGGCCCAAGGCGGCCGAGCGGGGGGCGGCGCGCGGCGCGGCGAGCGCGTGCACGCAGCTGCGTAGCCGGAGTCGACGAACTGCGCGTGCCCGCGCCGGTCGCCGACCCCTTATCTCGCGCCGTGACCTCCCTGCCTCTACCTCTGGCCAGGCGCACTATTTATAAAGCCGGCCGCCGGGAGCCACGCCAGACGCTCCATCGGGGCGCACTCCCCCGCTGACTCAGCTGCCGTAAACACGGGACAGCCCCTCTGGCCACTGTCGCAGACAATTCTCCCACACTAACAAGTGCAGGCCACGCCCCCTTCGAGCGTGTGCAGGTGATGCAGTGGACCCCTGATGTTGTTGTTGTGATCTTCAGCCCAACACTGGTTTGGTCCGGCTCCCCACCCTAGTGCAAGTCTTTTTATATCTGCATAACAAATGCAAGCTGCATCCACTCGAATTTCTTCACATAGTAATGTCTTTTTTTACCTACAGAATGTTTACCGCCCTCCTTTGCCCCTCTTACCTCAGCCCGATACTCCCCACCAACTATACTTCCATGCCTCAGAATGTAACCTCTCAACCTGTTGTCTATTTTAGTCAAGTTTTACCATAAAACTCTTCTCTGCAATTAGTGCCCCCTTCATTACTTACTCATCTAATCTTCAGTATGTTTCTGTAACTCCATTTAAAAAGCTTATATTCTTATCTTTTCTAGACTACTCAACCTGTACGCTTTACTGCCATATGGGGCCACAATCTTAACAAACAATTTCGATAAAGAATTCCTAAAGCTTAAATTTAACAAAAATGTTAAAAAATTCTCTTTTTCATAAAATCTTTTCTTGCTACTGTCATTCCGTCTTTCATATGCTCTACTTCGGGTATCGTTAGTATCTTATGCTCCAAATAGCAAAACTCATCTACTATTAGTGCCATTTCCAAATCTAATTCCTTAACCATCACCTAACTTGATTCGATTACATTCCATTGCCCTTGTTTTAATTTTGTTTATATTAGTGTTACAACTTTTGTCAAGGCTATCTGTTCCATCCAACTGATCTATTAAGCCTTTTGCCATCTCCGACAAATACTATGTTACTGGCAAATAAAGCTTTGTATCTCTGCTTGCAATTTAATTCCTTTCCACATTTCTCCTTAGCTTCTTTTAATACTTGATCAATGCACATATTAAATAACATTGAGGACAAGCTAAAATGATGTCTCATTTCCTTCTCCAGCATCACTTTCCTTTCATGGCCTTGGAGTCTTCTGGAACTTCCTCTGACTACTGTACAAATTGTAGATAGTCTTTGCTCCCTGTATTTTGTCAGCGATAACATCAGAATTTGGAAGAGAGTATTCCAATCAACACAATCAAAAGCTTTTTCTAAATAAATAAATGTCAATTTGTCCTTAGTCAGTCCATCTTAGTCAAGCTGTGGGGTTAGCACTGCCTCGCTTGTTCCTTCATTCCTCCAGAACCCAAGCTGTACTTCCGACAGGTTGGCTTCTATCAGTCCTTCCATTCTTCTGTAGATACTTAACGTAAATATTTTGCAACTAATACATGCTGAACTGCTAGTTCAGTAATACAATGAAGTACTATAAAAAGGAAAAAGTTTCAGCACTTCACAGGTCCCCAAAAAGCACCAGTAACACTTCAGATGCACATCAAAAAGCTAAATAAGACGTGCATAGTTGTTGCTACGATGTTAATTGGAGATTTGCTTTCTATTTACTCCAGGAGACAGTACGCGAAAATTCGTACGTGACCAACTTATTTATTGGAAATTACATGCATAGAAAGAAGGTGAAGCTAACAGTCTCAAGTAATAAAAGATCTCAGCGATCTGCTGGTACTCATCTTCTTTATGTTCCTTCAAGGAAAAAATAGTGTTGCTTACTTAATCAGATCACGTGGTTTAAGCGATTCGAAATCGTCACCGGATATAGAATCGTGGTACTGCTCGGCAGTCCTTACGCGGAGCATTTGACCACGGATGCTGTATGGTGGCGACACAACACACTTGAAACGTCCCCTTTTGAACAATTATACAAGACTGTGCTTAAACTGACACACAATATTTTTAGCGCAACGCAATCTGACTTTCAAAAAATCCCTTGAAAGAATGGCCCTGACTAACATTAACCTATACCTTTCACAAATCACTTACCTCACAAAAATCTTCGTTACTGGAACTACTGCAATACAGCGAGCGCCACTACTGCCAGCTAAATAAAAGATCCAAACTACGGAAGGCACTAACTACTGATAGGCATAGTTAGCAAATGAAAGATTTTAATAGAGAACAAACAATGTATTTACCTTAATAGTGATAATATATATATAGCAGTTCATGACAAATTACAAAACTCCGCCATCTCTCCCCCCACATCCACCACTGCTGGCGGCTCACCTCCAACTGCGCAACGCTACGCGCTGTTCACATCCAGCTGCCGCTGCCCAACACTACAATGGCAGACAACAATGCAAACTAGCCACAGACTGCACACAGCACAGCCAGTGATTTTCATACAGAGCGCTACGTAACGTTGCCAATAAGAAAACATAAACAGCCTACTTACACACTATATATAATGCAGTTAGAAAAAAAAGAGAAATTACTTGTCCATCGAAAACATAAGCCGTGCCTTCCGCGAGGACATCACAAATGAAAATGTAGGCTTTCGTACACCATCAGCAATGCAGGAAACCAGATTATCTACCTCGTGAAGAGTAGGCTGTTGTACGAGATATATGGGCACACAGAACCTAATGCAGAACTAATAATTACAGACCAACATCAAATCGTGTTAGTTAACTGAAAGGCACTAACACAGGTTAAAACTTGTAACAAAACGTGTTTTCAGATTCCCAGTGTTTCTTTTTTTTATGTTTCCATAATACGGATATAGACAGTGAAATTAGAGCAGCGCTGAAACTCTAAACTCTCCACATACTGTTTGTGAACGATTCTTCATTGTCACAAATATGTAGTTACATTGAGTTAAGGAGATTCATTTAACCAGCTTAAGGATGTAAATAACCAATTAGAGAGAAATCAAGAAGTAAACCAGATGATCTACTACAGGAACTAACTGACACGTTGCCTCGCACGATAGTGTCGGAACTTCCAAAACATGGGTCGTTGCCGCACTTCTGCCGTACATCAAGTTTCATTGAATAGCAGCAGTGTCAGTTTTGATACGTCTTGAATGCTAGAGTGCTGAGACGATTAGCGGTCTCGCACGTCAATCTTTCCCAACACCGGCCAGAGCAACATGTGAAGTAGGCTACAATGGGTGGCAGCTCTTAATTCATTGAGGCAAACGCCGCGTGACCAGTGACGACCGGGACAAAACTTTCCCTTTCGTAAGAGGGGCCGTGCTTTACACTCTGCACGTGTCACTGCGCCAGCCAGCTGGAGAGGGGGCAGTGCGACAGCGACGATGCAGCCAGATTCTACAGCCATCTTGTTCCTCGCTCTTCGTAAAATACGCCAAATATGTGAGTAGTGGTTTTCTCCTTGTACAGTCATTGCAGGTGGATGTAATAGAGTTGCATTGTGAACTGCGTGCAGTAGACCGTTTGTTCTCGCTCGCTCTTATTTTGCAGTCGTCACCATTTGATAAGTGACGAGTAGCGTCCCATTGGGCGCTTCGCTGCCAGGTTGTATCGATGTGGAAAAGTGTTATTGTGACTGACCTAAAGCCATCTCATAAAGTGGAAAACTTAACTCAAAATATATTCATTGCGTGAGTTCAGCTCAACGCTACCATTAGTCTGTTCTGTGTGACAAACATGTAGTTACATGTCTCCAGACCCATTATTAACGAAATGATAAAGGCGGAGAATCATAAAACCGAACCATCGATCTGTGGAGTGAGAAGGATTTGTGTGTTCTAAAAATGCTGCACGAATCGATCGCCAAGCATCACCGGAAACTACTGCGACGGCTTTTCGTTGCAGTCATGTACAAAGCTCAGTGACAAAACGATACATCGTTAGGCGAGAGAACTTTTAATTGGTCGCCTTGTTGTCCAGACATCAAAGAACGTATCTGCAACGTCGCATACAGCTGTGAAAAGAACGTCCTCGTTGTGTTGTAGAGCGCTGACGGGTCGAAGGTCGTGCACACTACAAGATTTGGCACCTGTATTGATCTGCGAAGTGATAGCCTGTTTACACAAGCGTGTAATGGAGACCCTGAAATGTAAAATTCCACTGATTTTCAGAGTATCAATTACATGCTGACGTAACACCATTCCCAGGTCAATAGGCGCCCTTCTCCATGTTTCATCTCATTTCATGCACACCATACAATACGACATTGTACGAGATATGGAACCGTTTTTCCTGTTTTCCTACATGAGAATTTTTCTTATGGCGAAATCGTCGAAGGTGTTGTGAAAATTTCCAGGCAACAGCACGCTTCTCGCGATGTGTCAACAGTTTGGAACCTGATCTTTCCTGTACTCTCTTGCTAATATCTTTCCCTCGAAGCGAGGAGCGCAGTGCCATAATTCGAAGAAAATCCGGCGATTTGTTGACTGGTATGCTCAAAGCACCAACCTAAACCCTTCCGCTCATATTTATGATAAACTACAGTTCCGGATGTGTGTCACACCAATACACTGGAAAATAGAAGAAAGTATTGAACTCACTCCAGGAAAAATGAAAATAAATTCCGCCTTCGCTCCACCACAACTTGTTCCAAGCCCTGTCAAAGTTTAAAAGCCGTAATAGCAGTAAAATTAGGTGAATACCAGGAACAATACAACGGAAAAACAGCCAGAGCTGCAAATTTCACTTGATTACTAGTTATGGGTCGATACTCATTTTCAAATAATCTATACAGTCAAAATGATATTTCCCAAAATATAAGATCCATGTCAAGACGACAAACATATACGTATAATGAAGTGCAAGTGAATAGTTAGAGAGCATATACATAATCCTGTAGCATGCAAAAAGCTCTGTAACTGATCATCTGCATTTTGTTATACGTGTATGTTTGCTATTTCATGTGGTTCTTGTATTTTGGGAAATATCATTTTGACTACCGGGATGATCTCAAAACGGGTCCCGAACCGAAACTAGTCATCAAGTAAATAAAATTGGAACTTGCAGCTTTGGCTGTTTTTCTGTTGCATTGATAAAGTTACTGCCCTGTAATTATTCCAGCATTCTGGAAATTCGTAAATACCAGGATATTAAGATTTGTGCGGATATGAAATGTAAAGACCAAGTACGCTTAATCATAGGTAAAGTACGTGGCAGACCCCGGTTCACTGACAAAGTACTGAGAAAACCCAGTCAGCCTACAAAAAATTTGGTCACAAAACACTACTGGGACTCATCCCAGAATATTTTTCATCAGTTGAAAAAATAGGAAGAAGGACAGCACAAATGGTCACAGTTTTGTCTGAGTCGCAGGAGAGGGTCACGGAAATGCTAAAACACCTTAACTGGCAGATGCTTCAATATGGACGTCAATTAACCACTGCAAGCCTACTTCCAAAGTTTCCAGAACCAGAATGAAGTGAAAAATCTAGCATACATAACACTACCTTAGGGATCGATATTTAAGCAGTTATTCTTGCGGCGCTACATACGCGAATAGAAAGGGTAGAAGACTTAACATGTAGCACACAATGGTTTACTAATCGTATCTATTACACATACCGCCACCGTTCTTCAAAGTGATACTGAGCTGATATGTCAAAGTGGGTGGCGGGGCAAGATTCAGGTTCGGTTTGTGAAGGTAATTTTTCTTTGTAGGGAAGAGGAGGGGTCAGTTGCCCCGACTGGGTACGCCCACTGGTGCAGGTCCTGGATGGACTTATTTACATGGCTGGTATCTATGGTGCGTGTAGCAAACCGTCCCTACACTTTTAGGCACTAATGTAAAGTGTGAACGTGAGACGCATGGATGCTGACGAAAGCAACGGCATCAGCAGTAGCGGGCTGAGGCTGGGCGCTGGCTGCCACGTGTAGCGGGCGGCGCGCCGGGGTGAACGACCTCGCGCAGCGGCCATGGAATGACGCGGCTCTCAGGAAACGAAACGCCGCCCCCTGGCCCTTCCCGCCGACCAACCATCACAACAAGCCGGAGCCTCCGTGCTGGTGCACCGCCTCCATTATGCGTCACTCCCACGCCGTGTTTTTACGGCTACACCGAGTCTGGGAAAATAAAATTTAAATTCCCCAATATCGCGGCCACGGTTATTCGTAATCGATACTTCCTTGAAACCATTATTCTTCCCTCCCTCGCCCCCCTCCCCTCCTCCACGCCCCCATGGTAGGTATTTTTGTGCGTACAGTCTGACGGCATCTGTAGAAAAACATTAACAAAACGATACAATTTCGCTGCTCCTGCTGCCATCGAGTTGTATCACTTCCACGTGTCAGCACTGTGCTGAAACGGTAACGTCCATGAATACATTTGTTCATTGAAAAGTAAAGCTGGCAACAACTCTTAATGTTAGTCTGAACACCGTAGTAATTTACTACGCATTGTCCGATTGGAAGTGGTACGTCACTGTGTTCCTCCAAGCTTTGAAATGACACCCAGCCAACTATGGCAGGACCTACCGTTTAACGTGGACAAAGAATTTCGGTGAGATTCGGAAACTGTTACCCAAGCAGAGGAAAATTAGGGGTTGCAACTTCTAGCTGAATATCTGGAGTTGCTTTATTAAACAATAATTTCTGAAACCAGCAACACAAACAGAAAATTAATGTGTATCACTGAGGCATAAAGATCTGTGTTTTGAAAGGACAGACTCCCCGCCTCGCACTCATTACCTTAAAAATGACAAAGTCGCCGTGTTCACTTTTGTGTGTATGTAGTAGACCTAGAAATGTTGACTAGAAACAGAATAGGGTCCATATTCCAGGAGAAGAAAATGCTAAAAAATATTCCAGATTACAATTCTAGAATCGATTTAGAAAGCACTAAAATAAATACCACTGTACAGACAGGTAAAAGCCGACGTTCTAACCAGTTTTATTCAAGATGAAACAACAGACAGGCGCCACAAATATTTACTGAACGTTTTATAGGGGCTCCTTAATGGAGAACAAAGTAATCTCTGCCTTCGTTACCGACAAGATGTTGTCACACGTGTTTCATACGGTGGCCTGATCTCTCTCCGGCTAGTGAAATGATGCTGCTGCTTCACAGATGGGTTGGTAACAACAAATGCACCGGAAAGAAGTGTATCAGATTTGAAAGATCAATATGTCCGACAGCCGGAAGAACTAAATAGATAAGCAGTGAAGGGACCTTCGGATCCGTCAAACAGTTCACCTCCATAATATAGCAACCTGTTGCCGTACTCAGATATTCCATCAGCTTTAAGCGGGTGTTATGGCTCTAACAGTAAGCAAATATATAGCTACATGTTGTCCTACTCGTATTTAGGAACGAAAATATTTTCAAACGAAGGAAGGTTATTACCGTCAAAACGATGGTGTTATATATTGGAGACTGTATTCAGTAGAGTTCATCCACGTCTCTTTTTTAAGCACGAACCGTTTAGTTCCAGCGGTGGTGGTACATCAGTTTCTTGACGCGTACGGTTAATACAACATTTAACCAATGTTTATTAAAATTTTTCTAGCAAGTACGTGGTATATACCAGTACTACAAAACATAAGCATTTTTGCTGCACAGATTTCAGCCATGTAAAGAAAGAGATGAATGAGAAAGGTGACACGTCAATTCCGACGAAGTTCGTGCAACATTCCGTATGCAACCAACCTACATTCGTCACTGAGGAAAGGCGGTTATGTTGTTAAAAAATTGGACTCATGTTCTGAATAACGGAGTTCAACTTCCCGTCCAACCATATATATCGGCGAGAGTCCATAGTCTCATTTCTCGTCGGTACGGGATTGACAGAAGAAATAGAAAAGATGCAAAGAAATGCAGCATGTTTCGTTACAGGTACATTTAGTACGCGCGAAAGTGTCACGCCATTCCGGAAGACACGATGTATCAACAAGAGGATGCATCTATCCGTAGGCCGCGCGGTCTAGGGCGCTGCAGTCATGGACTGTGCGGATGGTCCCGGCAGATGTTCAAAAATGGTTCAAATGGCTCTGAGCACTATGGGACTTAACTGCTGAGGTCATCAGTCCCCTAGAGTTAGAACTATTTAAACCTAACCAACATAAGGACATCACACACATCCATGCCCGAGGCAGGATTCGAACCTGCGACCGTAGCGGTCGCGCGGTTCCGGACTGAAGCGCGTAGAACCGCTCGGCCACACCGGCCGGCAACACGAGTATGCATCTATCCGTAGAGACCATTTCCATCCCTACATGCAGTTTATTTTTCCTCGGCACGATGGAATCTACCAGCAGTACAATGCACTGTGCCGCACAGCTCGCAGTGTACATGTGTGGTGTCGGAATGAGTTTTCTGTACTCCCATGGCAGCCAAACTCACCGGATTTAAATCCAATCTAGAACTTGTAGGACCACCTCGATCGGACTGTTCGCGCAATGGGTCCTCAATCGAGAAACATGGCACTGCTGGCCACAGCACTCAAGTCGGCACGGCTCCACATCCCCGTCGATACCTTCCAGAATCTCATTCACTCTCTTCCTACACGTCTCGCAGCCGGGTTCAAATGGCTCTGAGCACTATGTGACTTAACGTCTGAGTTCATCAGTCCCCTGGAGTTACAACTACTTAAACCTAACTAACCTAAGGACAACACACACATTCATGCCCGAGGCAGGATTCGAACCTGCGACAGTAGCAGCAGCGCAGTTCCGGACTGAAGCGCCTAGAACCACTCGGCCACAGCGGCCGGCTGGCAGCCAGGCTGCGAAAGGTTGTTATTCAGCCTTTTGACAGGTGCTCACATTAAAGTGACTGAACAGTGTATTAAAAAAAGTTCAGTCTATGCGATCGATACAATTTTAGGTATTGTTATCGATGTAAAATTTCGAGTAGAGTCTGGTTTTGAAACATTCAAATTCATAGGTATTTGGAATACGTTTTCGAACATTTATATGTTCGTAGTGTACATTCAATGTCACGAGACTCTGTTCTCTGTGTATTTCCATCTGCTCGGTGCGCAGAAGCGGTACTAAAGCCGCGCGCGGACGATTAAATATGGGTTGCTGCAGGTGGGAAGAGAAACGGCAAGAGACGAGGGGGAGGTGTGACGCAGTTAGTGTAAAATCAATGGCACGAAAAAAGGGAAGGCAGAGGCAGGGAAAGCGTGAGGCGTGGCGCTGCGCTGTGCCGTGCGTGCGCGGCCGGGCCGGCACGTGTCTGAGGCGCGCGGTCAATACCCCCGCGGCCGCCCCGGCTCCTCCGCTCTCTCTCCGCTCCTCAGCTCCGCGCCGCGCCGCGCGAATAATTCACCCCAGCCGCTACGCTCCGCCTCATTGTCCCGACGCGACTGCTAGCTTGCTCAACTCTACCGAACACAATGCGTACGGTCCACGGGCGAGTTTTGACGAGTACGGAATGTCGCTGCTCCACTTCCTGGCTCGGCCTTGCCCGACACTGCATTCTCCGTCGCTTTCGCGGATATTGAGATTATCCTGCACGAGTAAGCACAGATTCCTGTTTCCAGAAACTTGCGGTGCAAGACATCTCGAGATAGTTCTCTGAAATGCTTGACATGCATGTGGAGAAGGTGTTTGGGTACCTATGTTTAACGAAATCCTTTGAGAGTTCCATCATTGATATGCAATTGATGATGTACCCGTTTTCTGTAGGTGGCATCAAAATAAAATAAGGGTTTATAGCCGGCCGGTGTGGCCGAGCGGTTCTAGGCGCTACAGTCTGGAACAGCGCGACCGCTACGGTTGCGGGTTCGAATCCTGCCTCGGTCATGGATGTGTGTGATGTCCTTAGGTTAGTTAGGTTTAAGTGGTTCTAAGTTCTAGGGCATTGATGACCTCAGATGTTGAGTCCCATAGTGCTCAGAGCCATTTGAACCATTTTGATAAGGGTTTATAATCGATTTTGCTTCTTGGATCAAAGGCTCTCTAAGTCTATGTCATATATAGAAAGACAGCTACTTCTTGTTTGAAACTACATTAAATATAGACATTGGTTATAATAATTAAAAATCTAAAGGACGTTAAACGGAACTATTTTCAGAATCAAGCTAGTCCCAGAAATCACAACGTTATGCACAATCCGTAAAGAACTTCCACACTGCACATTTCTTAGTTGTATCATTAATGGGGCTTAATGCGTGGGGACAAAAATGAGGTTCTCTCAGCTCCTGTGTGTACCTGGACGACGTTTCACCTAAGTGTATAGTTCAGCAGCAGTCATTCTCCTCTCAAATTAATATTGCTTTCATGGTTGTTACCTGTGACTTGAGTTCAATATATATCATTCTGATGTTTTTTGATTTTCGTAGAACCCTTTCGTAGAGTAATCACTGCCATACGTCAGTGTCTGTTAGGCCTTCAAAACGACGTGTCAATGTCACTGTACCGACTTTTCAACAGCAAAACGAATATGCGAGTGAGAAAATTCTGTATTAACAAAATCTACGGACGAACTACATTCTAATTACATGCGCACGAGTTTTTCTATTCATCCATACTACATCAAAATAAATATTAACGCGGTTGGTAAACAAATTCCATTTAATCACCATATTTTACGAAAGAATTACGCAGAATCAAATGGAAACGAATGATTCCGAATTGATTTACTGTATGTTAGATTACAACTGAAGGGAAAAATGGCAGTAATTGTACAACTCTGAAACCAGGGACCTAGTCAGATTCCGATTGTCACGGTTTTGGTTGTTTTTCACGCAGCCTGACTTCCATACCAAATCTGATGACCCGTGGAGGAGTTCCTACAAGATGGCGTTTTTGCCACAGTAAGTCAGATGCTGTGTAAATGGCAACAAGCCACGTTTGTGCACTCGTTTTCGACAGCAAAGCACCGTGGCTAGTCACGAGGCTGTGGACGCACCAGCTTGCACCGGTGCACGCATTAAGGCTGTTTGCTGCAACAAACAACGTAATGGAATCACCAGTACACGTGTGACACCTTTAACGAAAATCAAACGGAACCGGCAGTTTTCACACAAGAGGTGAGGTAAGGAAATCAGTTAGCACTAATGTAACGAGATACTCTCAAATTGATTAAAACAGTTCTCCTGTTTCAGCTGTAAATATTTTTAAGACGAAATGTTTCTTTGATTTAGAGTGACATATCTTCGCTCACCAAAACGGAGAAACCTTGTAACAACGCAAACCTGTAACAGATTGTTTCCGAATAAAATAGTGAAGCGTCAGAGCCTAACATTCGTAGTAAACGACGGGAACAGCATAGATTTTACGCTGCAAACCATTCGTGCAGTAGTGGAATCGTAGGAAGTACTGAATGTAATAAGTTTATTATTGTTTGATGGCAATACGTTTTCAGGTAAAGCTAATATGAATACTGGAGATGAAATTCTGCTGGGCACGAGTGGGAAGCATAAATCAGGATCCTAATACAACGACGCCAAATATGAACTACAGATAGAATCACACACGCCAACTGTAATCACCAAATAGTGGAAGCAACTACCAAAAATTGAAGTGGCTGTACAAAGGAAAGCATTCCATTCACCTACACAGCACAGTCAAATGAAAGCAGTAACACTAAATGACAAATGGAACTTTATTCCAAGCACCGAATGCTGTTGTCCAAAGTAAGAGGCCCTTTCACAGGAAACTGATTCTTTAAACTCAAGCCACCTATAATTGGAGTCACAAATGATGGCTATCGAGTTAAGGTTTGTTCTGCGCACCTACGTCATGCGTTCTCCAACAGAAAATGAGCATTGAATGTTGTTCTGAGCTATGTGCTACAAATGTTTTATGCAATGCGAGCAGAAACGAGACCGAAGCGAGTTATTTCGTGAAATTTTATTCCATTCGTTGCGAGCTCTCATTGCTTATGGTGTTGGTAAGCGACAAATTCTACACAAGCAAGAGAGAGACATAATTTGCAGGATACTGTCTTTCATCAAACGCAAAGAACGTGTGCGCGCAGTCTGCGACTATCCCTTGGAACCGCCAACAGTGCAATTCCCGTCCATGTCTCGACCTGCACGAACCGCCATCGTTCGTGGATCGGCTTTAGTAATAAAACAAGCGCAACTACGCCACACCAGAGAAGCAAACCTCAGGGTCACGTTTCTAAAAACTATGCTACGCTGAATTTCTACAGGTTTATGTATGTAACTTATTTTGATCACAGATGCGTTCCAGATGTTACGTCGAACGAAGGGCGTCAGAGCGTTTTGCACGAAACGCCGATTAGAAATACGAAGGCACATGTGAACGAACGAAGCTACCTAACATTCTAGTGGCATCGACGGGTACCGAGCACGTGTTTTAGAGAGATACGTATTTCGTATTATTTATTTGAGCCGGCTCCCCCGGCGCTGGTAAGCCGCGGCGAGGCGAGCTGTTTCCGGAGGCGGCGAGTATTTCGGCAGCGGCTGCCGTCGGGGTCAACGACCGCGCAGCTCGCCACGCGCCGAGTCCGGCGCCTCCCACAGCCAACAAACCGACGCCAAAACAACCTTTTAAGACTTCCCTTCCATTCACTGACAATCAAACACGACGCTAAATAAACGTTTTAAATTCGAATGATATATCTACTTTTCTCCTCATACTTCCACACCACTTGCATTATTAGGCGTGTCGCGCTGCTGTGCAGCTCCATATATCCGGTAACTTTGTCGCTAGTAATTGCTTGCAACCTGCCGTGCCACAGTTAGTAATAGTCGAATTTAATACAAGGGCGAGAGTGCTCCTCCCAACCAAAGTTTGGTGATTTACAGTGTCGTGCAAACAATATATACCTTTCTTCGCTAAAGGTAAACTGCCGTCAAACAGAATGTTGCTTTGAACATCACAGAGCATGGTACATGGTTCTCTTTTAGGCGGAGTGCCTCCGAACTTTGAAATGACTATAAGGGAATCGACATGTAAACATATACTCTGAACCACGCTGTTCACATTAATTGTCAAAGCAACAACTAAAAGAAGAAGAAAAAAAACTAGGACCGACTGATAAGGCCTCACGAATATTTGGAATGCCAGACTGTCATTTTTTTAAATACAAAAGTTCGGGCACAATGTAGTAATAAAATTAATTTTTCGTGTAATAATACAGTCGTTCTGTACTGCTGCCCAAACATTTTCGAATTCTAGGAGCATGTTTTGCGTCGGAGTATTTTCAGAGGCATGGAAAATTATAACTAACGGTAAAAATAATAGGAGCAGCCAAGTATAACACAAATACGAGACATACATGAAGCTATTCCCTTCAAACGCTTGGTCAATATATTTTTCAAAGACTTTGAGCAGAATACGCGACGTCAGAAGCAAAGAATTCGCGGACTGACTGATTTAAACTCGTTCCTAGGTCAAGTCATTTCTGCCGCAATCGCAATGCAGAGAGTATTTGTGGTAAAATACGGTGATTGTGTAGACTGGGAACAAATCAGCAACTTAACGAAAACGTGATCCACACAAATCTAACGCAACGAAATGATGCACAAACCAGGTGAGTAGTAAGACAAATTTTTACGTGGTTGTGTATATAGGGTGTCCCAGGAGGAACATTCAGCATTAAGAGATAGAACGAGAACGATCATTCGGAGCAAAAAAAAACTCTACTAAACATGAACTCTAACAGCATTTGTTCATCACCGAGAGAGGTGGCGCAGTGGTTAGCACACTGGACTCGCATTCGGGAGGACGACGGTTCAATCCCGCGTCCGGCAATCCTGATTTAGGTTTTCCGTGATTTTCCTAAATCGCTTCAGGCAAATGCCGGGTGGTTCCCTTGAAAGGGCACGGCCGACTTCCTTCCCTAATCCAATGAGACCGATGACCTCCTGTTTGGTCTCTTCCCCCAAAACAACCCAGCCCAACTTGTTCATCTTTGCTAATGTCAAAGATATCTGCTCTCCTCAACAAGTGCTCACAGCTCTTACTCCATGAATTTTACAGATCATATTTACTACACTTTTTTGCTTCGAATGATCGTTCCTGTCATATCTCTGAGTATCAACCGACCGGCCGGAGTGGTCGTGCGGTTCTGGGCGCTACAGTCTGGAACCGAGCGACCGCTACGGTCGCAGGTTCGAATCCTGCCTCGGGCATGGATGTGTGTGATGTCCTTAGGTTAGTTAGGTTTAATTAGTTCTAAGTTCTAGGCGACTGATGACCTCAGAAGTTGCGTCGCATAGTGCTCAGAGCCATTTGAACCATTTGAAGTATCAACCATTCTTCCTGGGACACGCGAGCCTGTATTTCGCAATCAAACTGTTTTACATGCACTTTCAATCATCCACTCTAGAATGGATCAAACAACCATTCAAAACGAACCCCCATCGTTGCCAGCAGCCTTCCACATGCGCTGTACGATATACCGGAAAAACGTGCTCCGAGAGGCGGCGCCTGTGACCCCGCTACCCGCAACACAGCTCTCTCTTTGTTTGCGGCACTCCCATGCTCTCTTCCTTCCTTTCCCAGAGGCGTGGACGGAGTAAGTCGCCACTTTTCTCGCCTGTGTCTGTTTTTGCCATAGTAATAGTTACAAGTGAGATCTTCGGAGAACTTCCTGGAAACCTCGTGAGCAAAACTGGCTACTGCAACAATTTACATACTTCGCGTCTTTGAGGCGAAATGGCGACAGATGTAGCAGTATTAATGGCGAAAGCACTGCACTAATGAAACATACAACCTATTTCATGATTCTACCATGCAGTAACAGATACGCGTCTTAGTGCTTTGCACCATTGAGGGCTGTACCTGCAATTTATTTTTAGCAGTATCTTAACTAATTATCACATAAACTTAGGCCCTGGCGGCCATGGCGTCTGTGATGATTTGGTAGTTCGGCAGTGCACAGGGGAAGGAATTAGAGCCGACGCTTTTGAGGCAGTAGAAGGTAGAAAATTCGTCAAAAATGTTTTAGCTGCCTACACATTCTGTATATAATACATAGCAAAACACAAAGTACCTATATGGGAAAAAATAATGTATATTACAAATAAATATCGTATGTCATTTCTCACGAATAAAATCAATTTGTTTAGCCATTAATACACAATTCCAGTCATTTCATTAAACAAACCTGAACAACAGCTTCACTAAAACTCACTAGGTCGGCCGCGGTGGTCTAGCGGTTCTGGCGCTGCAGTCCGGAACCGCGGGACTGCTACGGTCGCAGGTTCGAATCCTGCCTCGGGCATGGGTGTGTGTGATGTTCTTAGGTTAGTTAGGTTTAAGTAGTTCTAAGTTCTAGGGGACTTATGACCTAAGATGGTGAGTCCCATAGTGCTCAGAGCCATTTGAACCATTTTTGAGCCAAAACTCACTAGGTTGTTGACTTTGCCACCAAGTGCAAAATTTATTGTGAAAAGTAACAGTCTTCATAATTCACACTATATTTGTTTCAACTTCTTGGAAACTTCATGTCTCCCAAAGCTATAGGAAAGGAATATGCCACAATAACTTTCCAACTCCATCTCTCTCTCTCTCTCTCTCTCTTTCTCTTTCTCTTTCTCTTTCTCTTTCTCTTTCTCTCAGACAAAATACTAACTTCGAAAAACGAAATAGTGAAAGTACTTCTCCAGTACAACTTACTGCTAATAATAAATCCCTACACATTTTCTATTTTTAAATTTAATTTCTTCTGTTACCTCATAGTCCAGTGTTCAGCTCGGTATTTTTAAATACTGCTTCTGGAAAGAACTTAGAGACTGACCAGCACTGCTCCAGAAACTAAGTCTTTCATTCCCTTCCTTTTAAATTATGAATTCTGTGGACAAAGATCGACACTCTGCTATTCATTAAAATCCACTGATATGGAATAGGTTGTCACAGCATATAGTATGAGAAAAAATGGGCTTTTTTACTACCCAATCGAGACCAGTAGATTTCCATTTCTTAATGTTCTGCACCATTAGCGACAGAGAATAGACATTAACAAAGTTCAATACTTTCAATGGGGCAAATGACTGCTACAGACTGGTAAAGGTTTCCTGCTCTACACTATTACAATCTAACACACAAAAATTGTAGCTGTCTTGTCCTATCATTCATACGTAATGATTACAGCCCGGATTTTTATGTGATATCAACGCACAAAATACGTACATCTTTATGTAAAAAAAGTTGGTAAAATATGTAAGAAATATGTAAGATCACAAAATATTTAATTGAATATTTGAAGTAAAAGATTAATTTTACCTAAAATGTACTTCTGAATTAAACCATAGCCATCTTAATATGTAATTAAATGTGCCAGACACACGAAAATTACACTAAGAAGTTACATTCCACATTACTTCTTTTTAATTTGAGTATATTGCACGTACAAAAGTATTTCCGCTAACATCTATTTACTAAAAGTCCATTTTCATTTAAATTACTAAGATATCCCACCTCACCTCTCATTTTGAAGCGCAATGAACAGGGACTACTCCGAATTTTCTGCGGTCGTAGAATGTCGCCCATCTTAAAGACTGTTTTCGTAGGAGGAAAATGTTCTCTCCAGATCACAGGACGTTGATGATGCAAATTTTAGAAGACGAAATATTTCTGGAGAGGTCCGCAGCAGTGCCTTCTCCTCCCCACTGAGGATATTTCAGATAGTAATAAGAATCGAGTTCCCTGGATTTATTCCGAAAACAGGGTTACTCATTTCTCTCTGCCCAAAATAACCTCTAATGTCAGTCAGTTTCCATTAGACACTTTAACCATTTATAATGACTTCTGTAAAGGGAACCCGATAGATTCTAATACCTTAATGCCGCCGGCACTGAAGCAAAAGTAGCTACAGATGTACACCACAATATTTTCGATTTTAACTTCGGTGAAAGCATTATGTGCCTCTCGTAGGGAAACTAAGGATTCTCTCGAAAATGATTTTATCACAGATTTCACCGCTTGGAAATGGCTATCATACAATAAAAATGACAGCTTCAATATATGTACCCCGGCTAGTTAGGGCAGACTCAGGCGACAATGTTTATTTTGGTAGCAGTTCTCCACAAAGCGACACACAATGAGGGGCTTTGAGAAACTCTTTCTTGGTGTATGAAATTATTTTATTTACTTCTGGGCACCTGTCGCGCACTTCCTCGGCTATAGATTGAAGTGCATGGACAAGGCAGATGAAATGGATTAAATGCGGATAGAATACGCATAGGGCAGTCGCTGCCTTCTTCATGGAGCCCACAGCATCAGAATTAATAACAAGAACTTTGTTTCCTATTGAATTTCACCATGCTACAACAATATAAGCCTGTCAGTCACAAAATGAGCTACTGTTGAATGATTTGTGCTTTCCAACGCTTTAAGGAACTCAGTAATGGCTCCAAGGGTTCACATTTCGATCAATTTTGTCTAGTTAAGAGGTTGCTAATGAAACGTCCATATAAGTCAATAGTTTCGTCGACGGATAGCCATAATGGGGTTTATTTACATAGCGACGTACACTTTTCAGGACCTGCTAGCAAAGGTTTGAACAGTTTTTCCTTCATGTCCATGCCTGGAATACTTTTGTAGATACGCGCGATACTCTGAACTTGAAGTTTGTACCATTGAATGCTCGCAGCAACCACAGCGTAGCACATATCATGGCTAAAATCTTTTGTGGAGACTTTTTAATCTGCGTCAGTAGCATTTGGCTACTTAGACGACTGCGCTGCTTTGTTCTTTGTGTGCGCGTGACTACGTATATGATATGTTGTTGAAGTTGGGACTTCAAACAGTAGCCGATCTGCTTATTCCTCGGTCGATAAAGAATAATCTCTCCACCAGTAATGGACGTGTCGCCCATCCTAAATCAAGCTCTTAATTTAGGTAATAATTCTGATACAACAGGAGGCATCATGAAAAAAAAAAAACTTTTAAGAAGTAATGTTTGCCAAATTTATCTTGAGGCAAGCACTATAGTTCTGAAGCGGTAGTCGGTAGTAGTCGAAAACTACGGGCCGCTAGTCTTGTTGTCCCCACTGCTAAATTCGACAGCACGTGTAGCCATTTACTACGTGTAATAATGGCTATTACAGTATTGTTCTTGCATCTGCTTTGCATTTGAAAACTGAAATTCCGAATCTTAGAAAATTAATCAGAAGCGCGTCATTCGTAATACAACTCAAAGTGCAATTACCAACGATTCATACCACTAGAATGTGATTATTAGAGGTAATATACTTCCTATCTTCAGGTTGTATGGTAGGTCAGATCTGGAGTGGCCTACTGAAAGTGTAGGCACAGATGAATGAGGGCAAAAAAGCAATAATAATCATTTACTGTAGTATACAGTTAAAATATGTAAAACATTTAATTATAGTGAAAAATGTAGTAATATGTGAAGAGAATACGTAATTACATAAAAATCCGGGCTCTGGTAATGATGATTACTGGAATGGGATGCTTTCACATAACAACCTTCAGGGCGACGTCTCTAACGTCGTCTTTTAATTAATTTTTTTTCGTTTAAGCTTTCTGGATTGCTTTCTATCATATCCCATGTTCAACTTCTGTTTTGTTTTTCTTCTTAACCAAATTAAAAGTAACCATGAATCAACCAAAGATGAAGCTGCCAATAAAATATTGCATTGCTAACGGTCTACCGGCCGACTGTGATCGGATGGTATCATCGTTTGCGAGGGTGAATAAGACCAGAAAACTTCGAGTTTTAGGGATACTGCAGGTAACTAATTGCGATGATAAAGAATCTCACGAGCTGGAATACTCTTTTAGGGGAAGAGCCATACAGTGTCGCTGATTTTTGGACTTGCGTTCTTTTTATGTTCGGTTGTGCTCTAAGCGAACAACCTAATGTTTAGTTTAGTGCAAGTTACACTGCACAAGTGGCTGTACTACCCGTTTGTTCTGCACGTGAGACTATATCGGCTTTACCCACCGGCATATATGTCGCTGCCATGTTTCCTTAATGTTCCACGTAGAAGATTTTGTTATAGTAGCAAATTTAAATACGAAGTAGTCCTGTTGAGAACGCTAAACTAAAAGTCATAGTCTCCAGTATCTCGAGAAGAACAGTGTATTCTTTCTTTACTTTTACAGCTTTTCTTTTGTTTAATTTTTCACTAAAAGAATGTAGCATTGTTTCCGTAATACAGGGAACGCCAGGGACTACATTTGCAGCCATTTCTAAAATTTCAAGAAACCTTTACGTTTATAACTTACATGACACTATCCTGTGTTAAAAAATATCTTGTGAGTTATGATCTTCGTGCGCTTTCTGTTGAGCTATACAGAAAGCAAAGGTAACCTTATTGAGTTCAGAGGGTAACTAGTGGAATAGTTATATTCTTCAGAGAGTAAAGTTTACGTTCCTGTGAATGATCATGAATTAGATTAGATTAAATATTTATTCCATAGACCCATAAAAGAGGGAATCCTCCTGGGTGTGGAACATGTCAGATAAATACATTACAAAAATGTAATTAGAAAAAGATGAGTTTCATTAATTTTAATGATCCTCAGTCAATAGACAGCAAAATTATGTACATGAATTAAATTGACACTTCTAATATTTACAGGTTTAATACTTACATCTGCTTTCCTTAAATCCATCATTCAGACATTTGCTAGTTTCTTGGGTATTACAACCAAGTATTGTCAAAAATTAAACTATAATAAAATTTTCTTTAAAATGGTCTACTGCACTTGTTGAGAAGCTCATGGATGGAATAGAAGGAGTTGGCCACCAAAAATTCTTTTAAATTATGTTTAAATTGTGCCTTGTCTGAAAATAAACTCTTAATGGTTGCTGGTAACTTATTGAAAATATGCATTGCTGAATACTGGACTCCTTTCTGGGCAAGAGTAAGTGATTTTAAATCTTTATGTATATTGTTCTTATTCCTAGTATTGATACTGTGTACTAAGCAGTTAGTTGGAAAAAGAGATGTGTTATTTACAACAAACTTCATTAAGGAATAAATACACTGAGAAGCTGTGGTTAATATGCCCAATTCTTTGAATAGGTTCCGACATGATGTTCTTGGATTTACACTACTCATTACTCTTATTATACGCTTCTGTACTCTAAAAAAATTTTCTCTGTTTGTTGAGTTACCCCAAAAGATGATACAATATGACATAATGGGGTGAAAATAAACAAAATATGTCAGTTTTTTATATCTCCTATGTCTGACATCATTCGCATTGCAAACACAGGCTTGTTTAGGTGCCTTAGCAGTTCGTTAGTATTTTGCTCCCAACTGAATTTATTATCAAGTTGTAATCCCAAGAGTTGTACACTCTCAACTTCTCCTATTCCCATGTCATCTTATTTTATACAGACACCAGAAGGAAATCTCTTGGAAGTTCTGAACTGCATATAGTGGGTCTTTTCAAAGTTTAATGACAGTGAATTGGCTATGAACCACTTATTAATGTCAGTAAAAATTTGATTAGCTGTCCTTTCTAAATTTATATTTGATTTACTATTTATTGCAATGTTTGTATCATCTGCAAATAAGACAAACTTGGCATCTGGTAATGTAACAGATGACAGGTCATTAATATACACAAGAAACAGTAGTGGACCTAGTATGGAACCTTGGGGAGCACCACATGTAATTTCTTCCCAGTCAGATGATGTCTGATTGCCTACTGCTGAAGTGTTACGTAATGACACCCTTTGTTTTCTATTAGTAAGATATGACTGAAACCACTTTGCAGCACTACCAGTGACGCCATAATGTTTTAATTTACTTAAAAGAATGCCGTGAGTCATACAGTCAAACGCCTTTGATAGGTCACAGAATATGCCAGTTGCCTTTAATTTATTGTCCAATGGACTAAGGACATTTTCGCTGTAAGTGTAAATAGCCAATATGATGTATCTCATATGCTACGTCTGCTGAAACAATACACAGAGCCCAGCCTTCCAGATAGTATGAACACAATTTGCGCCAATCCGCGCGTCTGGCCTCTCGAGTCCTTAAAACTAAGTTTGCTTTACAGTTGCCGCATTCATGTGTCAGACTTGCATGTGTATCCGCTTCATGTCAGTTCACCGTAGGCTTAGTTTCCCAAAATGTGTACTGAATACGATCACAGGACAAAATTTTTCAATGATACATGTAATATAGATAACGTAGTTAGAAAATTAATAAAATAGCTGCTGGTATTGATGAATAGCATTAAATTCCTGTTACAGATAAAAGTATCTACTTCCTGAACCGTAACTCTAGGTCGAGTTCTTTCATAGAGCGTCTTCTGTTGAAAAAGTTAATGGAAACACGTCTCAAGAACTGACCCGGAACTTTAGTCTGATGAAAGAGTAGTAAAGATATGATTGCAGATTAATGTTTTTAGGCGGTCACTGCAGCGAGATGGAGGGAAGGATTTCACAAAATACGACTTGCGAAAGAAAGACATTGAGTCCCAGTCCCACGTTAGTACACAGTTTCAACGAGTCACTAAGCTTCATCTTGTTTGCTACTGCGTTGAGAATTCAGTCTCTAAATACCTCTAAATAAAATAATGAAGACAGCAATGACAAAATACAGGGAGTGAAAGACCAGACTACAGTTACAGAGAAAAAAGATGAAAGAGAAGCAGCTTTGGAGAAAGAGTGTGACAGGGTTGTAACCTATTACTGATTGTGTACTGAGCAGAAAACCGAAGAGAAATTTAGAACAGCAACTAAATTTCATAGAGAAGAAATGAAATTCTGCGGTTTGCCGATGACATTGTACCGGTAATTCTGTCAGAGACAACAAAGAACTTGGAAGAGCATTTAAATCTATTGTAGGCCTATCGTTTCTTGAAAAGAGGTTCTAAAATGAACAACAAAAGTAAAACAATGGTACTCGAATGAAGTCGAATTAAAATAGGCTATGCTGAGGGAAATACATCACGAAAAGTGACACTAAAAGTAATAGACGAGTTTTGTTACTTGAGTTACTTGAAAGGCACAGTAACAGACGATGGTCGTCGTAAAAAGAAAAGAAGCGGACTAGCAATAGCAAGAAGAGCAATTCTGGAAAGGACAAATTTTCTTAACATCTAATATAAATTTAGCGTATCTTTTCTGGACTTCAGTATAGCCCTCTGTGTAGTGCTATAGATTCTGAAGGTTAGACGAGTAGATCGAGTAATTAATGAGGAGTTACTAGTTCGAATTAGGGGGAAAATAAATTTATGACACATCCTGAGGCATCAAGGAATCGTCAGTTTGGTGTTGGGGGAAGGCGGAGGGTGTGTTAAAAATTGAGCAGAGACGCTCAGGCTTGACACAGTGGCTGGTTCCAATGGATGCAGGTTGCAGTAGTTACGGAGAAGCGTGCAAGGAATAAGTCCCTGCAGTCGCGCTATTCACATGTGTCCTCGGTGGCTCAGATGGATAGAGAGTCTGCGATGTAAGCAGGAGATCCCGGGTTCGAGTCCCGGTCGGGGCACACATTTTCAGCTGTCCCCATCGAGGTATATCAACAACACCTGTGGGCAGCTGAGGGTTTCAATTAATTATCATTTATGGAGAAATGGAGAGGTTTTTAAATTTTATGAATATCTGCTGGTTGAGTGGACATGTACCAGAAGAATGGAGTGAAGCTTTGATATTCCCTATTTATACTCAAGACGATAAAAAATCAATGCGCAAATTACGAATAATAAGTCTGCTAAATCCCTGTCACAAAATGTATGCTAAAATTAAAACAAGAGATTAATATCAAGAGCGGAAGAACGTATATCAGAAGTATAAAACGTTTTTTTAGAAAAGGTAGATCATGTTCCGATTCTTTTCACTATGACAAAACTAACTGAGAAACTAACAGAATTTAGATTACCGCCTTATTATGTTATTAAATGAATTTTGCGTCGGTGGTTGGCAGAACATGATTATAATATTAAACAGGATATACTTCCTGCTAATCTGCAAAATTGCAGGAAGCGTTTCCTATTTAATAAAAAAAAGTTCAAATGTGTGTGAAATTTTATGGGACTTAACTGCTAAGGTCATCAGTCCCCAAGCTTACACACTATTTAACCTAAATTATCCTAAGGACAAACACACACACACCCATGCCCGAGGGAGGACTCGAACCTCCGCCAGGACCAGCCGCACAGTCCATGACTGCAGCGCCTATTTAATACTCACTTCTTATGTTTTTATTGATTATGCAAAGCCGTTTGATATTGTAAAAATATAAAATGCTATGGGAATCTCTTAACTAAATGGGAGTTACAGCTCATCTGATTACGGCAATTCTATCATTACACACAAATAATAAAATGAGGATCCATACTGTAAAGAATGAGACAGAATCTGCCGATGTTAATCAGAGAGTTAGAAAAGGTTGTCCGCTGTCCCCCACAGTTTTAAATGTTTATACTGACGATATCATTCGTAAGTGGCTAATTACAATAAATGACAGTTTAAAAAGTGATAATTTTATTTTCATGACACTGCTGTTTGCTGATGGTAGTCTTATAATAGAAGAAAATTAAGAAAAGGTTCAAACTACAGTGGTGGTAAAGTTTCAAATTTTACTACTTGCAGCATTTTTCTGATGTTACTAAAATCTACTACACATTAACTAATTATAGTACTAATAATGTGTAGCTCATTCTCTCAGACAAATACGCCGAAAGTTTCGAAAACAAATTTTCTACGTTTTCAAAGATATAGCACAATGGGTGGAGAGCGTCAAAGTGGTTCAGTTTATAAGCAGATCTTATAAACTGTATCAATGTCATCACAAACTGTACCACTCAACATTTTTTTGCTATAGCGAAAAGTACAGAAACTTTGTGAGCATAACAGTTTAATTTTTGAGACATTAGCAAACAAATTTGAAACACTAGCAAACATTAGTTATTCATTAAGCTATCACAGTAAAATATTTTTTTTCTTCGTGCTTGCTTCCGCACACTGGCTACGCAACCACACACAACGTTAGAAGAACTAAATCATTTCTTCCTCCGGGTTAACTTCGAAGATCTCGCAGAACCAGTCCGAGGACATTTGTTTTTGTCAGTTTTAGTTTCGTTAACTTTACTATTATTCTCCTCAGATTCCTAGTCAGGAGGAGCCTATAGCACGGACTACACGTGATTTCAACAGCAAATGATGTTGACCAGCTTCTTTTTCTTTTTTGGGTGAGTTGGATAGGGGAGACGTCATGTGGCCCTATTGACGCCCTCCTACCACAGGTTTATTTTGCGGCAGTTCTAGGATTCATGACTGGATAACTTGCATTAGTTTGTCTTGATTTTCCTGCGAGTTCTTGACTTGTCTGTCCATTCACTCCTTCTTCCTCATTTCTAGCTTCTGACTCTGGATTGGATTTAGTTGCCACGAAGTCAGAATCCTGAAAAATGTGTGGTTCCAATCACCAGATGTCAGTTTTGGAGAAGCTGCTGGCTGAATTTCGTACAGTTGCTGTCCCGCCACATGACTCTCCTAACAGCTGAGCAATCCTTGTCAGTCTAACACTTTCGTACGAGTTTGTGCGAAGCCATCTCTCAACTGCTTCGTTGTAATAAGCTGCAAGTGTCTTAAAAAATGAACGCCTCGTGGATGTAGCCTGTGAGTGTTGCATGAAGGCAGGCAACGCATGATTATACAATTGCCCCTAGCTACAGTTATAGCGTGCTGATTTCTTGTAAGTGTTATAAGTCTGTCTAATACCAGTGACACTGTTCTGTCAGAATCAGATAATACAGTTTCGATGAAGTGCTCCAGCCCCTGAACAAATAAGTCACTAGTCATGCAACCACTGACTTAAATACGAGGGCTATCAGTTCCAATCGGTCGCGAAATGGAAAAATATTTCAAAATCCGATGGAGTTTTGCACAGATGTGTTGGGTAGTGTCCCTAGTATGCTGGTCGATCCGGTACGTCGCTCTTTTCAATTCTGAGCGCAATATGAGCACATAAAGATGCCGAGAAAATAGTGTCTCCAGCCAAGCATGAGGACTTGGTGAGAGATTTCGCCTGATGTCGTGCAGCCCACATAACTACCATACGTTTCCTTCTTAACGAAATTCTCGACCGCACTCTGCAGGAGCAATGAAGATGGTCAGTGTTTGATCGCCCACACCACAGCCCGTAATTGTCTCACGTGAACCGCTGGCTATGAAGACAACATTTTGTCACAGACAACGAGCTGTAGATGAGCACAGAGAATGGTTGGAAAGCACAGACGGCTATGACGAGGGTATTGTAAAGTTGGAACAATGCTACACAAATGTCTAAGTCAGAGCGGCGACTATGTAGAGAAGTAGCTGTAAGATGGAGCCAATAATTGCAAGTAAAACATTTTTGTTTTTCACAGTGGTTTCCATTTCGCGACCGATCGGTACTTACTATCCGAATATCCCCCGCAGCAAGCTTGATGTCACGTGGAGCTTGAAGTTTTAAATAACCTGGTATTATTTTCTCTTAAATAACAGTACTGCAATCACATACGCGACAGAAGCACTGAAACAACAGACACATGTGATGCTTGACCCTTTGTGCACTAGTTACAGCCCCCACTTGATGCTTTCCTCATTGTGCAATGACCTTTTGGGGTTGCTGTACAGTGAACAGGCTAGTCTTGTCCATCCCGAATATCCGCATAACGTGAAAACCCAGTTTGTCCACTAAACCCGAAGAAACTTTCATGGCCTTTTGAGGTTGGTGTACAGTGAACAGGCTAGTATTGTCCATCCTGAATATCCGCATAACGTGGAAGCCCAGTTTGTCCACTAAACCCGAAAGAATTTTCAATGCAGCTTGTTCGTTGAAGCTGCCAAAATATATGGGGCAGTCAAAAAGTTTCCGCTTGAAGGCCACAATCGGTATGCAAATCAGGCAAAATCGCCTCGCCCATTGAGACAATCATCCCAGGTTGAAGATACCCGTTTGGCAAAACGCCGTGTCCTGCTGCGTGGGGAAGTCTGTAACTGCCTGCTGCACATCTTCGTCCGACGAACAGATGACACTTCAAGGCCTTTTTTTAAGGGACCGAATGCATGCAGTCGCTTGGGGAAAGATCAAGACTAATGGGTGGGTGCTCGAGTGTCTCCCACTTGCCCGTAATGGATGAGGCTGGTCTCCCATATCGACAAGCGTCTCATGTCGAAACGCGACCAACAAGGAACTTGGCGCACCATTTCAAAAAATGGTTCAAATGGCTCTGAGCACTATGGGGCTTAACTCCTGAGGTCATCAGTCCCCTAGAACTTAGAACTACTTAACCCTAACTAACCTAAGGACATCGCACACATCCATTCCCGAAGCAGGATTCGAACCTACGACCGTAGCGGTCGCGCGGTTCCAGACTGTAGCGCCTAGAACCGCTCGGCCGCACCGCACCATTTCACAGCGGTGGTTTTCGATGGACATGTTGCCCCACACACAATCATCATTCTCCGATGGATGCCTTTTGATGTCTGTCCTTAGCAACCAAGAAAAGAATAACAGCATGTTTTTCATGTTTGAACTCATTCGATAATGACCCTTTTTGATCCTACCTTATAATTTTTTTTTTTTTTTTTTAATCTTTGTGTATTCCCATTTGCTTCTGTCAAACCAAAGAGTATTCTTTGCAAGTGAGCTCAAGAATATCGAAACAGTGGGATTTAAGTAGCAAAATGGATCCACCAGTGCATCCATAAGATCCACAGGTAAGTCTGCATTAAGTTCAAATTTCTTCAAGACATACAGCAGTACAATTATTAGACCAAAACAACTGCTAGAAACATATACGGCAAACATTATTTTAAAATATTCAATATATAAGAAAAGTTGCGGTACAATTTAAAGAAAAGGCCACACTTATTCAGCATACTTTATACTACACAGAAGCTAGGGGATGTAACCTGTGAGTACGCTTTACATATCTGCAAAAGTACAGTGCTCGGATCCACAAACAAATATTTACTTCCTCAGAGCACAACACAAACATGAACCACTCCACGCCAGAATTCTCAACGGCCTGTCGAATTGATCACGCGCAGCCGCTACATACAACCTAAGAAACATTCTGTTCAACATGCGCCATCAAAATTCAGATAGTTTGCTAGATATGTTAGTGCTGCAAGTTAAAAGGCATTACAAACTAAAAAGACATTCTCACATTTAAGTCGCGTCAAACTGCAGCTATATAAGGAATGAAAATGTCCACAAATAAATCAAAAGCCGTGGCATTTCGAGGACTGTAGCCCATAAGAGCCAGAACAGTTATCGATGAACAAATAATTGAACAAGTAAGACGGTTTAAATATCTCGGGAGCAATTTTAAATTTCCCAAGTCAGATTATGTAGTTAAAATTGGCCATTTTCAAACATTTCTGTGACACCATACAATGTATATTACAACAAAACATCCGGAAGGAAACATTAATTAAATTTAACACAAAAAAAACCATCCCTTTGCTGCTGTATGGTGCGAACGTTGCATCATGAGAGACGTTGTTTTCCGTTTCGTAGCGGGATATTATTACAGGACCATAAAAGAAACACCAATTTTAGACAAGAACTGAAGGGTGAACGCATTACAACTATAATTTAGGATATCTAAAACTGTCGTACTATGTAATCCAACAGGAAAGAGGAATGTTAAAAGCTGGCGAGATGGCGTAAACAATTTTGAGGCGAAACAGGTCAAAAGGCGTAATCCTTGATGATGAGGCGGCCGGAGTGGCCGAACGTTTCTAGGCGCTACAGTCTGGAACCGCGCGACCGCTACGGTCGCAGGTTCGAATCCTGCCTCGGGCATGGATGTGTGTGATGTCCTTAGGTTACTTAGGTTTAAGTAGTTCTAAGTTCTAGGGGACTGATGACCTCATATGTTAAGTCCCATAGTGCTCAGAGCTATTTTTTGAACCTTGATGATGATGATGATGATGATGAGGCCTGACAGAAGGCTATAGCGGAGAGCTACATCAAGCCAGTCTTCCGACCGAAGACCACGATAGAACACAAGAAATGGCTACCGCCACGGTATTATTTGCAAGGAAATAAGTGGCAACCACCCCGTCGAAGTAGGCAGTGGTGGTCGCGAAATGTAGAGGACGGTGTTCGTGGGAAGCACAGAGCCTGCGCGGCGTGGCGTGTCGTTCCGCGTTGTGCGTGGTCGCGGCGCGGAAGCTGAGTGCCTGAAACCAGATACGCGCGTCTGATACGCCGCGCCTTACTCAGCGCCTGCCTCCGCCCTGGCCGCTCCACACAGCCGCCACAGTCTTCTGCACTCTGCCTTAGCTACACTTCTAGCGTTTCACATAACTGGTACCAGATCATCAACATTTAGCTGGCACAAAACTCATATTCTGAGTAACGAATCACTGAGTACTGGACATTCTTCATGGACAGGCCGATAAATCCGAGCTCTTCATTTTCTTGTCACGTACAACCTACCGGGTTGCTTCATGACACACACACACACACACACACACACACACACACACACACACAAAGCGTTTCCTGCGATATCTCTCGCATTAAATTCAGCGACCAACTGATAGACCAACACCTGGACCACAATATCTTCATATACAGGGTGATCAAAAAGTCAGAGTAAATTTGAAAACTGACTAAATCACGGAATAATGTAGATAGAGAGGTACAAATTGACACACATGCTTGGAATGACATGGGGTTTTATTAGAACCAAAAAAAATACGAAAGTTCAAAAAATGTCCCACGGTGGCGCTTCATCTGATCAGAATAGCAATAATTACCATAACAAAGTAAGACAAAGCAAAGATGATGTTCTTTACAGGAAATGCTCAATATGTCCACCATCATTCCTCAACAATAGCTGTAGTCGAGGAATAATGTTGTGAACAGCACTGTAAAGCATGTCCGTAGTTATGGTGAGGCATTGGCGTCGGATGTTGTCTTTCAGCATCCCTAGAGATGTCGGTCGATCACGATACACTTGCGACTTCAGGTAACCCCAAAGCCAATAATCGCACGGACTGAGGTGTGGGGACCTGGGAGGCCAAGCATGACGAAAGTGGCGGCTGAGCACACGATCATCACCTAACGACGCGCGCAAGAGATCTTTCACGCGTCTAGCAATATGGGGTGGAGCGCCATCTTGCATAAAAATCGTACGTTCCAGCAGATGTTTATCAGCCAGGCTGGGGATGATGCGATTCTGTAACATATCGGCGTACCTCTCACCCGTCACGGTAGCAGTTTTGCTGTCCAGCGCGATCTGTCTGACATTTTGTCAACTTCGTTTTTTTTTTTTGTTCTAATAAAACCCCATCTCATTCCAAGCACGTGTGTCAATTTTTACGTCTCTATCTACATTATTCCGTGGTTTATTAAGTTTTCAAATTTATACTGACTTTTTGATCACCCGGTACATGAATACAAGCCATAGGCAAAAGCACCAATTGGTGATAAGATGTATGATGTACAGTGACTGAGAGAATCTGTTGAATCTGTAGGAAACAAATATTCTAAGGCAATATTTGCTACAAATGCACCAAACTATGGTTGTGATGCAAGTATTACTTTTCAGATTTTCACTGAGGTACATGAGTTGCAAACCGCAAGACATAATAAGGACGAACGGTTCAACACCGAGGAACTATCACAAGTCATTAGTTTGGTCTGCTACAATCAACGTCATGTCATATGTTGTCTTATCTAAACTTACACCCACTGTTTCTGTTCGGAAGAAACAGTCTGGCACTAACATTCCTCTGTAATTTCATTTGAAGTTCTGTTGCGAACAAAGTTAATACTTTCTTATACGAATATTTACTATCGGGGGACCAAGTGGATACTGATCCACCCTTACCATCTTGTCCACCGGGAGTGATACAACGATGGTGTAGCAAAAATCGTGCAGAGAAATGTTCGATGTTCACTCTTTCTCAGGGAACAATCGCGTCCTTCAAAAAGCTGCCGGCCGGATTGGCCGAGCGGTTCTAGGCGCTACAGCCTGGAACCGCGAGACCGCTACGGTCACAGGTTCGAATCCTACCTCGGGCATGGGTGTGTGTGATGTCCTTAGGTTAGTTAGGTTGAAGTAGTTCTAAGTTCTAGGGGACTGATGACCCCAGAAGTTAAGTCCCATAGCGCTCAGAGCCATTTGAACCATTTTGAACCTTCAAAAAGCTATAAAACAAACACAGTTCGCCACATATCGCATCATCTTCATGTCTTCTGTTCACTAAACAATGCAGCGACAGAGAATGTCTGAAGTGGCAATTATTTATGCGAAAAGATATTGCACAAGGTAGGTGATATAAACAGCCTACAAACGGGAAGAGGGGAAAATTAATGCCAAGCGTTCTATGAAAATATCATATACAACACTGTTCTACATTTATCACATGACAACTTCGCTGAATACGTAACCCTCATGTTACTTTGAACTGACGAGCTAGTATACCAAGCTGTAGAAACTGATGTTTCAAGACAGATATCCCAACGGCCATTACGAGAGACAGCCAAATACTAGAGATTTGAGACGACGATGCCCCAGTCGCATTAAATGGCCCCACACGGGAAGTGCTACGAGTGGATTTAATGGAACCTCACTACTGGCGCACTGCCACTTCCAAGATCTCAACAGGTACATTACGGGTAAAATCGTGTTCGTTACCACAGCACGCACTAGCGTGTTTATTACAGTCCTGACGGTTTAACATTCATAAACTGCTGAATCTGGATCAATGTCGCAATACAAAGTGGAACAGTAATACACATTTTCACAGTGTCTTGACAGTTATAGGCTTTTCTTGTTCGGTGCACAATGGAAAATAACTTTGTTGTCTGGAAACGTGTCTCCTTTACCACACGAGATTTGAACAATACATTCATCAATCCGAACAGAGCTGTAAAATCAGTCGCTTCGATAATAATATCCCTAACTTTCTTTTTGTGTCTACATGAACTATACGCCTCAAAAGAAGAAATATGAAGACTAAAAAAAATTGAGGAACTCGTAAAGGCAGGCAGTACAGTTGTTGCTTTAAATCTGAATATATTATGTGATGACCTTAATGCTGCTTCGTCACCTTTTACCCGCAAATTCGAAGTAAGATCATTTTTCAGATTCTGCCTGACACCGTGACTCCAGTTCTGTATAGGTAAGATCGTTGTTATTAAATAGAATTATTATTCAATCAGACAAGTTCGAATGTGTATTCTGTTCTGGTCAAGCAAGGAGCATCCTCTTTTGAAGCATAATCCTTCATAGGCGAAATAAATCTGTTGGTTGACCGCGTGTTTGAAGCGCGAGTTATGTGAAAGAGTTCCGACAGGATCGATCTAAACTTTGTATCTTCTGGGGGAAATTCTTTTCTATTTAAGAACGGTAATACGCAATCTTATTCCATCGTCGCAGGAAACGACCTCTCAGAACATGTGAACAATTCCTGGTATGAAGAGGCCACCCACGCTCTGAAGAATAATTTAGCACATCTGACAATCGCCATACATTTTTCATGAGGTTATTATTGCCCCTAAAAAACGAGTCGCTTGTTGTCCTTTCAGTGAAGGCTCGTATGCACTATAGAAGCAAATGACCAAGACATACGAATCGACACGTCCACGATTTCATGCTTTTTATTCAGCAGTGTTTGCGACGATGGTTATGCATATCACAACATCCCGCTGCGTGCCATCAAGAAAGATTTCTGAAAGTTCTAAACACAGCCAGGTAGCCAACACTCTTATTACTTGCAACGAAGTACTCTTTTCAACAGAATTCCTTTAGGAACAAGTGAAGTACTGAAGTTTTGTGAACAGTTTTTTTCGCGAACTAAACGTGCTTTACAGAATTTATCCCATTCTCAGTGATAAGCATATCTGCAGGCTACAAAACGAAGAGATATCTTACGACAGTAGATGCAGTGCAATGGCTTTAAAACATTTCACAAAGAACATGTAATTCAAATACATCCATGACATAATCCGTTCCATTTTTCTTTCAGTGAAACCTCGTGGACACGTTTGGTGGCGATGAATTCTAGAGTTAACACGCGTCAAAGCAACCAGTCAAAATGATGAATTCAAAATGAATCTTTCATTTGAAGCAGAATATGCCTGACAGCTCAGCCGGTAAGAACAGTGCTCGCGCAAGAGGAAATTTTTCAGGTTCGCGTACCGGTTCGGCACACATTCTTTTTTATCTGCTAGCGACTTTCGTAACGATACTTACTGTGAAACGTAACTTGATACATGCGAAATAACAAGGCTATTACATTTAATACCATCTTCGTGGTAATATCGGAAATGGTACTGGCAACAGGTATCACACAGAAATGAGTCCTCAAGTTCGCTGCCACGTAACGGTTCGTGTATGCACGGCAGCAGTATTCCACAACGCTATTAATACAATGACACATGGATTAGAATTCCTGTGGTTGTGCTTGTGCTTCGTATAATAAGGTCATGCGATTAGCCTCCAGTGAGGACATCAGTTTTATGCACAATTGATCAACAACACAGGTCAACCTCAGAGTATCAGGCACCGATGCAAGTTGTCACGAGAGAAGGCTAACATTTGGTTCGGGGCAACTACGAGTAATTGATGGCCCAAGTATTACTATATATTTTAGTCCAGCAAATCCCCCGAAATGTAATGGTTGGATGACTACCGACGTATAAGTAGGAGGTAATAAAATTTACATACGGACTACTATTTCCAAAATCTTATCCGCTACATAAGCCTCCACTCTTTTTTATCTTATTCCACAGTTCAATTATTTAATTTTCAGTCAACTTCATTTACAGTATACATAATTTCATACAGCGACGAACATCTTCAGACCTGTCAAAAACACAAATGCAACGAAATAGAAAAACATACAACAGAGGTACGCATGGTGTCCCAGGAGGAATTCTCAATACTCAGGGATATGGCAGGAACAATTGATTGAAGCATAAAACTTCATATGGATATATGCCCTATTCCGTATGGCTTCCGAGATACAACTCATTTAATCAACATTGTTATTTTCTGTATTAACCAATATATTGTCAAGTGTACACATGTAGAATACTTAGTAAACATTACAACGTGCGTTTTACAAAGTCTCATTTCGAACATACGTATTTGTAACTATTATCGTACACATCACATTACAGCTGTTGCACAGTTCACAATAAATGTTCGAATATCCCACCGTGAACTTCAAAGTATTTGTGCATTCTTTGAGAACATGTAGTATTGCTTGTCTGAATGACTCTGCACGTCCTCTAATAATGGCAGTAGCGTTCATTATGCGACCAAGCAGTTCATCTCGCGTGTTCAGCTTTCGTTTGTGTGCACCTAAGTCTTCAGCTAGCCCCATGGCGTAATGTCTGGCGATATTGATGGCCAGTTAATTGTACTACCACAACCAGTCCAACGATTAGGGTAAGCGCTGGTAAGATATTCCATTCCCTCACATATCTGATAGTCACGCTGGGACTACATGGTAGCTCGCATGGTTCAGGTAACGTACTCAGGGTATTCAACAAACGAATTTTCGAAACAAAAATGCAAGTAATTCTGTCCCGTCATTCGCCCTTTTACAATGAATGGATCTATCAACATGTTAACGATCATCTTGCACCAAACGTTGATCTAAAATAAAACCTGAAAATCGTTTCCATTATAGCGCGTGGATTTTCCGGCGACCATCAGTTATTATAATTATTATCAACTGTGTTGTTTCCATGCCATGTAAACGTGGCTGCATCAGTGGACAGTATTAATGGAAGAACTGTTATTTAAGAAGTGACAAAATTCGAGTCGTGTGGCTTTGTCGCCAATGTGAAGATTTGGGACACGCTCTATGTGAAATGTGTACAAGTTTCCGTATTTAATGTTCGCTATACACGTATCCGTTCGACACTGCTACGTGAAGAAAGTCGCTGTGTGGTGGTTGAACTACCCTGCATCATTGCAACAGTGTGTTGCTGTTTCTCCACAGTTTCTTGAACTACACGTTCAGAAAAAAAATGGGAACTTTGAAGAATACGTCTTTCACGAAATGTGCTGAAAACTCTGGTAAACACTAACATCAGCAATCCGACTTGTCGGGAAACGCCGACGGTATTATTCAACAGTAGTGGGAGCACAACCGCAGAAGCTGTAAACATACACCATATCTGCATTTTCTTCGTTAGTGTAAATGTGTGCCATTTTAGTCAGCGCGTGTTCAAACACAGTTAACCGATGCTTCTCTCTGATGCAGTCTCGACCCCTTCCACTATTTCACAACACGTCATGGACAACTGCGGATTCAATAGGCTTGTTTAATGGCAGAAAGAAATCCCGAGCAAAGAGGCTAAAAGCGACGATGTAGGTGGGGTGGAACAAACCATCACAGAGGCTGGGCGGATTAAGGTGTATATTCGTGAGCGGCACAAACGCGAAAACAAATGTACACAAAACGTTTTCTATCTCGGAAATCATTCCGAATATTGTAAATATCTATACGAAGTTTTTGGCTTCAAATGAGTGTTCCTCTCATATCCCTGAATATTGACCATTCCTCGTGGGACATTCTGTATTACTCTTTTGAATTTCTTCGTGTTAAATGACGCATCTGTGCAGAAGTTGCACTCTTATGAATTTCTCGAACTTACACGTTACGTTAAAATAAGTTCAGTTTTTTTTCGGTGGAAGTAAAAAAGTACGACGTGTGCTGCAAAATTAGGATCCTGTCGAAAAAGTACAGTGGAACGAAATTACTATTTCATGACTACGCAGCTCTGTGTCTTTCAAGTCGTCACTGAAAAAGCTTCTTCCAGGGCAACTGAAACAATGTGTTAATGAGCGAGCTGAGTGCATCGTAAATTCTCCATTCCGCTTTACGGCAACTTTCAAATTGGCTGCTACCACGTGGTCTTATAACCGCCCTCCTAAAGCTTAACCGGTTTCGACCAGAATCATGACTTCGTTTGAACGCCGCTGTATCCGTTCCTCCAACCAACTCTTAATACCACAGTTGTTATCAGTGGTTTCACTAGCAATGCTGACGTCGTCTTTGCCCACTGTTACATCAAAGGCAAATACGTTACCACCAATTACAAGAAAGGCTGAACAGTAATTTCCAAACATTTAACTTACACCTTTACCACTACCAAATAAATACACCTTTCGTCGAATAACCCTCGTATTACACATTAACATATTTTAACTTTAAGCTCAGCTACTGATGTCATAATGGTTAGACCAATTTCACTTTCTGTTACATCAATGCTCCTCATATTATTTGAAATTTAAGCCAATACAGCACTGATAAGTAATTTTAGATGGTGGTTGTGATAAAAAGTGTTTTCTATGTCTTCCACTGGTATACTAACGCGAAGTAAGAGTTATCTGGGTTCGTGCCATCTGTGAAAACAGTCTTTTACTCAACACATTTCATTACTTATTTAGCTAAAATAATGAATTAGTGAGTGGACTGAGAAGCTTCGTCATAAATAACGGCGATCTGGAATCAATACAAATTGTTCAAACTGATTCATGAGAAGATACTACGTGTTATGTTTTCATAAGTGTGCGAAAAATTGTTAATACCAGTAGTCAGAATTAAAATATTTGATCTTAACGTCTTATTCAGTTAGAAACTGAATCAAAACTTTTTTGCAAACAGATGAATGTGGCGTTTTCTTTATGCTCTCTTTAACCGATATTTCTGGTTTGCTGAAACGGAGATAATTAGTTTCTTTCTGACAGCTCACAAGTATAATCACATCAATGTTCGCGAAATTTAACTTCCATTACGAAGAGTTATATCGTATTTGATTAGTGACTGATTCGTATCAATTTACAACTATTTTTTTGGTAGTTACCTTTCGTCACCTTCAAGTGTTTTCGCTAGAATGGCAATGGTTGCCACAGTTGTTCGTAAACTTTGAATTAGTTATTCGGGATAACACACAACAGAAAACTATCTGCAAGAGAAATGGGACTTTAAATGGCTATCATGCATTAGCACATTACTATTAGACTATTCCTGGTAGCGTAAATAGTTGGTTCTCTGAACCGAAGCTGAGGATGAATCTCTACACTAAACGTTATTTGGCATCCGAAGAGCTTGCTTGATATCATGGAACTACTAATGAATATTAAATTACGTTCAATGGGCAAACGAACACACACACACACACACAAATATGCTCGCTAACAGATCTGTAAACTGAATGCTGCAAAGTTGTGTTACTTCTCAAATGATATTACATTTTTGATTTAAACTCCAGGAACGACAAGCGTCAAACTTGAGATAAAAATTAGCCCTAGTAAAGCCACAATGATCTCATCTTTGCGGTAATGCAACGGCAGCTAATTCTGGAGAAAAAAAATGAAAAGGGTCTGGAGGTCATTTGCTATGCTGAGTCCCGGTTCATACGCAAATCCCAATTTTAAAGAAAACAAATTCTATAAAGCATATGTCCTTACACACCTAACCAGCTGCGTGAAGCTTCACTCATGAAAGCCCAAGTCACAATAAAGCTCAGGATTTTTTAACAGGCTGTGGAGGAGAGGAAAACATAGGAACAAGGACGAGAAATGAAAAATTTCTTGCAATTTAGGAGGAGCTCCTTAGACTTATCTTCGCAGTCTGCTTTATGCACAAGTAGCAGGTAATATTTCGCTTCCTATACTTTTATTTCATCCCTGATAACTTCAGAATTTCAAGGAGTATACGCCAGACAACATTGTTAAAAGCTTTCTCCTAAACCAGCGAATACTGTAAAAGTGGGTTTATCTTTCGTCACTCTCTTCCAACGTACATCATAGGGGCCAGTATTGCCTCGTGTGTTTCTTCGTTACTGTAATTGACTTCTACAACTCTTTCCTTTCTTCCGCTATTAATCTGAAGTTTCAGTAACACAGCTGAATTTTAATAAATCTAAGGAATTTCAACATAGATATTTCAGCACTCTGCCAGTCTTGTCATAACAAGATTAGTTTCGGCTGAATTAAGCAATCTTCAGATCTAAAAGAAACATAAGAGGACGGTTGCTTCTACCGGCGTCAGCTGATGTGTGCCGTCACAATTTCTTGTTATATGGCATTACTCACCTAATTTTCATTCACTTCTTCTCTTCCCACAATACTACCTCCCAATTTCTTTTCTTCACGTAGTCCTTGTGCGTATTCCTTCAACTTTTCAACCGTCTCTAATGATCTCGTTGTTGACGGGGCGTTTAACAGTAATCTGCTACTCCCTCCAACTTTCAACCTTGTCTATTGGAACTTTGGATGTTCGTACAACTGCTTTTCTTTTTTCCAAAGATATCTTTTAGTTTTCCTATAAGGGCCTCGTATCATTCCTACAGGCATGTCGACTTTACAGCTTTGCCTCGTGGCATCCCTAAGAACTTGTACACAAGAACATAACCTGAATTTGGTACTGTACTGAACAAGCAAACAGTTAAAACAAACAGTTAATCTGTTTCTTTTTTTCTTCCAATATTCGTCGCAGTTGCGATAATAGTAATTTCTTCGTTGCGACTAGTTTCGGACGATCACGTACATTGATGGGCTGAATGATTACAGTTACGTTTAAGGCTATAGTTTGAAAATGAACGTGATGGTCTGAAACTAGTCGCCACAAAGAAATGACTATTATCGCAACTATGGTGGTTACTGGAAGAAAGTAAATATTAATACCTAAGTTGTTGGTCCTATCCTCCATTATTTTGGAACTTCGTAAACTTTTTATTTTTTTTATTTTTCAGCTATGTTTTTATTCTATAATTTAAGATATAAAAATGAACGTGATGGTCTGAAACTAGTCGCCACAAAGAAATGACTATTATCGCAACTATGGTGGTTACTGGAAGAAAGTAAATATTAATACCTAAGTTGTTGGTCCTATCCTCCATTATTTTGGAACTTCGTAAACTTTTTATTTTTTTTATTTTTCAGCTATGTTTTTATTCTATAATTTAAGATATAAGCATGTCTGAACCAAGGCTTTATTTTGCTCTCAATATGCATCTTACGCTGAATATGAATCATACTAAATATTTTATTGCGTTTTTGGCGTTCGAAATATCTTATCCTCTAGTGTAATTTCAGATGAGTGCGAATGTGATTGGTTTCCACATTTTCTTTAATATAGTTTGCGCTTCTTCCAAAATTCTGCGAACAGTAAATAATATTTAAACGTCTTGTCGCAATCGGCGTCAACAGACACGGGGGTAATGAGCAGTTGGACAAGGACGGGAAAGGACATAGGTGGCGGTTTTTTCAAAGAAACCATCTCTACGTTCGCCCGCAGGTTATTCACATAAAAACCACAGAGAAGATACTTCGGTATTTATGTGAGATTTTAGTCCTCTTTCCTTCCCGCACACCGCGCGACTGCTACGGTCGCAGGTTCGAATCCTGCCTCGGGCATGGATGTGTGTGATGTCCTTAGGTTAGTTAGGTTTAAGTAGTTCTAAGTTCTAGGGGACTGATGACCACAGATGTTGTCCCATAGTGCTCAGAGCCATTTGAGCCTTCCCGCACACAGATCCATTGTCTCAATAGTTTACCATCAAGCGCTGTTCCTATGAACGAATCGCAAGAGATTTCACGAGACAGGTTACGTGGTCATTGGAGTACCAATGGCCTATAGCATCACAGATTTAATCACTGAGACATAAGTCTCGTATCGTCGAACTGTTAAGCTTTCCATGGAAAACAGTCTTGTCAAAAATGGTGCTAAGGCTTTGTAGTGGAAGACTTAAAAAAGGATTTAATCCTAAACTCCTTTAGTGTATTAGAGAACTGTATGTCGCAGCCTACGTGTAAGGAGAGCAGCTGAGGATAACACCCCGCATTTTAATAAATCCATCATCAGCTTCTATAATTTTATCTATCATTTTGTACTTTGTTTCCATACCCGAAATGTAACGGAAAGGTAGATGCAAAAAGAATGAAGGCAGCGTTTGTGTTTCAAGACAAGATAATCTCAACTACCACGCTTACCAGTTATGACATAAAGATGAATTTTTCATAGATAACTTCATATTTACTATCTGACCAAGGAGTCTCATGAAGCACCTCTTCTTTGAAGCTGCCTTAACATTCTACTATGCATGTTTTGTGTCCATTTGGCAAGCTGTATCTTTCTACAGATGTGCTTTGTTAAAACTATTTACTACATGTTCATGAGGAGGCTGTTTTAAAATCCAGCAATTACAAACTATGAAGAAAGTCATTCCAAAAGGAAGATGTGTCAAGCAGGTTATAAGAAATGCGTCAAAAATATTAACGTTACGTGATAATTTCAGTGTTCAATTTGGTGCTCTGGAATGTGACAATTATTTAACTATCACAAAATTTAGTTCAGGGGAGATATAACGATTTTTTTGTTTATTGTATTCAGTTTCAAAATTACTCTATCTTTTCGGGATAATTTTCTAAACTTCAAAAAGGCGGAACATTACTACTCTATTTTTTTCGTTTGGATATAAAGAGTTTTGAATATTGTTACTTTCAACAGTACAAATGTTTTACATACCTAAGACGTTTTTCAGGAAGAAAAAAAAGGCTAATAGCAAACGATATTTCTTTGTAGCTGTTACCATGCTGGCAGTACGTACTGTTACGTGTGATTCCGATTACGATGGACTGCTGCTTGCTCTCCTCCCTTCTGGAAATAGGTATAGTTAAAAACTGGGGGCAAAGAGTAGTCAAATCTGTACACCAGAGCACGCACAGTTAACAGGCCTGCACAATGAAAGTGAAAAAAAAAGGAACAATAATTTCACGGAAGGGCACAATGTTGGAGAAAATATGCTACGCAAAAGCACCTTAGTGGTACTACAAACAACTTACAGGAACCAGAAGCTGTATCGGCGGTACTCATTTACGAGGAAGCGCCATGGCAGACGTATCAGCGCGTGGTGCGCATGCGCTGTCGGCTACCGCGGCAGGCGCTACAATCGATGCGCCATCCCAACTGCCACCCGCTCGAAGATGGCCCCCGCGCCTGGCCACGGCTGCTGCCTAGCAACAGTTACTACGCTTCCGCCTCGTCTGGCAACACTTGACCTACTTCTCGTCACCAGCACTACCGAAAACAAATCACGGGTGCGTTACGGCGTTGGGAACCACGTGTTCTGACGCAGCTCCTTTCAGCTAACAGATCACGTTTAGAAAAACTTTTGATATGACGGTCCTCATCTCGCGGGCTATGACAGGGTTAAAACATGGCAGTTTTCGATAAGGATCGATTTCGAATTTCCATTAATGATCTGAATTAAAATTCGACAATAAATTGATTTATTTACATAACTCCAACCCACTTATTGATGTATTATTTCAAAATACCGAAAACGTTAACTACGATTCATAATACGCAAAATGGTAATAAAAAAAACCAAGTTCTGTTTAACGTCGAATTAGAATTGGCGATATTTCAGCCTACGTCTACGTCTATAGTTCTCAAATCGCTGAAGGGTGTGACACTAACTTTTGCTGTACAATACAGGCTATTAGAGTTTCTCCTCATTTCGCTGTGGGATACGAAACAGGAAAATGACATCTTATATGCCTCTGCATGATTGTTTCTGGCGTCCACGGGAGTGATACATATGAGATAGAAGATAATTTGCAGATTCCCTACTAAAAACCGATTTATCAACATTCCAAGTCGTTTCTTGTGAGATATTCATAAATGTTATGAATATCTGCCAGCTGACTTTTTCACCACCTATTATACACCCTCCGACGACGCTAATATGTCTGACCACTCCCGCCTTCCCTTGTACACTATGTTGCCTCTGTAAAACGCACGGCGGAAGCTACTTTGTAGCGACACTAACAATTGTGTCCCCTGTCAGTCCACGTTCAAATGGCTCCCACGCACTTCAGTAATCTTGCGTCAAGATATTTGTGACAAGGAACAGTTGTATAGCACATGCTGGATGCTGGCAAAATTTTGGCTATCACAGTGTAAATACATACAGATTGTCTGAAAGTGTGTGGAGTGACGTACCAACTGTCCATCAAAACGGAAGCAGACAGATGGACACTAACAGAAAAAAGCCGCCCATAATGTTGCAAGCCAGCACACAGCATTACGCTAGAAACAGATATGTAACTTCCAGAAAACCATCTGAAAATGAGCCTGAAAAGGTTCAAAAACCGGTTCATGGAATAATAAATAAGTATTGAAAAAAGTGGCTGGTTGCAGTTTTATGTATTTACCTTCAATTAACAGTCACGGGTGCTAAAGTATCCATAACGGATAAACTTAATCTTAAACTGGAACGATAACATATATAGTATTGTGGGGAGGGCTAACCAAAGACTGCGGTTTGTTACCAGAATACTAAGAAGTTGCAACAGGTTTACTAAAGGGACTGAGTACACCTCGCTTGTCTGTCCTCTTCTGGAGTACTTCTGCGCGGTATGGGATCCTTCCCAGATAGGATCGAGAAAATGTAAAGAAAGCCAACTTGTTTCGTGTTATCGCGAATCAGAGGAGAGAATGTCACGGATATTATATGCGAGTTGGGGTTGCATTCATTAAACCAACGTAGGTTTTCGATGTGGCGAGGTCGTTTCACGAAATTTGAATTTCTTCTCCAAATGCGAAAATATTTTGTTGACTCCCACTTACCTGAGGAGAAATGATCATCATAAGAAAATATGATAAATCAGAGCTCACATGAAAAGATTTAGCCAGAGAGAGAGAGAGAGAGAGAGAGAAATGGACGGGGGGAGGGGGGAGGCAGAAGGTTGTCGTAAGTCTTTTCTAAATCATTACATGTGAGGACATCGAAAATTCTCAGGTAAAATTCGAAATTTTTCTTGACAAATACACTAACTGTGATGCAATATCGAGTTTACAGCTTAATGAGATCTGTACATTAATTGCGTCGATTAGTAAGGAAGAGCCAGTGAGGTACCTTTACCATAGTGCAAACGAAGCGTAAATTTAGGATATGAAACAATTGGCTTAGGTCATTACTACGACTGCAGATAGGGGGAATCCAGGCATAACATTAAAAAAGGATGGGTAAATTGCGAAAACGTTAGTATTATTTGCTGAAAATAATATTGCTACAATCAGATTACATTGCAAACACTTTGTGCCAAGACGCACACTTTCAAAGTTCGTAGAGCAGGGATTCTCTCTCACGTATATTTGCTTTCTGGGATAGGTAGTGACGGACCCTGTCCCTGCTATAGTTACTGCCGGTGACACGCCAGCCTCTCGTGGAATCTAGGGCAATTACTCAGCAAACATCTTAGCTAATACCGTACAAGGGAGAAAGAGTAGTCACAAATTGCCCGTCTCTATAGCTTCAAGCGCAGCACGATGGCTCGCGAGGGAAGGTAACTGAGCCAGACCCGCATCGCATCAGCGCACCGAATTAACGACCGTTTGTCCCGTACACCGGCCATTTTGAATGCTGTTTTCTCCGAAACAAAACCACATAAAATATTACCTCCTTCCCTTATGGTAAGTAGCGTGGCGCCAAGTAATGCATCTAATCACTGGATCAAAATAAAAAAAAAATCGAAAATTGTGGACACACCTACAGACAGGACAAAATCTGACGGGCTGAGCTAGGACAAAATGTGTCTCCTGGCAGAAACACATTGGTATCCGACAGGTGGAAGCATCTTCAATACAGGCTATAGGAATTCCTACTGATGTATTTCCTATAATATTTCCAGTAAAACTGATCGATGAAAGGAAGTCTCCCTGATAAAAAGTAAAACTGACAGGTATCTAAATAATTAAGGAATTAGCATTTTTCATCAAAATATAAGAGGTACTATGGATAAAGCTAATTAGCTGCTTGTGGATGTTGACTCCGACATTAATTGTGTATCAGGGCACCACTTAAACAATGTGACAATTCACAAGTTTTCTAGGACAAGATAGAGATTAGTGGCCTATTTTTTGAGGAGTTCTTTGTGGAGTGAGGTAGTGGCCATGCACGACCGTATTCCATTTGAATCTATTGACTATCAAAGCAATGCACTGAACAGGTCATTTTAATGTTTTGCAGGAACTAAACTTTTAATAACAGTAATCTATAGGTCCCCTAATTCGATTTCAGAAGATTTCTATTCAAGCCAGAGTAACAAAAACCAGTTGCATATGGAGACAAAATATTAATTTTATACGTGACTGTGGAAAGAAAAGAATGTTGCAAGATCTCCTAAATTCATGTCATCTGACGTAGTCTGTATTCTTTCGAACCAGGGTCCAGGACAACAGTAGCACAAGTATAGACAATTTTTGTTCATTCTTCATTTTTAGACGGGCATTCCATTGTGGAAGGGTAAATGCTTTTAGACAATGATGCTCAAATTTTAACACTTAAAAGCAATTTGTGAGCACAGGCGCGCCGCCCCCCCCCCCCCCCCTCTCACTCACTCAGTCACACACACACACACACACACACACACACACACACACACACACACACACACACACACTAAATACTAAATACAACTATGGATATGAGGGTATCTAGAAAAACACTAAATCATTGTGCTGAATTTGTTAACCCAGTGAGCCACATAAGTAATTTTTCGTTTAGGAATGGTCAATTTCCTGAACGATTACAGTATTTTGCAGCGAGAACACTGCATAAAAGAAGGAGGAAAGGATAACGTAGACAATTTTAGATCTATTTTTATGCCATTGGTGTTTGCTAAAGTTATTGAAAAGACTGTATATGCGGTATAAGTGTAATTGATATTTCAGTTCACATAATTTTCTGTTAAACACTTTGGCGGCAGAAGTGGTTTAACAACTGAAAATGCTATATTCTCTTTTCTATGTGAGGCACAGGACAGATTAAACAAAAGGTTGCGAAAGTTAGGCGTCTTCTTTGATTTAAATAAAAAGTTTCATTGTACTGATCGCAAAATATTACTGCATAAGTAGGACCATTATGGAATAAGAGGAGTAGCTCACAGACTGTTCCTCTCATACTGCCAGAACAGACAGCGAAAGGTCATTCTCCACAGAAATGAGAACAGTTATGACGTAGAGTCTCACTGGGTCAGTGCTGCGACCACAACTGTTTCCCATATACAGAAATGACAGAAATGATATGCCTTCGAATATGACAGGTGATCCTAAAATATTTCTGTTTGCTGATGACATTAGCTTGGTAGTGAAGAATGCTGAGTGCAAAATAGGCACTGAATCAAATGGTAAGACATAAGTTCACAACTTGAAGAAAAAAATTATGTTAAGTTACAGCAAGAGTAAGTTTTTAGTTTCAAACAAATAATTCAACTAAAAATGACATTCTGATTATACAAAAAGGGCATATGATTAGTGAGTCTGAACAATCAAAATTCCTAGGTACTCAGGCAGATGGTAAGTTGACATGGAACGCTCATGTTCACAATCTGGCTCAAAAACTGAGTGCTGCTATATTTACCGTTACAACAGTATCTGCAGGAAGTGATAGTCCAACACGAATACGAACCTACAATGCTTATTTCCTTCCGCTTATGGCAGAGGATATTATATTCTGGAGTAAATTTTCTGGTTAAAAATGGCTCAGAAACGGGCAGTTCGAGTAATATGTGGTGTAAGGTCGCGAACCTCTCGCCGAAGCCTGTTCACGAATCTGGGGATTCTTACATCAGACTTCAAATGTATTTTTTGTTTAATGTCGTTTGTTGTCAACAATATGAGCTTATTCCCAATAATGCAGCTTTCACTCAGTTGATACTGCGCAGAAACTGTCTGGATTTGGATCGCTCCTGTTTGTCTCTTGTGCAGAAAGTCGAGCAGTATTCAGCTGCATCCGTTTTCAATAAGCTACCACAAGAATTTAAAAAATCTTAGCAATAAGTCACGCACTTTCTAGTCTAAATTGAGGAATTTCCTCATGGGTCACTCCTGTTCTGGCGGGAAATTCCTGGAAAAAATTTAAGCAAATTCCAGTGTTACATTGTTGATTATGCCAGTAGATACCCAACAGCGTGTCGTCTGCAAAGGATTCGTGTAAATTTTATTTTATCTGTTAATAACATTTCTGGTAATAATTACCTGTACTTACGCGCTCCACGACGATGGATATTTGCTCCTAAATTCATGTCTAAGGAACTATAAGCGTAAAATAAAACAAGTTATAGATCAGTATACCAATGTGTTGTGCGTATCTTAATACAGTGATACACAACACAACCAAGTTCACAAGCAGCGTGCGATTTTTTTCAATCTGAAATTGTTTCCCAGATGCACAACACAACTACGCTCGTACGATCTTTGCATAACACATAAATGAGCAGAAGCTAAACAAAAACTCTTGGCTTTATTGTTTGAAATAAGTCATTATTTACAGACATGTAATTAAGTACCCAACATCGTTGTTAACGTAACCCATATAGAGTTTACTATTTCGATTTTCAGTCTGTCTTGTCTTCAGTATTTACCTATACCGTTCTAAGTGATTCTGTGAATAGCTTTTCCATGACACATATAACCCCCAACGCTCTCTCTCTCTCTCTCTCTCTCTCTCTCTCTCTCTCTCTCTGTGTGTGTGTGTGTGTGTGTGTGTGTGTGTGTGTGTGTGTGTGTGTGAGAGAGAGAGAGAGAGAGAGAGAGAGAGAGAGAGAGAGAAAGAGAGAGAGAAGGCTATGGGGATGCTGACTAGGAGTAAAACTGCCACGAGGCAATTTAGGAAGTGCTGAGACTGAATGCCCGGCCTCAAGGAACGCACTTCGTCTATGCAGCAGTGAGTCTAAGGGCCGCCGATGCATCTTGTCTACCGTCTGCAATTTCTGTAGCCCGTATTCCAGCACACTGTTTCAAGTGGTCGGTCTCCATGTCCTTGTTTTCCTTGTTTATTTTTTTAATTTTTTTAAACCTTATACAAGAGCATAATACTAGCATAGCGATGGTTCATCAAACTACTGCGAGACTAATAATACGAATATTTGGAATTTCCCCGCGTTTATACCAAGTTTCACCCTCGACGTTTCATATGTAAGCGACAAATGCTGATCTGCAAATTGGTTTGGCTACTCCTATAAATTGCAGATACTTCAGAGAGTAACTTGGTAAGCCGATTCTTAGGTCGCTATATAGAGGGATATAATCCATTCACCAGGACCGTATGTGGTAGAACACCGTTGCGTTTAAACCAAGTTTCGGACTGAGGACTGATTTATGCTTTTACACAGTTCTGCGCACTTGTCTTCATCAGCAGCTGGATTACATATTCGTACAGCTTTATCAACATAAAGACTTTTCTAGGCAGTAACGCACCTCAGAATATCCAAAACTGAATCAAATGCCCTATTACTGAAGGTAAGTGGCACAGTTCCAGTGATTCACGGGCGATTGCGCGTAAACACTGAAGCAACCACTTGAGATCTGGCTCGCACAATGTGGTTTTTCTGCGATGTAGCTGCCAAAAAAATGGTTCAAATGGCTCTCAGCACTATGGGACTTAACATCTGAGGTCATCAGTCCCCTAGAACTTAGAACTATTAAACCTAACTAACCTAAGGACATCACACACATCCATGCCCGAGGCAGCATTCGAACCTGCGACCGTAGCGGCCGCGTGGTTCCAGACTGAAGCGCCTAGAACCGCTCGGCCACAACGGCCGGCGATGTAGATTTAGCGGCATCTTCTAAGTTATGTAGCGTTTTTCCATTTTTTCTCTTTTCTCCTTCATTTAATTATTGAGTGATTGAGACAACTTTGCCTCAAGCTCTCAATATATGCTTTTAGCATGTTCGCAGAAATGTCGAAATAGGTTCTGAGACTACTGTGTAGGTGTAAAAAGTTCCAGGCAACAAATTATGAAAATAGTAACGAAGATTCAGAAGTTCTGTTTGACACAGATGTCACTGTTTTCCAAAATGTGTATTCCTTAGCGTCTACGGCATAGTATCGGATTGGTACACAATTTTAGTTGCCTGTACATGCGCTCTTCAGCACTCTTTCACAACATGAGATGTTACACATAAACAAGCGAAGAGATCCACTACTGATCGACTACACTACCGGTGACAAAGCACTGTAAACAGTTACTACCGTCAAATACCTAGGAGTATCAATGCGGGACGACGTGGAGTGGAATGGCCACGTAAAGCAAATAATAGGAAAAAAGCAGATGAGAGGTTGAGATTCATTAGGAGAATATTAAGGAGATGTAGTTAATCCACGAAAGAAATGGCTTACAAAAACTCATTCGACTGATTCTTCAGTACTGTTCATCGGTCTGTGGCCCTTTATCACCTAGCATTAATATAACAAATAGAGAAGATCCAGCGAAGAGTGGCGCGGCTCATAACGTGATTTGTTTTACTCGGTGGGAGAGCATTCCCGATATGCAGAAGAAACTCCACTGGCAGACGTTGTAGAGAGGCGATAGGCACGACCGAGAGGTTTACAATTGATATTACGAGAGGGCACTTTCCAGGAAGGGTAGGGTAACATATTACTTCCTCCCACATAGTCCAGCGAAATGGTCGCGAGCAGAAAATCACAAATTAGAACTCGTATGGAACTTTACCAACTATCATTCTTCCTACGTGCTATTCATTAATAAATAAGGGAAGAGGGAACAGACAGTTGTACAAGAAGTACCGTCCAGTATATCCAGTAAGGTAGCCTACGGAATAAAGATGGGGGATTAAGAAAAGAAATAGAGAAAATGGCTATTCCACATGCAGACTGGTGACTCGATAAGCTTGTGGCATCGTTTTAGCTAATGGTTAGGCCACAGACCCCAAAAAGAGTCTTTCAGACATTTCAACTTTTGTATCGTACGCTCGCTGCGTAATAAGCAAGGAGTACCTTGTACCATTACAATAGTTAACATTTCTTTCCGCTCACTCGTTTTACTGAAGCAAAAATCAAGTTTGAGTAATGTAATATGGCATCGCATACACGCACGAAAGCTCAGACACACACACACACACACACACACACACACACAGAAGCGATGAACAAAGTGAGTACAAACTTTAGTGGGTATGTCGGCACGTTGGATACGAAAAGATTTGTGTAATTTTACATTCCTACTGTGTGTGGTGGTACACCCCCTTTAAATTCATGAACAGAAGTTGATTCATTTTTTTTCCTCACACGGTAAGCTTTTATGTCGTGTTCATTATCTGTACCATGTGCTGTTAGACGAGATGCATTAAATTAAATGTATAAAAAGGGTACAAACAACCAGCTATGAAATCTTTTATCTACGGGATCTCTCAAGTGACAGGAATCGTTAACTGAGAAATTTTTCTGCTGCCTCTTTTCCGCCTTCAAGAAGCAAACAAAACAAAAAAAAAGTTACCGAGATCTCAAGATTGGATAGTCTTGCTTATAAGTTTAGAGGGTTAAGTCAAACGACGAGAAATTTATATGTTATGATCGCTTATATAAGTCGACATTTTAATGAGACTATTTTTTCAAGATCATGATTTCAGCAAATAGTGTTTACTGCACTGGACCACAACACCACGTCATGTAGTGCTTAATACTTAACTGTTCTCCGGAACACAGTCCTCTTCCCTGTAGGAGGAGGGATTAGAAGCTAAGAATACTTGGATAAACTCATTTGCTTAAGTCATGGTGTGTCGACATCCTGTTTTCAAAATAATTATGGCGCCTTGAAAAAATGAAATAAAAATATATCTGTTGAATATGGAAACTGTGCTGTAAATGTAACGTACTGACACCGGATATCCCAGGAGGAATGGTAAGTATTCAGGGACATGACAGGAACGATTATTCGAACCAAAAAAGTCTAATAAATGTGACCTCTTAAATGCCTACCTTAAAAGCTACGTGAGACATTTCTTCTAAGGAACAAGTGCTTATAACTCTTCAGGTACACATTTTAGTGCCCATATTTACTATGTAATTTTTTCTCGTTTAGGTCCATATTACCTCCTCCAAAAATATGGAAATCAAAGAGTAAGAAGAGATCTAAACCACAGCGTCGAAGATGAAGTGCTCATAACCCTTCAAGCTACGCACTTTAGAATCCATGTTTGCTAGATTTCTTTGCTTCGAATGATCGTTCCTGTCAAATTCCTGAATGCTGACTATTCCTCCTGCGACACCCTGTATATATTAATGCAATTGTTACTGAACGATGTTTGAGAAATACCGCTCGATGCCAGAGTACAGTCGACAGGGAGTCGTAAAATTGCTTTTTTCTGACTTACACGAAGTGTGTAATGATTACATCGATGATGAATTTCGACAGACTGTAAAGCTACAATAACGGAAACCATTTCATGGATGTGTGTGATGTCTTTAGGTTAGATAGGTCTAAGTAGTTCTAAGTTCTAGGCGACTGACGACGTCAGAAGTTAAGTCGCATAGTGCTCAGAGCCATTTGAACCAACCATTTGAGGAACTTCCTTGTTCTCTCGTTCTAGGTGAAGGATATATATCATGACTACTTCTGTTACGACAGAAAGAATGATTGTTGAGCCTAGTTTAAGGACAATGAATCACCTTCCAGCTTTGCTATTTTTTTCTGCACCTTCCCACCACAGCAAGAAAGGTCGTCAGCAACCTACCTATTTTGTTGTCTACCTTGTCAAATAAATGCGTTTAGAGGGAGGTCATTGCCAATCGAAGCATTGTGGGTACAGTTAACATCCTAAGATATGATGCGGACACACTAGAATCGATACCTTCCGAAAACTTACTTCCAACAAGGTTACATAGAGAAGCAAATATCTCACAAATTTGCTGAAGTATAAACTCTGGAACATGTGTGTAACAGGCGCACCACTATCTCTCCGCTGACCTGTACGTACACTATCTCTCCGCTGACCTGTACACATGTCGAGAGCTGAAAAAAGAATCGACGCAATGTGAGAGTAAGATGACAGTTTAAAGCCCCATCGATACGAGGTTGTTAAGAGACGGTGGATGAGCTAGAATAAAACATATAGAGAAATAAATCGGCTTTGTCCTTTTTTTACTCAAAGGAACCGTCATAGCATTCACGCTAGGGATTTAGGGAAACCAAAGTAAACGAAAATGTGGTTGGTCGCACGAGGATTTGAACCCTAGTCTTCTGAATTGACAGTAACGCTTTACACGCTGCTGCACCTCATTCGGTTACGTATTATAGAGTATGAATCTGGTCTACCAACAAACTTTTGTTGGTCGTTCAGTGATATTTTCTGAGTGCTTTGTAATAAGGGACCCAAGGTCTCCAGTGGCTCGTTAGAGTAATATTGTAGTTATGTTTGATTCCGTTTGTAACCAAAATTATCTTTTTCTGTGAAATTACCTTCACATAATGAAAATGCTTGTAATTATGCAATGTGGATAATGTAAAAACTAAAACACAGAATAACGCAACAAACCTCAAATGATACGGTGGTGCGATTGCCTTCGCTGCGGGTACAGCTCAGCATAGCGTCGTCGTGTCGCTCATCCACTGCATGTAGCAAACACATACGCTAAGTGCATATCGACCAGCTCTTCATCAGTATACCTATTCACAGTACTGCTGTGTATTGCTGTGGACGTACAGGTCGGGAAATAAACCCGAGACAGTACCAAGCAGTACTGACGAGGGCTCGAGGGAGAGGCACTGCTTATTCTCAACTGCAAGTACAATGAGTGAGTATAACAATTTCTTTTCTCGAAACAAGACACACAGCGCATATCATCGGCATTTGCACTGCTGTGCACATATTTTCAGGCAATACAGATACGAAGTGGGGGGGGGGGGGGGGGAAGAGGTGTTAGAAATCAAACTAAAAGGACTTACTCTGTAACAAGCCACCCGAGACCACGGGGCTCTTATGCCAAAAAGTATCCATGAACGACCTCCCAAACGTTGTCAGCGAAGTTTAGATACACACTTTCTATTACCAGTCCTTAAGCATAAAAGGCATGTTACATCGACTGCGGTTCACCCGCTGATACCACTAGAGGTGTAATTTTTTTCCATAATCCGTGCGCTCTTTCACTATGGCGGCATTTGATAACAGCTAGGTAGTGTCCAAACAAGACAACCGACGGTGCATTGAACCTGAAAGTGTAGGCGCAATATTTTTTGGTCCAGTTGAGTGGAAACCGCTGGGCCATTAATTTCGAATGCTAAATTTTGTTCAGGTAAGGTCACAGATCCTCTCACTCCCTGATTTTCTTTCTTTTCCTTTAAATTTACTTTCTTTTTAATAATATTCATTTATTTTTAAATTCCTCAGTACTAAGTTATGTCTGGAAATGTAACATAACATACTGACAACCTGACTTAGATTACTTCACAACGAGGCAGCATGTGTAAACATGTAACCTTCTGCTGTCTGTTGATAATTTTTATTCTTGGACCGGCTAATTATAACTGAATGAAACAATTTTCATGCTGTGCGTGTTTCGCCTTTATTCGTTGCAATACATCTTCAATGGCCTGGAATATGAACATATTTTCTTTAAATTATTTAGTTTACAATTTGGGACCATGTGTATGTTGGTTACAAATAGTTGTCAGTTTGCTTTTCTGCGATGTAGTAATAAATAATGTTCTACTTACAGGTTTCGTGAATGCTGTTCTACACATTATGTGTTTTTTTTTCCCCCATTTTTGACGCTGCTCTTCTCCTTATAACAATTTTCGTTTGAAATTTTTGTTTTCCATACTTCACGGCACTAGCAACTGAAAACTTGTTTTGATGTTATGTTTTCGTTGGTGTTGCCAACTGTCGAATGTTACTGGCAAAGATCGAATGTTACTTTCATCTACTGACTGTATTTTGTGATGTCCGTGATATATGTTAGAGAGAGACAGACAGAGAGAGAGAGAGAGAGAGAGAGAGAGAGAGAGAGAGTGCACGCGCGCGGGCATTGGTATTTTTTATGATATGGCTACGTGATGCTATATGTGCTTTTTTCAGTAAAAATTATAAACGTAACGTTATATTATACACAACTGAGGACGACAGGACCACAAAAGTTGAAGATATCTAACATATTTTCTGTACGTAAATATTTTGGCTCGTATGATTCACATCGTATTGCACATCTGAATAAGGCAAACAGTGTACTCTAGTTTAAAGGTTTAGTGCTGTAGCTACAGCTAAAAACAGCTACTTAAATTTAAAAAAGGAATGGGTTTCAGAATTTAGCTCTCTATCGCAGGGTTAGCTAAGATGAATCCTCCAAAACATGTGATATGACAGCATTCGAGTCCAGATATCTGCCTTCCACATGCAGTGGAAAGGTAGAAATAAGGAACTGGGTTGCAAAGCTGTTAGTACGACATCGAAAGGCCCTATAACTGTTGGGAGAACACTACTCGTAAAAGATAAAAAAATACATAGTCCTGGTCTCGACTGTGTACAGTTATATTGTACGAGCGTTCACAGAAGTGCAAACATGATAGAGGCCTCGAGATAAATACGATAATGTAATTCCAAATGAAACCTTATGGCTGATAACGCAAAACACCATTCGCTACATCTTTTCTTTCTGAAACGGTTAATTCAATAGAAGTACTGTCCTCAAAACGCGCAGAGGCCCATGAATTTCGAGACTAACGTAAGATTTTACTTTGCAGTACTCTGTCTTTCAAGGGACAATACTAGATATTATTAACTTGAGATTCATCGCTGGTGATGCGTGATAAATGAGCTATATTGTTGGGAATCTAAAGGGAGGGAGATACAATGATGACACTACTGAAGCGACTGTTTGCTATCGTTTCTTAAACGAAGAAGTACATGCTGAAGGCATGGTGAGGGCAGGACGTAGAGTACGGTGGTTGCTAATGTCGTTTACAACTGTAATGTTTGTAAGTTACCCGGGTTCCCGGGTTCGATTCCCGGCGGGGTCAGGGATTTTCTCTGCCTCGTGATGGCTGGGTGTTGTGTGCTGTCCTTAGGTTAGTTAGGTTTAAGTAGTTCTAAGTTCTAGGGGACTGATGACCATAGATGTTAAGTCCCATAGTGCTCAGAGCCATTTGAACTATTTTTTGTAAGTTAAACAGTAACCGGCCACAAGTAATGTTTAAAAAGTTTTTTAATACCAAACCACAATAGGTTTCGGATTTGGTTCAAATGGCTCTGAGCACTATGGGACTTAACTTCTGAGGTCATCAGTCGCCTAGAACTTAGAACTAATTAAAGCTAACTAACCTAAGGACATCACACACATCCATGCCCGAGGCAGGATTCGAACCTGCGACCGTAGCGGCCGCTCGGTTCCAGCCTATAGCGCCTAGAACCGCAAGGCCACTCCGGCCGGCGTTTCGGATTTTTTATAAATCCATCTTCAGGTGGTTCTTACTGATTTCCCTGGTTTACTGCTGGGGCCTCATTTTGCGCTTATTACAGGTTTGCTGCACTAGGATGAACAAAAAAAATTTTTTTTTTTGCGGTGTACAGAGACACTCGTGGTTCACGTCGTATTGCATATCTGAGTAACGCTTTACACAGGAAAGGCTAACTTACTTTCGACAACTATAGAGTCCGAGCGACGTATCAGTATGGTCAAAGCACTGTTTTTATTCATGATGAGTGTGGTTCATATCTGTTTGCGATAGCCCTGATTTAGATTTGTCATAGTTGCTCTAAACCGCTTGAAGTGAATGCCGCGACGGTACCTTCAACAAGGTCGTGCCCGATTTGATTTCCCTAGACTTGTCCAACAAGGACCTCGGCATCGACTGGACATTAAATTTTGCCTTACTTCCTTCTCATAGTGATAGACAAATTCAAATTGAAAATGGGACTATACTACAATTCGTGGCCTCACGCGATATTACTGTCAGAAAAGAAAGTTTCTCCATAATCTCTCTAAAAAGTTCAGTTAACTTCATTAAACATTTCACATGTAAGAAGAGGTAGAATGAGGCCTCCCCTACCTGTCAGTACACTCAGATTGTTACAATAACCGAAATCTAAACTCTGTTCTACTATATGAAGTCTGAGCACTTAATCTTTATAGCCCTCTATTTTCACGGGATAGCCGACGAAATACGAATATACAAAATGAATACATCTCCCACAATTTCCCGTTGGCTTCATTTTCCTTAAAATTAGGACATTTACGAAATTAGGTTTTTAAAAAATGGCTCTGAGCACTATGGGACTTAACATCTATGGTCATCAGTCCCCTATAACTTAGAACTACTTAAACCTAACTAACCTAAGGACATCACACAATACCCAGTCAAATTAGGTTTTTATTCTACGTTGCTTACCGTCACCTAGCCGTAGGTTCCGTATGAAGCAATGTTCTTCTAATGACGGTGGACGTCTAGTCGCAACTAACTGATGAAGCAATATTATTGCAAATGACAGTGGGACTAACGATGTTCATATCTTCAGACAAACAACCAGGATTGTGGAATCAACTTTCGCAAAAACTTCCTCTAAGCGTATCTCAGCTTGCTCTGAAAATAATTTAAAAAATACCACAACTACTAAACACATTTTCGCAAATTTTTTGAGGCAAGTTAAACGCGTGTAACGAAGTCAAATCATCGAATTCTTTCCACACCACTTCCATAGAATAATCGTCAAGCACACTGTACACGAAATTCATTTCTATTTAGTGGAGCAAAGAAACAACACTTGTAAGGAAAGTGCTCACCTGTATAATGCGCCAGCACCATGGGAACACGTGTGATGAAAACAGTTTGATTACCTCTTACATTATTATTACTAATAATGCGTCCGGGCTATTACACACACACACACACACACACACACACTCACACACACAGAGAGAGAGAGAGAGAGAGAGAGAGAGAGAGAGAATCTGTGATGGTGGAACTTTTTTATATATCGTCCACTCTCTCCAAAACAAGTGTGCTCTTTGATAAATCATTCGTAAATACTTCAATCATGCTTAATACTGTAAGAACTTGCAGTAAGTATAAATAAATATGCTAGTAGAGATTGCATTCATAAAATAATTAATCCTTCAAAAATGATTGGCGACAGTTATAGTGGGACCTGTCGAACGTAATCAATGCCGAATGTTTTGCTGGGTCGCCACGTGCTTAACCGGGGCTTGCAGCCTTGACCCCGCGTTACGGACAATGCCACAACAGCAACCACCAATCGCCATCTTCAAATGGCACCCGCAGTCCGAAGGACGCTTACATAATGAGGGTCACGCACGCGCTGCGTATCTCACATTCCAACCTATCAACGCATAGCCGTTAATGCGACCGCGATGGATTATGTTGAAGGAGTATCTTCCAGAGAAATTAAAGATGTTCTGACTTCAAAGAATGCATTAAACTCACCATCCAGACAGTGTGCATAAACAATATTAGGGTAAACGCGCGGCAATAAAGCAACCATGAGTGGCTTCGTTGTCTTCTCCAGCGTAATATCTTTGTTCTCTGTAGTCGCCGAATGTCTGTAATTACGCTACTGTTTTCGCACTCACGTTTCTTCCAACAAAGGCATAAAGCCGGATACATCTCTCGTGCGAATACAGGGATTACTGTCTATGAAAGTCCGCAATAAAGTAATGAAGCAAGCGAAATAAAAGGCATTAAATTCAAAAAGCTGAAATGAAGAACCCACATTACAAAACAAAGGCACTAGGGCTCATATTGATCGTTCGTGGCGCTTCCGCAGCTTCGTCGTTCTACGCTGTCCCACCAGAGGGCAGCACATACAGAGGCGCCTCCATCGCCCTCTGTTAGCTGTCTCTCGTACCACACCGCAGTCGTTTCCTCCGTGGCCATCGTCCTCGTGGCGGCGCTGCATCCAACCTCAGGAAGCGCTAAAGATGATGGCTTTCAAAGCTGCGCCCAGCACCGACAAATTGGACTCACCTCGTAAAACATTTTGAAACGAATAATAAATCTTATACTTTCTAGTAGTTTTTCTTGCTGAATGCAAATAATTTGGTTGTAATTAAATTACGAAATTAATATCGCAACCAATGCACGCAGTCATTCCTCTGTGGCCGTCGACTAAGTGGCAGCACTGCATGCATCCTCGGAAAGCGCTAAAGATGAAGGCTTTCAAAGCTGCGTCCGGCACCGACAATTTCGACTCACCCCGGAAAACGTTTTCAAACGAAAAAATAAACTTCGTAGTTTGAGCAGTTTTTATTTCTGATTAATGCAAATATTTAGTAATAATTAAATTATGAAATTAATATCGCAGTATCAGCAACAAATGCAATGAAGATGCTGTTGCCTGCAGAAATCTGTGATAGAAACAAAGGAAACTCGTACTAGGCATCACGGCTCGGAAGTATTGTGACAACACTGAACGCATCGCTTATATCCGGCTTACGCAGCACCGGTGCAATATGCACCTGAGTGCGTCAGTCACCCGTTGGCTCCTCGCCAGCTGGACACTCCTCACCCCCTCCACCTGCCTCTGCTTCGTTTTCGCAACACGTCTGGCGGATTTCGCAGAGATCCCGGCGTTTGGTGCTTACCTGTTGGTCGGCGTCCAGGAGAATCACTGTGTTTTCGGGCGAGCCTGGTGTGGAACTGCGCGCTGCGGCGCGGCGTCGGGTCTGCAGGCGGCACGTGTACGCCGCCTCCTCGCCCCGCACCGCCCCGCGTGACGTCACAGCGCCGCTGCCTCACCGCTCCCCGCCACCGCTGTGCGGCACGTGTAGCCCAGGGCCTGGCCTCAGGCAACCCGTGGCGGCGCTGAGCTGGAACAGGGAAGGATACCCGCAACGCTCTGCGATTCTGTCACAGCCTTTCGTTATCACCCACACTAGCCTAAGCATCGTGTAACTACCACATTAAATCTAATGCAGAACGGCAGTACGCGCTTCGCAGCACTAGGAATGCAATTATCTTTAACCACAAGATAACTTAAGTAGTGATACAGAGCATGTTTAAGTAAAGAGCGACCTTCACTCTCACACATGCATATTTTACTACATTAAACAATACAATTATGACCTTGCATACGTATTTTAATTATTTACAACGCCTCCATTGTTGAGACTGAAGATATGTGCACTCTTGTTACAAAAAAAAAAAGCGTTTGGATCTTTAAAACAGAAATCAGAAATTATGATAAGAGCAAGGGAAAATGAAATGACTGAGAAAATCTTTTCGGTAACATCTCAAATTTGAACTATCACACAGGAAATGCTGAGGGGAAGGCGAACCAAAGACTGCGGCAGATCACTTGGAAGATGCAGGAAGTGCACTAAAGAGGCTTCCTGCACTCTGTTTGTCCGTCCTCTGCTAGAGTATTGCAGCACGATATGGGACTATAACCAGACAGGACTGACGAAGACATCGAAAACAAAGAGGAGGGCCGGCCGGAGTGGCCTTGCGGTTCTAGGCGCTATAGGCTGGAACCGCGCGAACGCTACGGTCGCAGGTTCGAATCCTGCCTCGGGCATGGATGTGTGTGATGTCCTTAGGTTAGTTAGGTTTAAGTAGTTCTAAGTTCTAGGGACTGATGACCTCAGTAGTTAAGTCCCATAGAGCTCAGAGCCATTTTTGAACAAAGAGGAGCAGCTCGTTTAGTCCATAGCAAAACAGAAGAGTGTGTCACGGATATGATACGTGAGTTCGGGCGGCAATCATTAAAGCATGGCACTTTTCGATGCTGCGAGATCTTTTTCACGAAATTTTAATCTCCATTTTTCTGTTTCGAAGGCGAAAACATTTTGTCGACTAGCCGCGCGGGATTAGCCGAGCGGTCTAGGGGCGCTGCAGTCATGGACTGTGAGGCTGGTCCCGGCGGAGGTTCGAGTCCTCCGTCGGGCATGGGTGTGTGTGTTTGTCCTTAGGATAATTTAGGTTAAGTAGTGTGTAAGCTTAGGGACTGATGACCTTAGCAGTTAAGTCCCATAAGTTTTCACACTTTTTTTTTTTTTTTTGGTCGACTCCTACCTACAGAGGGAGAAATTGTCATAGTAATAAAATAAGAGAAATCAGAGCTCGCACGGAAAGATTTGTTCGCTTTTACCGCGTGCCGTTCGGGAGTGGAACGGTAGCGAAATATTTTGAAGGTGGTTCGATGAATCCTCTGCCAGGCGATTACGTGCGAGTTGCAGAGTAGTCATGTAGATATAGAAGATATAGAACGACTACCAGTTTTGTAACCGTTAACTATAACATCGTTGCTTCACCTTGTTCAAGACGTCTGTGTTTACCTACTAAGGCGAATCACTAATAGATTCATTGATTAGGCATATATTAGTCATCTGAATTGAATCTACGAAATATATTTTGGTATGAGGCCACGTCATTATGAAATACTGAAACTACTAAAATACTGACTCTTCTAGTGTGTTTGGAGCGGTCCTCTTCAGTGCGGCTAATTGCTGGATTCTGTTTTTTCTTTCCCTTTATTGTCATCTGGATTCCCCACAACGGGTTGAGCTGGCAGCGAATGAAACAGCTCTTCGGCAAAAGGTTACACAAATTTAAAACATGTTTTAAAATAAAAAAGCGGATGACAATAACTGATGATTCCTAAAGGACGTTAGTGGGCTGTATTTATGATTTTTAAATTATTTTGGCGATCTACCCCTATTACGGCTTTATTTCGGTTATCAGATGGCTAATGATGTTACATTCTGGGATGCCCCAGGACAATTCGAAGTGAAGATTGCTATGGAGGGGTGGTTGTCCGGTAGGCTCCTGCCTGTGCTACTCTGGCAGTTGATCGGAGGCAACAGCGAATCGTCAGCTTCTGCCCAGTGTTGTGTCTTATTGCAGCGAGACGCTGATGACGCACGGCAGTTACTTGTGGACGCTTGTTTATACTGTTGAGCCCGGGTCATTTGGAGCTGCTGGCTGGCGAACACACGCAGCCCATAGGACTGGTGTCACTGGCGGCCAGCCGCTGTTAAGTTGTAGTTCTCCCTAATTTGCCCTATTAACTAAAATGTGTTGACAAGCAAAAATGTACGAAGTAAATGCAGGGCATTAATGGCTTCCCTGTGAGCTGCGTGAAATGTGTGACATTCTTAACATACTACGCCATGTGGTCAACTAGGCACTGTAAATTTTCAATCGGATGGTTCACCAGGTAATACGAGGCTGAGTTGATCCCAGTGACGATTGGTCTTAAGAGGACCATAGTATTCCAGGGGTCAGCGGTTCGCCACGGACGCCCTAGCATAGCCAAGGTCAGAGCCAGTGCGCAACTATCCACAGCTCGGATGTTTGTTATCAAGGAGAGATCATGTGTTGCATTATATAACCTTCATTACATGCCTTTTCATCGCATGCTGATGAATGTTCCAGTACCATTGGTGTACTTTGATGGTTTCATCTGAAGTAAATGTGTTGTATTCCTTAAACGTAGCGACTTTATTTTGAGCTGCTCTGTCTCTTTGCATGCTTACTTAGAGTTAATAACGCTTCATCACAATACGTGTACTGAACAGCTTTTACGTTAACACCTTACACAGGAATTTCCTACAGAATCAGAAAGACAACAGCCTACTAGTTGTCAAGGGTCACAAGGGTGCTTCGAAGGAAAGCACATAATAACGTTACGGTGGCTCCCAATATTCGTCCAGATAGTTAGCTATAATAAAAGAAAATGTATAAGCACCAAAGGGAGTTAAATACTGTTTTAGAATGAAAATGGCTGCAAGGGAAACTATCAACTTAAAATAGAAAAGTTTGCCGGTCGTGGTGGCCGTGCGGTTCTAGGCACATCAGTCCGGAACCGCGTATCTTCAAGAGATGGACTGGTCAACGAAACTCAGTGGAGAGAGGCAATAGAAAAGCTTTTTCCTTTTTTATTTAGCTACATAATTCGAACTCCATGAAGTCATTTAACAGTTGAATGAATGCACATCGTACAATCACTGACTTGTTAAATGACTTCATGGTGTTTAAAGTGTCTGACTTATTCGTTTATGTCTGTACGATTTTTTTTTTTTTTTTTTTTGCTTAAAGCACATCTAAAGATGTCAAATACTTGTCGAAACCGGTAATGTGAACATTTTTTATACTTCAAAACGATCGTTAGGTAATAAATTATTATACAAAAAATATAAATGCCTGTCTTTGAACGTCACTGTTTGTATAGCGTCTATCTAATGAGTTTCTGGAGTTCAAGTAGGTAGGAACTATGCCATAGTCCGCGTAAAGGTAAAAACCCACCTAAAAACATCGATCGGGTCAGCCATTATACAATGTTTCGCGGCCTACATATGTAATGGAGCTTCCCACGTCACGTAAGTCAAAAGTTATCCGTGGAACCATTTCAGATCCCATCCCTTGGAGGTTCTTCCGTCACTCAACGCAAACACTGTAACAACTCACTAACAGATTCTGTAGATTATTTTCTTCTCGCGTTACATTGGATCGCGAAACCTCAAATAATTATAATTCGGCCTAGTTAATTGGGGACTTCAGCAAAACAACTCACCTCTTTCAATTCTGTGAATGTGGACAGTACGAAATGGCAGCCATTGTCACTGGCTCCGTAACAACAGTTCCACGCGCACCTGCGACATTTAAGTCAAGCATCTAACAATAGTGACAGAATGACGCCATTCCTATAGCGTACGCAGTGAGGCGTGTAGGAACGTACCGGTAGCGTGTGACGAGGTCAGCGCTTCCAGCGGCGCGGGGCAATGCTGGCAACGTTCTGCCCGGCCGTGCCGTCCCGCGCCTATTGAGCTATCGTTTGCTGAGGGAGTGCATGCACGCCACGTGTCTGCACTTGCAGCAGCAGATGGCGCAAGCTGTGAGGGAGTCACAGCCAGCGCGCGGGGTGGGGGAAACACGTGTCGCTCGCCGGCGGCAGACCGCCGTTCGATCACGGACTGCCGCCTTCCGTAACGGTGGAAGTAGCTGTCCGCCAGGCGGCGTCGCGCGCAGCGTTAAATGTCCGAGACGTGGCAGTCCTCAGTCTTGGACCAGTCGTGCTTACGAAATTTACCGAAGGGTCTCCTGAAACAGCCTAGCCAAATGCCAGTGGATGGATGCTCTCTTTCCAAAGTATCAACATAGACACCACGATCAGTGCTGAGTAATATTATATGATCCACTTGTAACTTAAATTTCAAAGAACTGAAATAAATCGAGACTGGACTGTGTTTAAAGAAATGCTAGATTGATGCAAAATATGTTTCGCAAATGTTTCCCTCCTGTCGTGTTTTTATTTCAGATATGAGGCGCCAAAGTAGTATATGCAAAGCTGTACTGGTACTAGATCAGTACCTATATCCTAAGATAGCCACACACAGAATAAGACAAAATGTTATATCGCAAATAACCTGCAACATTCAATTTGTGAGGAGAGACGTGTCAGTGTATTCTCATATTATACATACTGACGGAACAAAAATTAAAGTAGTCATGAAATTTCGGGAATACATTTGTCGAGGTAACATATTTCAGTGATCACCATTGCAAGATCTCAAGGTAATGTAAGTGCGAGATAATCCATCGCAGCCGGCCGCTGGTGGCCGAGCGATTCTAGGCGCATCAGTCTGGAACCGCGCGACCGCTACGGTCGCAGGTTCGAATCCTGCCTCGGGCATGGATGTGTGTGATGTTCTTAGGTTAGTAAGGTTTAAGTAATTCTGAGTTCTAGGGGACTGATGACCTGAGATGTTAAGTCCCATAGTGCTCAGAGCCATTTGAACCATCTAATCCATTGCAAATACGAAATGCTGGTACATTAATAATCGGTGTCGGTGTAACTGCCAAATTGTTGAAAGCAAGCATGCAAACGTGCATGCACTGCGTTGTACAGATGCCGGATGTCAGTTGTGGGATGAAGTTCCTTGCCTTTTCCACTTGGGTCAATATAGGGACGGTTAATGCTGTTTGTGAATGATGCTGCGTTGTCGTCCGATGATGAGCAATATGTGTTCGACTGGAGACAGATCTGTTGATCGATCAGGCCAAGGTAACATGTCGACACTCTATAGAGCGCTATGGGTTACAACACGAGTATGTGAGCGAGCATTATCGTGTTGGAAAACACTCCCTGTTCAAGAGTGAAAGTACAACAGGTCGAATTACTAGACTGACGTACAAATTTGCAGTCAGGGTGCGTGGGATAACCGCTAGACTGCTCCCGCTGCCGTACGAAATCGCACCCCACACCATAACTCTACTGGTCCAGTGTGATGCAGACAGGTTGGTTGCAGGCACCCAACTATCCTCCTGCTGAACAACACACGGTCATCTCTGGCACCGAGGGAGAACCAGCCTTCATCGAAAGACACAACAGAACACCACCCTTCCTTCCAGTAAGTTCTCGCTTGACAACACTGAAGTCGCAAATGCCGTTGGTTTGGGGTCAGTGGCAAGAACGAAGCACGGCGTCTGTCTCGGAACTGTCCTTGAAGTAATCCATTTGTAACAGTTCGTTGTGTCACTGTGGTGCCAAGCGGTGCTCAAATTGCTGCTGCAGATGCAGAACAATGCACCAGAGCAACAAGTCGAACACAATGGCCTTCCCTTTCGGTAGTGTCACTTGACCGTCCGCAGCCCGGTCTTCCTGCGACCGTACATTCTCGTTGCCACAGCTGCCAGCAAACATGTACAGTGGCTACATTCCTGCAGAGTCTTTCTGCAAGATCGCAGAAGGAATATTCAGCTTCTTGTAGCCCTATTACACGACCTCGTTCAAACTCAGAGAGGTGTTGATATTAGCTTCTTTGTCGCCTTAAAGGCATTCTTGACTAACATCAACTCACCACGTCCAATCTCAAAGGTAACTAACGCTCACGACAGTTACAGCCTGCATTTAAAACAATCTGATTTGCATCCTCATAGGGACACTACTAGCGCCACTTTTACACAAGCATGGAAGTTGAATAGACATCATCTTTCAGCGAAGAAACACGCGTGCCAACTTTCGTTTATGTCGCACAACTCCTCCTTACTGTCGCTGTTTCTTTTTCCGCCAGTGTATTTATTTTTACAAATAAAAACTTACAGACTAATTTAAATCTTAGCCGAAAAAATTTTAAGAAAAAAATAATTTTGAATTAAGGAAGATCAACAAATACTACATTCCTAGACTAATGAATTATTCACACGTCTATATTACTTGGTCAAAGTAGAATTTTGGTGTTACTTCCAGATTTCTTGTCTATCTGCCTTAATTAGGCGCTATTCACACAAGCACATGGACTGTCACTCTTCTAATTAACGGTTAACAGCTAAACTATGTGGCTAGTATATTCAGAAACGAAAGCACGTTTTGTTTGCTTTTAGGCGGCAATTTCAACCTGATTCATCCGATGAACAGCTGTCTCATCTACTTCGCTCTGGCAGTTTAGGCCACTGTGGACATCGCTATTGTCTGCTACACTATCACTTCACAGCCACAGTCATCTTATCATCATCCACACACCATTAGTACCATAGTCTATATAGCTAATGGAAAAATGAGATAGCGCACTACAAATGTTTTAATAAAAATTCCAGTCCTTTGTGGCTAAAATGGCTCTGAGCACTATGTGACTTAACATCTGAGGTCATCAGTCCCCTAGAACTTAGAATTACTTAAGTCTAACCAACTTAAGGACGTCACACACATCCATGCCTGAGGCAGGATTCGAACTTGCGACCGTAGCGGTCGCGCGGTTCCAGACTGAAGCGCCTAGAACCGCTCGGCCACTCCGGCCGGCTTCGAGGAAGAGCCTAATCGTTTATCACATGGCTGAGGTCACTGAAGCATGCTGCAGCTCATCTGCAATTAACCAATACCTTTGTGCTGATTTCAACATCGCATTGTTTTACTAGATTCGGTCCTTTGGCAGGTTATACACCATCGTATTCATCTGATCTTAGAACTGACTTACCCACCCAGTTATACGGGGACATACAGTTTATGGCGAACTGAGAATCACGGCGTAACTCAGTATATATCACTTTCACAAACTTTTCCGGAGGTGAAACAAGTCGTAAGCGAAAGAAAAAAGTCGCAGGTCTGACTGGCGGCTCGAACCTGAAACCTTTGGATCCATCGTTTGGCAGTCTGGAACGCAAGGAGCAACTTCATCCAAACATTGTACACTTTTTAATTAATTTCGAGCCAGTGCAACATCTCGTACAGAGCCGGCTGAAGTGGCCGCGCGGTTCTGGCGCTGCAATCTGGAGCCGCGAGACCGCTACGGTCGCAGGTTCGAATCCTGCCTCGGGCATGGATGTGTGTGATGTCCTTAGGTTAGTTAGCTTTAACTAGTTCTAAGTTCTAGGGGACTAATGACCTCAGCAGTTGAGTCCCATAGTGCTCAGAGCCATTTGAACCATTTTGAACCATCTCGTACAGATTGCCTCTCGACCCTGTATCAATTTAGTTACATTTGTGTCATATGTACACTAAGGTGACAAAAGTCCGGGATATCTCCTAATATCGTGTCCGATCTCCTTTTACCCTGGTTGTGCAGCAACTGGACGTGTCACGGACTCAAGAAGCAGTTGGAAGTCCCCTGCCGAAATATTGAGCCACGCTTCCTCTGTAGCCGTCTGTAATAGCGAAAGTGTTGCTGGCGGAGGCTTTTGTGCACCTTCCGATTGTGTCCCACAAATGATCGATGGGAATCAAGTCGGGCGATCTGGGTGGGCCAAAAAATTAACTCTAATTGCCTAAAATGTTCTTCCAACCAGTTGCCAACAATCTTAGTTCGGTGACATGGCACATTGCCATCCACAAAAATTCCATCGTTGTTTGGAAACATGAAGTCCAAGAATGGCTGAAAAAGATCTCCAAGCATCGGTACATAACAATTTGCAACAACGATCGGGTCTATTGGACCAGAGGACCCAGTCCACACCATTATGGAGCCACCATTTGCTTACACAACGCCTTGTTGACAACTTGGGTCCATGGCTCCGTGCAGTCTGCGCCATAATCGAACCCTACCACCGACTCTTACCAACTGAAATCGGGACTCCTCTGTCCCGGACGTGGTTTTCCAGTCGTCTAGCGTTCAACCGAAATGGTCACTAGCACAGGAGAGGCGATGTTGGGCTGTCAGCAAAGGCAGCCACGTCGGTTGTCTGCTGCCATAGCCCATTAACGCCAAATTTCGTTGCACTGTCCTCACAGATATGTTCGTCGTACGCCCGACATTGTGTTCTGCGGTTATTTCACGCCGTTCTGCTTGTCTGTTAGCACTGACAACTCAATGTAAACGCCGCTGCTCTCTGTCATTAAGTGAAGGCCGTCGGCCACTACGTTGTCCGTGGTGAGAGGCAATGCCTGAAATTTGGTGTTCTCAGCACACTCTTGACAGTGTGGAGCTCTGAATACTGAATTCCGTAACGATTTCCGAAATGGAAAATCGCATGCGTCTAGCTCCAACTACCAGTCTGCGTTCGGCCACAATCCAAATGAAGCTGCGCCAATATGCACTGCCCTTTTATACATTGTGTACGCGGTACTGTCGTCATCTTTACTTGCGCGTATCTCCAGCCCACCACTTTTGTCACCTCTATGTAAAGTAGACCTGAATTCGCATGCGCCCACCTTAGATGCAACAAGTACCTATTCAGCACGGATGTCGACAAGATTACTACCTTTCCGTTACCATGAATCGTGATAAATTTCTCACCATCTCAACACTATTTGTGTACGGCCAATCCTATCGATTGTCTCTCCTTCTGGGCAATGTGTGTGCTACGTCCTCCAATAGAAAAAGACCGTTCTACGCAGTACCAACATAGTAAATTGTTTACGAGTATTTGTACACAACATCAGTGAAACTTTTGCTGTGTTCACCTTTACTTTGAAGCTTCAAGCACTTTCTCGTTCGTCATATTGGGCACAAGCTCGCTGCAGACCCTCGAAAACAGAGTTTAGCCTGAGAACAGAGAACTTTCCTGGGAGCCACGCCATGCTGACTATCTTTCGCTTCCTAGCTGTCGGCCTGTGCTGACTGTGCAGTTTGAAGATGTATCACTTTTTGCTATGGCATGAGTGTTACCTTCGTATCTTAGGGTCCCTACTCTGAGCAGCTCATATTCACCTGGCTGTTTGTGCATCATGGATGCAGAGTTCACTGGATCATTACTCTTGTTTATTTGAACATGAGAGATGCCCAGATGAGGAATTCTGATTTGTTATTCTTTCAGTCTCCTTAGCAATGCAAAGTCCCACACTATAGCTGCAGTTTCTCAGGTTAATTTTCTTTGTTTTTGTTTCCCAAGAGTAATACTGGAGTGAGATTCCATGTTTATAAATTTGAGAAAAATTTAGTATGAAATTTAGTATGAAATCGACTTCCATTTATAAACGCTACTTCCTGCAACTTCTCCCATTATTAGGTGACACTTATTTAAGGAATTTAATCAGGAATACACAAAGGTTTTGTTTTATGTGGTGGTGTTTTCGCTGTGTGCAGTGGCCAATTTATTAATGCAACGCTGCATAACATGCAAAACCGTTTATTGTGGTGAAGAGTGGGTAATGCTTGCAAGTTTTTATTTCGAAGCTCGAAGCGGTAATCATCCATATTACCTTCGTGGCGACTCTGCCAGGATACTTTCCTCTGGTTTGCTCTGTGTCCTGTAGACATAAAATCACATTAAGACGCATCTTAGGGTACAGAACTCACAGTGAACATTAATTTTCCTTTGATTTGCCTGCACATTTACCGCGGCCTCAGTGCAATCACTGCTAACGCTGAGTGTATTGTTGTATTCTGTCTTATTTTACTTGTCATATTTTCTGTAATTGTGTATTCTGGCGGAATAATTAGTGTATTTTGTGCTAACTTCAAAATTTTGCATGTGAAGATCTTTTATCACACGTTTAGGGTTTGTCGTTGTTATTAAACAATTTTTTACTGTAGCAGTACTTCGCAGCAAAGCGAGGCTAGTTCATCTTGCAAGATGATAGCGAACGCGGTGCAGAATAGCGCAAATTTTGGAACCATGAGCAACGTCTCATTTTGCGTCAAAAGGAAAAGGAAAATTATAGAAAGGAAGCACAGAAAGGAGATAAGAAAAGGAAAGAAATAGAAAAGCAGGGTTTAATAGGCAAAAAGCAGAGCCTGACAGTGCGTAAATGATTTCAAGTAGAAAGAACGATGAGGAAAGAGATAGAAAGCATAGGTTTATGGACAAGGAGTGGCGAACTAACAGATGAGAATCAGAGGATTCTAAAAAGTAGGCTAGAAGCCCAAGAGAAGAAGGATGCTTTAAGCCTGTGTCCGTCTCTCCGTCCTCTTTCACAACGCCGTTGGCAGACCGAGGGTGATTCCGTATAGCGGAAATCTTCAGCCGTGTGCCACGTTGCTACCAAGTATGAACAGTTGCTTTGGCGTATAATACTGCTATTAACTGCTTAGTTGACAAGAAAAAGATTTTTTGTTTGTTTCCTTTTAAATGTAAATCTTAGGTTTGGTGAAAATTTCTCATTACATGTTTTGGATAGTATTGGATGGCAAATGTCTTGGGCCGTGACTCTGCGATATTTCATATCCTCTCATGTTTGAAGTTAACTGGATTTAGCCCGTTTGGTGTTCATCTTATACTATACCTTCACCTTTGATTGTTTATTTTTGTTTATGTAAGCCCAAAATGTGTTCACGTACTTTAAGTGGAATCCCTGTTCTGTTCTCTACGAATTCCAAGACAGATTTGGCACACTTAAGCTTCGTTTTGTGTTCCTTTCATAAACAAGACTTGTAGCCCTTTCTAACTTTGTCCCTCCTCAGCCTTCTCTTCCCTCTGCAGGTAAATGGGATAGGGCATCGGCCATGATATTATCCTTACTAGTACCCGACCTCCATGTCAATTTGCTACAGGTATATGACCCGTCTTGCTAACAGCGGATGAATGAGACGACACCTTTTCATAAAACTAAGCGCCTTATGGTCATCAAAACTGTGGTACAGATTCCCAGGGTAGCCTTCAAATTTCTGAAACTCATACAGTACGGCCAGCGCCTCCTTTTCAGCCACATAGTAATTGCAATATACTGCCATCAACGTCCTACTTCCACATGATACGGTATGATGTTGGGCCTGATCCTCATTGCCTTCCATTTGGAAGAACTCTACGCCAATTCCACACACATGCATCCGATGACAAAGAAACGCTTCGTAAAGTACAGCTGGTATGTAAATTTGCTTTTCAGCAATTGCAGTTTGAGTTCTTGGAAAGGAAGTTCAGCCTTCCATCCAGACCCACATTGAGTTCTTTTTGAGCAATTGGTTCAGAGCTGGATTGAAGAGTCAAATTGTCTAAAGGCCAAAAAACCGAACATTGCCCTCAACTGATTGTTTTTTGGACTAGGAAATTGCATTATTACACTGTGCTTTTCTCCTTCAGGTGCTATGTTCCACATTAATGACATACCCTAAGAATTTCATCTCCCTTTTAACCAATTCAATTTTGCTAAGTTTGACCGTCTTATCCTCTTCTTGCATGACGACTAATACTTCCAACAAGATACGACGCTCTTCCTGGGTAGGTACGGTTAATAATACATTATCAATGTAAACCATGAGTTGCTCCATGAGTTCCAGGACAGGACATTATGCACTGTCCGCAAAAACCGCACAAACGAAATGTTGAGACAAAAAGGCACCACACAAGCTGCTGAGCAGAAGTGCAGTATTCTTACTGGATTCTCGTACTAACCTGAAAACTCAATAGCCACACGGTAAATCTGCAGATAATTTTTCCCCTTGGAACCGCTGCAGCAACTTGACTTTAACTACGGGCCTATCAGTTTCTCTCTCCACTATTTCATTTAGTTTCTGCGCGTCTAAAACAAGACAGACACTCCCATCCTTTCTGGGAATATGTATAATGGAGAATTTTCACTACTGTCTCTTTCAATAAGACCCGATTAGCTTCGGTCTGAACCACTTCTTTTTGCACAAAAGACACAGGGCATGTCTCGACCGCAAATATCTCGTGAGGCTTTACATCTAACCTACATCCAAATACCTTCTTCAAGACCTAAGGTATATCTGAATCACACAACTATTCCTTAGCAATACCTCCTTCAATGTTTCTTTCTGGGTATCTGATAACAGTCATATCACAGACTCTCTCAATTGTCCATAATCTGCATTTGCTCTTTAACAGCTATGTACTACTCCCTATTCTCTCTCCTAATTCTCGGTACCAGAACTAATCTACGACTTTGCTCCTCATCCAGTTCTTCTGATTAACGACCTTCCGAAGTTCTCCTATCCCCGCCCTTTTGGTTAAGAAACGGTACAATTATATAGCCTATTTTTCAACATAGACTTTTCAAAAAACACAAATCGAAACAGACACAATACCCGTACAAATTTTTAAAAAAATCTATCTCTTTAATCATGTTACTTACCTTCGGAATGATCAAGAACGTGTGCTCTATGAGGACATCCTTAATGCCGGATTGCTTTGGACAACATCCTTGTAGCAACGAAGATTTTAACATTTGGTATCAGCAGTACGACCACACCAATTCTGTGTGTCAAGCTTGTAAAATATTCTTGAGGAATTTCCGAAATCCCGGAACTGTTTTCAATTAATAACTCTCTCTCCAAACAACAAACTTATATTTTAGAACACGATTAATCTCAGTTGCGTTGGGCATTGGCCCCTCTTCTTACAACAAATCTTTAATTACTGGTTTTCTACCAAATTTTGGTTTAGCTAGTAAATTTTCCGGTTTTATTCTTCCTATAGCAGATATTTAAACTCTCGTAGTATCTTGTCGAGACGTGGCAGTTCACAAATGTGCTTGGCTTCGTCCCAATCGGACTAAGAGCCTAGCATTGCTTTTCCGTTACCCAGTCTTAAGAGCAATCTATTTTTAAAATCTCAATCGAATACAAATTTATAAATAACATCACTTCCCTCCAAAAGCACTTCTGTGCTTTCCACTTTATTCGCTTCTTCGATTTCTCTTGCTTGTAATTCAGAAGTGCTTCCCCCTTATGCCCTTTAATATTCTTTCTCGGAGCCCGAATCTCCCACACTTGCTAGCTCAAATGAACTGCTTGTCTTTACTATTTCTTCAGAAGTCAGCTCCCATTCGTCAAACAGCCACGCAACTCCAAACGTATCGTTGGCGCGTTTAACGACGATTTCTGGAGCTAAAAAGTATTTCAGGAATAACGAGCACTGATTGTAAAGTACAAGACGGCCAAGTTTTTGTTGATGGAGAACAAAGAGAGAGCAGCAGCGCAGTGGAGCTGCTGGCCACGGACAGGCACGTGCAGCGGGAACTGGGCCACGGGCGCGCCACCTGCCAAGCCCACCACCTGCCCCCTTACGAGGAGCCTCCGCTCGTTTACACACACACTCCTAAACGAAAGGGAAAGCACTAACCCCCCCCCCCTCCCATCCCCCGACTTTTAGCGACTGGTCGAAAATCATGAGAAAGATTTCTTAACAGCAAAGAGAAAACCGGTAATGAAGAGGAAGTCAACAAAAATTCTGAAGTTACCGTCTAGATTGTGGCAGTGGACGTGGGAGTTACAGACATACTCCACTGAGGTAACAAAAGTCACGGGATAGCGATATGCACATATAAAGATGGCGGAGGAATAGGCAGTGCACATTGGCGCAGCTATCATTTGGATTATGGCCGCACAACGGGCATAAACATACTTTGAACGCGGAGTGGTAGTTGGGACATTCCATTTCGGAAAACGTTAGGGTATTCAATGTTCCGAGATCCATAATATCAAGAGTGTGCCGAAAATACCAAATTTCAGGCATTACCTCACCCCGCGGACAACACAGTGGGCGAAGGCCTTCCCTTAACGACAGAGAACAGCGGCGATTACGTAGAGTTGTCAGCGCTAACAGATATGCAACGCTGCGGGAAATAACCGCAGAACTCAATGTGCGACGTATGACGAACGGATAGATATGCAACGCTGCGGGAAATAACCGCAGAACTCAATGTGCGACGTACGACGAACGTATCCGTAAGGAAAGTGCAGCGAAATTTGGCGTTAATGGGCTATGGCAACAGACGACCGACGCGAGTGTCTTTCCTAACAGCGACATTGTGGCCGGCAGAGGTGGCCGAGCGGCTCTAGGCGCTACAGTCTGGAACCGCACAACCGCTACGGTCGCAGGTTCGAATCCTGCCTCGGACATGGATGTGTGTGATGTCCTTAGGTTAGTCAGGCTTAAGTAGTTCTAAGTTCTAGGGGACTGATGACCTCAGAAGTTAAGTCCCATAGTGCTCAGTGCCATTTTTTTTTTTGGGCTACATTGTCTGATGCGCCTCATCTGGGCTTGTAGCCATATCGATTGGACTCTTAAGACGACTGGAAAACCGTGGCCCGGTCGGATGAATCCCGATTTCAGTCGGTAAGACCTGATGGTAGGGTCGAATGTGGCGCACACCTCACGAAGCCATGAAGCCAAGATGTTAACAAGGCGCTGTGCAAACTCGTGGTGGGTCCACAACGGTGCAGGCTGCGTTTACATGGAATGGACTGAGTCCTCTGCTCCAACTGAACCGATCATTAACTGGAAGTGGTTATGTTCGGCTACATGAATACCTTATACAGGCATTCATGGACTTCAAACAACGATATAATTTTTATGGGTGACGATGCGCCGTGTCACTAGGCCACAACTGTCCACTAGTCGTTCGAAGAACGTTCTGGACAATTCCAGCAAATGATTTGTCCACCCAGACCGCCTTACATGAATCCCGTCGAATTTGAGGGACATAATGGAGCGGTCAGTTGGGGCACGACACATATGCGCCGGCAGAACTATCGCAATTATGGACGGCAATAGAGGCAGCATGGCTCAATAGGGGACTTCCACCGATTTGTTGAGTCCATGTCACGTCGAGTTGCTCCACTACGTCGAGCAAAAGGGGGTCCGACACGACATTACAAGGAATCCAATGACTTCTGTCACCTCATTGTATATTTTCGTCGAGAAATGTAAAGCTATATCGCACTGACCCAGACGCTCTAAGAGGCAGGTCAGCAAACTTAATGGACAATCTTTGGTTGGTTGGTTATTTGGCGAAGGGGACCAAACAGCGAGGTCATTGGTCCCATGATCTAGGACGGCAGGAATCACGGGAGGAACAACACAAACAGCACAGCACAGTCCAGAATAAGTGATAACATTCAAAGAGGAAAAAGGACGTTAGGGAAGCAAGAAGAGGAAGGAACAGGAGGGGAGTGGGTGGAAACAGATAGAGTAGCGGTGCCCGAGAAACGTTACTCACAGTGGGGCACCAGCACAATCACCGACCCATCCCGACACCCACACCATACCATTATCACGATACAATGGGGACAATGCCGGGGGAAGATGACACAAGAAAAGGGGGAATAATACAGCACAACAGATCAGACAAAATGTACGGATAACACACGGAGAACCTGGTTGGTACGGAGGCAAAGTCAAGGCCTCCATAACCGACGCCTACGCTGAGGGACTCAAAAGCCAGAGGAAAATTCAATGACTTGCACCTGAGAGTACAAACCACTTTCGCGAAGAAAACCGAGGACAGACGTAACCACGTGATGGTCTTCCACTAACTCCCAACACAAGGAAGGTGGGAGGGCATTTTTAGTGCAAAGGGCCAAAAGGCAGGGGCAGTCCATCAAAGTATGGATCACAGTGAGTAGAACCCCGGAACTACAGGGGAGGGGGGGGGGGGGTGGTCTCTTTACAGAGTAAATAGCCATGGATCAACTTGGTATGGCCAATATGAATACGCAGGGGGGGGGGGGGGGGGAGGGGGCTCTTTACAGGTCCACTTGGTATGGTCAATATGAATATGGCAGATGATGGAAGATTACTGCTGGGAGAGGCAGAGGGAAGAACGCCACATGTAATGGTACGAAGTTCATTAGCCTCCTAAGAATCAACCTATGATTGAGCAAAAAGGGATTCAATGTAAAACCACAAATCCGCCCCCCAGAGGGGTCATGGAGATTGGGGTAGGTGGTCACTCCCTCTCAGCCAGTTGATCAGCAAGTTCATTACCGAGTTACCTACGTGGCTAGGAACCCAAAGTAAATCAATCAAACCAAGCAGCACCACAAAGATCAGCGAGGTCATGGATGTAGAGACCAAGGGATGGTGGGAAAAACAATGAGCGGTAGCCTGTAGGCCATTCACTGAGTCCATACATAACAAAATTTGGGTGAGGGAGGACCATTTAATTAAACAGAGTGCCCGATAAATGGACATCAATTCCACAGTAAACAACCCACACATGGCAGGCGAGAGACAGTAATTCATGCCAACAGAGGATGTGAAGATATATCCTATGTGATCAGTGGATTTAGAGCCATTAGTATAAAAAACAACAGCATCCTGAAACCCCCATAAGTGCATTTGGAACAAACAACAGAAAACCACTGGAGTGGTGGAGACTTTTGGTCCCGAAAAGAGATCCATCCAAACCCATCGCCTAGAAACTAACCAAGGGGGAGAGGGTGGTGTCGAGAAAGAATATGGGGAAGAGGACAAGGAGAGCAAATGGAAGTCTAGGCAGAGAGAAGCTAAGTGGATCCCAACCATTAAACCCAGTCAAGGGTGGGCAGCAGATGGGCAACAGCTCGAAGCTGCGATAAGAATAGAATAGGATGGGTGAGCAGGGGAGGAATGCATAGTAATGGCATAGGAAACCAGGAGCTGAGACCATTGAATCTAAAAGGGAGGGATCCCAGCATCAATCAGAGGACAACAACAAGGCTAATGCGAAAGGCACCAGCGGCTAATGAGATACCTCGATGGTGAACTGGGTCCAAGAGGAGCAGCGTGGAAGGGGCAGCTGATCCATAAATTTGGTACCGACGGTCATATGGGATAGAACTAATGCCCAGTAAAGGTGGAGAAGTGTAAAATGATCTGTGCCCGAAGAGATCTGCACAAGGAAGTGAACGGTATGGAGTTTACATAAATAGCTAACATTTAGATGACAGATAGCGGCAACCAAGTAAGCTTGTTGTCCTAAAGAAAACACGAGAAATGGAACTGACGGATCACGGTCAGGCGTTGGGCATCGAGGTAGAGCTCTGGATCAGGATGGACCATAGTAAAGTGACAGAAATGCACCACCCTCGACTTAAAGGCAGAGAATTGTAAACTGTGCAAGAGTGTCCACATGGCAGCACATTGGAGGGCATCCTAGAGATAACATTCCGCAGAGGCCATCGAATGGTGGCTAGGCCAGATACAGAAATCATCCATGTATAGAGCAACAGTGACCAACGGTGTGGCAGAGGCTACGAATCCATTAATAGCCATTAGAAAAAGGATACTTTTACTATGAAGTCCTGTGCAACGACATTCTCCTGGGTCAGCGGAGAGCTGAGAACAATACCAACCCAGAATCTGAACGACCGATGTGAGAGAAATTGGGGAATAAAAATCGGGAAGAGGTACAAAAGACCTCACCCACGGAGCGTAACGAGGATGTGATGGCGCCCAGCTGCGCCACAGGCCTTACAAATATTGAAGGAAACGGCGACAAGATGGCGGTCTAAGAGAGTGCATGCCAAATTGCAGTTTCCATTTAAAGCACATGATTCGATAGGAGACCGTCCCTCCCAAAAGCCACACTGGCAATGAGATAAAAGGTCCTGAGGTTCAAGAACCCAACTGAATCGACGAGCCACCATCTTCCTAACTGAGCCCACGAGCCACCATCTTAGGGGACATTTGTCAGGCTTGTTTTGTTTTGTTTTGTTTTACAGCGCAGAAACAACTGGAGTCCTACGCGCCCACGTCAAAACTATAGAACACGAAAACAGAGAGCAGTTAAAAAACGACTAAACGTCAATCCCATTTGACATAAGAGAAGACAGCAAAAAACAAAGACGTGGAGAAAGAGCTACTAAGGACACCATACAGAAATGGAGGTCCAAAACTAAAAATTAAATGGTCTTCGCCATATTGCTTTGAAGGATAAAAAGTAAAACCCGGTCGACCGCTCTCACGTCATTTGCTAAAACGGTTGATTACTCAGACGGCAAAGCCAAGCAGGAACGTGATCAGTTAAAAAATGGACATCCCATCAGGAAGTGGCGGACAGTTAAAACTTGGGCGCAATGTGCACAAAGTGGTGGGGGAGCGCCACTTATCAAATGACGATAGCTGAAAAGGCAGTGCCCAATACGCAGCCTAGTTAAAATGACCTCCTCCTGGCCGGAGGGCTAAGAGGTGGTCGTCAAAGCCGCTGCAAGAGGTTTAATAATCCTGAGCTTATTCCCATGAAGGGAGGATCAATGGCGATGCCAAAGAGACAGCACCTCCTATACAGATAGCAGACAGAGATCATTGGAGGGGATATAGGCTAAGGTACAAGGACTGCACCCTTGGTAGCAGCGTCAGCAGCCTTATTTTCTGGCAGACTGGCATGACCTGGAACCCACATAAACTGCACAGTGGCTCCACAAAGAGAGTGAGCAGGTGACAGTTTTCCTGGACCCTTTACACTAAGGTATGAGTGGTGTACAGCGCACATAGACTTTGAAGGGCGCTGAGAGAGTCTGAGCAGAGTACACAATTGAAAAGTCAGTGTAGCCGGATGTACCCCGTGACCTGATACAGGGCAAAGAGCAGAGCTGTAAATACTGAACAGTATGCGGGAAGCTGATATCTAAAGACGGGGGCGCCAATGACGAAGGCACATCCAATACCACAGTCAGTCCAAGAGCCATCACTGTACACAAAAGTACTATCGCAAAATTCCATGCGAAAGTCGTGAAACTGAAGGCGATAGAGCGAGTTTGGAGTAGTGTCCTTAGGAAGCGAATGAAGGCCAAGGTTAACACAGGCCACTTCACGATGCCAAGGTGGTGAAGGGTTCACACCCACTGGTGAAGTTGCAGGTAGTGTGAAATTAAGCTGCCGAAGCAAGCACCAAAAGCAGACTTCAGGACGTAACAGAGAAGATGGACGTGCCCCACACTGGCGATCAAAGGAACCATCACAGAAGGAGGTATAGGATAGGTGGCCACGCATGGCAGACAAACGGCATGCATACACACATACTAAAGAGAAAGTCAGGGCAGTAGGGCAGTGGTAGTTTAGCAGCTTCAGCATACAGACTCTCAAGCGGGCTAGTGCAAAAGGCGCCAGTGGCCAAATAGATGACACAATGGTGGATAGTGTTGAGACAGCGTAAGAGGGATGGGCGTGCAGCCACATAAATAAAGCACCCATAGTCTAGTTTCGAACAGACAAGGGACTGGTGCAAACGGAGGAAGGCGATTCGATCGGCACCCCAGGAAGTACCATTGAGGACACGTCAGACATGGAGGAACCATGTACAGCGGGCTGCCAGGTAAGGCACATGGGAGGACCAAGAGTGTTTTCCATCGAGCATGGGCCCCAGGAATTTCATAGTTCAACGAACGGAAGGACAGCAGGCCCAAGATGTAAAGATGGTGGGAGAAACCATTTGCGCCGCCAGAAATTCGTACAGACGGTTTTGTCAGTGGAAAAACAAAAGCCATTGTAGATGCTCCAGGAGTAAAGACGATAAAGACATCGCTGAGGACTCCGCTCAGTCAGACAGATCCGTAGAGAACTGCAATAGATGGCAAAATCGTCAACAAAAAGGAAGCCGGAGATGCCCCGTGGGAGAGGGAACCCTGAGGCACACTCTTTCCTGGATAAAGGTGTCTGACAAGGCAGAATCCACACACACCTTGAAAATTCTGTCTTTTAAAAATTCCTGAAGGAAATGGGAACGTGGCCACAGAAGCCCCATGTGTAAAGAGAACGGAGGATACCAGTCCTCCAGCAGGTGTCGTAGGCCTTCTCCAAATCGAAAAACGTGGCTACAGTTTGTGATTTCTGTAGAAAATCATCCATGACAACTGCAGAACGCCGTGCTCGAAATCCACACTGTGCAGTCGTTAGTAAATTGCGAGACTCGAGCCACCATACAAGCCGGGCATGAATCATGCATTCCATCACATTGCAAACGCAGCTGGTATGACAGATGGGGTGGTGGCTAGAAGGAAGGTTTTTGTCCTTACCGGGCTTAGGTATGAGTATGACGCTGGCTTCACGCCAACATCCTGGAAATGTGCCCTCTGCCCATATGCATTTGTATGTGTCAAGCAGAAAGTGATTGTCCGCAAGAAAAATGTGCTGCAACATCTCAGTATGAACAGCGTCTGGCCCTGGGGCAGAGGATCAGGATGAACTTAGAGCGTGATCTAGCTCCCTCATAGTAAAGGTGGCATTGTAGCACTCACGATTCTTAGAAGAGAGGGGTATCGCCAGAACCTCCTCCGATCGTTTCCGGTGGAGGAAGGCAGGGTGATAGTGGGAAGAGCTCAAAATCTCCGCAAAGTGGCGGCCCAATGTGCTGTAGAGAGCCATAGGGTCCACGATGACACTGTCTGCTACTGTCAGGTCGGAAACTGGCGAATGAATCTTGGTCCCAGAGAACTGTCCAAAGTTGGCCCACACGGTAGAGGAAGGGCTGGAACTGTTAAAAGAACTAGTAAATGAAATCTGGCTAGCTTTTTTGCTATCCTGAAGAACGCGACGACACTGTGCACGCATCTTTTTATAATGAATGCAGTTAGTCACTAAAGGATAACGGTTACAAACGCGGAGAGCATGTCTCCATGAGCGAATTGCGTCGCAGCATGCCTCAGTCCACCAATGGACTAGGACACGACGTGGTAAAGAGGAAATGCAAGGAATGGAACGTTCTGCAGCACTTTTGTGAGATATTCCACCTGCTCGCCACAACTGGGGAAATCTCGTTCTGCGAAGGTCGCCAGCGAGGAGTAAAGCCACCAGTCAGCCTTAGTAAGCTGCCATTCAGGTGTGCATGCAGGTGGGGTACGAGTCAGCAAATGGATAGCTCATGGGAAATTGTCGCTAGAGTAGGTGCCAGAAAGAACGGACCACTCAAGACGATGGGCGGTGCAGAAGGATAGGTCCAAATGGGAATAGGTGTGCGAGGATTCGGAAAGGAATGTGGGTGCTCCAGTGTTATAGCATAATAGGTTGAGTTTATTAAGATCAGTCCACAGGAAACCTCTCTGACAGGTTCTGGGAGAACCCCAGGAGATGATGTACGTTAAGGTCACCAAGTAGCAGAAATGTGGGAGGTAGCTGCCCAATAAGCTGAAGGATGACTGCCCTGGTGACATCGAATGACAGAGGGACATAAATGGTACAGAGGGAAAGTCAGGTGAAAAAGGAAAAGGCGAACTGCAACAGCTTGAAGATGGGTAGTCAGGGAAATGGGCTGACTATGAACGTCATCTTGTATCAGCAGCATGACACCCACATGAGATACAATGCCGACCTCAGGGGGAAGGTCAAAACGAACCGGGAAGAAATGTGAAATCTCAAAGCAATCATGAAGATACAATTTCGTTTCCTGAAGCAGAGTACAAGGGGACACTGTGATGCTAAAAGCAGCCATAAATCATCTTCATGGAACGAAGGCAGCGAACGTTCCATTGGAGGAGAATTGCGATGAGGAATACATGAAGGGGTGTCACCTCAGCGGCTGCCGAGTGACAGCCTGCGAAGAGTCGCTGCTACAGGGCACAGAAGCAGGAGGATCCTGCTCCATGGGATCCACAGAACCATAGGCTGGCTTGTGCTGTCGGTCTGTGGAGTCCAATGTAGAAAAACGGTTGGTGGTGCACACTAGCGACATTAAAGCCATCCAGGCTAAGGTATCATGTGGCAACACAGTCGAAAAGGATCTCTGAGTTGGCCAAGGAGAAGACTGTTTGCATTTGGTGAACTTCTTCAAGCCTTTCTGGTTAGCAGAGGAAGACCCCGTTGTTAATTGGCTTGAGGGACGTAGAAAGTCTTCACGGGAGTACTCCTCCTGTCCTTTCCAGCCTACCGGTTGTGTAGCTGATGGCTTCGCCCCTTGAGGCGAGAGTTCGATGGCTTGTTGCACAGTTGTATGAGGGGAAGAGGATGCTACCTTGACACTGGGCGATTTCACAACCTCAGAGATGAATTTGAGGTCGCATGTCTGCGTGGCCATGTCCTTCATGGAGTGAGGGGTAACAAGAACAGATCTGTAGGTGTCAGACGGGAGAATGCAGGGTTTGCGACTAGCCAATAACTTGCAAGCGCCTGGGTAAGGCACTTTCTCCTTTACCCAGATCTCTTCGACATCCCGCTCATCAAGATACGTGGGACAATCCCGAGAGGAGGCAGCATGGCTGCCATTGCAGTTGACACAGTGGCGAGAAGGAGGCAGACAATCGCCCTCATGCACATCCATACCACAGGTTACACGTTTGGCTGGGTGTCCATAAGATGTTCTAGTGTGGTTGAAACAATGATACTGGCAGTAGCACATGCGGTTCAGAATGTACGGTCAGAGAGTGATAATTTCACAGCCTGCTTTGATCTTGGACAGAAGCATACTCTATCAAAGGTGGGAAAAAGAGTGCAGGTGGGCACTAAGAGCAATCTACCTTTTTCATCACCTGATGGACGGCAATGACACCGTGATCAGAGAGGTACAACTGTACTTCGACCTCGGTCAGACAGTCGAGCAGCCTAGTGTAAATAACACCACGGGAAAAATTCAGAGTCCTTTAGGCCTCGACACGAAAAGGGTAGCCATGGAGAAGCGAGGCGGCAAGCAGTTGTTGTGCTTGAGTATCAGAAGTAGTCTTCAATAGCATGAGAATCAGAAGTAGTCTCCAACAGCAAAGTGCCATTCCGCAAACGAGAGCAGGACTGGATTTACTGTGCGAGGGACTGATCGTCCTCAGTACGTGAGACCATGAGAAACCATGGTGCAGCTGGAAGGGTCTTTGAATTGTTAGCCTCATTCCGTTTACGTTTCATAGATGTTGGTTGTGAAGGTGATTGGCTCATTGCGAGGAAATCCCCCGTGATTGGCGACATCTTTGATGGTGTGCTCCTTCCAACTGGGGCCCCCTCCACAAGGGGGGCACCTGCCTTAAGTGATTGTTGGTTCAAATGGCTCTGAGCACTATGCGACTTAACTTCTGAGGTCATCAGTCGCCTAGAACTTAGAATTAATTAAACCTAACTAACCTAAGGACATCACACACATCCATGCCCGAGGCAGGATTCGAACCTGCGACCGTAGCGGTCACGCGGTTCCAGACTGAAGCGCCTTTAACCGCACGGCCACACCGGCGGGCTAAGTGATTGTTCACACCTCAGGTCACACCTCCCGAACACCTGACAGAGGGACCAATCGGCAATTTGGGTGGTTGCAGCTTAGGCAGTCATCCCTCCCTGGGCCTGGCCTGTACCAGGGGGTATGTGCGAACCCTACCTGTCGACGAGGGGCTGGGAATTACGCGTTACGCAGTCATCTGTTATGCGTTAGATGTGTGGGCCGGCCTTCAGGAGTGCACAGGGAGGAAGACGAAAAAGACGAACCTCAAACGCTAAAGCGGAGGAACGAGAGGAGAAGGAAATCAAAGAGAGAAAAGGGAACGAAAAACAGTAGTGAGACTTTTCTTATGTCAGCAACAGACAATGTGGAACATTCCCGAAAACACCCCAGACATGTTCCCCAAGGGAGGGGAAAAAGAATAGTAAGAGGATAGACATGCAGCCCAGAAGAAAAAATATGCTGCAAAGGCTGGGGCCCTGTGGTAGCCAAGCACGAACCCACCACAGAGTGGTGAGCCCCTGGGGGGAGTTGTCAGGATGATGGACCAGTAATTATCAACGGACGATGGATCCTTGCCAGGCTTATGGATAGGAACCACAATACTGTCTCTCCATTGAGACGGAAAATGCCTTGGAGTCAAATATGGTTGAAAACCTGGAGGAAAACTAGAGGAGATATTGGTGTTGTGGACGATTGAGGTGTTGAAGCAGTTTGTTATGGATGGGATCAGGGTCAACAGTGGAATTGTGGGAATAACAGAAGACCACATCATGTTCCCATTCAGTAAACAGTTCAATGTAGGATTCCACTTGACAAGATTAAAACGTAAGTGGGGAGCTTCAGACAAATGTTTCTGTAGGAGGAAGGCAGCTGGATGGGAGGCTGACACTGATGCTACTGCAAAATGGGTCACGATGCGTTCCACGAGAATTGATGGATCTGTACAAAGGCCACCTGGAAGGGCAAGGCGCAGAATGGAAAACTGCCACTGACAACCTTGGAGGGCGCAGAGTGTAGTCCACACCTGTGACATGGGGACAGAAAAAAACCTAGAGAGGAGACAAAGCATTACCAACAAACCCGTTTGCTCTGTTTGATTAAGTAATGAGCTTTGATTCGAAAATGTTTAAAGGTAATAAGACTGGCAGAGGATGGCTGCCACTTAAGATATTGCAAGACACGACAACAATCAATGATAGCGGTGACAATGGCTGTACTCCACCATGGAAGTGGCCGACAGTGAATAGGGCCCGTCAAGCAGGGAATGACAATGCCAGCAGTGCGGATTATCTTATCAGGCAGATCACAGACGACTTCATCAATACCACCTGACAAAGAAGATGGAAACAAGACCTGGGAGGTATATGGAGGCCAATCAGGACTGTGGAAAGCCGAGCAGGGAAACCTACATCTACATGGTTACTCTGCAATTCACACTTAAGTGTCTGGCAGAGGGTTCATCGATCCATTTTCATACTACTTCTCTACCATTCCAGTCTCGAATGGCGCGTGGGAAAAAGGAACACCTAAATCTTTCCGTTCGACCTCTGATTACTCTTATTTTATTATGATGATCATTTCTCCCTACGTAGGTGGGTGTCAACAAAATATCTACGCATTCAGAAGAGAAAGTTGCTGATTGAATTTTCGTAAATAGATCTAGCCGCAAAGAAAAACGCCTTTGTTTCAGAGAATGCCACCCCAACTGGCGTATCATATCAGTGACACTCTCATCCCTATTGCGCGATGACACGAAACGAGCTGCCCTTCTTTGCACTTTTTCGTTGTCCTCCGTCAATCCTACCTGGTAAGGATCCCATACCTCGCAGCAATATTCCAGCAGAGGACGGACAAGTGTAATGTAGGCTGTCTCTTTAGTGGGTTTGTCGCATCTTCTAAGTGTTCTGCCAACAAAACGCAGTCTTTTTTTCGCCTTCCCCACAGTTTTATCTATGTGGTCTTTCCAATTTAAATTGCTAGTAATTGTAATTCCTAGGTATTTAGTCGAATTGACAGCCCTTAGATTTGTGCGATTTATCGTATATCCAAAATTTATCGGATTTCTTTTGGTACCCATGGAGATGAGCTCGCACTTTTCTTTGTTTAGTGTTAATTGCCACTTTTCGCACCATTCAAAAATTCTCTCTAGATCATTTTGTAATTGGGATGGATCGTCTGATGATTTTACTACATGGTAAATTTCAGCGACATCTGCAAACAATCTAAGGGGGCTGCTCAGATTATCACCTAGATCATTTATATAATTCAGGAACAGCAGAGGTCCCATGACACTACATTGCGGAACGCCAGATATCACTTCTGTTCTACTCGATGGTTTATTGTCTATCACTACGAACTGTGACCTCTCTGAGAGGAAATCACGAATCCAGTCTTTTACAACTGAGAGGATACTCCATATGCACGCAATCTGATTAATAGTCGCTTGTGAGGAACGGTATCAAAAGCCTTTTAGAAATCTAAGAATATGGAATCGATCTGAGATCCCCTGTCGACAGCACTCATTAATTCATGGGAATAAAGAGATAGCTGTGTTGCACAAGAACGATATTTTGTGAATCCGTGTTGGTTATGTATCAATAAGTCATTTTCTTCAAGGTGATTCATAATGTTCGAGTAGAATATATGCTCCGAAATCCTACTGCAAATTGAGGTCAGTGATATGGGTCTGTAATTCAATGGGTTACTCCTATTTCCTTTCTTGAATATTGGTGTAACCTGTGCTACTTTCCAGTCTTTCGGAACAGACCTTTCGTCAAGTGAACGGTTGTATATGATTGCTAAAAAAGGCGCTATTGTGTCTCAATGCTCCGAGAGGAACCTGACTGTTATACCATCTGGACCGAAAGAAATTGCATTTCTTATGTGATTTGAGTTGTTTCGCGACACATAAGATATCTATTTTTATGTCACTCATGCTAACAGCTATTCTGGTTTCGAATTCTGGAATATTTACTGCGTCTTCTTTCGTGAAGGAATTACGGAAAACTGTATTTAGTAACTCCACTTTAGTGGCACCATCATCGGTAACTTTTCCATCGCTATCGCGCAGTGACGGTATTGACTGGGGCTTTTTATTTTTTTTTGTATTTTTTTTTTTTTTTTTTTTTTTTTTGCCACTGGTGTACTTCTTATACGACCAGAATCTCTTTGGGCTTTGTACCATATTTTGAGACAATATTTCATTGTGGAAACTATTAAAAGCATCTCGCATTGACGTCCGCCCTAAATTTCGAGCTTCCGTGAAACTTACCCAGTCTTGGGGATTTTGCGTTCTTCTGAATTTGGCATGCTTTTTTCGTTGCTTCTGCAACAGTGTTCTGGCGTGTTTTGTGCACCATGGTGGATCAGTCCCGTCTCTGAATAACTTATGCGGTGTGAATCAATCTATTGCTGTCGATACTGTATCTTTGAATTTGAGCCACATCTGGTCTACACTAACGCGCGGAGTGGCCGCGCGGTTTGAGGCGTCATTCACGGGCTGCGCGGCCCCTCCCGCCGGAGGTTCGAGTCCTCCCTCGGGCATGAGTGTGTGTGTGTTGTTCTTAGCATAAGGTAGTTTAAGTAGTGTGTAAGTCTAGGGACCGATGACCTAAGTAGTTTGGTCTCTTAAGAACTCACACACATTTGAACATTTGGTCTACACCTACATAATTAGCTTGGAAGGAATAGAGACTCTCTCTTAGGAAGGCATCAAGCGAATTTTTCTGCTGTTTTAAATAGATATATTTTGCGTTTATTTTTAGTGGTTTTGCCGGCCGTGGTGGCCGTGCGGTTCTAGGCGCTTCATTCCGGAACCGCGGGACTGCTACGCTCGCAGGTTCGAATCCTGCCTCGGGCATGGATGTGTGTGATGTCCTTAGGTTAGTCATGTTTAAGTAGTTCTAAGTTCTAGGGGACTGATGACCTAAGATGTTAAGTCCCATAGTGCTCAGAGCCATTTGAGCCGTTTAGTGGTTTTGGTTGATATGGTTTTGAGCCTCGCTACAATGACCTTGTGTTCACTAATCCCTGTATCAGTCATGACGCTCTCTATTAGATCAGGATTATTTGTGACTAAGAGGTTAAGTGTGTTTTCGCAACCATTTACAATTCGTGTGGGCTCATGAACTAATTGTTCAAAGTAATTCTCAGAAAAAAGCATTTAGTACAATTTCGGAACATGTATTCTGTCTACTACCGGCTTTGAACATGTATTTTCACCAGCAAATCGAGGCTAGATTGAAGTCTCCACAAATTATAACTGTATGAGTGTGGTACTTATTTGTAATGAGATTCAAATTTTCTTTGAAGCGTTTAGCTATTATATCGTCTTATTCGGGGGGGGGGGGGGGGGTAGAAGGAGCCAATTATTATTTTGGTACCGCTGCTGAGTACAACCTTTAACCTTAGTAATTCGCAGGAACTATCTATTCCAACTTCACTACAAGATAAACTACTACCAACAGACACAAACACACCACCACCTACTTTATTTAATATACCCTTTCTGAACACGGCTTGCGCCTCTGTAAAAATTCGGCAGAATTTATCTCTGACTTGCGCCAGATTTCTGTTCCTATAACGATTTCAGCTTCAGTGCCTTCTATCAGTGATTGAAGCTCTGGTAATTTTCCAACACAGCTACGACAAATTACAACTACAATACCGACTGTTGCTTGGTCGATTCTCGTCATTTCTTTGCCCTGTACCCTTTGAGACTGGAGCCCTTTTTGATCTTTCCCAAGACTGTCTAACCTAAAAAACCGCCCAGTCCACGCCACACAGCCCCTGCTACCCGTGTAGCCACCTCCTGTGTGTAGTGGGCACCTGATCTATTTAGCGAAACCCGAAACGCCCCTCGTATTTAGGAGCTCCTAATTGACTAATTTCTTGTTCACCACGACCTGTGTCTTCTTAATGATGATTTCCCTACTCATTTTAGTGCTGCCATTGATCTTTCGCTCTCTTCCCCTTCCCCTTCTTCCCTCCTTTCTCTGGTCACCACGCAATGAACTCTGTGGTAGTGATCACTTACCATTGATTCTCTTGTTCCCGGTGATGGAGGAGTCCAAGTGGAACCGAACAGAAACTGCTTGCAATGTGATAAGAAGCAGGTTCCATACAGACCAATGTGCAGGCGCCACTGGAAGCCCTCAAAGGGCTTTTTGTAAGCTGGGTGATATGGTGAGTGTGGAGACTGACAGTCATGACAATTTACACACGTGTGACGGAACACAGGGGCTCTGCTCATATTGTGGTGTCCACTGTCACTACACAGAGGGTCCAATGTACACCGGGAAGATTTGCCCAAAATCCAGAAATGCAACAACTGAAAGCACCTCAAGGGTGGCGGGATGAACTTCTTCACGTCACACTGATAACGCATAACCCCTAAACTTCTCTGGGAGGGTACCTCCAGCAAAAGTCAGAGTAAATGCCATTGTGCTTACTATCTTTCTGCACACGTTGAACAAAATGAACAACTCGTCATTCCAGGTTATCCTGGAGTTCTCATCAGTTTGAAGCATGAGGTCCCAATGAAAAATGACTCCCTGGACTATATTCAGAGACTGGTGAGATGTAACAGAACTGCGACGCCGCCAAGACGATCACAAGCATGAAGACGTGCAGACTGGGTGGCAGAAGCAGCTTTCATCAACAGGGAACCTGATCGCATCTTACTGAGTCCAATTCGCCAAACTTGTTTTTAATATTTTCGACAAAAAACAACGGCGTTGAAAGCACCCCCGTCCGTCCTAGTACAGACCAGGTATCGGGGAAAAGATTTCACCCCAAGCCAGCGAGCCTGCCCCTCGTCCCAGGATATTGCTGGGGAAGGGAGGCTGAGGGTCATAAGAAGCAACATTCAATAACCATTACCACGCAAAGAGGTGGCTCGAGGAGAATAGCCATATTTTTGGTGCTTGATATGCTTCATGCACAAAGCATCCATCCTGATACCACACACTCTGATCACGGTCACTCCCCATGAGCACCACACAGCCACAGCAAAGGCTGTCTGGCACGGCGACCGTTGGGAGTCCCAATGCTCTTGAATGACAAGCACTCACTCCTAGGCATAAATGAGGGGGGGGGGGGGGGGGACTGCTCAGGTATCAGTGTTGTCTGGGGACTTCGCCAGATGGGTACATGACAGCCCCACCACACGTATTAACTATATGTGCTGATCATCTATTGGAGCACAGGGGTCTATGGCAGGGAAGGAAAAGTGGAAGGAAGTGGGGAAAGGAAGCCACGCCGTAGACGCTAGGGAGGGAGTTGTTCCCCAAATGGTTCACACTATAAACAGAAAATTTAGAAGTGGAAGCCAAACACCAAAGGGGGGCTCAAAAGCGCCAAAAAGGATGAAAGATAAAAGGCAAGGGAAACGAAACCGCTGGTAATAGAGGAAACCATGTGTGCAACCAGGTCGACATAAGAGAGAGTACAAAGAGAGAAAGGGGGAGGAGGGGGCCGAAGTGAAGGAGCGAGGATGGGGAGGGAGGGACACAGGGAAGGAAATGCAGTCCAGGTAGGAAGAATGAGCTGCAATAGCTTAGGGCCTCATGGGCGTCACGCACGAACTCACAAAAGAACTGTGAACTCCTTGGGGTTCGTACACATCGGAAACTTTTCGGTAAAGTGTCAGTACTGTGGCTTAAGTGGAGAATTTGGCCTAAAATATCAATTTTTTTCATAAAATTTTAATAGCTTTTTAAATCTTTGAAATATTTACGCTTAGATGTCAAAACAATTTGGCTGTATTTGAATTGCAAGTATTAGGAGATGAACTATATCTCACTAAGATTGAGATTTTCACTCTGCAGCGGAGTGTGCGCTGATATGAAACTTCCTGGCAGATTAAAACTGTGTGCCCGACCGAGACTCGAACTCGGGACCTTTGCCTTTCGCGGTCCCGAGTTCGAGTCTCGGTCGGGCACACAGTTTTAATCTGCCAGGAAGTTTCATATCAGCGCACACTCCGCTGCAGAGTGAAAATCTCATTCTGGGAACATCCCCCAGGCTGTGGCTAAGCCATGTCTCCGCAATATCCTTTCTTTCAGGAGTGCTAGTTCTGCAAGGTTCGCAGGAGGGCTTCTGTAAAGTTTGGAAGGTAGGAGACGAGGTACTGGCAGAAGTAAAGCTGTGAGTACCGGGCGGGAGTCGTGCTTCGGTAGCTCAGATGGTGGAGCACTTGCCCGCGAAAGGCAAAGGTCCCGAGTTCGAGTCTCGTTCGGGCACACAGTTTTAATCTGCCAGGAAGTTTCTGACTAAGATATTATTCACACTGCTTTTAGTATGGATTTACGGTCAGTGTAGTACCTGTCTGTCAGAGGCTTGCATATGATCCACTAATGGCAAGATGCACTGATTCCAAGACACAAAATGTAAAAGAACTTTGCACAATTTCATGCTCCAAGTGATCCAAAGAAATTTTTGTGTCTAGAAAAAAGATACTTTTGGTTCTTGTAGGAGCTGTTTCTCGGTTCAGTACGGGACCAGGAGTCCCAGCACTCCTTTATCATCCACCCAGAACAAAATCTATTTATCTGAAGACGCTGCCTGGAGAAGGAAAATTTCAAGAAAAAAAGCTACCCTCGTCTTGAGGTCTTGAAATTATAAGAAGAAGAAGCCTTACAGCGACAGGAATCTAATGAGTATGTGTCTTGTACTAGCATTTATTTTTCAAATCAATTTTAAAATCTATTTTCCCATAAGTTGTTTTTCTAAGTTCAAGGTCAAATTTGTTATCTTAAATTTCAACCAGCCTCAGTTAAATTTTTTGTAGAAAGTAGTCTTAATGTATTTATAAAATTCTATGTATTAATGTTACCGAAAATGTCGTTTGTCTATTTTACTATAACATTTATGTACAGTACAGATAATTAAAGAAAATTTAACTTTGAAATATGAAAGAACATTGAAAGCAGTTTAAATGTGTTGTGGATGTACCTAAAAATCTGAAACGTAAAACTTGAGCTCTGTGTACCAGAAGTTGGTTCTCAAAAATACCATCAAAATCGTAACTATTCATTCCATACAGCATTGTTTACGATTTCTGTTACTTGTGTTAATACTAATTAATTAAAAAAACAGGAATCGGAAGCAGCTTCAATAGTGGTTGACGGAGAGGAGTTTTTTACAAACACCCGCTCGAAAATTTCACTTGATATGTATAAAGCTCAATTTTATTATTTCTGCCAACAGCTCAAAAGGCGCTGCACCAAAATAAGTGAATAGAAATCGTACGATCTACGACGTTGATGTTAAAAATGGCAGATTTAAATTATTTACTTCGCACTGTTACAAGAATTTTTTTTAAAAATGTAGAAAGAAAAGAGGCTGTTAGAATTAAAAAAGAAACAGATTCTAAAGTAAGAGAAGGAAAGACTAATACGGAAGCAAAAGCTATAGTGTTGATAAATGAAGGGAAGGGGGGGGTAGTGACGAAGTAATGAAAGAATTACATGTATAGAGGGTAAGAGGAAGCATGCATCACTATGGAGCAAAAAGTATATATCGTTTAAATCGAACAATAGTAACGTAACTTCCTATGCGGTACTAATCTCTTCATCTCAGAGTAGCACTTGCAGCCTACGTACTCAGTTATTTGCTGGATGTATTCCAATCTCTGTCTTCCTCTTCGGTCTCACCGTCTATATTCAATGTCGCGGTGTTTGTGTGGAAGACCACTGCGTTCGAAAGCAATACCATACCTCGATTTATAAAGCTTGTATATTTTTTTAATATAGATATCGTTATCAATGCTTTTGTGTGTCTATAGAACAAGTCCGCTTTTTATGCAGGGCGACAGTGAAATAGCCATTGCGATTGTGTTTTTAACATCTGGTGGCTTATAAGACGATTACGTCTTTCTTCCTAAGGCACAGTGCTAACACTCGCAAGATAAGCAAATGAGGCATACCCAGCCATCGAGGATTTTCGCTCAGTATTGTTTGGTATCGTCAGCGTTCATTTATTGGCGGCGTATTATATTTAGTTTGGGACGTGTGATAGATTCTCTGTGTTCAGCAGCCTTATAAAGTATGTCTACTGAGGTCAGTGTTCTGACAAGTGCAAAGAAAAGGACTATGTCTCGTCGTGAGAGGGGGTATGGATTTGACTAGGAAAACTAAGGTGTATGAAACATTTTTTAAGGGGAAAATAAAGATTTTCATATTTCCAGTGCCACAGCTGTCAGGAGCGGATTCAGATTCGATTCATACTGCGCATAATAAAAGCTCATGGCCAGAGGTGTAATGTGGCGAAGCACCAAGATGCACTTCTCAGCCGTTGTCGAGAAAATCGACAGTTAAAAGAAACCGTTGCGGTGAAATACTCTCTACGATTAATTATTTTCTACCGCGTCGTGGCGCAGCGGTAAGCGCTCGGGTTCGTAATCCGAAGGTCGCCGGATCGAATCTCGCGCCATGCAACTTCTTTTTTTTTTAGTATTTGTTTTTTGTAATTCAAATGTATATATATATATGTATATGTGTACGTATATATATATATATATATATATATATATATATATATATATATATATAATAAAAAAATGGATGGCGCGAGATTCGATCTGGCGACCTTCGGATTACGAACCCGAGCGCTTACCGCTGCGCCACGACGCTACAGAAAATTATTAATCGTAGAGAGTATTTCACCACAACGGTTTCTTTTAACTGTCGATTTTCTCGACAACGGCTGAGAAGTGCATCTTGGTGCTTTGCCACATTACACCTCTGGCCATGAACTTTTCTTATGCGCAGCATGAATCGAATCTGAATTTCACAATTGGCGGCCTCCCCTTGTGAGACTGAAATCGTAATATTTAATTGTAGGTACACTGATAAATAAGTGACTAGTATCCTAGGACGATTCTACCTGGCGTGCGAGGGGTGTGTGGTGGCAGTAGCCTGTGGCTGGAAACGATTGACATTTCCAGTGGGAGTGGTATGAATTAGGCAGGCTGGAGTACAAGAATGCAGCTGACTTAAGCTGTCGCCCTCTAGGCGGGTGAACGGCGAACTATCACTCAATAAGTGTTGGGCAGCCTTCGAGATCGCATGTGTTCTCCGTGGAAATTTGGGAAGGTTCAATATGGACGAATGTTTGTGCTGGACAATTATTCCCTGCCATGTATACTAACCAGTTGACTGCTTCTACACATTTCCCATATTTGGCTGAGAGAATATCGATTTTGATGTGTGTTGTGTGCATCTAGATGGTGAAAAACAGGTGGAAGAGACGTTTGCTGGTTCTCTAGACATGAGAAACACCTTAGTTGACTATGTAAAGTAGGAGGATGATTTGGAATCTGTCATATCATTGACATCGGTATTCGTTACAAATACGATAGGGACTCCCAGTTTCCTCTATTTTATCGTATTTTCGAATAAAGATATTCGCAGGCGAGATAGGTTTCGGTTTTTAAAGAAATAATTTCCTCGCTTTATCTTCGGAATTATACTGTGCAAGCGATTGGTTGCACACTGCTATATATATTTGCTTACTGGGCAGAGTATATGGTTTAATGATGATGTCAGCCTCCTGGATGAAATTTTCCAGAGGTAAATTAATTCCTCATTCCGATCTTCTGATGGGGTCTAATCAGGAGGACGTCGTGTTGGAATGTGAATTGGTAGATTCGGTAATCGAGAAGATAGTTTGGTGAATTTACAACGACACGTGGACAGCTTGAATGTAGTGGGAATTAGTGAAGTGCAGTGGCAGGAAAGGACAGGGCTTCCCGTTAGCTGAGTAGAGATTTATTAACACAGAGTCAAATATAAGCATATATTGCAGGAGTACATCTAATAATGAATAAGAGGGCAGGAATGCTGGTTCAAATGGCTTTGAGCACTATGGGACTCAACTGCTGAGGTCATTAGTCCGGTCATTAGTCCCCTAGAACTTAGAACTAGTTAAACCTAACTAACCTAAGGACATCACAAACATCCATGCCCGAGGCAGGATTCGAACCTGCGACCGTAGCGGTCTTGCGGTTCCAGACTGCAGCGCCTTTAAACGCACGGCCACTTCGGCCGGCGGAATGCTGGTAAGCTACTATGAACAACATTGTCATTCAGCACTGTAGTTCAAGTTTATATGTCCACTAGTTCCGCAGATGATTATAAGAGATTGAAAGAATCTGCAGGTCAGCAACTGGAAGCAGTTAATTTCATAAATTATCTGGGAGTACGCATTAGGAGTGATTTACAATGGAATGATCATATAAAGTTGATCGTCAGTAAAGCAGATGCCAGACTGAGATTCATTGGAAGAATCCTAAGGAAATGCAATCCGAAAACAAAAGGAAGTAGGTTACAGTATGCTTGTTTGCCCACTGCTTGAATACTGCTCAGCAGTGTGGGATCCTTACCAGATAGGGTTGATAGAAGAGATAGAGAAGATCCAACGGAGAGCAGCGCGCTTCGTTACAGGATCATTTAGTAATCGCGAAAGCGTTACGGAGGTGATAGATAAACTCCAGTGGAAGACTCTGCAGGAGAGACGCTCAGTAGCTCGGTACGGGCTTTTGTTGAAGTTTCGAGAACATACCTTCACCGAGGAGTGAAGCAATATATTGCTCCCTCCTACGTATATCTCGCGAAGAGACCATGAGGATAAAATCAGAGAGATTAGACCCCACACAGAGGCATACCGACAATCCTTCTTTCTACGAACAATACGAGACTGGAGTAGAGGGGAGAACCGATAAAGGTACTCAAGGTACCCTCCGCACACACCGTGAGATGGCTTGCGGAGTATGGATGTAGATGTAGAATGTATGATGAGATAAAGGGGAGACAGTTACGGGAGGCGAAAATTTAATCGATAGTAGGAAATGGAAGGGCAGGAAAAGTAGTGGGCGACTTGGACCGTAGGACAGGAATCATAGGGGAAAACGACTAGTAGAATACTGCGGAGTGCACTTGAATTAAGAATCACTTCAGATAGAATACATAATGGTAAGTCAGAGATCCCGAAATTAGATTTTAAACTGCAAATCAGCTGCAAAACATTTTCAAAGCTATGCGTGCGCTGTAACCACAATTTGTTGGTCGTGAGATGCAAATTTTAACTGGAGGTGCTGCATAAATGTAGGAAAATAAGGAGACACGACCTGAGTACAATGAAAGAAGCAGAGTTGGTTGTGAGCTTCAGTGGGATCATTAGCCAGCGATTGACAAAAAACAAAGGGAGAGCGCAGCAGAAGACGGAACACACCAGAAGGCGGAACACTACAACGATGCAAAATAACAGTGTCCAATAGAAAGTCTTGCATAACGTATGAGTTATTGGATTTAACCGATGAAAGGAGAAAATCCTGAAACGCAGCAAATGAAGCAGACGAAATGGAATACAGACATTTAAAAAATACAATTTACAGAAAGCTCAGTATTGCAAAGCAGGAATGGCTGGAGGAGAAATGAAAAGCTGTATAAGCTTGCATGGCTATGGGAATGATAAATACCACCAACAAAGAAACCTTTGTAAAAAGAGACAAGCATCAGAAAGAACAGAAAACCAATAGCTACTAAGCAAAGAAGGGAAGCACACTCCGCTGCAGAGCGAAAATTCACTCTACACTGAAGAGCCACAGAAACTGGTACACCTGCCTAATATTGTGTATGGCTCCGGCGAGCACACATAAGTGCCGCAACACGACGTGGCATGGGCTCGACTAATGTCTGAAATAGTGATATAGGGAACTGACACCATGAATCCTGCAGGGCCGTCCATAAGTGGGTGAGAGTACGAGAGAGTGGAGATCTCTTCTGAACAGTACGTTGCAAGGCATCCCGGATATGTTCAGTACTGTTCATGTCTGGGGAGTTTGGTGGCCAGCGGAAGTTTTTAAGCTATCAGGGGCCCTATATCACTCCAACTGCACACGCCCCACACCACTACAGAGCCTCCACCAGCTTGAACAGTCCCTTGCTGACATGCACGGTCCATGAATTCATGAGGTTGTCTCCATACCCGCACACGTCCATCCGCTCGATACAATTTGAAACGAGACTCGTCAGACCAGGCAACATGTTTCCAGTCATCAACAGTCCATTGTCGGTATTGACGGGCCCAGGCGAGGCATAAAGCTTTGTGTCGTGCAGTCATCAGTTGAACACGAGTCAGCCGTCCGCTCCGAAAGCCGATATCGATTATGTTTCGTTGAATGGTTCACACGACGACACTTGTTGGCGTGTCCAGTTGGAGTGATATGGGACCCCTGATACGTCTACATACGACTCGGACAGGTGACACGTATGTAAGAATGCTGCCTGATCAACTGCATCCATTCATCTCCATTGTGAATTCCGACGGACGTGGGCAACTTCAGCTGGACAATGCGACACCCTACACGTGCAGGATTGCTACAGAGTGGCTCCATGAACACTCTTCTGAGTTTAAACATTTCCGTTGGCCACCGAACTCCCCAGACATGAACATTAATGAGCATATCTGGGGTGCCTTGCAACGTGCTGTTCCGAAGAGATCTCCGCCCTCTCGTACTCTTACGGACTTGTGGACATGGTGTCAGTTCCTTCCCGCACTACTTCAGACATTAGTCGTGTCGATGCCAGGTCGTGTTGTGGCACTTCTGCATGTTCGAGGAGGCCCTACACGATATTAGGTAGGTGTGCCAGTTTCTTTAGCTTTTCATTGCGTATGTCTCTTAATGCGCAGACTTTCAGATCCATATATTCTGGGAGAAGTAATGCGTGCAATTTTCTCTCTGTTGACGAATCCAGTTCTCAGAACAGTAACTGTTAGTTTTAATGCCGGTAAAATTACAAGTAATGTTCCTATTACTATGCATTAAATAGACGAAGGCAGAGAACTGAACCAGGATAAACTGCTTTATGACAGAATGAGATTTTCACTCTGCAGCGGAGTGTGCGCTGATATGAAACTTCCTGGCAGATTAAAACTGTGTGCCCCACCGAGACTCGAACTCGGGACCATTGCCTTTCGCGGGCAAGTGCTCTACCATCTGAGCTACCGAAGCACGACTCACGCCCTGTGTCTGAAATAGTGTGCGTGAGTCGTGCTTCGGTAGCTCAGATGGTAGAGCACTTGCCCGCGAAAGGCAAAGGTCCCGAGTTCGAGTCTCGGTCGGGCACACAGTTTTAATCTGCCAGGAAGTTTCATATCAGCGCACACTCCGCTGCAGAGTGAAAATCTCATTCTGGAAACATCCCCCAGGCTGTGGCTAAGCCATGTCTCCGCAATATCCTTTCTTTCAGGAGTGCTAGTTCTGCAAGGTTCGCAGGAGAGCTTCTGTAAAGTTTGGAAGATAGGAGACGAGGTACTGGCAGAAGTAAAGCTGTGATTACCGGGCGTGAGTCGTGCTTCGGTAGCTCAGATGGAGAATTCCGCCGCCGGCGGCCGTGTCGTGCGGACGTGCGGAGCGGCTATTGCGGTGTTTACGTCGTCGCTGCGAGCGGCCGGCGCTGTGTGGTGAGTGCGCGCTTTCTGCGTTTGTCGTAGTCCACGATCGCATTCTAGAATGACATAATGGAACAGACAACGCGACGCGATACTTTGAAGTTGATTTTCGATCCGAACTACGCCCGACCGAAATCTTACGAAGTTGAGACATTTATCGAAGAAACTTTTCAGATCAAAGTGGATGAATTGATTGGAATTCACCTGTCGATTGTTAGTCCGACTGTGTTCCTTAAGTTATCCAGTTCTGACAAGTGCGACCAAATTGTAGAAACATGTGGTGGGGTGGCAAAATTCAAACATTCAGACGCACACATAGGGCAGGTCACGGTCTCGCGTGCCGGAATGGGAATAAGAACGGTTCGAATCTTTGAGCGCCCCTTTGAAATAACGCCCGAGGAGATTAACAACAAACTGAGGGAATATGGCGCCATTATCAGCAATGTCGCCGAAAAATGGTCTAGCTTGCACAAGTATCCAGTATTAAATGGAGTCAGGCAAGTTAAGATTGACATGCTGAAACATATCCCATCGTATCTCTGGATTGGTGGATATCGAGCGATCATCATTTACGATGGCCAGCCGAGAACCTGCTCGGGTTGTGGTTCGACCCAACACGTCCGCGCGCAGTGTGTTCAACGGCGTGTGACGCAACTGCCGACTGGGAAGCGAGACCCGCCTAGTCAGATGGCCACGCTATCCGTGACGTACGCCGCCGCAATTCGCAGTGACGTCGCCCCAGGTATGTGTTTCGACAGGGCGGTCGTTGCTTATGCCGACGTTCCCGATGGTACCGTAGCCATTGATACTAGCAGCACAGAAGCTACAGGTCCAGCACACTCACAAGACGAGGAAACTGACAGGTGTGCAGAACAAGACCAGGCTAAGACGGCAGCAGAAGGCATGTGCAGACCACTCGAAGAAGTCGGGCACCACAAAGAGGACACAGTTGCAACATCGGAGGATAATGACCAGCAGCCTACAACTGTTTCACCAAAGAAACGGAAGAAACGTCGAATAGCCCGTCAGGGAGCAGCAGAAATCGCGCCAATCTTGCGTGAAAAGGCGAAACAGATAGGCCAAGAATTGGCGGAGACGACACAGGCAGCTCCTCCGGAAGATCGAACAACAAAAACGAAGACCCGAAACGAGGACACTGAACCCGACCGTGGAATCCACATTCCAGGCGGTACAACTAGTCGGCAGGACCCTCCACCTGTCCCAAAAACGGACACGCGGGAAGTTACGTGCACGCGAGATTGGGCGGATGACATGGAGGAGCAAAACTATGATGCAGAGATGGCTGACATACCACAACGTTCAGGACGGACGGCACCCTACCGTCGACAAGATGCGTCCACCCGGCAACAAACCACCATCAAAGACGCTCGCGCAGAAGATGATGATGCCGATTTCTTCTAAGTAGAGCACACATTCACTTCACCTGGCAAATAGTATCCCACCTGACGCGGTATAGTCGACATGACGTCCTTGCAGGCGTACAGAATTGCGACTTTGAATATAAATAAAATTAGCAGCACCCTCAATCTGAGAAATCTCCAAGATTTTCTGTACGCCGCTGATGTTGACATCTTAATGCTGCAGGAAGTAACGGCTATCCGTTTGGACGACATCACTGGCTACAACGCCATCATCAATCCTGGCAATGACAATAGCATCGGCACAGCGATTATGACTAAAGAGGGGATCCTACTTACAGACGTGACGAAACTGCCGAACAGTAGAGGTCTCGCTGTCACGATAAACAACACCAGGCTTATCAACATCTATGCCCCGTCAGGAACCGGAAACAAGCGCCGCAGGACCGAATTTTTCAAGGAGGACATCGCCCCCTTTTCGCGGTGCGATTTGAACAAATAATATTTGCGGGTGACTTTAATTGCGTGCTGAGTCCAAAAGATCAGACGCCAAATTTTAACAAATCTCTGGAGCTGGAGAACATCGTCAGAGAATTCCATCTGTTAGATACTTGGGAACTAAAACATGGTGATCAGCTCGGTTTCACCTATATCACCAGCCATTCTGCCAGTCGTATCGACAGGATTTACGCAACGTCCAATTTAAGGCGACACGTTTTACAGTCCGAGCTATGGCCCACTATTTTCTCTGATCATATCGCGTACATATGTACGATAAATTTAGAGAAACAAGGAACGTACAGGGCGAGAGGTCAGTGGAAGCTAAACGTTGCTCATCTTTCGGATCCTGGATGTCACGCCGCCTTCCACACCACTTGGGCAGAATGTGAAAGGAAGTTCCACTTCCATGGTACGGCGCTGAATTGGTGGCTAAACTGCGCGAAGCCTGCAATAATAAAGACAATGAAAACTTATGCCCGTGAAAAAGTCGCCTGGCGGAAGCGGACATTAGACTTTTACTTCAGCTGTCTGAGAGACTTGTGCGTTCGGGATGCTACAATCATAACTATGGGCAAATCAACAGAATAAAAGAAAAAATTGCTCACCCTGCAGAGACACCATCTCGAAGGCTGTAAAATACGAACGCGTTTGCAGAACGGTACACGAGAAGAAACAACATCGATGTACAACATCCTCCAAGAGAACAAAAGAGACAAAAACAGAAATTTCTGACGGAACTCAAAACTTCAGACGGGAGACTCTTGACAGATCAAACTGCAATACGAGACGAGATCCATCGACACTTTAGTGAGTTGTTGGCCAATACACAGACAGATGAAACAGCGCAGCAAGCTCTCACTGCTAGGACGACAGAGCGACTCACTCCAGAAGAAGCTGATGAGCTCGCAGCAAGGATAACGGATGAAGACGTCGAAGATGCCATCTCGAGGAGTCCAAAGAATAAATCACTTGGACCAGATGGGCTACCCGCTGAATTTTATCAAACTTTTCGTGAAAAGATAATTGCTAAATTGACACTCGTCTGTAATGAAATACTAAATGCCGACACTGACCTTCCGAAGGAATTCTGTGAAGGTACAGTGGTCTTAGTCCCCAAAACACCAAGAGGCAAAACCGTGGAGAATCTCCGACCCATAACACTTCTCAATAGTGATTATAAAATCTTCGCCCGTATCATGATGCAAAGGTTTAATTCAGTTATTCGCACAGCGACAGGAGCTTACCAGACAAGTGTGGGAAAGGATAGAACGATATTTCAGACCTTATGCGACTACAGAGACATTATAGCGATATCGGAAGCCTGCAACATTCGCTGTGCCCTGATGTCGCTTGACTTTGTTCCGGTGTATGACATCCATGCACTTCCCCCAGAAAATTATAGCCCCCGTGAAAAACATACTGACGAATAGCACGTCAAGAATCAGTGTCAACGGACAACTCAGTCACCCGATCAATATTCACAGTTCGGTAAGACAAGGTTGCCCCATGTCCATGACGCTTTTCGCGATTACGCTTGAACCTCTCTTAGTATCCCTGACTCGGCAACTCCGTGGATTACATATACACGGACAGAAGATCATATGTCAAGCCTACGCGGACGATGTAGGGGTAATTGTGACTGACGAAAGCGAGGTGGCAACAGTACTTGAAGTTGTGGCGACCTACGAACTGGCGTCAGGAGCTAAACTCAACCGCAATAAATCTGGTATTATGAATCTTGGTAGGGGCATAGAGATCAGAGCCGCTGGACGTATCAACACTGTGGAAAAACTAAAATGCCTTGGAATAGAATATACGAATAATATCCGCCGCACAGCCGCTCTCAATTACAGAAAATTACTTGCCACATTACGAGCAAGCATAAAACAACACAGCTTGCGTAATTTAAATGCAATACAAAAAGTGCAACTAGTCAATACCTATATAACCTCCAAAGTAAACTATGTTGCTCAAGTGCTTCCTCTGCCACGAACCATAGCACACCAAATGCAAGCAGCGCTTGGTTATTTTGTCAGCAGAGGTCAGATATTTAAGGTTTCCTATAATACCTTGACGCTATCGACACGCAATGGAGGGCTACATCTAACAGACATCTACCTTAAAGCGCAAGCGCTATACGTTAGCAAAACTTAGTGGCTCATCTCTTACGTGAAATCACCCCAGTCAGCAGAGATCCACCAATCGATGTGCATCACATCTCCCACGAGTTGTGCCACTATAAACACTTTCTTGTGGAATACAGCTATGTACGCCATAGAATACCGGAGAAGGACATATATCAGGTTAAGGAGGTTTACAACACCTTGCTGGGAGAAAAATTGCGCAATCGAATAGAAAACAAGTTTCGACATTATAATTGGAAAAACATATGGGAAAACATATCTGACCACCATCTACCATCCAATGTGCGATCGACGTGGTACCTCGCAGTCAATAGAAAAATCCCCACCAACTCGAAACTGCACGCGATACGTCTGGCACACACACCAAACTGTCCCAGCTGCAACGTCGTCGACACCGAAGAACATCGTTTCGTCTGTGACGATGTGAAAGACGTGTGGAATCTCTTCAGGCAAAAACTAGCACATTTGCTCCGCACGTCACCTAACACCGTTACACCGACACACGTCCTTCTGCCAGATGACGTGCCATATCCTAACACTAAAAGAAGGTCAGCCAACTGGCTCAAAGGACTGACAGTCCATTACATCTCAACGGCTATGACGAAGAGTGCACCAGACTATTGGATGTACCTGATGACAGAACTTGAAAAGCTCGAACGACAAAAGAAATACAAAGAAAATTACGCAAATTTCTTGAACCGAACTTTGTCCTACCGATAGAGCTGAAGAACGGTTAAACGGTATTTTGTACAATCTCAGGATTAATTTTTTTTAATGATATTCTCTATTAAGTTTCTCATTCCTTTTGCGCCAACAAGGTGGCTATTTCGTTTACTCTTTGCCCTCGTGTAGCAGCACTAATAGGTTGCTGACGCAAACCTGAGACGCCAGCGGGCGGAAGTACGCCTGGCTCTCCTATAAAAATTGCTCCCGCACAATGATGGAAGAATGTAGCGGACCTATTTTCTTTCCACAACTCCAAAAGAAGGGATTTTGTTCACGTGTACACATTTACTTCGTTGGTCAACTATCTCTTATGGAACAAAATTAAAAAAGAAAAAAAAAACAAAAAAACAAAAAAAAGATGGTAGAGCACTTGCCCGCGAAAGGCAAAGGTCCCGAGTTCGAGTCTCGGTCGGGCACACAGTTTTAATCTGCCAGGAAGTTTCATATCAGTGCTTTATGACAGCTTCGCATGATTTTAATTTTAATTTTTTTAATTACCTCCTGTGCGACCGTTTTGCATGTTTTGATTTGAAACTTTTACATATTGTTTTTATCTTTTATTTTTCTTCTTTCTCATCTCTAAAGAGTTCTGGTTGCGTATAGAGTTCTGCGACCTACTCACGGCCTTACCGATGCTTCACTGTAACTCTTTAGTGAACGATAGTAACATGAATAATAAAATAATTGTATCAATGATTTTTCTCTTTCCTTAGTTTGACAAACATTTCCTTTTATGAGCCTTTATTTTTCCTTTTTTATGGCTGTATTGAAAGCAACAAAAATGATTCTCTCCAGTTTCAGTCAAAAGTAAGATTTCATACTCAGTAACTGGCACATTTAATTTTAATGCTTTTAATTCTAACCCTAGTAATACTATAAGTATCACCCCTGCTGGAGGATGTTTAATAGAATACAGATCGGAAAATAAAAATGAATGCGATGGCCGGGAATCGAACCCGGATCAACTGCTTGGAAGGCAACTATGCTGACCATTACACCACCATCGCCCACGACGCTGTGTCGCCATAATTTCTCTTTATTTTTGAGAAAACAGTGCATATTTCTATGAGCAATGTTAGTACTTATATTCCATTTTCGAAAGTATCAATGTACGTTTTTAACATAATCCTAACATTGATACTAAGTATTACAATATGCAATCAGTGTTTGATTCGTGATCAGTTTAACTGGTGTCGCGACTTACTTTTCAATTAAGTTCGTGCGTTCTTAACGAAATTTAAATGTTTATGTCTTCATGAGAAACGCTCACTGATTAGCTCCGAATGCGTTCTTATAGATCTCGTCTGGAGACCATTATGCTGTCTCTAAATATTTCACGAAGATACGTTAACGGTTTTTACAAAGTTGTTGGGACTTTACACTACCAAATTTCACTGTCCAGATAGAGACAATGCTCATTATTAACGAGTTTTTTAACAGCTTGACTTAAAAGTAACTGAATGTATAACAAATCTACAAACATTGGGGCGAAACTATATTCTAGTTTTGCACAAATCATACACTCAGTCATAAACGGTTCAGTTCAACGCAATTTCATTAGAATTATTTCCTGGTTGCTCTTTGACGTAAATACATTCCACGAACACAGTGGATTTCCACGCAGTAGAAATACACCTAATCTAGTAAGTTCATCTGTATTTACATCCATACACTACCAACAATTTACAACTGAAACTTCCATTAGGCTTATGGTTGCTATATGCAATATTCATCAGTACCCATATTTCAGCAGTCATATTCGAACTCTTCTTGACCAAAAGGATAACTTTCAATTTCAGTCACATGACTGAATTATCCTCATAACACAGTTTTATATCTTGGGATATAACGAAAATCACGTCGTCACGAGGTGGTATTTACTTCTTCGTGTCTGTGACTCCCTTCGGTTACCGACACATGTTTGTAATGAAGATAAAGCTGGATCAGAAGAAAGAAAACTTCTCTTCCTCACAGCGTGTCCCAGGAGCTACAATCAGTATTCAGGGACATGACGATCAATGGAAGCAAAAGGGTCTGTCAAAAATGGAGTCTAAAATAAATAGCTTAGGAGCTATGACTTACAGTTCTCCGCTACTACAAAACACATCCCTTCTACTGAAGAAGTACTTATAGGTCTTAAGATACGCATTTTAGAGCCCATGTTTACAAGGCCAATTTTTCTTCTTTTCGTCCATACCAAACTCTTAAAATATGTATTTTACAGCCCACGCTTACTTTTTTGCTTCGAATGATCTTTCCTGGCATATCCTTGAATGCTGACCATTCCTCCTGGGACGCTCTGTACATCTTATACGGCAGCTTATTGTCTACTTAACGCTAAAACTGATTATTACACGATCCAACGTGTAAAGGAAAGGTTTGTAATCTGAACGATGGAGAAAAATCATTTTTCACTTATCTGTTTTATTCATTTTACTACTGATCTAGCTAATCAATTTGATGCAACAGAGGGTCGCTTACTGTAAAGGTTTACTGTGAATTATCATTAAGGCAGCGAATAAAAAGGAAAGTGAAAAACAACAAGGAAGGGATGGTTTCAAAACATAACCCCCCGGCTGTAAAGAAGAACGCTAAAAATGAAATAAAATGGTCTTACTATGGTCAGCATAGTCATAGAGTAGCCTCAACACCCAGCCTTCTCCGTTATTTTTATTTTCCAAGCTACATTATATTAAATGTACTGTTAATAGAAGGGTAAACTGAAATCTTACCGGTATTAAAACTAACATACAGCTTAAATGTCTCAATTACTGTTCTGAGAGACGATTAGGCCACAGAGCAAAACTACAAGCATCTCTTCTGCCAGGATACGTAGACCTGAAAATTTTTGCTTATTAAGTGACATATACTTGATTAAAAAGCAAGTGGCGACTCAAGTGAGTCAATACTTGCTATCTAGTGGATGACTGTTTATTCGATGTAACAGCATTCATTGCCGCGCTACAGATACACGCCTATGAAGAGTTTATAGCGACAATGACGTTTTTTGTGTCAATAATTGTAATGATTCTCGAGTAATATTAGTCTTTTTCACACTGAGAAGATGGTATACTACCGAAACTGATGGTAATAATAAAAAGATATCAATACAGCTCTGTTTCATACATTTTTTTACAATGCAGTAATTTAAAATAGAAACCTTAGGAACAAAGGACAATTTCCTTTTCTGTCCTGGCAACTCTTCTTGCACCTGCTCCTACATCGGAGGGGCCGTCAGTACAGTTTTCCCGATTCTATTATCTAAAATGATTAACACAAGTTTAATTTGTTGTAATAATCAATTTCTTTGTGTGTTGTGGAACCAGTATGATCCCCACAAGAGGCTTGGATCATACATATACGTTTGTATTCTACAAACCAATATGAACTTTTTGGCAAAGGGCTCTTCCCATCGGACTGATTCCCGTATGGAGAAGGGGAAGAATGACTGCTCAAACACCTACCTGAGAGCTGTAAATAGTCTAATCTTTTCGTCGCTATCTCAGCTTCTTAGAGACCCTCTCCCGCGGCTAAAAGAGCCCCCTTTCGCCTTTCGCTCTGCCCTTTTTTGTATAGGTTCAATATCTCCTGTTAGTCATGTTTGGCACGGTTACCGTAGACTTTAGCAATAATCTACGACAATATTGTAGGATGGGTCTCACGAGTGTTTCGTAAGCAATCTAGTTTGTAGACAGATAATCTTTTCCAGGCATCCTATAAATGAACCGAACTCTATCATCTGCTTTACCCCCGGCTGAGTCTACGTTATTGTTCCATTTCACACTCATGCAAAATGTTAGTCTGATACTTGTATGAGTTGACAGATTCCAGCCATGACTCACTAATATGTAGTCGTATGATACACCTTTTTTTATTTTCTAGCCACGGAATGAGTTAATTCTTGTAGAAAAAGGAGTTCTATCAAACGGTAGTTAAAGCTAAAAAAAGTGGAGGACCCCTTCAGATGCAGGTCTTTATAAACAGGAGTAAAACTTCGGGTGAAATTTTTCGAAACAATTACCGTAAAATATCTTTGTGACTTAATAACTGTTAATTTTTAGTAGTGAGCTGATGCAGCATATGTAATCTTTTGTCAACAATTTGCAAGGTCGTTCGCGACCACCCTCACTTGAACGAGTGCAATATCTCAAGTATTCCACATCAAGAACACATTTATGCAATAACGTTTCGTAAATGTTAGAATCTAGGCCTACATATTAAATTCTAACCAACCCTGAGATAAGATGTTGAGGCAACACCAGTTGGAATGGAACGACCCAATATGTAGAAATATCCTAAAATGCATTCACACCACTACACAGCAACGACATAGCATAGTCTTCAATCAAGTAACTGATAAAAATAAATAACTGACTAGTTTAGGTGTAAAACATCTCTTAACTCGTCATATAAGCTATAATCGGAAACACAGTAACAAGAGATCCGGTGCATTGTCTCACTCTAGGCTCAAAACGACTTACGAGAAGTATGAAATTTAACAGTATGACATGCCGCAACCAAAATTATTCATCAACACTGCAGCAGAAAACGATACGTCATTTCTATACAACTGCCGTGCGTCGATGTGTCTCTCCAAATTAAGCATAATTAACGAAAATAAATTACCAGTAACAATGAATCAATAATCACTTCGGATGTAGCACCAGGCATCTTTTCTACGCTAAGGACGGAATAAGCGTATACAGGATGCAATATGGGATTAAATTTCAGTATCACTCTGGATGCAAGTGAAGTTGGCAGCGCCAAGGAGAGGCTGTGGTAGCACCTCTTCCGGTTAATTTACGAACTAGTTCGAACTGTCGCACATGTAGCATCTTCAGTGGCGTTAGTTGGGATATTATTTCGTAAAAAATTGCAATAATTTTGACACGCAGGGAGATCTTATTACGTGGCGCATAACGAGCGATTTTTTCGGACTCAGTAACGATTTCCGAGGTGGTGATTTCGGACGTATGCCACAATTTTAGCGCAACAGGGAAAAATAAAAGTAAAATAAATAAATAACAGTTCCCAGTTCCAACTCCGTACATCATAAAAAGTGGCTCCTTACAGCAACAAAAGATATAGTGAATTCTGTATTTATTTCACTATCTTCTAACAACTTTTCACGCAAGTAAAAAGAAACCTAAGTATTTTAGGTCAGAAACGACATTTTTCAGTCGATTCGCGAGTGATGTAATATCACGAACGTGAATAAGCTGCAAATGAGAGTTTAATGACAGTTTAAACCTCCATAAACGCACAACATTCTGCAATGAAACGGATTTCAGGTTCAACTAAAACAGTTGTTAGAGACGTAAACGTGTCAATAAGAACACATCAAAAGTTCAACTCATCAAGCGTACAAAGAACTTACGAATTTTTGATGTAGAGACTGGCGAACAACGTTCCATCATTACAGCAATTTAAGCACTCAATATGGCTGCTCCTACTCTATCAGAGATTCAACAATTGCCATGTACATGAGCAACAGAGATGTTGTGTGTGTCGTCCATCCAAAGTATAACATCGCTTGGTTTCTCATCAAATTTGTAGAAATTAAGAACTATATTGTATGAATTTAATAAAAATTAAAGATTTTGATTAAATAAATATTTTTTCATAGTATTCTGAGAATATTCAGACTTACGATCTACGCACGTTAACATGTTTTAAAAAATAAACGAATGTTTTTATGTAGGATATATTACTCACAGTCGCCGAACTTCATTTTCAGTCACTGTAATATGTATTTGAATTGAAATTACTTTTTCACTTCTAGTAGATAAAGCACAAGCTTCTATTGGCGAAGCAAATCGGGCACATTCTTGTCAAAGGACACAGCGTTGCGTTTGTTTAAAGCAATTTAAAGAAATATTGGAAGTCCTTAATCATAATTTCCGGATGATTAGTCGAACTCCTGTCCTCTAGAATGTGATTTTACTGTCTTGTGCACCGCATCACTCTACTAGGGCGAAAACAATTCTGTAACTTGTTAAATTATGCATTTACATTCACATTTATACCTACAAGGTACTAAATGCTATATGGCAAGAGGAAATTTTTATCACTTGTGCAATAGAGTGAAACGTATGATGGATGTGTGTAAGAGTGTTTCCCTATATTAATTCACCACAGTGTTCACTGCTTCGTGAAATATCAGTTACTCTGAAGGTGTCGTACTGAAGATCACAAAGACCCAGTAGGAAATCGTTCAGCAACACAGAACTTAACACTTCCCAAATGACCTGTAACAAAAAATTGAAAAAAGGGTAGAATCTAGAGACAGGTCGACAATGAAGCCAGCAGAATCTGAGCCCAAGTTTCGATTGGACAAGGATGTGGAAGCAAAATGGCAGTGATTTTGTTTAAGGAATTTATTTGAGAGGGTTCAGGAAAAGCACGGAAACCCTCAACCAACTTGCTTGGATGGCGATACGTTCCCCACTCCCGTGGAATACACGTCCTGAACACCACCTCACAGGGGGAGAAAACCTATCTGATCTTTGGATAAACTAAATTAGCAATATATGAGTGAAAAAATACCCATATCCAATATTTTCTGTTTTATGTCTCACACGGTAAATAAGTTTTCCGGCAGTATGCTTGTTCTGAAAGCTGTGACAGGTATTGTTTTATGTACTGTCACGAATAGAAAGGATAATGGACTGGGCGTTGCCGGACATGTTGGAAGTGCTTGCACATAATGGGAATTCTTGGAAACGATAACAGTGGCCAGCACCAGGTAAAGAATCTCCCGTCGGCAGCACTTGTTCAAGGCGCTGTGTTACGGTGACTGTAAAATAAGCTGAAATACTTGTGTACAATAAGAATGCACTATTCAAAAAAAATCGTTCAAATGGCTCTGAGCACTATGGGACTTAACTTCTGAAGTCATCCGTCCCCTAGAACTTAGAACTGCTTAAACCTAACTAACCTAAGGACATTACACACATCCATGCCCGAGGCAGGATTCAAACCTGCGACCGTAGCGATCGCGCGGTTCCAGACTGTAGCGCCTAGAACCGCTCGGCCTCCCCGGCCGGCAAGAATGTACTATTCGCTTTGTAAGAAAGAAAAACTCTTTTTTTGTGTCAAAAATTCAAGTGCAATTAACAACTGCTGAAACTGGACGCGACTAGTAATCTGTACGCCTACGCAATCTTAGTGTGGGAAACCCGCATCTAGGGAAGAATAATAATAAAAACAAAAAACCAAATCAAACAATGAAAAATTCAGGATGGAATACGACAGTACTACGAAAAGAGAGTAGCCACCATAGACCATACATAACATAGACTGTGCGTGGAGTCATTACACTGAAACCAACATCTGAGTCACGTGAATCGGTGCAGCACGCCAAGTTTCTCTTATTATGCACTGTGTGGGATGGATCTGACACAGTTTTTCTCATTTATAGTTGAAATCAAGCATTGATTTTAGCAAGAAAACAATTTGCCTTATTATTATTACACATGTAGTGGTTTAGTTAAACTGATTTCTCCAAAATTTCTAATATCAATACGACGATTATCGTTTATACATGTGGCGAGGTGAAACGTACTGACAGTTCTATTTACAGGAGACAAAATTACAGTTCTTCAGTGAATACTTGTTTCGTTGGACTGTGAGTCTTTTAGTGCACCGTTTGCACAAGAATTAAACACAAAATATCAGTTTGGCAGACAACATTATTTTTCTGACGATTCCTCAACAAATGTGTGAAACGTTTTGTTATGCTTTTATAAAAAATGAAATCCATTAATAACCTTAAGGTCCGGTTTTTACGCTGCATAAGCGTTCATAAGGGGCGTTCAAAAAGAAACGAGCCGGAGGCATAATTACAGAAACCATTACCTGTATGTTAGAAGTATTGACCCTGGCTGTTGACACACTTGCCCCACTGTGACACAAGGCGGTGAGTGGCTGCCTCATAAAATTCCCGTGGCTGCGATGTTAACCAGTTCCGCATGTACAGCTGGACGTCGTCGTCCGAGGTGAATCATTTGCCCCTCAGAGCATTTTTAAGGGGACCAAAAATGGCGTAATCACAAGGAGAGAGGTCCGGACTGTATGGAGGGTGGCCAAGAACCTCCCATTTGAATTTTTGCACGAGTCCCGAGACTGTGTTGGCCGTATGGAGCTTTGAATTGTCGTGGAGCAGAATGACCCCACGGGTGAGATTGCCTGGTCGTTTTGATTTGATCGCTTGGCGAAGGGTGCTCAAGGTTTGTGAGTAACGCTGGGCATTCACTGTTGTCCCGTGCTGCAAAAAGTGAATCAGAAGGGGGCCATTGATCAAGGAAGAACGTCAACATAACCTTTCCTGCACTCGTGTGGGCGACGACGTCCAGCTATACGTGCGGAACTGGTTAACATTGCAGCCCCAGGAATTTTATGAGGCAGCCATTCACCGCCTTGTGTCACAGTGGAGCAAGTGTCTCAACAGCCAGGGTCAATACTTCTAACATACAGGTACTGGTTTCTGTAATTATGCCTCCAGCTCTTTTCTTTTTGAATGCCCCTTATATTTTATGACTTTTGCCTTAAAACTGCATTATCGTCTTAATTTTTAAGATGATAGAACAATTTTTTCTTCTTCCCGTTCAAACAGAGTTTACACTACAGCAAAAATTAGGTTAAATAAAGTTGATTCTAAAATATCTATGTTAAATAATACAGTAAGACATTTCCACAGTACAGGGATATAAGGTTTGGATAAGTGCTATTTTTCTGTGATAAATTAAGAGCTTGTATTATGACCATTAGTACTTTCATTTTTCTTTTGTGTTAATTGCTGATTTTAGAATTCTGTTCAACTTGTAAGGGGTTCACCACCCTCCTGGAGCAAATGTAATCTTGATGTATTGTTCACTTGCTAGAACGACAATTCACAGGCGCTGCCTGAGACATAAAATATCTTTGCCCTTCCGCATTTGCAGTCACTCGCTGCTACAGCGTAGTTGTAGTCTGTCGCTGGTACAACGCAGTTTATAGATAGTAGTTGTTCAAGTTACAGTGCAGAACAAATTGTAAAATTTTACTATATGAAACTGAATAACAATTGTGATCAGTCGCAGAGTTAAATGATACCATGGAATGAGATGATGATGAACTAATGAATAATTGTTAATACAATGAAAAATCAACAGTGTAATTGAGTCAACCATCTATTGTAAGGTAAATTTTATTATTTTTATTGGCACGCGCGTAGGTAAGTCACTTGTCTGAGACGTTAACATGAATTTGTTTCAGTCCTTTCTTTTGTGATTCGTTAGCACCAGTTGACCCAGATTTGTAATATATTCAATTCTCCCGTATAATGGAATGTAGATCTTTATCAATAACGTGAAAAATTTTCAGAATATAATTGTTCTTGCCAGTCAACTATAAAAGTATAATTTCCCCTTAAGTCATTGCCAGTCCCGATCCAGTCATTTATCTAAATTAAAATAATCCAGAATTTTGGCAGATCATAGTCATTTGTTCTTTAGTAATCAGACGACTAGCTGTGCAGCTTTGTCACTAAGTAAAGTCAGATTTTCTCGTAATCCAGATCTCAGACAAATGTTATCCAATATTAGTAAATAGGGCAGCACTGCAGTAAGCTGTGGCATTTACGAGCAGATATATAGACAGCGTTATCCGGTGACACCATCACGAGGTAAGAATTTTTCAGTCTATTTCTCAAGGACGGATTCAGATTGATTTCACAGGGCCATGGCGTAGCGCTGCTTACGTCAAAATTTATCAGTTTTTCAGGAGTTAAGATTTATCAGTTTTCATACGTCAGAATTTAATTATCCAAATTTAATTATTTTTATTTTTTATTTTCTGTTCGGCAATGTTACACATCATTATTTTGGATTTTTTTATTTATATGGGAAGTTTACAAACTTTTTGGCACCAGGTCAGAAAGTGAAAACGTTGGCATCAGAAATGTACTCCCCCCCCTCCCACCCCTTGACCACTTTACCAGAAAAAGCTGCAGCCCTAATACGAAGAAGCTGCAGCCTTAATACAAATAATACAGCCTATTGCAGATCTTAAAGAAGTTATGAAACTGATAATGATCCTGTTAAATAAACGGCTGTTTACGTTGTTCTTCCGAGGAATTAGTTCACCTATAAGAAATATACAATAATATTCAGACACACACAATGGTGTCAACTTGATTAATGTCTGTATAAAGTGTTTGGTGTGTACATTGCTGTCCACATAAATGATGAATTTTTGTGGGGGTGTTGGGCACTGGTGTTCGAGTATTTTAACTCTGTTGTAAATGATTCCTCTTGGGCAGGGCACTTCAAGTAAATAAAGTGTTTGGGCATGTGCAGTAAATAGTGTCTATTCACCAGCAGTAAGCAGCAAGGTTATAGTGTAAAGCAGATAACCACACTTTGTGCACAGAGCTTTTTAAGGCTCTTTGAATGCTTACTCCCCAATATCTGTACTCCTTAACGGTTTTTCTTACTGAGAACAAAAACAAGTTTCATCTGAACGGTGATGTACTAAATAAAGGCAATCAAAATCATTTTCATGCGCACTTTGCATTCTTGCCCAGTGTTCTGAGAGGAGTAATTGATTCTGCTGCAAAGGTATGGTATTCAACAATTTCCCATCTGACATGAAGCAAGAAATAGGAAATTTCAACTAATTCAAAAGAAAGCTATACTTTAATTAGCCACTCTTTTTATTACTTGAAGATCTAGATACAATAATTAAAAAGTTCTGTAGGTTACTTGGTAGGTACGAATGTGTGTTGTAAAGCCATATGATAAATAGTATTGCCCTGCGAGTAAGGTTGAAACGTCCCCTTAGAACAATTATACATGACTGTGTTTAAACTGACACACAATATTTTTAGCGCAACGCTATCTGACTTTCAAAAATCCCTACAAAAGAATGGCCCTGACTAACATTAACATATACCTTTCACAAATCACTTACCTCACCAAAAATCTTCGTTACTCGATCTACTGCAATACAGCGAGCGCCACTACTGCCAGCTAAATAAAAGATTCAAACTACTGAAGGCACTAACTACTAATAGGCATTAGTTAGCAAATGAAAGATTTTGATAGAGAACAAACAATGTATTTACCTTACTAGCGCTCAAAAGTCATAATATATATATAGCAGTTCATGACATCCAGTCTTACAAATTTCAAAACTCCGCCATCTCTCTACCCACATCCACCACTGCTGGCGGCTCACCTCCAACTGCTCAACGCTACGCGCTGTTCACATCGATCTGCCCAACACTACAATAGCAGACAACAATGCAAACTAGCCACAGACTGCACACAGCACAGCCAGTGATGTTTCATACAGAGCGCTACGTAGCGTTACCAATAAGAGAACCTAAACAGCCTACTTACAAGGGTCAGTTTTTGCAGATACAAGTAATTATTTTGTTTGAAAGATTCAAGTAAAATTAGTATTAAGCTACCAGTGAGAGGCGAACAGCAAGTATTTAGTGTAGCTGTGGATGCAGCAGCTGTTTTCAAAGTAGCATCTTTGTTTTTACTTTATCTCACGCCCAATAACATGCAGAATGTATCTCTGCCATGCATTCCTGTGTCAAGGAAGTACTATTACAGGCAACTTTTTTCCCATTTTTCAGTACATAATCTCAGCACTGGAAGTGATGTTTTTTCTCCTTTTTTTGTACAATGGAGGCCAAGGGAAGGAAGGCGTAAATGAAACATGTTCATTCTTCCCTCTAAAGATCAGAGGACTTCACCTTTTTAGCGATTCTTGCGGTGGGCAAAACAAGAACCGTAACATGATAAGATTCTTACAAGCCCTCACAGATAGAGGGAAACTGGGCGAAATTATTTATCAAACTTCCTGGCAGATTAAAACTGTGTGCCGGACCGAGACTCGAACTCGGGACCTTTGCCTTTCGCAGGCAAGTGCTCTACCAACTGAGTTACGCAAGCACGACTCACGACCCCTCCTCAAACCTTTAAATCCGCCAGTACCTCGTCTCCTACCTTCCAAATTTCACAGAAGCTCTTCTGCGAACCTTGCAGAACTAGCACTCCTGGAAGAAAGGATATTGCGAAGACATGGCTTAGCCACAGCCTAGGGGATGTTTCCAGAATGAGATTTTCACTCTGCAGCGGAGTGTGCGCTGATATGGAACTTCCTGTTAGATTAAAACTGTGTGCCGGACCGAGACTCGAACTTGACAGAATTGCTGACAGAATACGACGAACTTGCTAAACTTAACATTAATCGATGAGTTTACGTCGCTCAAAATGAGAAAACGCGAGGTATAATTGTGATGGAAATAAGAAAATACAAATTAAAATTACAATAAAGAAATTTCTGTGAATGGATATTTTCCAACTCTTGATTATGGCCTTTTTCCTTTTGTTTCCAATTAATAATTTATACACTAATAATAACTTATAAGGAGCAATTAAAATGTGCTCTTTCGTACACATCATACGGAAACCAAAGTACTGTATCTATCTTAAAGAATAAGACATAGGTTTTATTTTAGAAAGTTTATGACTTGTAAATTGTTTAGTGCAATAATAATACACTTAATTTGTTGTGAGCAATATTTTTCATTAGTACTGTTCATCAAAATAATATTTTTCACTAATCTACCAGGGGCGCAAGATCATGTCGGCATGGCTCTGTTCTTACTCTGCCCCCCATTCCTCTGTTCTTACTCCGCCCCATCTTCCTCTTTCTTTACTCTGCCCCATCTTCCCTACATTTTCCACAGCGTCCTCCATCCCGTAACTCCCAAAGAAGAGCGAAGAACACTGATGATTATTTCTCAGCAAATCTCACCGTCTCTCCTCAAACGCATGAAAAACTGTAGGAGGAGGCCAGCAAGTACAGTTCATGATTGTGTCAGGACTAACTATACGACTGCCAACATATCACTCACAGCTGTATTTCGTTTATACTATGTTAATCACTGCAGTCAATAACAAGTGCTGATATTCCGGACCATTTCACAGTTCTGACTTTTGTTACTGAGAATTTGAAGGGGACGGGAATGTTGTCCAGGAGAGATGGGTACCCGTCGTACGCGCGTTGTCGTGCACCAGACTTACGGCGAGGCAGGTAGTGGCGGTGTACGACGGCCGTTCTGGATTGAGGCTGTGTCAGCGCCTTTACGATCAATGGAGGCGGCCATTAGCAGATGGAGAAACCTCGCGAGTGCAGCGCCTCTGACGTCGTCCAACGTTACGTAAGGCACGGCGCGTGGCGCGAGAGGATTATGCAATTGGGCAACGTTCTGGGAACAGTCGGAGAGCGTGTGCAGGAGTGGTGGCAAACGGCCACGTGTCGTGAACTACCAAACCGAGAAGTTCTTATTACTTCCTTATTAGCATTTTACGCTGATCAGCCAGAACCTTGTGGCGACCACATTACAGTGGGTATAAGGACACTCACACTTTGTGGAGACTCTGACATTACACAAGGCACAGAAAATGCGTAGATCCTGCCTAAAATCTGTAAGCAGACATTCTGTACATACAACTAGAATCTGCAAACACTCTAAATAGTGTCACAAAGGGTAGTGTTTTATTGAGGTCATAAGACTTTTCATTGGTTTGAACCCTCCGCGGCTACCTGTGCTATTCCAGCCTCTTAATCTCAGAGCAGCACTTACAAGCAACGTCCTCGATTACTTCTTGGATATATTCCAATCACTCTCTTCCCGAACAGGTTTTGCCCCCTATGGCTCCCTCTAACTGTTGTGTAATGCCTTAACATTGTGTCATATCCAGAGGCGGTTTTCGTTACAGTAGTACACGCAGATCAAGCCAAGGGCGCAGTGCTAACAGAACCGTACCGCCAATTTTTTTTTTTTCAGGGGAAATTAACTGGTAGCAGTTTTCAAAATGGTTTAAATGGCTCTGAGCACTATGGGACTTAACTTCTGAGGTCATCAGTCCCCTAGAACTTAGAACTACTTAAACCTAACTAACCTAAGGACATCACACACATCCATGCCCGAGGCAGGATTCGAACCTGCGACCGTAGCAGTCGCGCAGCTCCAGACTGTAGCGCCTAGAACCGTTCGGCCATCCCCGCCGGCCAGTTTTAAAAAGCAAATAGTAACACTGCTAGCAATTATGAGCGCATAATTATGCAGCATTTTCAAAGCACCGCAAATAATAGATCATTGACGTACAAACGTGTGGGGCTTCGAACGTTTGAAGAACACATCCGACGTAAATGTATTTTATTAAACCACATTTAACAGATTACAAATTGGCACATGAATTTTATTTACAAGTTCTGTTCCACCATACTCTGGTGAGCATTGTTACCAGCTTGCGCCACAGTACTGTCGACAGAGAGTACACCACTTAAGACCCGTGGGGTAGCGTCTTTGATGATTAATCAAACCGTCTTCGGTCCCGGGTTCGAATCCCGCCACTGCTTAAATTTTGATTAATAATTAGCAATGGTGGCCGAAGACTTCATGCATTAGGAGTCTCCCCTCATTCTGCCAACGGCCTTGTTAAAGAGGGCGGAGGAGCGGACAGAGGTTCAGGGCACTCTCTTGTCTTAGGGGTGGGAAACTGCCCCTAAAGGCGGAAGAATCAGCGATGATCAGCGGCATGGGAATGCAGAAGGCAACAGAAACCACTGCGTTAAAGACACGTAACGTGTATCCACAGGACACGTGGCCAGTAATTGAAGAAGCGTCATGATGATATCTCCATTGGCAAAAGATTCCGGAATAGTCCCCCTTTCGGATCTCCGGAAGGAGTCTGCCAAGGGGGAGGTTACCAAGAGAAGAAGTTTGAATAATCAACGGAAGGATAACGCTCTCGAGTCGGGACGTGGAATGTCAGTAGCTTGAAAGTGGCAGGGAAACAAGAAAATCTGAAAAGGGATATTCAAAGGTTCAATCTAGATATAGTAGAGGTCAGTGAAGTGAAGGGGGAAAGAAGACATGGATTTATGGTCAGATGAGTGTAGGGTAATTCAACAGCAGCAGAAAATGGTAAAAGGGAGTATGATTCGTTATGAATAGGAATGTAGGGCAGAGAGTGTGTTACTGTGAACAGTTCAGTGATTAGGTTGTTCTTATCAGAATCGACAGAAAACCATCACCGACAACGATAGTTCAGGTATACATGCCGACGTCGCAAACTGAAGATGAGAAGATAGAGAATTTGTATGAGGATTTTGAAAGGGTAATATAGTATGTTAAGGTAGATGAAAATCTAATAGTCATGGGACGCTGAAACGCAGTTGACTGCGTAGCAGCGAGGAGAGCTCCGCCTACCATCCTAAGGGAGCCATGGGTCTGATGATGGTTTTGTAGAAAGAACCGAAACCGGTTACCTATATCATTAAAACATACATGATGTGATCAAGACTGAACTTTAGTCAAAATATAACTGAAACGCTGTTGTACGGGAAGGAATAGAAGAAAAGGGTACAGGAGAATATGGGCTTGGGACAAGGGATGAGAGAGGAGAAAGACAAATTGAATTCTGTAACAAGTTTTAGCAAGTAATAGCGAATACTCTTTTCAAGAATCACAAGAGTAGGAGGTACACTTGGAAAAGGCCGGGTGATACGGGAAGATTTCAGTTATATTACATCATGATCAGACAGAGATTCCGAAATCAGATACTGGATTGCAAAGCGTACCCAGGAGCAGACGAAGACTCAGATCACAATACAGCAGTGATGAAGAGTAGGCTGAAGTTTAAGACGTTGATCACGAAGAATCAATAAGCAAAGAAGTGGGATACGGTAGCACTAAGGAATGACGAGGTACGGCTGAAGTTCTCTAAGTCTATAGATACACTAATAAGGAAGAGCTCAGTAGGCAGTACATTTGATGGACATCTCTAGAACAGGGCCATCACAGAAGTTGGAAAGGAAAACATAGGTACAAAGAAGGTAACTGCGAAGAAACCATGGGTAACAGAAGAAATACTTCAATTGACCAAGAAAAGGAGGAAGTACAAAAATGTTCCGGGAAACTCAGGAATACAGAAATAAAAGTGGCTGAGGAATGAAATAAATAGGAAGTGCAGGCAACCTAAGACGAAATGACTGCAGGAAAAATGTGAAGACATCCAAAAAGGAATGATTGTCGGAAGGACGGACTCAGTACACAGGAGAGTCAAAATAACCTTCAGTGACATTAAAAGCAAGAGTGATATCATTAAGAGTGCCACGGGAATTCCACTGTTAAATGCAGAGGAGAGAGCGGATAGGTGGAAAGAATACATTGAAAGGGTCTATGAGGGCGAAGATTTGTCTGATGTGATAGAAGAAGAAACATGAACCGATTTAGAAGAGATAGGGATCCAGTGTTACAATCAGAATTTAAAAGAGCTTTGGAGGACTTAACATCAAATAAGGCAGGAGGGATAGATAACATTCCATCAGAATTTCTAAAATCATTAGGGGAAATGGCAACAAAACTACTATTTACGTTGGTGTGTAGAGTGTATGAGTCTGGCAACACACCATCTGACTTTCGGAAAAGCATCATCCTCACAATCCCGAAGACGGCAAGAGCTGACAAGTACGAGAGTTACTGCACAGTTAGCGTAACAGCTCATGCAACCAAGTTGCTTACAAGAATAATATACAGAAGAATAGCAAAGAAAATTGAGGATGCGCTAGATAACGATCAGTTTGGCATTGGGAAAGGTAAAGGCACGAGAGAGATAATTCTGGCGTTGCAGTTAATGATGGAAGCAAGGCTAAAGGTCCGGCCAGAGTGGCCGAGCGGTTCCAGGCGCTACAGTCTGGAACCGCGCGACCGCTACGGTCGCAGGTTCGAATCCTGCCTCGGACATGGATGTGTGTGGTGTCCTTAGGTTAGTTAGATTTCATTTGTTCTAAGTTCTAGGGGACTGATGACCTCTGAAGTTAAGTCCCATAGTGCTCAGAGCCATTTGAACCATTTTTGAACACTAAAGTACAGTCAAGACACGTTCATAGGATTTGACGACCTGGAAATAGCGTTCGAAATGGTGCAAGACGTTTGAAATTCTGAGAAAAGTAGGAGTAAGCTATAGGGAGAGACGGGTCATATACAATATGTACAACAGCCAAGAGGGAATAATAAGAGTGGACCACCAAGAACGAAGTGCTCGTATTAAAAAGGATGTAAGACAAGGATGGAGCATTTCCCCCTTACTGTTCAATCTGAACATCGAGGAAGCGATGATGGAAATAAAGGAAAGGTTCAGGAGTGGAATTAAAATTCAAGGTGAAAGGATATCAATGATACGATTCACTGATGACATTGCTATCCTGAGCGAAAGTGAAGAAGAATTACATGATCTGCTGAACGGAATGAACAGTCCAATGAGTACAGAGTATGGTTTGAGAGTATATGGAAGAAAGACGAAGGTAATGAGAAGTAGTAGAAATGAGCACAGCGAGAAATTTAACATCAGGGTTGGTGGTCACGAAGTAGATGACGTTAAGGAATTCTGCTACCTAGGCAGTAAAATAACCAGTGACGGACGGAGCAAGGACATCAAAAGCAGACTAGCTATGGCAAAAAGGGCATTTCTGGCCAAGAGAAGTCTACTAATATCAAATATCGGCCTTAATTTGAGGAAGAAATTTCTGAGAATGGACGTCTAGAGTACAGCATTGTATGGTAGTGAAACATGGACTGTGGAAAACCGGAACAGAAGAGAATCGAAGCAATTTAGATGTGTTGCTAAGACGAATGTTGAAAATTAGGTAGACTGATGAGGTAAGGAATGAGGAGGTTCTGCGCAGAATCGGAGAGGAAATGAATATGTGAAAACACTGATAAGGAGAAGGGACAGGATGATAGGACATCTGTTAAGACATGAGGGAATGACTCGCATGGCACTAGAAGGAACTGTAGAGGCCAAAAACTGTAGAGGAAGACAGAGACTGGAAAACAGCCAGCAAATAATTGAGGACATAGGTTGCAAGTGCTACTCTGAGATGAAGAGGATAGCACGAGAGAGGAATTCGTGACGGGCCGCATCAAACCACTCAGAAGACTGATGACAAAAAAAATCATTTGTTAATATCTCCTCGCACCAAACATCGTAGATCTTCCAGAGTCTGGCAGATACTCGATTGCATTAATGTAAACGTTAATCCACACACATCAAAAAAAGTTTTGCATCACTCTGATTCCCAGAACTCCTGAAGACAGACATTGACTGTCATATTGTATCACAGAGACAGTCCCTTCGACTGTTCAGAGATGTCACTCAACCCTCCCACAGATGTAAACAACCATGTCATTCCACCAGGAAGGAGGTACAAGGCTTGAGTTGTCTGTAGTTCAACCACGCCTAGATGGCCAATAACGCGGTTCGATCGCGTCCGCACTGTTACTTTGTGGCAGGAAGGGCTCTCAACAAGGGAAGTGTTCAGGCGTCTCGGACTGAACCAAAGCGATGTTGTTCGGACATGGAGGAAATACAGAGAGACAGGAACTGTCGATGACATGCCTCGTTCAGGCCGCCCAAGGGCTACTACTGCAGTGGATGACCGCTACCTACGGATTATGGGTCGGAGGAACACTGACAGCGCAACTTCACTCCCAACGTCCATGGCGAGGTCCATCTTTGCAACCACGACACCATGCAGCGCGGTACAGATGGGCCCAACAACATGCCGACTGGACCGCTCAGGATTGACATCACGTTCTCTTCACCGTTGAGTGTCGCATGTTTAGAGACTACCCGGTCAGACTGAACGCCTTAGACACACAGTCCAGTGAGTGCAGCAAGGTGGAGGTTCCCTGCTGTTTTGGGGTGGGATTATGTGGGGCCGGCGTACGCCGCTGGTGGTCATGGATGGCGCCGTAACGGCTGTACGGTACGTGAATGCTATCCTCCGAACGATAGTGCAACCATATCGGCAGCATACTGGCGAGGCATTCGTCTTCATGGACGACAACTCGCGGCCCCATCGTGCACATCTTGTGAATACTTCCTTCAGGATAACGACGTCGCGTGACTTCAGTGGTCAGCATGATCTGCAGACATGAACCCTATCGCACACGCCCTGGATAGATTGAAAAGGACTGTTTATGGATGACGTGACCCATCAACCACTATGAGGGATCTACGCCGAATAGTCGTTGAGGAGTGGGATAATCTGGACAAACAGTGCCTTGATGAACTTGTGGATAGTATGCCACGACGAATACAGTCATGCATCAGTCTGGACCACCACCTCTGAAGGTTTCGCTGTATGGTGGTACAAAATGCAACGTGTAATTTTCATGAACAATAGAAACGGGTAAATGATGTTTATGTTGATCTCTATTCCAATTTTCTGTGCAGGTTCCGGAACTCTCGGAACCGAGGTGATGCAAAACTTTTTTTGATGTGTGTACATGGATTAAATGGACAGGTTGAAGAGATTCCTTCGATATCATTGCACAATTCAGCAGTGCAACTGCAACGATGCAATGTTTTAAAATGCGTGTCATGTAAATAGTGCTGAGAGTCGACTCGCCGGTAGTATCAGAGAGTGAGGCAAGATCTCAGTCTCAGATAGTCGCGCTCTGTGAGTGTAGATCTCTCGTGTGGACGGCAATCTCCATGTCTCGAGAGCTGCTCGTCGTAGCTCTCAGAGAAGAAAAACTGTATCGTTATTGTTGGGAGGGCTGATAGCACTAGGACAATTTGTGCCATATTTCACAGTTCGTGCACTACCACGTCCTGGTAATATATTTTGCCGTATTCATGCACACTTTAAATAAAAGTACCCACGAAACTGAGACTGAGTGTTTTCAGCCACAGTATGTAGTCGTGGCATGTTTTTGAGCGAAGAAATCTCCGTTTTACTTCCTAAACGAACAGCACGAGCAGCAAATGATATATAAAACATCATATATATATATATATATATATATATATATATATATATATATATATATATATTTTATACAGAATTAACAAACGAAAATAAAAGTTAATATGTACACACAAGTGAAAGAACTTGCGCGCTAGTCACTGCGCCACATTAACAACGCAACAAGCTGCTCTATAAATGTATAACAGCAATGTCGGGACAATTGAGACTACTGTAGCGATGGACACGACCTGTGAGTGAGTGCCAACGATGTGTCGGCAAAGAAACTAATGAAGAAAGATGACAGGAAGTGGACTCAGGACGGAGTTCATGTGTGTGTTTGAAATCTTATGGGACTTAACTGCTAAGGTCATCAGTCCCTAAGCTTACACACTACTTAACCTAAATTATCCTAAGGACAAACACAAACACCCATGCCCGAGGGAGGACTCGAACCTCCGCCGGGACCAGCCGCACAGTCCATGACTGCAGCGCCTCAGACCGCTCGGCTAATCCTGCGCGGCCAGGACGGAGTTGAGAATTTTATTACTTTTTACAAGGCCAGCGTTGTAGTATGTACAGTTACTGGAGTACAGGAACTGACATAAGCATCAAAGGATGTTGGCTGAAATGGTTACAATTTTTAACGCCTACACAGAAGAAATTTAACAGAACACCCACAATTCAAGGAATCAACAAAGTAGTTTCATAACCTCGATTCCTTGACAATTGGAAACAAGTGAAATCATCTTTGAAAGTGACAGTTTGGAATTCGAAAAACTGACATTCAACTTCAAGTACTACAGCTGCATCTATAATTTTATATGAAGTGGTATTACTGATTTTTGTTATTGTATTGGGTGTTGAAGAACAGTCCTTCAAGAATTTACGATCGGTTCCGTAAGTCGATACAAGTAGAACCGTTAAGACAAACGTACGAGTATGTCCGGAAATGCTTCATTTATCAGATATCCGCCCCCTTTGGCTTTTGAAAGTCAGTGGTTATCAAGATGAAATTGGTGAAATGTTATTTTATCATAATTGTTACTTTACCAAATACTGAAGAGAATAAACGTAGCTGATTCTAGAAATATTAGTGACACAAACACTCTGTCTTTAACATTAATGATTTTACGCGTTAATACGAGTAGTATCCAAAATGGACATTTTGGATCCAATTACACTATTGGCCATTAAAATTGCTACACCAATACGAAATACAGATCACAAATAGATATTCATTGGACAAATATATTATACTAGAACTGACATGTGATAACATTTTCATGCAATTTAGGTGCATTGATCCTGAGAAATCAGTATCGAGAACAAACACCTCTATCCGTAATAACGGCCTTAATACACCTGGGCATTGAGTCTAACAGAGCTTGTATGGCGTGTACAGGTACAGCTGCCTACGCAGCCTCAACACGATACCACAGTTCATCAGGAGTAGTGACTGGAGTATTGTGACGAGCCAGTTACCGGGCCACTATTGACAAGACGTTTTCAATTGGTGAGAGATCTGGAGAATGTGCTGGCCAGGGCAGCAGTTGAACATTTTCTGTATCCAGAAAGGCCCGTACAGGACCTGCAACATGCGGTCGTGCATTATCCTGCTGAAATGTAGGGTTTCGCAGGGTTCGAATGAACGGTAGAGCCACGGGTTGTAACACATCTGAAATGTAACGTCCACTGTTCAAAGTGCCGTCAATGTGAACAAGAGGTGACCGAGACGTGTAACCAATGGCACCCCATACCATTACGCTGGGTGATACGTCGGTATGGCGATGACGAATACACGCTTCCAATGTGCGCTCACCGCGATGTCGCCAAACACGGATGCGACCATCATGATGCTGTAAACAGAACCTGGATTCATGCGGAAAAATGGCGTTTTGCTATTCGTGCACCCAGGTTCGTCGTTGAGTACGCCATCGCAGGCGCTCCTGTCTGTGATGGAGCGTCAAGGGTAACTGCAGCCATGGTCTCCGAGCTGATACTCGATGCTGCTGCAAACGTCGTCGAATTGTTCGTGCAGATGGTTGTTGTCTTGCAAACGTCCCCATCTGTTGACTCAGGGATCGAGTCATGGCTGCACGAACCGTGACAGCCATGCGGGTAAGATGCCTGTCATCTCGACTGCTAGTGATACGAGGCCGTTGGGATCCAGCACGGCTTTCCGTATTACCCTCCTGAACGCACCGATTCCATATTCTGCTAACAGTCATTGGATCTGGACCAACGCGAGCAGCAATGTCGCGATACGATGGACCGCAATCGCGATAGGCTACAGTCCGACCTTTATCAAAGTCGGAAACGTGATGGTACGCATTTCTCCTCCTTACACGAGGCGTCACAACAACGTTTCACCAGGCAACGCTGGTCAACTGCTGTTTGTGTATGAGAAATCGGTTGGAAACTTTCCTCATGTGAGCACGTTGTAGGTGTCGCCACCGGCGCCAACCTTGTGTGAATGCTCTGAAAAGCTAATCATTTCCATATCACAGCATCTTCTTCCTGTCGGTTAAATTTCGAGTCTATAGCGCGTCATCTTCGTGGTGTAGCAATTTTAATGGCCAGTAGTGTATAAAGAAAATATCTTGTATCTCCATCGCTGTCATTCCCGTAAAATTTCGGTGTTGCTATCGATTTTCCATCACGAGCTCTACAAATAGATTCCTGCATGCTCCAAAATTATGTCGCCGCCAAATCCGCTGTCTTATGCGACAAGAACACTGCCGTTTAGGTTTTATAATTTTTATGTGCCCCTTTTAAGTATTCCATTGCTACTTCTTCCTTTACATAAACACTGTCCCCTTATCGTGTCCAAACGCTTCCAACATCTGTCCTCACAAGACTCTCAGCACTTACAAAAAGTACTCGCACGAAACCATCAGACTATAAGTAGTGTAAACAGTTCTACTCGTACTACCTGAGAGTACCATACTGTCTGAGAGGAAGGAACTCTCGCGTGTATCGCAGCCCTTGAGGACACTAGTACCGCCCGCTTTCGGAGAACTGGTGCCGGCAGATGGTCACCGACCAGAGCACCGGAAGGCCGAGCTGCCCTTCCAACTGAAAGCAGCGGGGGCCGTTTGCACTGCCCACCGCCAGTCAAGTTGGCTGTAAATAGCTTTGCTTTCGGAGGAGGCACACTGTTGTGCTGCATCCGACATTCCAAAACTATGGAGAGACGCTCTCCCAACACATTTTGTTTCAGTTCTTGGTCTGTTTCACTTCGGCATTTGTGGTCGTGCGGGAGTTGCCACCATTTTATTGTACATGTGTTGGCTTCCTTCGTTGCGGAAGCAATCATGTGCCGATTCAGTCGGCTATAGCCAAGATGTTTCCACAATTAAGACGCGAATGCGCTATTTGAAAGCGAGCGACAGGCATTACAATTCCACCGATGCTAAGACGGTAAGGTTCGTCATCTTGCCCCTGTATACGTATTCGCATTACGTGAGTCCTAACTACTTCTTTTCGTGATTCTAAATTCCCAGATTTCATCTCAGTTTTCGCGATCATCACTCTCTCCAGGGACTGGATGAGTTATGGTTGTTTATCGTTTGATTCCCATTGTTTTTCACGTAAACTTATCTTGTCCTGCAGAAGTATTCGGCAGCTCGCCATGTAGCCCAGAATTGTGAGTTCGCTAAAATCTATTCTTTATGACAAGACTATCTCCCGTTACGTGTTTTTATTGTACATATCTTTGATTTAATTTAAATTCACTGTCTGTTACTGCTCTGTAGTTTCCTCAGTCCCCTTCATTAATTTAGTCATTAATCCAAGCCTTAGAATCCCCTTCTGCAGGGGATGAAGCTAGATGTCTCCACTGCCCAGGAAACAAATGATTAGCAGGCGAGGTTGGTTTTATCTGCTGACAGGGAAACGGCGAGAGGCAGTACATTCCATTTCAAGCCGATAAACCTACACCTCCAAAACAGACGAAGCGCCTAGATCTACAAGTCCTTCACGATCGTGGATCATGCAGCCTTTCATATACAACTGGTTCCATTCAGAATGTGTCACGTATATTTGCCACATGCTCCTGTAACGTCTGCACGTTGTGGATGGTTTTAGCATGCACCAATGTCTTTAAATGTTCCCATAGCCAGAAATCCAACAGATTCAAGTACGGTGTACGAGGAGAGACCGCAGCTCGTGTTCGTGCGGTAGCGTTCTCGCTTCCCGCGCCCGGGTTCGATTCCCGGCGGGGTTGGGGATTTTCTCTGCCTCGTGATGACTGGGTGTTGTGTGATGTCCTTAGGTTAGTTAGGTTTAAGTAGTTCTAAGTTCTAGGGGACTGATGACCATAACTGTTAAGTCCCGTAGTGCTCAGAGCCATTTGAACCATTTTGTACGAGGAGATCATGCTATCGGATTTCCTCGAATAGTCTGTCGGTCAGGAAACGTTGCGGTGAGGTACTGTCGTACGATACCTAGAAAATGGGGTGAGGTCCCGTCACTGCACTGCTATGAATGGTATCAACGCCACCACCATTGTCCTGAAAATTACAACCACTCAGGCATGGGAAATGAATTACAACAGTAAGGCGACCTACAACACTGGATACTAAACATTGCTCGTCGCAAATGAAACATGCTCTATCGCATTGTAGCAAATTTTCTTCTTCTTTTGACCAATATTACTTTCTGTAGGAATATGTGACCTCCTTTAAACAGGCTGTATGTCTTTCCAATATGTCTGTCTACTATATTTCAATGTATTTGTGTATGTAGTTCTCGTGCCTCTTTAATGGTTAACGTATTCAAACATGCAACTAGTACAATTGTCTCCCGCCGAATGTTGCAATGTAAGGCTTCTGGCTTCCACCATTATTGTTTATAGTCGCCGAATTGCCAACGGCCTTACCGTAGTGGTAACACCGATTCCCGTCACAGCACAAGTTAAGCGCTGTCGGCCTTGGCTAGCACTTGGATGGATGATCCTCCGGTCAGCCGAGCGCTGTTGGCAAGCATGGTGCACTTAGCCCTTGTGAGGCAAACTGAGGAGCTATATGACTGCAAAGCAGAGGCTCCGGTCAGGAAAACTGACAACGGCCGGGAGAGCGATGAGCTGACCACACGATCTTCCATATGATGAAGGGTCTCCCGAGAACTGTTCGGACGGAGTTTAGTTTTAATAGCCGCTGATTTACGATACCGATTCCGCAGCTCATGGTCTAGTGGACTCTTGTGGATTCTGGCATGTGGAGAATGCCGGCAACCTCCCTGGGGTCCGGGCTTCGGGCCCCACGTAGATATCACAGTCCAATTATGAACGACACCGGGTCGCCGGCAGGGTAGCTCAGCGTATTCGGTCAGAGAGTTAATTCCCCTGTCGAATAAACAACTGAGTGAACGGATCAACGATGAACTTGAACAGGATGTCATGAGATGTCCGCCCCGAACAAATAACACGAGCCATAACGAACAAAGAAGCTAAAAAAAAGTAGCTCGTGTTGCTGCTTCCGGATCAAGGGTTCGATTCCCGATAGAGTAGGAGATTTTCTTCCCCCGGAGAATGGGTGTCTTTTCCTCATCGTTTCATCAGCATTCGGAAAAGTGGTGAGACTGGACAGCGGAAGGACTGGGAATTTTTACGGATCCTGATACCCATGTAGTCGAGTGCCCCACTAACCAATCATCATCATTTGTTTTTTCCTAATTGAACTACATACTATTTCTGTGGTATCTGAAAGACGCTTCTAAAAGAACTTCAACGACATAGCATGTATAGAACTTGATCAAATAGTATCAAGATAACAGCGCCGCAAACTACTATCCCGCTATCAGGAAAAGAATTCCACAGGCGTCTGCCCTACTACACCAAGTGTGAGCAAGCACCCCTGACTCAGATATGGCTCGTCTGTTTATTATCACAGCTGTCGTACTGTTTGCTTCAAATGTTGACCTTGAGCATTTCTACACTCTGTAAAAGTGATTCTGGAGAAACAATACTGCACGTTGAATTTCATCTGGAGTTAACGGCAGCACAGGCCCGTGATATAAGGCATTTCCTGCCATCGGGAGTCGTTGGTGTTTCCTTACAGACGTCTTGTTTTAATTGTCACTACAGATAAAGTATAAAGTCTTAAGTTTGGTGACTGTGCAGAACTACGGTTCCGCGTTCAAAATATTTCAGTTCCCCTCGTCCGGCCATAATTACTGGGAAACCTTTTCACATGAATCAACTAAGTACAAATGGCAGCTCCCCACTGCACTGCACTTTATACCTTGTGTACACGATACTACTGGCATCTGTATATGTGTATCTCACTGTCTCATGACTTATGTCACCTCAGTTTACACTGAGTTAAGGTAGGCTCGTCAATGAGTGAGACATAATTTTGGTTATAGAGACACTACTAGGACACGGAACTGTCATCCAAGATGTATCTTGCAGGAAGCTTGTTTCTCAATACGTAGGTCTCATCTTCGCCTGTTGGTGGAAGTTGCTGTTGGTAGGATGTGCAGCAGTTCCTGGTGGTTTTCCCCGGCATTTAGAGATAGCTGGTCACATGTCGAGGTGCTTCCTTATTCCTACCGACTTGGAGTGCTCATGATGCCTGTACAGGGCGTTACAAAAAGGTACGGCCAAACTTTCAGGAAACATTCCTCACACACAAACAAAGAAAATATGTTATGTGGAATGTGTCCGGAAACGCTTACTTTCCATGTTAGAGCTCATTTTATTACTTCTCTTCAAATCACATTAATCATGGAATGGAAACACACAGCAACAGAACGTACCAGCGTGACTTCAAACACTTTGTTACAGGAAATGTTCAAAATGTCCTCCGTTAGCGAGGATACATGCATCCACCGTCCGTCGCATGGAATCCCTGATGCACTGATGCAGCCCTGGAGAATGGCGCTTTGTATCACAGCCGTCCACAATACGAGCACGAGGAGTCCTTACATTTGGTACCGGGGTTGCGCAGACAAGAGCTTTCAAATGCCCCCATAAATGAAAGTCAAGAGGATTGAGGTCAGGAGAGCGTGGAGGCCATGGAATTGGTCCGCCTCTGCCAATCCATCGGTCACCGAATCTGTTGTTGAGAAGCGTACGAACACTTCGACTGAAATGTGCAGGAGCTCCATCGTGCATGAACCACATGTTGTGTCGTACTTGTAAAGGCACATGTTCTAGCAGCATAGGTAGAGTATCCCGTATGAAATCATGATAACGTGCTCCATTGAGCGTAGGTGGAAGAACATGGGGCCCAATCAAGACATCACCAACAATGCGTGCCCAAACGTTCACAGAAAATCTGTGTTGATGACGTGATTGCACAATTGCGTGCGGATTCTCGTCAGCCCACACATTTTGATTGTGAGAATTTACAATTTGATCACGCTGGAATGAAGTCTCATCCGCAAAGAGAACATTTGCACTGAAATGAGGATTGACACATTGTTGGATGAACCATTCGCAGAAGTGTACCCGTGGAGGCCAATCAGCTGCTGATAGTGCCTGCACACGCTGTACATGGTACGGAAACAACTGGTTCTCCCGTAGCACTCTCCATACAGTGACGTGGTCAACGTTACCTTGTACAGCAGCAACTTCTGTGACGCTGATATTAGGGTTATCGTCAACTGCGCGAAGAATTGCCTCGTACATTGCAGGTGTCCTCGTCGTTCTAGGTCTTCCCCAGTCGCGAGTCATACGCTGGAATGTTCCGTGCTCCCTAAGACGCCGATCAATTGCTTCGAACGTCTTCCTGTCGGGACACCTTCGTTCTGGAAATCTGTCTCGATACAAACGTACCGCGTGACGGCTATTGCCCCGTGCTAATCCCTGCATCAAATGGGCATCTGCCAACTCCGCATTTGTAAACATTGCACTGACTGCAAAACCACGTTCGTGATGAACACTAACCTGTTGATGCTACGTACTGATGTGCTTGATGCTAGTACTGTAGAGCAATGAGTCGCATGTCAACACAAGCACCGAAGTCAACATTACCTTCCTTCAATTGGGCCAACTGGCGGTGAATCGAGGAAGTACAGTACATACTGACGAAACTAAAATGAGCTCTAACATGGAAATTAAGCGTTTCTGGACACATGTCCACATAACATCTTTTCTTTATTTGTGTGTGAGGAATGTTTCCTGAAAGTTTGGCCGTACCTTTTTGTAACATCATATATATATATATATATATATATATATATATATATATATATATATATATATATATATATATATATATAACGTTTCAATTTCCAGGTTTGAAGTCGTATAACAAATAACAAAAAAAAAATTTTTCGATGATATAATTAGAAATTAGCAATTTTATGATTTTTTTCCTTTACATGTACTTGGAAACCTTTCTTCTTGCTAAATTTCAAGATTCTATGTGACGAGGATGTAGGTTTTAATGATTCAGTTTGCGAATATTAAAATACGGAACACAAATGGCCGTATATTTCGACTACATTGATTTAGAGGCTAACGTCTATTCTCCTGCCAATGGACCATAGACCTTGTTGTGTGACATAAATTTCGACACTTCTCCCGTTCCTGTGTCTTAAAAGACGAACGAACACACAGTCTGATAACAAATGACAAAATATTTATTTTCGTGTGATGTAATTACAAATTTCCCCTCCCCCCCTTCCCCTATGAACCACAGACCTCGCCAATGGCGAGGAGGCTTGCGTGCCTCAGCGATACAGATAGCCGTACCGCATGTGCAACCACAATGGCAGGGTATCTGTTGAGAGGCCAGACAAACGTGTGGTTCCTAAAGAGGGGAAGCTGCGTTTTCAGCAATTTCAGGGGCAACATTCTGGATGGTTGACTGATCTGGCCTTGCCCACACCCACCACAGTAGTTCAAGTTTATACGCCAACTAATTCCGCAGATGATGAGGAGATAGAAGAAAAGTATAATGAGATAAAAGAAATTATTCAGATGGTTAAGGGAGACGAAAATTTAATAGTCATGGGGGACTGGAGTTCGATAGTAGGAAAAGGAAGAGAAGGGAAGGTAGTATGTGAATATGGACTGGGAGAAAGGAATGAAAGAGGAAGTCGCCTGGCAGAATTTTGCACAGAGCATAATTCAATCGTAGCTAACAATTGGTTTAAGGTTTCAGATTGATTATATTATGGTAATACAGAGATTTTGGAACCAGGTTTTAAATTGTAAGATGCTTCCAGGGGCAGATGTGGACTCTAACCACAGTTTATTGGTTATGAACTGCAGATTAAAACTGAAGAAACCGCAAAAAGGCTGGAATTTAAGGAGATGGGATTTGGATAAACTGAAAATACCAGAGGGTCTAGAGAGTTTCAGAGGGAGCGAACGATTAACAAGGACAGGGGAAAGGAATACAGTAGAAGAAGGATGGGTAGCTTTGAGAGGTGAAATAGTGCGGGCAGCAGAGGATGAAATAGGTAAAAAGACGAGGGCTAGTAGAAATTCTTGGATAACACAAGAGATATTGAATTTAATCGGTGAAACAAGAAAACATGAAAATGTGATTACAATGTCACTGGCGAACCTCAAAGCTTTCGTTTTTTCTCACTTCTCTCTTCTTCTCATAAGAAATGAAGCAGGCAAAAGAGAATACAAGCGTCTAAAAAGTGAGATCGACAGGAAGCACTAAGCAGGAGTAGCTTGCGGACAAATATAAGGATGTACAAACATATATCACTAAGTGTAAAATAGACGCTGCCTACAGGAAAGTTAGAGAGCCCTTTGGAGAAAGAGAACCATCCGTACGAATATCAAGAGCTCTGATGGAAAATGTGTCCTAAACAAAGAAGGGAAAACAAAAAGGTGGAAGGAGTATATAGAGTGTCTATACACGGGAGCTGTATTTAGGGCAATATTATGGAAATGGAAGAGGACGCAGATGAAGATGAAACGGGAGATATGATACTGCGTGAAGGATTTGACAGAACAATGAAAGACTTAAGTCAAAACAAGGCGCCGAGAGTAGTCAACATTCCGTTAGAGCTACTGATAGCCTTGGGAGAGCTGGCCATGACAAAACTCTTCCATCCCGTGAGCAAGATGTATGAACAGGCGAAATACCCTCAGACTTCAAGAAGAACATAATAATTCCAATTTCAAAGAAAGCAGGTGGTGACAGGTGGGAAAATTACCGAACTATCAGTTTCATAACACACGGTTGCAAAACACTAACACGAAGTTTTTACAGGCGAATGGAAAAACTCGTAGAAGCCGACCTCGGGGAAGAGCAATTTGGATTCTGAAGAAATGTGGGAACACGCGAAGCAAAACTGACCCTACGACTTCTCATAGAAGATAGGTTAAGGAAAGGCAAACCTAAGTTTTTAGCATTTGTAAACTTGGAGAAAGCTTTTGACAATGTTGACTGGAATATTTTCTTTCAATTATAAAGGTCAAATACAGGGAGCGAAAGGCTATTTACAATTTCTACAGGAACTAAATGGAAACTGTAAGAGTCTGTGGGCACGAAAGGAAAACAGTGGTTGAGAATGTAGTGAGACAGAGTTGTAGCCTATCCCCGATATTTTCAATCCGTGTGTTGAGCAAGCGGTAAAAGAAACAAAAGAAAAATTGAAGTAGGAATTAAAGTCCAGGGAGAAGAAACGAAAACTTTGAGGTTCACCAGTGACATTGTAATTCTGTCGGAGAAGACAAAGGACTTGGAAAATACGTTGAACGGAATGGAAAGGGTCTTGAAAGGACGATATGAGATGAATATCAACAAAAGCAAAACGAGTGTAATGGAACACAGTCGAATTAAATCGGGTGACGCTAAGGAAATTAGATTAGAAAATGAGACACTAAAGGAGTAGATGAGTTTTCCTGTTTGGGAAGCTAAATAGCTGATGATGGTCAAAGTAGGGAGGATATAAAACTCAGACTGGCAATGGCAAGGAAAGACAAATTTGTTAGCACCGAGTATAGATTTAGGTGTCAGGAAGTCCTTTCTGGAAGTATTTGTATGGAGTGTAGCCATGTATGGAAGTGAAACATGGACAACAAACAGTTTAGACGAGGAGAGAATAGAAGCATTTGAAATGTGGTGTTATAGAAGAATGCTGAAGATTAGATAGGTAGATCACGTAACTAAAGAGGAGGTACTGTATAGAACCGGGGAGAAGAGAAATTTGTTGTACAGCCTGACTAGAAGACGGGATTGTTTGGGAGGGGACATTATTCAGCATTAAGGGATCACAAGTTTAATATAGAGACGAAGCGTGGTGGGTAAAAATCTTAGAGGGAGACCAAGAGATGAATACACTAGGCAGATGTAGAAGGAGGTAGGTTGCTGTAGTTACTAGGAGATGAAGAGGCTTGCACAGGATACTGGAGAACTGCATCAAACCAGACTTTGGATTGAAGACAACAACAACAAACAACAAAAATTACAAATTAACTATTTTGGGATTTTTTCCTTTGGTTGTGGTGTGAAACCTTGCCTCTTTGCAAATTTCATCATTCTAGCTCAACAGGATGTTGACGAGTGAGTTTGCGGATCTCAATATCTGTGACATAAATGGCCGTTTCTTTTGATTGCACTGACTTAGAAGTTTCACTTTTCTGCATCGCCAAGGGACCGTCGTCCTTAATATGTGACGTAGATTGCAACTTGATACATCTATCCGTTCCTCAGATAAAGGCCTCTGAACTGTCGGACAGACAGACAACAAAATGAACCTGTAAGTGATCCGTTTTTACCGAGTGTGGTACGGAACCCTCAGAAGTGAAGACTCTCGCACAAGAAAAGAACTCCGTATAACTCCACGTATACGTTTTCTACAGATCCTAGCCCAAGCAGCCATACAAATTACGCTACCATGATCACTTTTAGATATTAATCCATAATAGGTATGTTACACACTAGAATTATCGAAACAAGCTGTAGCGAGACATCAAAGGTTCTTCTTCGAGTAGCTGCTACCCGAGATTATTCAGCATCTTCGTTATACTTTTCCGCAAGGCAGTCAGACTTCTTTGTATGACTTACACATCATCCAAACCTCACATTGATGTCACAAAGCTTTCTTCGCCTTTGCTGATCCACTTCAGTACCTCCCTCGTTTCGGCTGTCCTGCATAGTCTTCCTTCACATACTGGAGAATTCCTAAAAGTTCTTCTCTTTTCTACTACATTTATTCCACTTCGACACTGCTTCGGTTATCGTTATCCATATTCAGTGATAAGTCTCCTATCCACGTCTTCGGTGCACCCGGCCTGGAGGTCAATGTCATCAGCGAGCCTTATCACTGGTATCCGTTCACGTTACACTTTTAAACAGTTCTGATTTTTTCTTCCACTTCCTTCGTTGCTTCTTCGACATCCAAACTGAAGAACAGTGATAATAAGGTGATAACCTGCCTTACACTCTTCTTAATGTGAACCTGCCCTTCTTGACTTTCCATTTTCGTTACTCCTACTCTGGTTTTGTAGATTTTTCTCGCACTTTTTTCTCCCAAGGCCCCTCCTAACTCGCCTAGTTCGGCTAAGACCATTACGCCATCTATAAATGCTGCAATAACTGACCGGAGCTAATACACCGTTGAACAATACACAGCTGCTTTATTGAAGAGAAAGCGCTACTTTCTGTACGACAAATTATATAGTTCGATATGGTGCCTGACTACGATTGTACACCACAGTGAAGGGAGAAGCGAATGCACGGTGAGCAAGACAAGACGCAGAGTTACTGCGTATTTGCTCGTTGTCAGGTCATATACAGGGTGTCGGAAAAGTCTTTCCCTGATTACATAAATTGATAACTCAGACTAGAACTAAGATACAAATATGAAACTCGTGTATAATTGTTTACAAACTATCAAAGTTTTTTTTCACACATCAGAAAACTTCCACATGAGCACCCTTGGTACCACGTAGCACATCTAGGCGACATTCAATTTCCGTCCACACATTAGCCAACATCACTGGAGGGATCGATTCAACGACTGTGGTTATCCGTTGTCGCAGGGTTTCAAGATCTGGTACACGTGTTCGGTAGACCTCGTCCTTGACAAACCCCCATAAAAAGAAGTATAATGGGGTTATGTCAGGAGAGCGTGGAGGCCAAACCGTTGGCCCATCACGTTCAATCCATCGCCCAGGAAAGGTCATATCGAGATAGGCACGGACGTCCAAACCCCAATGAGGCGGTGCAACGTCGTGCTGAAACAAGACATCATGGTGATACTGAAGCAGCTGAGGAACAGCTTACAGTTGCAACATGTCCAGATACTCTGCAGACGTGATGGTAGCCTCTGCGAAGAAGAATGGCCCGATAATTCGATCGTGCAATAGCGCGCACCGAACATTCACCTTTGGACTGCCTCTGGTGCACTCCAAGACCTCGCCATGGGGTCGTGAACCTCAAATGCGCACATTATGGCGATTCAGTACTCCACTGACAAAAAAGGTCGCTTCGTCGGAAAAGGCAGTTCGTCTGAGATAACCATCATCGTCCTCAATACGTGATAGCATTTCGACCGCAAAGTCATATCGAAGTGTACCGTCATTGGGCAACAAGGCCTGAACGATTTGCACTTTGTATGCACGAAACAATAAACGTTTGTGTAAAATGTCATGGAGAGAGCTTTTTGGCATCTGTAATTCACGTGAGGCCCTGCGCACCAATTTCTTCGGACTTCGCAGAAAAGACTGCCTTACAGCTTCCACCCTGTCTGCTGAGGTTCTTGGTCGACCAGACCTCGGAAGGTCAGCAACCGATCCCGTGTTCTTGAACTTCTCATACCAGGCTTTAATGCTCTTGACATCAGGTGGATTCCTTCCAAATGTTGTCTGGAAGTGTCTCTGCACTGTGGTTGGTGATCGTGTCTCATGGTACCACAGGACATACTGTGCCCTCTCCTGATTGGTTAACATGGCTTCTTGGGCACTGCACCTCATCCACTACTTACGTACCGCTAATGTAAAACAGAAAAAAACTTTGATAGTTGTAAACACTTCGACATAAGTTTCATGTTTGTATCTTACTTCTAGCCTGCGTTATCAATTTATGTAATCAGGGAAAGACTCTTCGGACACCCTGTATGTCCGTGGCGTGGAATACTTCGTCTTAGAGGTGCCTCCGTTTGGTCTACTACCGCACACCTAAGGAGCGAGAAAATGCATCACCCGATTACTTCAGAATTATGTCAGAATCGAGTGAGGAACACCACAGACAAGACTCTCACCTTGTTCAGCACTTGTGAGACGCCGTCCTGCAGCGTGCACTTCTCTTGGATGCTGCTTTGATGACTTCTGTGAGTTACGGATAGTGGTTGAGCGACCGTGGATCAGAATGACTCCTTAAAGCTTTCGGTATCTCTTGTAGTCCATAAAATGCAGTTTCATCGCCGTCAGGGCGGTAGAGGGAGCTACTCGCTTCTAGCTAGGTGTGTCTAATCCTATTGTTCATCACTGCCTTATTACTGCCTGTTGCTTTCCAGTTGTCCATGACGTCTGTCAAAATGTGCATTGCTTTATTTAAAACACTTATAATTGAATTAATGATTAAGGTAGACATAAAAGTTGCACGCATTAACTGTGCAGCTAAGTAAACTTGCAGTTTAGTACTATCACCTGTCGAAAGTCTTGTTTCGGTATTCGGAACCGAATAGGAAAGTTTAGCGGTGTGCATTAAATGTGCGATTTCCTGTACCAGCATCAGGAAATGAGACATTGATTTGGTTACAGTTTTTTTTAATTCCCCAGTATAATACAGTCGAGATGTATAAAAGATAATGAAAAGCAATCAAAATCATTTAATAATTCATTGCTTACAGTAACTTTTTTAATAGTCACTCAGTGTGACCAGATAAAGTTTCACAATGATGTCATGTCTGAACATGAAACGTGTTTTAGCATCCCAGGGCAAACTTTCAGTGACAGTGGAGATCAGCTGTCAACACGTATTATCTCGATTGGATCTAGGCGCGTTACCAACAGTAACACAATACTACACTCCTGGAAATGGAAAAAAGAACACATTGACACCGGTGTGTCAGACCCACCATACTTGCTCCGGACACTGCGAGAGGGCTGTACAAGCAATGATCACACGCAAGGCACAGCGGACACACTAGGAACCGCGGTGTTGGCCGTCGAATGGCGCTAGCTGCGCAGCATTTGTGCACCGCCGCCGTCAGTGTCAGCCAGTTTGCCGTGGCATACGGAGCAGTCTTTAACACTGGTAGCATGCCGCGACAGCGTGGACGTGAACCGTATGTGCAGTTGACGGACTTTGAGCGAGGGCGTATAGTGGGCATGCGGGAGGCCGGGTGGACGTACCGCCGAATTGCTCAACACGTGGGGCGTGAGGTCTCCACAGTACATCGATGTTGTCGCCAGTGGTCGGCGGAAGGTGCACGTGCCCGTCGACCTGGGACCGGACCGCAGCGACGCACGGATGCACGCCAAGACCGTAGGATCCTACGCAGTGCCGTAGGGGACCGCACCGCCACTTCCCAGCAAATTAGGGACACTGTTGCTCCTGGGGTATCGGCGAGGACCATTCGCAACCGTCTCCATGAAGCTGGGCTACGGTCCCGCACACCGTTAGGCCGTCTTCCGCTCACGCCCCAACATCGTGCAGCCCGCCTCCATTGGTGTCGCGACAGGCGTGAATGGAGGGACGAATGGAGACGTGTCGTCTTCAGCGATGAGAGTCGCTTCTGCCTTGGTGCCAATGATGGTCGTATGCGTGTTTGGCGCCGTGCAGGTGAGCGCCACAATCAGGACTGCATACGACCGAGGCACACAGGGCCAACACCCGGCATCATGGTGTGGGGAGCGCTCTCCTACACTGGCCGTACACCACTGGTGATCGTCGAGGGGACACTGAATAGTGCACGGTACATCCAAACCGTCATCGAACCCATCGTTCTACCATTCCTAGACCGGCAAGGGAACTTGCTGTTCCAACAGGACAATGCACGTCCGCATGTATCCCGTGCCACCCAACGTGCTTTAGGTGTAAGTCAACTACCCTGGCCAGCAAGATCTCCGGATCTGTCCCCCATTGAGCATGTTTGGGACTGGATGAAGCGTCGTCTCACGCGGTCTGCACGTCCAGCACGAACGCTGGTCCAACTGAGGCGCCAGGTGGAAATGGCATGGCAAGCCGTTCCACAGGACTACATCCAGCATCTCTACGATCGTCTCCATGGGAGAATAGCAGCCTGCATTGCTGCGAAAGGTGGATATACACTGTACTAGTGCCGACATTGTGCATGCTCTGTTGCCTGTGTCTATGTGCCTGTGGTTCTGTCAGTGTGATCATGTGATGTATCTGACCCCAGGAATGTGTCAATAAAGTTTCCCGTTCCTGGGACAATGAATTCACGGTGTTCTTATTTCAATTTCCAGGAGTGTATTAAATAACTTAATGGTAAGATACCAGATATTCCTTTTATTTAGAACCTCGAAGCAGAAACCTCTGGACACTCCAGTTAACGTATTTCGTATTCGTGACACAGTCCGTGATTACACAGCTTAGTATTCGTAGCAGCTACACGCGCCGCACTCTCAAGTAATCGCACGTATTGTTAGGAGAACTGGCAAATAAGGGCCGCACACCTGGTGGGTAGATAACAAGCGGTTCAGCCGGCGACCACACGGCGGCCTTCCTGGAAGCCACATTCCGCGGGCCGCTCCTTAGTGTCAGTGTACACCTCACCTGGGCCACGCCCCTTTCCCGTCTGTTTCACGATTTAGGAGTTCGGTGGGAAGTCCCCTCTTCACTTAGTCAACATAATAAACGGTGTCTCACTAACTGCGAATAACGCAATTTCCATTTAAAAGAAAATAAATTTGGCCCATTGTTGTTTCAGTCTTCGCCGTCGTTCGTTGTCTAACATTCGTATCCGAGTTTTTATTTTTCTCCTGCTTTTCCATTACCTTATCGTAGTTCAGGTATGGAGATGCTTTTATATCTTAGCAGACCGATTGCGGTATGAAACATACGGCCACATACATTACACATAATAGAGGCTGGAGGGCATGGCTGGTCCTGGCGAAGTTTGCAACTGTAGCGTTTTTCATTTTCCTGCCTCCGATGTTCCTGCTGAAAATGTAAGACAGCTGCTCAAGTAGTTGTCTGCAAATGTTTGCGATCTTCTGCCGCGTCGCACCGGTTGCTTGGGTCAGTCTTTAGACTCTTTACGTTCTTCTTCTGTTGCTCCTTATTGCACTTCAGAAGAGCCTTCTACTTAGGGGGCCTTCTACCTGTGCTCACTTCACTAAACAGAATTTGTCGAGGAAGTCTGTTGTTTCTCATCCACCGGTCACGTCCAACCCATCTGCGTTGGTGAGCAATAATAGTGGTTCTGCGCTGAGATAATAAATGCCTTGGAATACCTCCTAATATCGCCCCAAACCTCTTTTTGTCCGGCGCGGTGCAGCAACGTGACGTGACGTGGAGTTATAATGTCTTTGGAAGTCCCACACAGAAGTACTGAGCCATGCTGCCTCTATAGCCGTTCATAACTGCGAAAGCGTTGCCGGTGCAGGATTTTGTGCACGTACCGGTTTCTCGATTATGTCCCATAAACGATCGATGGCATTCATGTCGGGCGATCTGGGTGGCCAGATCATTCGCTCGAATTGACCGGAATGTTCTTCAAACCAATCGTGAACAACTGTGGTTCGGTGAAATGGCTGATTGTCATCCATAAAAATTCCATCGCTGTTTGGGAACATAAAGTCCGTAAGTGGCTGCAAATGGCCTCCAAGTAACCGAACAGACCACTTCTAGTCAATGATTGGTCCAGTTGCACCAGAGGACCCTGTCAATTCCACGTAACACACCAAACACCATTATGGAGCCACCACCAGCTTGCACAGTGCGTTTTTGACAACTTGGGTCCATGGCTTCGTGCGGTCTGCGCCACGCCCGAACACTACAATTAGCAACCAACTGAAATCTGGACTCATCTGAAAAAGCCAAGATTTTCCAGTCGTCTAGGGTCCAACAGATATGGTCACGAGCCCAGGAGAGCCGCTGCAGCCGATGTCGTGCTGTTAACAAAGGCATTCTCGTCGGTCATCTGCTGCCATAGCTCATTAACGCCAAATTTCGACGCACTGTCCTAACGGATAAGTTTGTCGCACGTTCCACACTGATTTCGGCTGTTATTACAAGCAATGTTGCTTGTCTGTTAGCACTGACAACTCTACGCAAACACAATTGCACTCGGTGTTAAGCGAAGGCCGTTGGCCGCAGCGTTGTCCAGGGTGGGTGGTAACGCCTGAAATTTGGTATTCTCGTCACACTCTTTACACTTTGGTTCTCTGAATATTGATTTCCCTAACGATTTCCTAAATGGAATCTAACTGTAACTACCATTCCAAGTTCACAATCTGTTAATTTCCGTGGTGAGGCCATAATCGCGTCGGAAACATTTTCACATGAACCACTTGAGTACAAATGGCAGCTATGCCAATGCGCTGCCCTTTTATACCCCGTGTGCACGGTTCTATCGCCATATGTATATGTGCATATCGCTATCCCATGACTTTGGCCACCTCAGTATATACTAAACATCTGTGCCTGCTCAAGAATAGTAGTGTTTAATACGAAGTATCTCATTTGATTTTCATATTGTATCTATGCTTCTGTTGGTTGAAGCGTTATAATTTCTTAAGATCACGGTGATATAGTGTGCAGGTTCCGCGGCCATAGAGCAGGGTAGATTCTTCAACAACTGCTCGGTACTTTGGCCACCTCAGTATATACTAAACATCTGTGCCTTCTCAAGAATAGTAGTGTTTAATACAAAGTATCTCATTTGATTTTCATATTGTATCTATGCTTCTGTTGGTTGAAGCGTTGTAATTTCTTAAGATCACGGTGATATAGTGTACAGGTTCCGCGACCGTAGAGCAGGGTAGATTCTTCAACAACTGCTCGGTATAGTTAGTGCTCGAAAGCAACATGTGCGGCATGCATCCTTTCTCCACAGCCATTGCTGATGAGCAGTTAATTGATAATACACTTCCTAGATATAGGAAGTCATCTACTTGTTCCAAAGGGGTGCCGGAAATAGAGAAATTGGAATCCGGGAACGCAGTTCCAGAAGCTGGCTGTGCTAGTACTTTCGTTTTTTGGACTTTGATGGTCATGCTAAACTGTTTATATGCAGTTGCGAAACAATTTAAGACAGTTGCAGCTTTGCGTGTCTGTGAGCTGGAGAAGCGTTGTCGTCAGCATAGTGCAGTTCAGTAATCTGAATGAGACTTGCGGAGCTTCTAGATTGCAGGCTGGACTGATTAAATGGGCCTCTGTCAAATCTGTATTTAAGTTCTACTCCTGGGTTGTTTACTGGCGATGTCTCATAAAGCATGGCGCGAGGGCACATCCTTGTTTGAGCCTATTAGTAATAGAGAATTTGTCATGTCTTCGTGGAAAGTTTGAATCAGTTGAACAAATTGCTCAGGGCAGAAAGAAACGCTTTAAGACATTATATAGCTACTCTGGTCACTGTATCGAAGGCCTTTTCTAGGTCGTAGAACAGAAATAGTAAAGGCTTCTGTTGTTCCCTGCACTTCTCCTGCAGTTGTGTTTGTCTTACCATGACAGTAAATAAGTTAGTGTGGTAGATTCCTGATATATTCGCACAACAAAAGCATTGGCAACGGTAGACGTACAGTCATCAACTTAACAATAACATAAGCGAGTGTAGAAATATGGATCCACTCCAGCTGCTGCTTGCACGAAGTACCCTTGTTATGTAAACAAATCTGTACACGCCAGTATAATCCCAACATCATTGGAACTTAATTTCTGACGTATTTGTAATACACTGGAGTTATATCTTTTTCTCGCATTGCGCTGTGGCATTTCTGTAAATGTTCTGAGCAGTCTCATCTACTACTGTTCTTGCATTGTGCTGATCTATTGTAATGCTAGACTTTACGGGCCTCCAGAGGGGACAAGTTGTCGGTGTCCGTTTATACAACGAAGGCTTTTAACACCAGCTTCTGAATCTGCCAGGTTGTACACTACGTTCGTTGTCCACGAAATTTGTTCGTTCATGATGTTCCGTCCAGAGCTGCACTGGTCATCTTCAGAAGGGCTCCTGGTTCCACTATGTCTTGCCGTCTGAAGATACATGTAGTTGCCGACTGGTGGGACAACTCAGGTGAGGTCGATCATACGCCTCCGGTGTCCGAAGGACGAAGAACCATGTGCCACACCATTTCTCTGTGAAGATCAGGAAATCACAAAAGAAGTGCACGCACACCGACATATCTCAATCGAGGTAGTGGTCTAAAAAGTGAAAATCAGTCACTGATCAGCTGAACATGACAAAATTCCCACAGCTCCACCAAACCCTTCAAAAAGCTATCCGAACCGAGGCATCTATAGAAATATTGCGTCCGTGTCAGGTCCGTCCACAAGACTTCTTTAGCAGCCTAATCCCCATTGATGATTACTGGGTGTATTACTATGACCAGACACAGAAAAGTAAAGTAAATTGTGGAGTATGTGGGTTCACAACCGCCCAGGAACGTCAAGATCCAACCATTATCAGGCAAGGTCTCTGTGTATTTTTGGGACTGTCACGATATGGTGCTATACTTGGAAGCGGCAAACCGTCACAAGATCCTACCTCAGATATCTCCTGAAGAGGATACGGGAGGCTATCAGGATGCAAGCTGACTGCTAGTTCTCGGAGCGAGTGTTTTTCAAAAAAGGTTCAAATGGCTCTGAGCACTATGGGACTTAACATCTGAGGTCATCAGTCCCCTAGAACTTAGAACTACTTAAACCTAACTAACCTAAGGACATCACACACATCTATGCCCGAGGCAGGATTCGAACCTGCGACCGTAGCGGTCGCACGGTTTCAGACTGAAGCGCCTTTAACCGCGTGCCGCGTGGCCACACTGGCCGGCGAGTGTTTTTGATTACGACAAGGCCTCAGCTCATTCTGTACAGGACACACTTCTGCTTCTTTAGGCTATTACATCTTGCATCAGTATCCGCGTTTTCGGACATGGCACCCTCATCTTTGTTCAGTTGAAGAAACCATTGTATGGCGGCATTTCTAAAACGACGTCGGTGAGAACTAGGTGAAACGATTCCTGACCAGAAAAAACGCGAACCTCTGCATTAGTAGCAGAGGTGATAGTTATCCGTCTAGTCACATTACTATCGGTCTCGTAAACTGACATACGGCCAGGAGAGCGGTATGCTGACCACAAGCGCCTCCATATCCGCATCCAGTGACACCTGTCGGCTGAGGAAGACACGGCGGCCGGTCGGTACAGTTGGGCCTTATTGGCCTGTTCGGACGGAGTTTAGTCTAGTCTTCTAGTCACATTAATGTGACCACCTGTGGAAAGCCTGTAGAACACCTGCTAGTACCGGCACCTGGCATCTGTGAGTGGTTATTGCACAATGACGTCGAACACAGGCTGTACTAACACTAAGGTATCTGGATAGTGTAAAACATTACCACTAGCCCTCATAAAGCGGGCAGTTGCCTGCATACATACAGGGTGTGCCACTCAAACCTCCCTGATTTCAGGGAGTCAGGAGAGAGAAACGACAATAGGTACGACAATGAAAAATGCGCCACGTTGTAGAGCATTTCAAAGAATTTATATTCCCGCATCAGAAGTGCCAAGTTTCGTCACCAGAGTGCAGCATGGCCGCATGAAGTGAAAATGGCGACTCCTACAGCAGTAGTGTGATTTGCAGAAACAAAATTGCCGATTACTGTGCAAAGACATTATCGTCGTGTGTATGAATGTGATCCACCTAATGTGAAAACAATTAAGGAATGGTATAGGAAGTTTCTGGCAACAGGATGTGTTCTGAAACATTCTGGCGGTGCACGTTACGGAGTTTCAGAAGAGACAGTGGAGGAGATCAGAGAGCCGACCGTTGTGGCCGAGCGGTTGTAGGCGCTTCAGTCCAGAGCCGCGCGACTGCTACGGTCGCAGGTTCGAATCCTGTCTCGGGCATGGATGTGTGTGATGTCCTTAGGTTAGTTATGTTTAAGTAGTTCGAAGTTCTAGGGCACTGATGACCTCAGTTGTTAAGTCCCATAGTGCTCAGAGCCATTTGGACAATTTTTTTGAGGACATCAGACAAACGTTTCTCAGAAGCCCATGTAAGTCAATTCGTCAAGTATCTAAGCAACCTGATGTACTTCGATCAATATTGTATCGTGTAGTTCACCAGCGTCACCGTATGTGTGCTTACAAAGTGCAAATTCTGCACCATTTGACGCCGAACGACAAACCACGCCAACAACAATTTGCTGCGGAATATGCTGCAGCGTATTGATAGGGATTCCAGATTCCTGGAAAGATGTTTATTCTCAGATGAGGCAACCTTCATCTATCAGGAAGGGTTAATAGGCATAATGTTCGGATTTGGGGTTCGGAAAATTCGCACGTTGTCATTGAACATGTTCGTGATAGCCTTAAACTAAAGGTCTGGTGTGGGCTAATGCAGGACAGGATTGTTGGACCCTTCTTCTTTGCGGAACAAACAGTGAATGGGTCAGTGTATCTGGACATGTTTGAGCAGTGTGCGCCCTCAGATATAAGACTTGCAACCCCACATCATTTTTCAACAAGATGGAGCTCTGCCGCATTGGTCAACGGCTGTTCGCAAGTTGCTGGATAGTAAATTTCCCAATCGTTGGTTCGGACGCGGAGGACCCATTGCCTGGTCACCACATTGACCCGACATTACGCCGCTTGATTTCTTCCTGTGGGGATTCGTGAAGTTCCGCGTGTATGCGACCAAAGTGGACGCTATTCCTACGTTGCGTCATCCAGTCACTAATACGATTGCAACAATAACAGATGAAATGTTACAAAGAACTTGGCAAGAAATTGAATATAGACTCGATATTCTTCGTGCTACAAATGGTTCACATGTAGAGGTGTATTGATGATAAGTAAATAAATTCTTTTAGATGCTCTACAATGTGGTGTATTTTTCATTGTCGTATCTACTGTGTTTTTTTTTCCCTGGGTCTTTGAAATCGGGGAGGTTTGAGTGGGACATCCTGTATATTAGTGAGTAGTGTATGCTGTTTTTCACAACGAAGTGAAACACCCAAAGCTTCATAAGTACAACGGTTCATCAGAAATCATTATTAATGACGCATCCATTTTATGACTACGTGCTAGTCACTTCTCCTTTTAAGTTACGAACGGTGTAAAAGCACATCATTGAGTGAGCAACGATACCATTCAGATCACGGAGCTATCACATGTATTTCGATAAGCAGGATGAAGAAATAAAGTATAGCGAGGAATCATGTCGAGGTGTTCTGACGGCAACCTACACCATGAATTAAGAGCAAGGTCGTTGTTTAAGTAGCCCCCTTCTGCAGCAGTTGTTACTGTTTTTTTGCCTTGATGTACTGCCAATTGAAAAGCTTATTGAGAGATGTTTTTCGCTGTTATTGACAAAACATCTTGAAAGGGTGGGAGGAGGACATGATGCGAACATTATGAGTACATAATATTTCGCTTTATTTTGATTATTATGGGCTTCTTTAAGAATAAAATATTTCGAAAATAATTACTCTCATCGTGCTGTGTCGTTTTTTCCATGTCTGGTAACAAGTACTTCTAATGTCGGTGCCATCAGATGTTGTAATCGAGCTTTCATCATTTCCCCAGTGCAGCTGGTTTCCTTGCCCAATTCACTTTCTCCATTTAAGGCTTATGTTACTCCCAAATGAACGATATGTTTAATTTGTTTTCCTGGGCTTTGTGTACAGTGACAATGAGAATATTCTGTGTTTAAGTTTATACTTATTTGTTGGAGAAAGATGAACCGTTGTGAAATACTGGGTGGCCCAAAAAGGATGGTCGGATTTGAACTGCGTAGTACCATTGAAAGGTGAGGAGGGGGGACCACTGCTGGCCGTCTGCAAGTCGGCCATTACACCCAGTTTGCCACGAGATGGCGCAGTGGACGGTCGAGCATCGTGTTTTTGCTGTGGAACAGTTTTTCAGAAATGATGAATCGTTTATTACTGTGCAACGATTGTTTCGACAACGTTTTGGTGTAGCGCGTGATGGACCCATTCCAGATCGCAGATCCATATCACGTTGGGTGACTGCATTCCGGACAACAGGGTCTGTCAAAAGTGGTAAATCTACAGGGCGTACACGTACGGCAGTTACTCCACAGAACATTGATGATGTTAGAGCGTCAGTGCTGCAAAGCCCGCGTCGTTCCACTAGGCGTCGTGCTCAAACTTTAGGCCTCAGCCGTAGTTCGTTGCAGTTTATTTTAAGCCGTGAGTTATAGTTTCACCCATACAAAATTATGATCACGCAAAAGCTGTATGATCGTGATTTTGAGCAGCGAAGACGATTTTGTGAATCAATGCTTGACATTTTGTACTCTAATAATGATGTTGTGCTCCTTATGTCAGATGAAGCCCATTTCCATTTAGACGGCTATGTCAATAAACAAAACTGCAGGTATTGGGCAGCAGATAATCCCAGAGAATTGCACCAAAAGCCTCTTCATAGTGCTAAGGTAACAGTCTGGTGTGGAATTTCAAGATTGGGGATTGTTGGTCCTTATTTTTTTGAGGAGAACAACGCTACAGTCACAGTGAACTCGAAACGTTACGTTAACATGCTACGTAGCTTTTTGGTGCCGAAACTGCGAGAGTTACATGTAAATCGAGATCGAATTTGGTTTCAACAGGACGGGGCCACGGCCCACACAGCCAATGACTCCATGTGTGTTTTAAGGCGGATGTTCCCCCACCACATCATCTCGCGTTTTGGAGATGTCCACTGGCCCGCGAGATCACCTGACCTCTCAGCCTGTGATTTTTTTCTTTGGGGATACCTAAAGTCAAAAGTCTACGTAAAGAAGCCCCGAAACTTAATTGATCTGAAGGAGGCAATCAGTGCGGAAATTATGGCAATTCAAGAAGAAACAGTAGTGAAAGTGATGGAAAATTTCGAGGAAAGACTTGTGGAATGCATCACCGAGGAAGGACACCATCTTCCGGAAGTCATTTTCCGTACATGATTTTTTGTGGTTAGTTCTTGTAATTGGGTGCCTGGGAGCATATAGTTACGTAATTGAATAAAATTAATTTGTAAAACTGATGGAGTTATAGTTATTTAAAATGTGACCATCCTTTTTGGGCCACCCTGTAGTGCGTCATCGGAAGCGACTCCTGTGGTGTTCTCGACTCCAGTCATTATGACCGCGGAAGTGTTAGGCCCATTATAAGCACATTAACGGACAACTGAGTCAGCTGCTAGCAGGCAGACGCCCCCGTCCCCCTGGCCGCTACGCTCACTTGAAGGGCCCTCAAAGCATGCTCTTGTCTGTTACGCCTCAACACTCGCTTCGTGTCGGTACCGATAAACATTTTCCCTGCGTACATCCAAACAGTATGTTACTGGTTTGCTTCTGACCTGTAACAATCTGAGGCTGTTCTTAATAAAAAGTGAGTAGCCTGAATTTGCTCTAATTCATGAAACGTATGATTATTTTGCACAGTGCATCTGTGGTCTAGGAATGCCGGCACAGGGAACAATAGCTCAGCGTGTTCCGTCAGTGGGTGGGCTGCCACTGTAAAAGAAAAGGTCAGTGCGAGTGTGAGTAGGACTCAAATTACGTGCAAACTTGATTATGTGTATCGACAGTTCACTCATCCCGGAAATCGAAAATCTCGGTGACTTTTGTGTACTATCGACATTGATAGTGGCAAGATATCAGTCCAGGGAATTCCAAGATTTCCGAGAATGTTTTTTGTGACTAAATGTCGGATAACAAATGACAAAAGAAATCTTTTTTTCCTGTGATATAAATACAAATTAACAATTTCTGATGGTTTTCCTTTACTTGTTCTGTCAACTCTTCCTTCTTGTCAAATTTCGTCATTTTAGGTCAACGGGAAGTACCTCATAGGGTTTGATGACTGAGTTTGCGAGTGTGAAAATATGTGACATATGTGGCCGTGTCTTTTGACTGCGTTGACTTAAAACACCGTTAAGAAACTAAGCTCTTAGTATGTGACATAAATTTCAACTTGATTGTCTACCTGTTCGGCCGGCCACGGTGGCCGAGCGGTTCTGGCGCTTCAGTCCGGAACCGCGCGACTGCTACGGTCGCAGGTTCGAATCCTGCGTCGGACATGGTTGCGTGTGATGTCCTTAGGTTAGTTAGTTTTAAGTAGTTCTAAGTTCTAGGGGACTGATGACCTCAGATGTTAAGTCCCATAGTGCTCAGAGCCATTTGAACCGTTTGAACTCTATCTGTTCCTGGAAAAAAGGAGCGTTAACGGATGGACAGACAGCAACTCGGATAACAAATGACAAATTATTTTTTCGTCTGATGTAATTACAAATTAACAATTTTGGGATTTGTTGCATTACTTTTATTGTAAAACCTTGCTGCTTCCCAAATTTCATCATTCTAGGTCAACGGGGAGAACCATATAAATTTTGATGACTGAGTTTGTGAGTATAATAGTATGCAACATAAATGGCCGTATATTTTGACTACACTGACTTATAAGCTTCAATTTTCTACGCTGCCAAGAGACTGTAGACCTTGGTATGTGACACGAATCGCAACTTGTAACATCTACCAAATTCCGAAAAAGAATGTTCTTCATACTCGAATGAACAGACTCTACATCTACATCCATACTCCGGAAGCCACCTGACGGTGTGTGGCGGAGGGTACCTTGAGTACCTCAATCGGTTCTCCCTTCTATTCCAGTCTCGTATTGTTCGTGGAAAGAAGGATTGTCGGTATGTCTCTGTGTGGGCTCTAATCTCTCTGATTTTATCCTCATGGTCTCTTCGCGAGATATACGTAGGAGGGAGCAATATACTGTTTGACTCCTCGGTGAAGGTATGTTCTCGAAACTTCAACAAAAGCCCGTACCGAGCTACTGAGCGTCTCTCCTGCAGAGTCTTTTGCCACTGGAGTTTATCTGTCATCTCCGCAACGCTTTTGCGATTACTAAATTATCCTGTAACGAAGCGCGCTGCTCTCCGTTGGATCTTCTCTATCTCTTCTATCAGCCCTGTCTGGTACGGATCCCACACTGCTGAGCAGTATTCAAGCAGTGGGCGAACAAGCGTACTGTAACCTGCTTCCTTTGTTTTCGGATTGCATTTCCTTAAGGCGGGTCCACACTGAGCGCGCCGTGCTGCGCCGCGCCGCTGCACCCCGCGCACTATGCTCTAGTTGGAGCGCGCGCATGGTCTGAAGGTGGAGCGAGCCGAAGCCCCGTCTAAACAGAGCGCGCGCAAACGCGCCACTGCCTTTGATGTACCGACAACAGCCGGAAAACCGCGCAGCGCAGCGCGGCACGACGCTGCGCAGCGCGGTTCGCCGTCCACACTGAGCGCGCAGAGCCGCACAAGGCCGTTTTGCGCAGCGCGGCGCGGCACGGCGCGCTCAGTGTGGACCCGCCTTAATGAATCTCAGTCTGGCATCTGCTTTACCGACGATCAACTTTATATGATCATTCCATTTTAAATCACTCCTAATGCGTACTCCCAGATAATTTATGGAATTAACTGCCTCCAGCTGCTGACTTGCTATTTTGTTGCTAAATGATAAGGGATCTATCTTTCTATGTATTCGCAGCACATTACACTTGTCTACATTGAGATTCAATTGCCATTCCCTGCACCATGCGTCAATTCGCTGCAGATCCTCCTGCATTTCAGTACAATTTTCCATTGTTACAACCTCTCGATATACCACAGCATCAACCGCAAAAAGCCTCAGTGAACTTCCGATGTCATCCACAAGGTCGTTTATGTATAATGTGAATAGCAACGGTCCTACGACACTCCCCTGCGGCACACCTGAAATCACTCTTACTTCGGAAGACTTCTCTCCATTGAGAATGAGATGCTGCGTTCTGTTATCTAGGAACTCTCCAATCCAATCACACAATTGGTCTGATAGTCCATATGCTCTTACTTTGTTCATTAAACGACTGTGGGGAACTGTATCGAACGCCTTGCAGAAGTCAAGAAACACGGCATCTACCTGGGAACCCGTGTCTATGGCCCTCTGAGTCTCGTGGACGAATAACGAGTGCTGGGTTTCACACGATCGTCTTTTTCGAAGCACATACTGATTCCTACAGAGTAGATTTCTAGTCTCCAGAAAAGTCATTATACTCGAACATAATACATGTTCCAAAATTCTACAACTGATCGACGTTAGAGATATAGGTCTATAGTCCTGCACATCTGTTCGACGTCCCTTCTTGAAAACGGGGATGACCGGTGTGCTTTTCCAATCCTTTGGAACGCCACGCTCTTCTAGAGACCTACGGTACACCGCTGCAAGAAGGGGGGGGGGGGGGGGGGGGGCAGGTTCCTTCGCGTACTCTGTGTAAAATCGAACTGGCATCCCATCAGGTCCAGCGGCCTTTCCTCTTTTGAGCGATTTTAATTGTTTCTCTATCCCTCTGTCGTCTATTTCGATATCTACCATTTTGTCATCTGTGCGACAATCTAGAGAAGGAACTACAGTGCAGTCTTCCTCTGTGAAACAGCTTTGGAAAAAGACATTTAGTATTTCGGCCTTTAGTCTGTCATCCTCTATTTCAGTACCATTTTGGTCACAGAGTGTCTAGACATTTTGTTTTGATCCACCTACCGCTTTGACATAAGACCAAAATTTCTTAGGATTTTCTGCCAAATCATCACATAGAACTGTACTTTCGAATTCATTGAACGCCTCTTGCATAGCCCTTCTCACACTACATTTCGCTTCGCGTAATTTTTGTTTGTCTGCAAGGCTTTGGCTATGTTTATGTTTGCTGTGAAGTTCCCTTTGCTTCCACAGCAGTTTTCTAACTCGGTTGTTGTACCACGGTGGCTCTTTTCCATCTCTTACGATCTTGCTTGGCACATACTCATCTGACACATATTGTACGATGGTTTTGAACTGTATCCACTGATTCTCAACACTATCTGTAATTGAGACAAAACTTTTGTGTTGAGCCACCAGGTACTCTGAAATCTGCTTTTTGTCACTTTCGCTAAACAGAAAAATCTTCCTACCTTTTTTAATATTTCTATTTACCGCTGAAATCATCGATGCAGTAACCGCTTTATGATCGCTGATTCCCTGTCCTGCGTTAACTGTTTCAAATAGTTCGGGTTTGTTTGTCACCAGAAGGTCTAATATCGCCACGAGTAGGGTTCTCTGTTTAACTGCTCAAAAAATTTCACTGGATTCTTTGTCCCTACCACATGTTATGAACGTTTGAGTCTCCCAGTCTATATCCGGCAAATTAAAATCTCCACCCAGAACTATAACATGGTAGGGAAATCTACTCGAAATATTTTCCAAATTATCCTTCAGGTGCTCAGCCACAACAGCTGCTGAGCTAGGGGGCCTATAGAGACATCCAATTACCATTAACAGTGACCTTCACCCAAATTATTTCACATTTCGGATCTCCGTCAATTTCCTTCGATACTATTGCACTTCTTATCACTATAAACACGCCTCCCCCTTCACTGTCCAGCCTGTCTCTGCGGTATACATTCCAATCTGAGTTTAGAATTTACATCTGGTTTCAGCCAACTTTCTGTCCCTAGTACTATGTGGGCATTGTGACCGTTTATTAATGAGAGTAGTTCTGGGACCTTTCTATAGACGCTCCTGCGGTTTACTATTAGCAGATTAATATTGTTATTCCCTGTTGCATTTTGCCTACTCCTACCTTGCAGCGTCTCAGGAGGCGTCTTGTCGGGCCTAGGGAGGAAATTCTCTAACCTAAAAAACCCACATGTGCACTCAACACGTACTCCGCTACCCTTTCACATGGAAGTGATCCTATAAGAATTCCGTTATTATCTATTGAGGTACGAAACTCTAAAAACTAAGCGAAGTATTCTACGAGGAACTTGGAGAGGTGTCAAGAAAGAAAGGCGGGGTAACGTGTTTGACTAGTAGTGAAAACGCCTTGTGTCCTGGGTTAGAACCTCGCCACTCCTTAAATTTTGAATAAAAATCACCAGCAATGGCCGGTCGAAGGCCGCCGTCACAAGAAGTCACCCTCGTTCTTTCAGCGGCCTTGTCAAAGAGGTCTGAGTAGCGGACAAAGATCCAGGCGACTCTCTTGCGCTTGAGTCGAGAAACTGCCCCAAAAAGGCGGAGGAGTCAGGAATGGCCAAGGGCTTAAGGATGCAAAAGGCAACGGAAAGCACTGCATCCAAGAAACATAATATGTATCCAGAGGACGTGAAGCTTGTAACTGAAAAAGTGTCATCATGATCTCTACAATGGCAAAATATTCTCCACGCGTCCCCAATTCGGTTTTCAGGGAGGGGATTGCCAATGGAGCAGGGGGAGGGAGGTGACTATAAGAAAGAGTTTGAAAAATCAAGGGTAACGTCCTACGTGTCGGGGTGTGGAATGTCAGATGTTTGGACGTGGTAGTGAAGCTGGTAAATCTGCTAAGGGAAATACTAAAGTTCAATCTACATATAGTGGGAATCAGTGAAGTTTAACGGAAAGAAGACAAGGATTTCTGTTCAGATGAGTATAGGATAATACATTGAAGCTCCAAAAAAATTTGTATAGGCATACGTATTCAAATACAGAAACATGTAAACAGGCAGAATACGGCGCTGCGCTCGGTAACGCAGTTATACATACTTCTGCTGCCTTGGATCTTTCGTCTAGCCATTCCTGCTTAGACATTTTACACTTCCTGCCGTCCCCATTTTTAGGTATATGTATTCCCTTTCACCTGCTTCATTTTTATATTCTCTTCTTTCGTCAATGAAATTCAAAACTTTCTGTGCTATCCAAGGATTTTTACTAAGCCTTGCCTTTTTACCTATTTCATCTCCCGCTGTCTTCCCTACTTCATCTCTCAGACTTGCCTATTCGTTTCCTAATGTATTCCGTTCCTCTATTCCAGAAGGTGCCTAACGGTCCCTCCGAAACTCTCAATAATTTCTAGATCTTTCAACTTTTTTACCTTTCTTTGTAGTTTCTTCAGTTTTAATCTACTGTTCATAACCAATAAATTTGATCAGAATCGACAACCGTCCCTGGAATCGTCTTACAAATTAAAATCTTGTATCTGTCTTACCATTACATGATTAACCTGAAACCGTCCATTGTCTTCAGGTCTGTTCCAGTATAAAACCTTCTTACGTGATTCTTAAAACAAGTATTAACGATGATATATTATGTTCTATGCAAAATTGTACCAGGTGGTTTCCTCTTTCATTCTTTTCCCCCATGTATATTTTACTCCTATTTTTCCTTCTCTTATCCAATTGCAGTCCGCATCACAATTAAACTTTGTTCGTCCTTAACTTCCTGATCAATTCCTAGGATTTTTTTTTTGAACAAGACTGCACTTTAGCAACTGTTCATGCAAGATCTTCAATGGATTGGCAATAACAGCCAACCAGTTCCAAATACTTGTTTATTAGATCTTGACTAAGGTTTCGACAATTTTAAAACTGACCTCTTCAAAAGATGCTGTACATAGAATCACAATACCATATTGCAGTATGGGAGTCATTATCTCTGTCCAATACATGTGTGTGTCATCCACTTATTCACCTTTTAATATATATTATTTAAAAGTAGTAGCTAATAATTTCTTTTATCTCAGCATACATTGTTTCAATTTCTTCATTGTCTGTGGAACCACCTGGCTTGTAAATTTATTCCACGGTGGCGGCCACTGGCTTGGAGTCTCTCTTGGCTACCATAATGCATTCACTATGCTGTTCATAGTAGGTTATAAATATTTCTCATTTCTTATACATTATCAGACCTATTCCTGCATTATCCCTATTTTATTTTTTAATTATATCCCTGGACTCAGCGGCCCAGAAGTCCTGTTCTTCCAATTACTGCAGCACACCCTTCAAATTATTTACGTTAAACCACTCCGATTGCTGTTGGTGCTGGGCTTTTCCCTTGTGAGTCTTAGTAACTCTCCATATGGCTACTTACTTCTCCTTGTTTCTATGCGATTGCTTATATACCCATCAATGCTAGAGTTGTGCCCGCCAATCACATTTATTTTAACCGCTATTCTTCGTAGCGATTGTGTATATCTGAAAATTTTTTGTCGTCAATCCCTAAAGCTTCACAAATCACGAATCACGCCCTGGGAGCCCCTTGCTCGTACTGTTTACAGAAATCCCTTAGTCAACAAAATATGGCTTAAAATATTACGTATTGATATCGTTAACGATGTCACGTTGGATATGTTTTTTGTCAAGTACTCCTCTTGTGCTGACGTGGAACAAACAAAAACTAGTTAAAATTATTTCTGCAATCTGCAGAACTGTTTGAAAATCGTTATTTTTCAGGCACCGTTACTATTAGATTGTTTATGTAGCTTAGACCACAAACATGGTAAATACAAAATTCAAACTCAATAACAAACTCAATATCAAACCCATATTCAACATTGAGTTTATGAAGCATGATTACTTACTAATATTATAACTTTACAGTGTAAATTGCCCTGAAGATGACCCCATCGCGGGTCGAAACCGGTTGGCGGCAAAACAAATAATGTGTTTGTGACTGTCATTTTGAATAATTGATTATAAGTAAACCAAGCTGTTATCTCCATACAACTATGTTGTCTAAAAATTTATTGTTAATAATGATTTGTTGAAAACAAACCTGAACTTCTCCCCATGAAGCAGGCCTCAAATGAAAAGGCCTTCACAATTGAACTAGTTATATGTTATTATACGAGGGTTGAATGAAAAGTAATGCCTCCACCTTCGTTAATTGAGTTTGGATGGGAATATTTTAACAAATAAAACGCAGAAACAATCCTTAGAATGTGATCTTTAATTACCAATATTCAATTTTCCACAGAATCACCAGTCAGTTGGATACATTTCTGCCAACGATGAAGAAGTTTTCTCAAGCCGTCACGGAAGAAGCTGACACTTTGTTTCCGCAACCACAGTTTCACAGTTCTCCCAACGCCTTCATCAGCAGCATAAAAATGTCCCCGCAGATCGTCTTTCGTTGTCGGTAACAGATGGAAGTCTGCACTGTATGGAGGATGCCGTACGGTGGTGAGATACTGTCTCTGAACTTCTGCTGTGCGCTTTCATTTCAGGAGTCAGCATCCTGGGTACCCATCGTGCACAGATCTTCTGATAGCCAAGAAAAGCAATAACGTGACCCAAACGTTCTTGTGAAATGCCGATTGTGCTTGCAGTTTGTCACTGAGTGATACGACGATCGTCCTGAAAAAATCTGTCAACATTTTGCTTGTGAAACTCGGTAGTTGCTGTCACTGGACGTCCAACTCTTTGTTTGTCACGCAGGTCAGATGTTCCCGCCTCAACATCTTTAAACTTACTCGGCCAATGACGCACAGTACTCACATCAACACAATCACCATAAACTGCTTTCATTCTCTGATGAATTTCCTTTGGGGTGACACCGTCTGCTGTCAAGAATTCAGTGACTGCACGTTGCTTAAATCGTGTTGACCGACCGTCTGCGCAGGGTCCCATACTTTACACTGTAACAATACAACCGTTCAATGCCAAGGCTTCCCGCCAACTGGAGTTGTAGAGTATAGGCTACGGACCAAGTCAGTACCTGCCGCATACCAATGCTGCTAACTGTTGAAGAGTTACGAAGGTGGAGGCATTACTTTTCAGTCAACCCTCTTAAATGGGAGTTGGGGCCTCAATCTAATTGATCGTGGGGGATGAAAGAGGGGTCTCCCATCATTTCAATGTGCTCACATTGTTCCAGAGCTTTCCTGCAATTTTACATCGTGTGACCAGATCGAGTCACGTCCTGACCTAATTTCCGTGGATAAGTTGAATTTACCACAAACACGTTCCCGTGGGTGTAAACGATGGCTCTGGAAGTTTAATCTGACATCTGAAGTGACCTTGCGATAAGATCGTTATCTGCACTCGTTCTGGTACACGCAGGATTGCCTATCGCCCTTGCCCACCCTACAACTCTACTTCTGGTATCACGTGTGTGTGGTCTGCGATCTCATTTGCCTGCTGTTTGCAGTGCGCTAATAATTGAACTTTCTTCCTATCTAGATGTGAAGGATAATAGCCATGCCCAGCTTGATGTTTGTTATAGTGACAATGTGCCGTCCAGGCAGATTTATCTGTGAAAACCAAGTTTTTGTTGGAATGCTCGACTACATTCAAGCGTAATGTCTTCTGTTAGTTTTCTGTAAGGCCACCGACATGTGTGTCCATTCCTGTAACGTTTGTATCCCTTCGGCCTTCAGAGTTGATGGGTAAACTGTCTATTAAACGCAATTCTGAGAGAAAAACTAAACTTAAGTGAAAGACAGTAATAGTAATGAAGACAACCTCTGATAAGAGTACCACTATCAAGAAGGTGATTGCTGAGCTACCTACGCTTTTAAGCAAACATTTTGATGGTGATGTAATAATGATCGGAACTGCGTAAACAAAACATTTTTTGGATATCTGCAATTGCCAAAACTCTTCTTAAGTAAGGGTTCCAAAAACACGAGACATCGAGGCATTAAGTGTGCAATGAAGACAGCACTGGTACTATCGATGCTGAGTCATTAAGTGTGGACAGTAGTGACCTTGAGAAAGCATCGTTATTTGCCCTCCTATTTGTACTGACAATTTACTGCTCATCAATAAGAGCGTTATCACATCACCAGACGTGCGTGTTGCCTATCCCCCTTGGCACTGAGCAAGAATCTAGCTCTAGATGACACATAGACAGTGTTTAACAATCAGTGACAGGCCGTTGCGATGAACTCTTGATGTCGTCTGATGAGCAACTTCCCGCCGGTACTTTGCCCATGAAACTTGGTTCAAATGGCTCTGAGCACTATGGGACTTTACTTCTTAGGTCATCAGTCCCTTAGAACTTAGAATTACTTAAACCTAACTATCCTAAGCACATCACACACATCCATGCCCGAGGCAGGATTCGACCCTGCGACCGTAGCGGTCGCGCGGTTCCGAACTGTAGCGCCTAGAACCGCTCGGCCACTCCAGCCGGCGTGAAACTTCATATGTTCATATTCATGATATCCGTACACCATGTGTACGAAGCACCTGTGAACATTTATTTCTGACAATTATTGTGATATTGTAAGTAGTAAACTGAATAACATTTTTCAGTTGTGCAAAGTGTATCATGAAGATTAAATTCCATTAGCGTAATTTAAAACTTTTATGTTGTATACAGGGTAAGTCACCTAACATTATCGCTGGATATATTTCGTAAACCACATCAAATACTGACGAATCGATTCCACAGACCGAACGTGAGGAGAGGGGCTAGTATAATTGGTTAATACAAACCATACAAAAAAGCACGGAAGTACGTTTTTTAACACAAACCAACGTTTTTTTTAAATGGAACCCCGTTAGTTTTGTTAGCACATCTGTACATATAAACAAATACGTAATCAGTGCCGTTTGTTGCATTGTAAAATGTTAATTACATCCGGAGATATTGTAACCTATAGTTGACGCTTGAGTACCACTCCTCCGCTGTTCGATCGTGTGTATCGGAGAGCACCGAATTACGTAGGGATCCAAAGGGAACGGTGATGGACCTTAGTTACAGAAGAGACTGGAACAGCACATGACGTCCACATGCTAATACCTTTTTATTGGTCTTTTTCACTGACGCACATGTACATTACCATGAGGGGTGAGGTACACGTACACACGTGGTTTCCGTTTTCAATTACGGAGTGGAATAGAGTGTGTCCCGACATGTCAGGCAAATAGATGTTTAATGTGGTGGCCATCATTTGCTGCACACAACTGCAATCTCTCGCGTAATGAATGTCGTACACGCCGCAGTACATCTGGTGTAATGTCACCGCAGGCTTCCACAATACGTTGTTTCATATCCTCTGGGGCTGTAGGCACATCACGGTTCACATTCTCCTTTAACGTACCCCACAGAAAGAAGTCCAGAGGTGTAAGATCAGGAAAACGGGCTGGCCAATTTATGCGTCCTCCACGTCCTATGAAACGCCCGTCGAACATCCTCTCAAGGGTCAGCCTAGTGTTAATTGCGGAATGTGCAGGTGCACCATCATGCTGATACCACATACGTCGACGCGTTTCCGGTGGGACATTTTCGAGCAACGTTGGCAGATCATTCTGTAGAAACGCGATGTATGTTGCAGCTGTTACAACACGCAACTGAACGTCGGATGTTTCAAGCGTCAACTTTAGGTTACAATATCTCCGGATGTAATTAACATTTTACAATGCAACAAACGGCACTGATTACGTATTTGTTCATATGTTCAGATGTGCTAACAAAACTAAAGTGGTTCCATTTAAAAAAACGTAGGTTTGTGTTAAAAAGCATACTTCCGTGCATTTTTGTGTGGTTTGTAGTAAACAATTACACTAGCCACTCTCCTCACGTTCGGTCTGTGGAATCGGTTCGTCATTATTTGATGTGGTTTACGAAATATATCCAGCGGTAACGTTAGGTGACTCACCCTGTATATGATGCTGAATAACTGTAAGGTGACTGATGACCTCAGAAGTTAAGCCCCATAGTGCTCAGAGCCAATAACTGTACGTAACTATTCTCTTGTTTCCCTAAATGGACAAAGCAGAAGGCCAATTAAATTAATTAAGAAAAACACATTAGGAAGTACATTATCTCTAGGTATCCCTAGTACATCTGTGTCTGTTGTCACATAGCGCAACTAAGCGGACAATGGCTATTTGCACCCGTATATGATTTGTCAGCTCTGAATCAGCGTTAGATCGATACAATCGCACATGGATTACAAAGCACTTCCTAGGAGCTTATATTGCAAGAGATGAGCCCACTTCCAAAGAGCTTATATTGCACATTAGGAAGTACATTATCTCTAGGTATCCCTAGTACATCTGTGTCTGTTGTCACATAGCGCAACTAAGCGGACAATGGCTATTTGCACCCGTATATGATTTGTCAGCTCTGAATCAGCGTTAGATCGATACAATCGCACATGGATTACAAAGCACTTCCTAGGAGCTTATATTGCAAGAGATGAGCCCACTTCCAAAGAGCTTATATTGCAAGAGATGGGCAATAAATAATGCCTTTGCGTTATTTGTCTCAGAAAAGTAGTCCCAGGAATGATGTTTACTCCAAGCTGTCAATATTATTTCCCAGCGCTTTACAGAGGCCAAACAGAGACAGTACATCTTCAACTGTCTTAGTACTGCGGTTGTATCTCTGTTCAAGAGCAGCGGAAACATACCGGTCAGCTGTTGAGAACGTTGTCATTTATCGGTACGTAGACGGAAGGCCAGTGGGTGTAAAGGACAGAGATAGTGTCAGCGGCCTGCTGGAAACCAGGGCTGTGTGTCCCGACGCGAGTGAAGTAAACAGTCGATACGGGCAGTGAACCGACAGCCAGGCGTCGCATTTAACTCGTGGTCTGCGGCACTCGGAATCCCAGACGGTTCCACTATTCAGACAGAGCTCCCAGGACTGCGCGTTTCCTGTTCGCGCAGGCGAGTTAACGCGCTGACCAGCCGCTCTGTCCCTGCCGAAGCCCCCACACGGAAATAATTACGGAGTCCGCCGTTGTACGGCGTCCCAATTACACAGCAGTCTCGCTCCAGGCAATCTCCCACGGTTTGGGGACCTTTGCTTCTAGCTGCCACAACGTTTAAGACTGTTACTAGAGCAAAGGCTAAATTGTAATACTTCACATTTTACAATCACATTTCACATGTCCACATTGTTCCATAACACCTTTGGCAACACAGCCCAGTAATTTCGAAAAATATCTTCTTTTGTATGATTTAGTTTGAACGTGAATCCACATTTGCTATAGATTTTTTAATGACCCCACGATGCCTCTAAGTGTATTATTTTAATTTTCATACAACTTTATAGCTTTCCAGTAACCTGTTTAAAGATTTTTCATAGAACAACATTATATCTTCAGTAGACAATTTTTAATTACAGTTAAAACCAAAGTAAAAATCCAAATCACTAAGCATTAATCACTCGATGGAGTTTGTCCACAAACTACTTAAAGGTCAATCAAAGGAAGTGTTGGAAGAAGTGAAAATTTACAACCATCTCAGAGCCAGTCTGATATTACAAAGTGAACAAATGTTACGAATCAGAAATTCCTGGCCGGCCGAAGTGGCCGTGCGGTTAAAGGCGCTACAGTCTGGAACCGCGAGACCGCTACGGTCGCAGGTTCGAATCCTGCCTCGGGCATGGATGTTTGTGATGTCCTTAGGTTAGTTAGGTTTAACTAGTTCTAAGTTCTAGGGGACTAATGACCTCAGCAGTTGAGTCCCATAGTGCTCAGAGCCATTTGAACCAGCCATTTTTTCAGAAATTCCTCAAAGATTTTGCACCAATTCCATGCCGAATTCCTGCAGCTCCTTAGAGCTCGCCAGCGTTGTCATGGTGACACAAGAAACAGGCAGAGGCAATACAGTTGATAGTGAAAATATCTTACTCCTAAGAGGTTGAGGTTGTAATGTACAGATGTAGAATGTTAGCATATTTTATTGTGACTGGTAGATAACACGCTGCCACAATTGCAAGGTCATTAAAGTAAACCATTGCTATCTGTTAGACGTAGAAAACCTGCGCCATATATGTGCATTATCTTTGTAGATATACACTATGTCGTTCGGGCATGTTCTTTGAAACATCTTCCACTGATTCATCTGTATTTCCCATCGCAGATATTTTATGATCAAAGGGTATCCAGTAAACTATTAAACTTGCCGTAAATTATATTCTGCTTTGGTACTAAAACATGATTTATTGAAGCGCAATGTTGTTTTATAAAAAAAACATTTAACAGAGTCTTGAAAATGGCCCAATGCTGAAACTGTACAGTAATTGCAGGATTTCGGCAACCAAAAATCCTAGAACTTTCGTGGAAAGCCCATTGCATGACGAGAAAATCACGGTGTGTTGTGGATTTACCACATCAATCGTTATCGGACCTTTTCACCTCTAGGACATGCTGGGTGTTGCTTTTCAAAATGTCCGCGTACGCCGATACGTAACAGATTTGCATCATCCCTAGCCTGGGCGATAAACACCTGCTGAAATGCACGACTTTCATGCAGCGTGGCGCTCCATCCCATACTGCCATACGTGCGGGAGATCTCTTGCGCACATCGTTTGATGAGGATCGCGTGCTGAGCCGCCACTTCCGTCATTTCTCACCTCCCAGGTCCCCAGACGTCGGTCCGCGTAATTATTGATTGATAGGTTACCTGCAGTCGTATGTCCACCGCGATCGTCCGACTTCATTAGTGATGCCAAAAGACAACATCCGACGGCAGTTTCTCACCATACCTACCATATGTCACACAGTGCTGCCCACAACATTCTCCCTCGGCTGCAGGTACCATTGATGAATGACGGACGACGTGGTGAGCACATGTTTTAAAGAACATCGTGTGCGCTAAGAATCGGTTGTTATTATTGATTTTGTATCGTATGAAGCACCATCTGTTGGCCTTTTGCACACTTTTTTTTATTTTAATAAAACCCCATGTCATTTCAATTTTTACCTCTCCATCTACGTTATTCTGTGAAAATTTTCAATTGTCAACGGACTTTTTGGATCACCCTGTACAAGAACTAAACAGGCAATCATACCAAACTAATATGACTTTGTTCTAATGAGTAGGCCACAAAATTACGATATAAATCATACACTTCTGGCCATTAAAATTGTTACACCACGAAGATGACGTGCTGCAGACTCGAAATTTAACCGACAGGAAGAAGATGCCGTGATATGCAAATCATTAGCTTTTCAGAGCATTCACACAAGGTTGGCGCCGGTGGCGACACCTACAACGTGCTCACATGAGGAATGTTTCCAACCGAATTCTCATACACAAACACCAGTTGACCGGCGTTGCCTGGTGAAACGTTGTTGTGATGCCTCGTGTAATCAGGAGAAATGCGTACCATCAAGTTTCCGACTTTGATATAGGTCGGGTTGTAGTCTATCGCGATTGCGGTTTATCGTATCGGGACATTGCTGTTCGCGTTGATCGAGATCCAATGACTGTTAGCAGAATATGGAATCGGTGGGTTCAGGAAGGTAATACTGAACGCCGTGCTGGATCCCAACGGCCTCGTATCACTAGCAGTCGAGATGTCAGGCATCTTATCCGCATGGCTGTAACGGATCGTGCAGCCACGTCTCGATCCCTGAGTCAACAGATGGGGACGTTTGCAAGACAATAACCATCTGCACGAACAGTTCGACGACGTTTGCAGCAGTATGGACTATCAGCTCGGAAACCGTGGCTGCAGTTACCCTTGACGCTGCATCACAGACAGGAGCGCCTGCGATGGTGTACTCAACGGCGAACCTGGGTGCACGAATGGCAAAACATCATTTTTTCGGATGAATCCAGGTTCTGTTTACAGCATCATGATGGTCACATCCACGTTTGGTGACATCCCGGTGAACGCACATTGGAAGCGTGTATTCGTCATCGCCATACTGGCATATCACCCGGCGTAATGGTCTGGGGTGCCGTTGGTTACACGTCTCGGTCACCTCTTGTTTGCATTGACGGCACTTCGAACAGTGGACGTTACATTTCAGATGTGTTACGACCCGTGGCTCTACCGTTCATTCGATCCCTGCGAAACCCTACATTTCAGCAGGATAACGCACGCCCGCATGTTGTAGGTCCTGCACGGGCCTTTCTGCATACAGAAAATGTTCGACTGCTGCACTGGACAGCACATTGTCCAGATCTCTCACCAATTGAAAACGTCTGGTCAATGGTGGCCGAGCAACTGGCTCTTCACAATATGCCAGTCATTACTCTTCATGAACTGTGGTATCGTATTGAAGCTGCATGGCCAGCTGTACCTGTACACGCCATCGAAGCTCTGTTTGACTCAATGCCCAGGCGTATCAAGGTCGATATTACGGCCAGAGGTGGTTGTTCTCGGTACTGATTTCTCAGGATGTATGCACCCAAATTGCGAAAAAATGTAATCACATGTCAGTTGTAGTATAATATATTTGTCCAATGAATACCCGTTTATCATCTGCATTTCTTCTTGGTGTAGCATTTTTAATGGCCAGTAGTGTACGTTGCGGTGCCCGTGCTATCGGAGGTGATAAAGTGCAATACTAGAAGATGTCGCCAGATGTAACGAGCAGTGCTGTTGCTTGGAGACGGTGGTCACAGCTTGCAGTGCAGAGGCAGACCTGAATTTTACAAGGGATGGGCGCACCCTGCGGCAGCAGCGGCGGCGGCGGCGGCGGCCGGGAGGCGACATCGACGGCCTGCTCGCGCGTGCCGGCAGGGGTCGTTGACCTCTCTGCCTCTGCGCCTCCAATTCCTCCAGTGCCGGAGCCACGTGCGGGCCCCGTGCACAAAGGCGCCACCAGATAAATCCGGGGACGCACCAATTAAGCCTGCAGCTAAATCCACCACGGTTTTAAATCTGTCTGGCGCAGAAGCCTTCGAATATCAGACAATGTTAGGCTCTTGTACAGTACACACTGTACACTTTATCCAATAAAACTTTGGATCAATGATACGAATGGTTATACGCGTGTGTATGTGTTTTAATATACAAAAAAAGTAAGAAAATTAATCGAAACGGTTAATTGAACGTTAACGTGTTATTTTTGTACACAAGAACCGATAAAAAGGCTGTTTGGCATATTAGTAAAGTAAAAATACTCCTCTGTTCTCAGTTTGGGTCCGCACCGTAGATTTTTTCGTGAAAATGTGGGTATAAAATCATAACAAGTGTTTCGATTAATACGTAATTTAATTATCAGTGGTTATGTGACATGCACTACTGGCCATTAAAATTGCTACACCAAGAAGAAATGCAGATGATAAACGGGTATTCATTGGACAAATATATTATACTACAACTGACAAGCGATTACATTTTCACGCAATTTGGGTGCATAGATCCTGAGAAATCAGTAGCCAGAACAACCACCTCTGGCCGTAATAACGGCCTTGATACGCCTGGGCATTGAGTCAAACAGAGCTTCGATGGCGTGTACAGGTACGGCTGCCCATGCAGCTTCAACGCGATACCACAGTTCATCAAGAGTAGTGACTGGCGTATTCTGACGAGCCAGTTGTTCGGCCACCATAGATCAGAAATTTTCAGTTGGTGAGAGATCTGGAGAATGTGCTGGCCAGGGCAGCAGTCGAACATTTTCTGTGTCCAGAAAGGCCCAACAGGACCTGCAACATGCGGGCGTGCGTTATCCTGCTGAAATGTAGGGTTTCGCAGGGATCGAATGAACGGTAGAGCCACGGGTCGTAACACATCTGAAATGTAACGTCCACTGTTCGAAGTGCCGTCAATGCAAACAAGAGGTGACCGAGACGTGTAACCAATGGCACCGCATATCATCACGCCGGGTGATATGCCAGTATGGCCACGACGAATACACGCTTCCAATGTGCGTTCATCGGGATGTCACCAAACGTGGATGAGACCATCGTGATGCTGTAAACAGAATCTGGATTCATCCGAAAAAATGACGTTTTGCCATTCGTGCACCCAGGTTCGTCGCTGAATACACCATCGCAGGCGCTCCTGTCTGTGATGCAGCGTCAAGGGTAACCGAATCCATTGTCTCCGAGCTGATAGTTCATACTGCTGCAAATGTCGTCGAACTGTTCGTGCAGATGGTTATTGTCCTGCAAACGTCCCCATCTGTTGACTCAGGGATCGAGACGTGGCTGCACGAACGTTACAGCCATGCGGATAAGATGCCTGTCATCTCAACTGCTAGTGATACGAGGCCGTTGGGATCCTGCACGGCGATCCGTATTACCCTCTTGAAGCCACCGATTCCATATTCTGCTAACAGTCATTGGATCTCGACCAACGCGAACAGCAATGTCGCGATACGATAAACCGCAATCGCGATAGGCTACAATCCGATCCTTATCAAAGTCAACGTGATGGTACGCATTTCTCCTCCTTACACGAGGCATCACAACAACGTTTCATCAGGAAACGCCGGTCAACTGCTGTTTGTGTATGAGAAATCGGTTGGAAACTTTCCTCATGTCAGCACGTTGTAGGTGTCGCCACCGGCGCCAACCTTGTGTGAATGCTCTGAAAAGGTAATCATTTGCATGTCACGGCATCTTCTTCCTGTCGGTTAAATTTCGCGTCTGTAGCACGTCATCTTCGTGGTGTAGCAAGTTTAATGGCCCGTAGTGCAGTTCATCTTTGGCATAACACTATCTAGTCGACAGCGATCCAAATCATCCACACAGTGTTGATCACGATGTTCACTCTAGCGTAATGTCGATACTCGCCGAACACCATGGGAAGGATGGCTTGTGGAGATACTAGGTCTTGCGTGACATCAGATTGCCCCATGTGTCACCTGTCAAAAACGTAACGCTATTGGTATAGGTGATATCTCATTTTTCATCCAGTTTTGCGTACGAATTCCACACAGATATCCGACACTTGGTCTGACAATGTTATGGTAATGTGGAACATTAAACTACTACATTCATTGCGGAAATAGGTGCGCTATGTCTTCACAATACAAATGTATGTATATATTTAAAATCTACGCAGAATTCGTAGATTTCTGCAACTGTCGTTAAATATTAAATAGCGAATGTCTAGTTGCTCCTGACAGAGCTTTATTTATCTATTCCGTAAGCACAGTTGTCATATCAGTCTTTGGTGTACAGTGATTCAGGCGACCATTCATCACTAATTTCGTATCATTGAATAAGTGCTTCTGACAGCGACGTTTACAGCATAACTAGACAGGAAAACATTAACTGCACGAACGAAAGTGGCCCATTGGTTAGGAGACACGAGTCTGCTTTATGATCCCCATTACCTCCTGGATATCCTGCCTCTGTGGCTTCCTTGGCCCACTTCTAGCGACCGTTGAAATGCTTCATTGACAAATGGATCAGCAGATTATATCCTTATCCAACTTCCTTCTCTTTTTACTTCGATGTCTACGAGACGTAAAAATATAACAGGAGAAGATAATTGCGCAACGTGTAAACACATACTTGGTATGGAAGAAACTACCAAAAAACAGTCTGAATATTGCTCCGCGCCACAGTCGAACACACACCACGGCTACAGTGTTATTGTCATTCAAAGCTGGCTTTCTGGCCCCAATGCCCAATCAATCAGTAAGCCATTCCCATTCTCTCAAACCAATGAAAACGGCGTAGGTAACTCACTTATTTGTTGATTTACAGTCTTGTTTGGAACCGTTACTTACTTTTAGACGCGCCCACCCTCCGCCCCCACCCCGTATCCTGCTAGTAGAAGTGAACCGTCATCATGTCAGCTAACGATCACGAAAGCCTTTGGATACGAGACTAACATCAGTCGTTTCGTTTATTTTCTTCTCACCACTCTACACCTCACGACTACTGGTTCCATCCTTGTCTTAATCCTAGGTTTTTCCCAGAACCTAGTGACATGCGTATATGGTTTGCTTGAAACTGCTCCACACATTCCATACTCACGCTTTATATGTCTTCCTCTTTCCACGCTGAACCGCACACCCACCCCTATAGATCGATTATCACCATGACTGTTAATATTCAGACTAGCAACCCCGAATACCACGAATTCGGCACTAATATTCATCTTTTACACTATTTTTATGTCATCACTTCAATTCATACTTCTACCAAACCATTTGCGGCGAAATGTCACCGGAATTGTCATCAATCAATCAGCAGCACCGAATTCGACACTAGTATCGTTCGTTTCCGATAAATCTCACTTTCCATCTCTTGCCACCCCCATCTTGACTCCTAAGAGTGTTAGGGGGTCACCCTTTTACCAATAGTTTTTTTCCTCGATAGTTAACTTACATTCGTACCAATTTTAATAAAAATTTCTCAGCGCATTCCAGGGCTGAGCTTTCATGTTACTACTTCCACACTCCAATCCTCGAAAAGAGGAGTGATTCAGATATCTCAACCTCCACGGGATTTTTCTAGATAGTAAACCTAATGCAAGAGTAGTAGAATGTTTTGTATCCCGCCTGGAAGGCGGCGTGTGGGTCTGCTCCTGAAAACTGAAAGGTTGGCCGAATGACGAAAGCGAGTAGGAGCAGGAAAAGGTGAAAATCTCTCGGTACTGCAGTGTGAATTAAAATCACCTTTACTTTAGCATGAAGAGCTGCGAAGCCTTAGACCCGTCGTAAGTAGTACAAAGTCTCAATAGCAAGTCAACACACTCTAAAGTTGACGAGATGTTTCTCGGCCGTCTGCTCTTGATCAAATGGGGTGAACCTGCAGCGGCGCTCGTAGAACTCAACAGCGCCGGCTAGAGGGCGCTGTCGTCGGTGTCTCGTAGTGCCAACTTATGAACTTGCACCAACGCCGTGGCATCGTTGCTATCGATACCACAGAATGTATAGGGTTTAAATCAGGCGATGCTGAGGAGGTTAGGTTAAGAAATGAAAGTAGTAAATGAGTACTGCTATTTGGGCAGCAAGAGAACTATCGATGACCGAAGTAGAGAAGGTGAGATGGAACAACAGGTAGACTGGAAAACGCAAGGAAAACATTTCTGGAAAAGAGAAATTTTTTAACCTCGAGTATAAATTTAAGAATTAGTCTCTCCTGGAAGCATTTTTGTGGAGTGCAGCTTTGTGCGGAAGTGAAATGTGGATGCTAAACAGTTCATCCAAGAAATGAATAAAAGCTTTTGAAATGTGGCGCTATAAGAGAAAGAGATTAGATCGGATAGCTGATAAGGAGGAACTGAAACGAACAGGAGAGAAAAAAATGCATGGAACAACATGACTAAAAGGAGGAACCAGTTTATAGGACACATCCTTAGGCATCAAGGAACCGCCAATTTTCCAAAAATGGTTCAATTGGCTCTGAGCACTAGGGGACTTAACATCGGAGGTCATCAGTCCCCTAGAACTTAGAACTACTTAAACCTAACTAACCTAAGGACATCACACACATCCATGCCCGAGGCAGGATTCGAACCTGCGACCGTAGCAGTTGCTCGGTTTCGGACTGAAGCGCCTAGAACCGCTCGGCCACACTGGCCGGCTCCAATTTTCCAGCGTAGAGAACAGTGGGAGATAAAAATTATAGGGAGAAACCAAGACTCGACTACAACAAACAGGTTCAGGTGGATGCACGTACAGTATTGGAGTTACGGAAAGTAGTCTGTTATTAGACACGCTTAATTACGTGTATTCTTACACAAGTCGGTAAGCACTTGTCTGTCTTAAGGAATCTGTAATCATCTCGCTGTCTGCTAGTGTAACTTATCTTTCGAGTGAAGTCCGTGAGTTTATCTTACTAAGTCACATAAACTTTGAACTCGGTCAACCAATGGTAAAGCTTGGCTTGCAGACATGCGTGCCAGCAAACGAAGCGATACACTATGCACTTCCGCCTGGTGTTGTGAGGCCCTGCTGAACTCTTTAGTACAGATGATGCTCTGTCTTGCGATAGCGTCCACGCTTCGCTTGTATGACTGCTACAACTCTTCAGCTGGCACCTTCAACGAGGTGTCTGGATATCTTTCGAGCATAACATTCTTCCTCAAGAGCCGACACCAGAGAAGGAAGTGATGTTGGCCACTGAGGTCTGGAACGGCGCCAGCGCTGTAACTCAGTTCAAAGGTGATCCATTGAGTTCAGGTCGGGACTCTGGCCAGGACATACCACCTCGGAATTGTTATCCGCCACAAACCATTACCTCACAGATTTTGCTTTATGACGGTCTACATTGTCATGCTAGCACAAACAGCCATACTCTCCGACTGCTCCTCCGTTGTATGCATTATTCATTGCTGTGAAATGTGTTCATGTCCTTCTGCATTTATCGTTTTCTTAAGCGGTAAGAGGACGACACCCAAACCACAAAAAATACCCTCGTACCGTGACACCATCCATTCCTACAGAAATGTGTGGCAGGTGAGGAGCTGCTCAACAATGCACTCCTTTCTTTTGATCTACCTGGCACCGACGTTGTGCTAGCTGGGCTGCTGGTAGCATTTTGAAACTCACGATTTCATACGATATTTTACAACAATCCTCCGCGGTGCTCGAAGGTCAATGTCGTCAGTACATGAGGTCTACTTTGTCTTTGTGTAGCTGTGGTTGTTCCTTTGTGTTTCTTCACAATCACATCAACAACAGTCGACTCAGTCTACTTGGGTAGCTTTATAAAATTTGAAACGTTCCTGATTAATTTGTTAGCTTACATACGTCAACGTTTTAATTTCCTGTGCTCTCCTGACCTAACCGTACTGCTGTTACTGCTTCTTTACCGACTATCCTATACTCTGCCTCCTTTCATACTAATGAGTCCGCCTCAGGCGACATTTAGTAGTCAGTTCCGCGTCATATGAGTAACAAGAAGCATTTGGTCAGATAGTGTACGGTGACGTGAAGCCATGTAGTTCGTTGAAGGACGTTTGTGGGGGAGATTGAGATTTTGTATTCATTTTCTGAACACTTTTGGTATTCATATAATTTGCTTCCTACTACCTCTTCCCCTACTTTTGTCACTTCCTTTAACTTTCCTGCCTTCCAACTATTCCCACACATATGCTCTATCACCGGCAGGGATAATATCCTACCATACTACAGTGGTAACACCAGAAACCCAGTTACTAATCACCCAGTCTATAAGTCGCTACATCGACTCTAGCCAATTTGAAGGATCTGCACCACAAATATTCCACCATTTACCATTCCCAATCATCCCTGCATCCAGCTATCTTGAAAAAACCGTACAGTTGCCCTAACACAGAATTTGCTGCCAGCACCGCTCTCAAAAACCACCAACCAATCTTGATCACACTATACTCGTGGGCACTTCTCCCTCCCTTCCCCGTCCCCTGCATTTTCTTCCTTCTTTCTCAGCTGTCCACACTTTCATCCTATCTCACTCTGATAACAAATTCATTAATACTAAATTCTTCAGACATGAAATCAAGACATACATCCCATATCTTTCCTCTACATAAATCATATCCCAAAAGCACTCTGTCCCTATTGCAATGCCGAACCCCAACTTTCACAAAGATCTCCTCCACAAAAATTTCTCACATCATCTTTAACCCTCATGCCCCCTCATTCCTTCCAACACCACGTCCTGAACCAAGCAGCCTCAGATTCCCCTTCATCTCCATCCCACTCACCCAAACTGCCTTCACAACAATTACTAACCCTGAGATCACGGCAGAGGAGGTGTTATCTAATCAAAATTCCCATCCTGCCACGGAAATCCGCATGGCACCCCTCATCTACGACTCAGGCCCAACTTCCTTATACACGTTTTCTGAATCTGCTCCCACCATTGATCACCTCATTACCTATGGAGCTTTGATTTACAACAACCGCCATAAAGTCGAATCTTCAAAATCATACTGCTGGTAAAAGTACCTCCTCTACAATTTCACTACTAGCTGCAAAAAAACCACTTACCTGTCATCACTGTAAAGACTCCCATTTCCTAAAACAAGCTCCATACCCCGCTACCCCTCTCACCTGCAATGATGCCCATAATACCTACCCTGCCAAAAGCAAAGCCAAGCCCTTACCCATCAAGTCAGACCCTACTGTGTTACTGTGCCCATCCAACCCACTGACAATTCTATCCAACTCAATAACTTCCTCTGACTAACCGTTGTCTTCGGAAACAACCACCACTTTCAATAACCACACACCTTCCAACAAATTTCCATTGCTCCTTGATCCATATTCCACAACAAACAAGCTACCTACTCCCAAAACTAAGTCAACTTTATGTTCACCCTGTCTAGGTACCCAGTTTAATCCCTCTCTATTCCTCACCCACGCAACCCACTCCCTAGCCTCTCATGGCGGGACAGGAATACAGTGTCCTGTTCCCCAACATCCATTCTCTTCCAACCAACAAGCTCTTCTTAAGGCATTCCCTGTCCCATCACAATGTCCATACCTTCATCAATTACAGTAAATTCACACCATCCCAATGTCTCCCTATATCCTCATCTAAGGTGGAGCTGCAATCAGCCACAAACAGACCATCCCTGTTGGGCTGCAACCACCATACAATATCCCACCAAACGCCTTCTCATTACCCTATTGATTAAAATCTTGACCGTTATCTGTGCCGCCATATGCATCTGACGACCTAATCACACTGTTGCCTCTGACGTCCTCACCCATATCCACCATACTTTTTCCATCTATATTATTGCCGCTAATGTTAACATACACAGTAGCTCCCCTGCAGTGCTGGCATTAATTTAGACTCCTTCCAAGGTGGTATTGTCCCCACCTCCCAACCACGCCTGTCATGAAACTAATTCCACTCCAGATGTCTTCTTAGCTCCTTCCAACCTCCTTGGACACCTCACTGCGGCAGTCCTCGATCCTATTATAAGTTATCACCTACTTCTTTTCCTCAACATCCTTACGCACTACATCACTACCAAGACCATATATTCTCACAAACCCTAATCCTCCTCCAAGAATCCTGTCGCTTATAGCAATTTGTCCTACAGACTCGTGAATGGGATACACTCACACGTCACTGGCAAATACAGAGACATATTAGGAACTTATTAAATGCTGTAAACACCAGTACTGGCTACAGGCAAGCACAAGACTCAATGCTACACTCCCCATTACCTCTTTCAAGTACTGGAAACCATCCAATCAACTCACTAGCATTAATCCCATCCCTTTCTATTCACTCGTCCGCAACAACCGTCCCCTAACTGACAACCTGAGCAAAGCTGACCACTTTGCATCCTGTCCCTCTGACATCTTCCAATTCCTCATGCCCGTTATTTTGATTAGTCCCTTTTTCCTATATTCCATCCCTGGTTCCCAACTTCCACTGCTTGGATAAAATACCACACGTAGAATTAAACGCACCAATCACAGTACATGGAATGAAACAAGTACTCACAAAAACACGCAGCAGTTCTCTCGGTCATGATTGTGTTACCTATCAACACCTAAAAGAAAGCCCCCAATCCTTTCTAGTCAGCCTTACCAGTCCTTAAAACACGATCCTACGTTTATTAGTGTCGTTTAGACTCGATGCATTGAAAGCAGCAATATTTATACGTTTTATTAGGAAAAGTGATACTGACAGTGAATGCTAACCTCACTTGTATACGTTTGACTAGCGCAGTCTGCGAGCGTTAACAGTTAAGGAAACGTAAAATACGCGGTAAACTGGTGTTACACTATAATATCTGAGTAAATATGTGTTATAATACAACTTCTGAGCCCTTTTTACGTACCGTTTAGTTAGCAGAAAGCTAAAATTCACCTCGCCGTCTGCTTAAATTCCTTAGCTTGTTGTGGGTTTTAGTGATCCATTTTAGTGGTCCATTTTAACACGCGTAACGCATCACGAAGCAAATACCGTCCGCACAGACGGAATGCTACGTGATACCACGTACTTAACGTTTGTTACTATTACAGCGCCATTTATCAAAAAAAAAAATGGTTCAAATGGCTCTGAGCACTATGGGACTTAACATCCATGGTCATCAGTCCCCTAGAACTTAGAACTACTTAAACCTAACCAACCTAAGGACAGCACAGAACACCCAGTCATCACGGCCATCTATCACAAAGCGAAAAAAGTGGTCCAACTAAATCATTCATATTTCTTTATGCACTACATGAATACGTAATGAAAAATGGGGGGTCCTATTTAAAATAAACGCAATTGATATCCGTTTTACCTTTGACAGCGCCATCTAGCGGGCCAACCATAGCGCCATCTGGTTTTCCACTTCAAGCTAGACAAGTTTCGTACTTTGTATTTTTTTCATTTGACGCTTATTTCGTGAGATATTTGGACCGGCCAGTATCAATGGACCACCCTAGATATATATGACCAGGACCAGAATAGTATGAAATCCCAGTATTCTATAGAATACTGGTATGTAGATCAAACTGTGAAACAATTAGCACTTCTAGTCAAGGGAGTTGGGAGTAGGTAAGGAAAGATTACGATATGGAAGCATAACTCTGTTATGCATGGAGAACTGTATAGAATGCCTGATGGTTTTAGGCGAACGATGAAATATAATGTTTTTGTATGTCCACCTTCTGACTGAAGGTTTGTAGGTCTTCGGCCATTCACTTATGTAATAAAATGAAACACTCGCAGCTGTCCTTTCAGTGTTATTTATTATACAGCAACCAGTATCAGTGGTTCAGTACACCACATTCAGGCCTATATGTTTAAACAGTAATGGTAGCACCATCAGTTTACCATTTATGCAAATACGAAGACAGGTTAAAAACAGAATAAGAATCAAGGACAGTACAATAAAAGTGAATTAATAGTAATCATTTGATAAAACTAACAGATCCATCCATTGACACATACCTAAAATAGAATTCTATATAGTACACCACAAAGAATTTCCACTCTACACGTTGTTCAAATGTACTGGTTATTAATAAAAATCATTAATTAATTATTCCATGATTAAAACTGGATAGTTGAATGACACACTAATTTGCAAAATCCTGCAGTAACCTACTAACCTACAAAAATAACTGTAGAAAATGATAGTTGTATGAAAGAAGCTATAACATTAGGAACAAACAAACCAAAGAAATATGGATATACATGCAAGTAGTCCTTGCACAAGAGCAGCATCAGCAGTATTTTTGATTCAATACAGTTAAAAATATCAGAATGACATTATAAAAATGTTACATCAAACTTAAATGTTAACTGCTGTAACATAACCCCCCCTCTCTCCCAAGCATTATTATAATATTCGATACCTGGAATTTGTACCTGGGTATTGGTACTTTCTATTACACAAAGAATAAAAATCATGCCACTATGACAACTTTTCCTGTTATGCAATTGTACTGTATAATACTATGAATGATATTTAAACAAAATTTACGAATAATTAAATAATATGTAAATATGTAACATAATAATCACTATGAACCATCAACATTTACTCAGAACTATAATAATCAGTATGTAATTCATATGATTAGAAGATGCTATAAATGTTAGCATCGTTATTACTTTTGTTAATTAACTGCAATTAGATCTCGAAAATTCAGGTTGGAAAACGGTATTGTAAACCGATCAAAAAGCAAGAACCAAATTTAAATTCACGTAATTTCAAGTGATATGTAATTCAAACCCAAATTTGTAAACCAGAATTAATACCATTACTAAAATAATTAATTTATCATTGTCAGGACATGTAATTAACTCCATTACTTACGTTTGGATGCATATTTCAAAGTTATGAGCCATTAAAGAGGTTAAACAACTTGAGTATATATTACATAAATGTTAGCAATATTTTCCGATCGATAATTGATTTTTATTTATTAAATTAATGAAATGCATTATTGTAAAAAAGTCATATTTAATTTTCGATCTTAAATTTTACAATTTCTAATCTAAAACTAATCTGTAATGAACTAATATTTTATGCTGTAAGTAATTTGATTGTCAACCTTTTGTATATTTGTAACTTTTAATTGTAACTATTAATTTCACGATGGTGTAATAACTGAAGTAATGAACACTCATTGTTCGGAATATATATAAGCAAACGTGGCAATGCAGTGTCAGTTCACCTAGGGGTTCACTTTGTAGTCAAGTCTTTTCGGTCAGTAAGTCAGTCTGTAGCTGTTGGATTGTCAAAGGGACTATATGTGAAGTTTGATGTATTCTGCAATGACTTTGGAATAATGTTATCATCAACAAATAAACCTCCACAAATTGTATGACCTGGAGTTTTAATTAGAAGGAATCACCAGCTACCTGACTCAGGCAAATTACGAGATAAGTACAACAAAAATACTTTGTTATGTATCGCCCTTACTTACGTCCACTCCAGGTGTAAATATATAAGTAATAATATTAATGCACTGGTAAATAAATCATATGCATTCATAAGGTAAGGGAGGTAGCATAGTTGGAACCAGAGTATAGGAGAATTTATGCTATTTGCATGAAATGAACGTCAAAGAATGTGTCAAAAGACCAAATGTAGAAAACTACATATGTCATACCACACACAGAATATACAGACCCAAACATGGTGTTCAGGATGAACAACATATACACATCTCTGTGCAAGTAGCCCTTGCAGAAGACAGCATCAAGAAAACCTAAGTGTTGATACAGGTAAAACTACCAAATGAAAACGTAGATACATCTACATGTCATGGCAAAGTTATAAAATGCTGAGGTTCAAACTATAGACGGCCATACTTACGTCATCTGCATAAAATTAGTGTCCAAAACGTGTCAAAAGACCGAAAGTAGAAGACCACCTATGTCATAACAATCCAGAATATATGAAAAACCCCACAAGATAATATTATTCAGGGTGAGCAACATTCATGTGTGAATACATCCATGTATCATGAACTGTCATAAAACAAATATCAAACAAGAAGAACTATTTACCTCATGTAAACGTCAGAAACTTGTAATATACATCTACATAACTTTTAGTACCTGTAGATCATATGATACATTATCAGTAATATCAAAGATGAATTAACTTCATATGTATCCAATGTTGCACCAACGAGTTAGATACCGTTAAAAATCGTATTATAACTTATAATATGTATGTAATCCAATAATTCTATCTGGACAAAGCAGTCAAAAAATGCAAAACACAAAAAATATGTATGCACTATCCATACACTTTGTATCGAATACAGTCAAATATGGCCAGGATGGTTGAAGATGATACTCATGTCGTAAACCAAACCATGGAATACCTGCACAGGACCAATGAACACAACTGGGTAATGTTGCAAAAATGTGTAATGGTGTAAGACAACCACTTACACCAATCTCTGTGCTACTTGTGTAACCAGGTAAAAACCACTCAGTAATATAATGTATCAGAAACTGTCACAGGCATTAAGCCAGCAAGGCTAACAAGGGGATCGACAGACAAATGTTAAGGTGGTTACCAAATAGTCCCACTAGAAGGTACACCCAGACCAAAAGTAATGGTACAAATCTATGAGGATGCAGCACAACACAAAAGATGCCTCAGCAGTACTAATCCATCAAGTAACAGAAAAATATTTGAACAATAAAACACATGAAAAGTTAATTGGATGCAAATAACATACTGATATCTCCCCACCAATATGTATGTAACATATGAACAGGTTAGAATTAGATAAAGTGAACAACAGAAACAAAATCTGTGAAAATGACCTATCCATATATCCCATACCAAATACAGTCATATATGGTCTTGATACGTGAAGAAAATATTTGTCATATAGTAAGAGAAAAAACATGGAAGAAATACATTGAACCCACAAACACATCTGAGCAATGTTCCAAATGGTGTATCAGTGTTAAGAAACCACTTATTGAAACTCAGTACAACCTGTATAAACGGTAAAGAACCAGACAGTAATATACTGTAAAGTCAACAAATGTCCAAGACAAGACAATAGACAAGTCAAAACAGAGTTCTCATATGTATTTAAACATATGTACCACACAAAATAAAATATAATTTAAAATTGCATATACCTATGAATAAATATATTGTAAACCAATACACACCTCAGTCTTTTAAACCACATTAAAAACAAACAAACGGTTCAAATGGTTCTGAGCACTATGGGACTCAACTGCTGAGGTCATTAGTCCCCTAGAACTTAGAACTAGTTAAACCTAACCAACCTAAGGACATCACAAACATCCATGCCCGAGGCAGGATTCGAACCTGCGACCGTAGCGGTCTTGCGGTTCCAGACTGCAGCGCCTTTAACTGCACGGCCACTTCGGCCGGCCCCATTAAAAACAGAAGCCATTATATTCATGTAGTCAAAATCTCAAATGAAAGATACTGGCCACACTTGTCGTAGAAAAGACAAATCGCATTTGCTTTGTCTGGATGGGATTAGTGGATTACAAACACATTATCAGGCACAATACGATTTTCATCAGTATCTAATTCTTTGGGACAACGTTGGATACATATGAAGTTTTTTCATCTTCGCTATTACTAATATATCTTAATATCCACAGTTACAGTATGTCATGTGGATGTATATTATAAGTTTGTGATATTTACATGAGTTAGACAGTTGTTGTTATTTGATACTTGTTTTATGGCAGTACATTATATATCGATGCATCCACACGTGAACGTTATTCACCCCAAATAGTATCTTGTGGTGTTCTTCATTACAGATGTCCATAAGTACCGACGAATTTGGAATTTGCACCATTTTGTCATATCATGGTTGGTAGCCGTGGCTTTTTCATGTTTGTTATCTGTGATCCTTCCCATTAGCAACCTGATAGCTTTTGAGCGGTGAGCATATTTGTTTGATGTTCATTTTCGCCATGGAGCAGATGACAACTGAGCAATGACAATGTGACCGTAAGCCCCGGAAAATCGGTTCGTCAACCAGCTCAACAATTGAATTTATCACTAAGTTCACTGCATGAAATCACACAGAAAATCCATGCATACAAGATTAAGCTTACACGAGCGTTGAAGCTGCAGATCATGGAAAGACACATCGATTTGCTCAATGGTCTTCGATCGACAAGCGGAAACGAGAACTTGACAAAAAAGAATAATTTTCTCAGAGGAGGCGCACTTTCACCTCAGTGCGTGACGTCAATAAGCAGAACTGCAGAGTTTGGGGTAACAAAAATCCGCGAGTGACTGTCGAAGACGAGATGCATCCACAACGCACGAGTGTGTGGTTTGGGTTCTGGGCAGGAGGACTGATCGGCCTGTACTTTTTTGAAAACAATGGGGGAGTTACCGTCACTGTGAGCGGCGACCGTTACAGATACATGCTTTCTGATTGGTTTTTCCCTCTTGTTGATAAAACTGACGATTGGCTCTTACTTGAGATAATTCATCACAAAACCGTCGTTGCATGTCAGAATGGCGTGATTCCTGTCTGGGCACTACTCTCCCTTCTGACATGGTGATGCAAAACAACGAGAAAAGATGACGGGAGAGCATCTCTGGCACTTAAGCCAGATGCTGTGCACTGGAGAACTATTATGGCGACATCCGTGGCGTGACAGTTAACGTCGTACAACTATACGCTTTCTTCGCAACCATTAAACAAAGACCCGAACGCCTCCGCAAACAGTGGTGGCGGGGAATATGGTGGGATTAGGCGTATTATTTACTTTGCCAGCAGACAATACAGAAAAGTATACAAAACCCAGCAATGTATAAAATATCAATCTTTTCATAATTTAATGTTCGATTTGATGCGTTCTATATATTACCTAGGCATTCTTTAGAGTGCCAGATTTCACACAATGCCGTTGACGTTTATATCCTTTTAATATTTTGCAAAATACGCGTTCAGTTTTGGGCATTTATTAAGTCTATGAATTTCACAAGTTACACTATGGATGACACTGGATACCTACTCCTGTATATGAACGAGAACGTTACATATATTTTTGGTGATCACTATTTGTTTGATTACTTTAATTTCGTTCTCTGTTCATTTCTGCAATGTGACAGTCTCTTCGTTTTTGCGTACCTCTTGCACCCAAATTTCCCAAAATCCTGAGCAAACTAATTCAGTACTTTTCCTCCTTTCAATGTTGCACATCTATTCTTCTTTCCATCGCCAAGAAATCTTTTTCTCTCATTTCTGTTTCTCTTTACTACGTTTCTCCACATTCTTTGATTTTACCTCATGCACCACCCTTCCTGCCCAACAGAACTTAAAGGTCCCGTCACTTTGTAGAGTCAAAAACTGCATGGAGTTTAATACACACGGTAGCATCCTGTCCGGACGTTTGTGTAGCTCTTCTGTTGCACAGGAAATTCTTTGGTTGTGATACTTCAATATCCTGTCCACAGAGGACAGAAAACCACAACAGACGATCGTACTGCTCTGTTGTTCATTTTGTCATAAGAAAGTACGGGCATTGCAGACGTGAAAGAATATCATTGTGAGTAAAATCTTGTACATGGCTGCACGTTCAGAGACCGTGAATGGTTACAATATATTAAATTCTGGGGAAGACACTCCTAGCAGTGTCGATACCAGGTTAATTTGTTAAAAATAGTGACCGAGGGCTGATTTTCTTTCAGTTGAATCATTGTGAGTGTTTTAGATTTTATAATCTGGTTTCGGATTATTTTAATTAATTTAAACTGGTGTTATTAATGCAACATGTAAATAACCTTGTCAGATACAATAAATAATCCTGACGAGACTCGTAAATCCTACTTGGGCTTTCTACACAAATTAAAACATATATATGTATTACAGAGCACTATCTTGTTCTTAGTTGCATAGGTAATATTCTCCCCAAATATTACATCTTTTGGTACAGTTTCTCGTACTCTCGTCAGGAAAGGGTTAAGAACCTATCCATGTAAATAATTACGCTGTTACTATTGCCTTGAGAAGAAGAGACGCCCATTGGTTAAATTCATCGCAACAGATGGATAAGGAAGAGAGGCATAATGTGTTACAGTTGATTGTCACGACCACTGGGAAGTAAATTAAAAATAACAACATATACTGATCTTAATTAAGAGGGGCTGTGGTAGAATGCACAAGGGTAAGAATTACGATAGGTTGGAGTATAAGTTTGTAGCGTTTTTGTGTTGCATTTTGGTATTCTGGTTGCTGCGGGTTCGTTTATCAATTGTCATTTTTTATTTGTAATTCGCTATTGCTATTTGGGTTTACACATTATCATTGTGTCATTTGGAGATAGTGAGTGGAGCTACGGACATTAGAAAATGGAGTGGCAAGTGGAGAAATCAGAACATTTTCGATTTATTCGTCTGTTTCAGTTCAGTAGAAGTGTGACAGCAGTGGAGGCAGCCACAAACATTTGTCCTGTGTATGTGGATAATGCCACTGAACAGGGCACGGCAAGAAAATATTTTTCTCTTGTTTTAATGACTATGGTTGGAATCAGAGACTCGCCACGTTCAGGTATTCTTTCTTTAAGGACGATCTTTTTTTAAAATTGGGGGCTCTCCCAATCAAGAAGACCTTCGGGGTTTGCTGAAGATCGTTTAAACGCATTAATCTACAATGATCCATGTGAGCCGGCCGCTTTGGACGGGCGGTTCTAGGCTCTTCAATCTAGAACCACGCGACCGCTACGGTCGCAGGTACGAATACTGCCTCGGGCATGGATGTGTGTGATGTCCTTAGGTTAGTTACGTTTAAGTAGTTCTAAGTTCTAGGGGACTGATGACCTCAGATGTTGAGTCCCACAGTGCTCAGAGCCATTTGAACCATTTGATCCATGTCAGTGCACTTCAGAAGTGGCCAATGTGATGAACTGTAATCATTCACCCATCGTCCGACATTTTCATGCACTGGAGAAGGTTCAAACATCAGACGTATGGGTACGGCATAATCTAAGCCAAGCTCACGAAATTCAGCGGGTGAGCACATGTGTATCTCTACCTGCTCGTCATCAATTGGCTCGAGAACAACACCGACTATTCCTAGCGTGTATTGTTGCAGGCGACGTGAAATGGTGTGTCCATGTAATCATAAGGAAAAGAAATGGATGATTGAGCCCAAACAAAGTAGCAACTCCCCGTACATAGACCTGCGCGCATCCACAACATGTAATGTTAGGCATCTCGTGGAACAGCGACGGTGTGGTGTGCTACGGATAGCCTTCCCGAGATTAATCATCACTGCTGCTATTTATTATCAACAAGTGAGACGTCCTGTAGACACTCTCCAAGAATAACGACCAGGAAGACTTTGTGAAGTTATTATACTCCACGATAACGTCCGCTCGCATTCTGCTAGACTGACAGTAAACACTATACAGGAGTTAGGTTGGGAAGTTATTCCGCACCGACCTTATTCACCCGATCTTGCTCTCTATCGAACAGTCTTCAAGGAAGTGGATTTCCGGAAGGCTTTTGAGATTGTAGTACACAAGCTGGTCGTAATGTAACTGCGTGCTTGTGGAATATCGTCTCAGTTATGTGACTGGATCTGTGATTTCCTGTCAGAGAGGTCAGAGTTCGTAGTAATTAACGGAAAGTCATCGAGTAAAACAGAAGTGATTTCTGGCGTTCCCCAAGGTAGTGTTATAGGCCCCTTGCTCTTCCGTATCTATATAAACGGTTTGGGAGACAATCTGAGCAGCCGTCTTCGGTTGTTTGCAAATGACGCTGTCGATTATCGACTAATAAAGTCATCAGAATATCAAAACAAACTGCAAAATGATATAGAAGAAATATCGGAATGGTGCGAAAAGGGACAGTTGACCTTAAATAACGAAAAGTGTCAGGTCATCCACATGAGTGCTAAAAGAAACTCGTTAAACTTTTGTTACACGTTAGATCAGTGTAATCTGAAAGCCGTAAATTCAACTAAATACCTAGGTATTACGATTACGAACAACTTAAATTGGAAGGAACACATAGAAAATGTCGTGGGGAAGGCTAACCAAAGACGGCGTTTTATTGCCAGGACACTTAGAAAATGTAACAGCCCTATTAAGGAGACTGCCTACACTACGCTTGTCCGTCCTCTTTTTAGAATGCTGCTGCGCGGTGTGGGGCCCTTACGAGATAGGACTGACGGAGTACATCGAAAAAGTTCAAAGAAAGGCAGCACGTTTTGTATTATCGCGAAATATGGGAGAGAGTGTCACAGAAATGATACAGGATTTGGGCTGGCCATCATTAGAAGAAACGCGATTTTCGTTGCGACGGAATATTCTCACAAAGTTCCAGTCCCCAACTTTCTCCTCCGAATGCGAAAATATTTTGTTGCCACCGACTTACATGAGGAGGAACGATCACCAACATAAAATAAGGGAAATCAGAGGTCGTACGTAAAGATATAGGTGTTCATTCTTTCCGCGCGCTATACAAGATTGAAATAACATAGGATTGTGAATGTGGTTCGTTGGACCCTCTGCCAGGCACTTAAATGTGATTTGCAGAGTATCCATGTAGATGTAGATGAACTTCCTTACCGGATGAGCGTACATCCCGGACACAGCTCGACGGGTTCTTCGTCCCAAAAATGGCTCTGAGCACTATGCGACATAACGTCTGAGGTCACCAGTCGCCTAGAACTTAGAACTAATTAAATCTAACTAACCTAAGGACATCACACACATCCATGCCCGAGGCAGGATTCGAACCTGCGACCGTAGCGGTCATGCGGTTACAAACTGAAGCGCCTAGAACCGTGCGGCCACACCGGCCGGCGTCTCAAAAACACGTGATTTCTACAGTCGTGGAATCGAAAAGGTACCCCAGCGTTGGCATACTGTTGTAAATAGTGAAGAAGAATATATTATTAATGTCTAAAGTCTCTGTTAGGTGTGTCTTTTGCATCTTATGGAAAAATGCTACAAACTTATGCACCAACCTAATGAAGGCATCCAGAGGTACCTAATGATAACACCTCAACAAGCACTGAAATGAGAACTGTCTGTTTCGCCTGTAGTTACTATTAAAATTCAAGCCTCTGAGGACAGAGACCAGTTGTCGAGGGGAGAGGAGTAGGTCCCTGTGGGCAGCGGCACGCGCTCGACATAGTGGTGGCTGGCCAGGCAGCCCGTACTGGCCCCCGCGGATTTGTTTTGGTGTCTGTTTCGGCACAGTGCCGGAGCATCCTTGTGGCGGGGTCGATGTCCCATCCCGGCGCGGAGCAGAGTGACGGAGGTGCCGCTGGTGGCGTGGGTGTGTGTCCAGGGCGGCGACACGTGGCCGGCGCGGCGCAGCACACGTGGAGCTCTGCGCAGAGGTCAATGACCCCGGGCCGTCCGGGCCGCGCAGCGCCGCTTCCTTCCGCCGTCCCAGCGGCCGCTGCCGCAGCGACTGCACCTGCCGCCCTCGCTTCGCACCGGCCACCACTTCTACTACGACAGGTGGCCATCCCGCGATTGCAGCATAAATCCGAAAAAATAACGCGTCCTCTGTCTCTGTCCGCTGAAATTTTCTGCTCGGCTGACAGTCACGAGGATCGCTGTCTATTACTATTAAATGTGTGTGAAACTTCCAGGTTCTACAAGCACCTCTCTCACAGCTTCATAATGTTTAAATGGTATAAATCAATATTCTTTTAAATCTATAGTGTTACTATTGTGCTCTTCACTCCGAAGACTGGTTTACTGCAGCTTTTAGTCAGTTTATATCATAAATTTTTTCTTGCAATTACATTTAGTACCTCTTTATTTGTTCAGCATTCTCTTGTGGCACCACATATAAAAAATTTCTGTTGTCTTCTTTTCCGAACTGTTTATCCCCCACCTTTCACTTCTGTTAAAGTCCTCAGTCCAGACAAATATCTTCAGAAAAGACTTCCTAGGAGTTGGAGAAAAATATGGAAACACCGCGAGTAATACGTGCTTGAAGGTAGAGGCAGACGCTAGACAAGACTGCAGGTTACGCTGTTGTGTTGGACCACGAGCGGCACCTGTGCGATGTCCTTAGTGCGGTGCAAGTGTCTGTCGCGCTCAGAACAGCGTTCTGTGTAGTTGTGGGTGCGTTATGCCCCAAACCCTGTGGGCACGAAAATAGCAGGAAGGAAGCTCTTTGAGCTGGGAACTGCAGGGCGAGCTGAAATTCCAAAACCACTCATCAGTGATGAAAACGTGTTTGACAGGAAAGCTTGATGCCACAGCAATAAAACTTTGGACTGTCGAACAATGGAAGGAAGTCATTTGGTCGGATGAGTCTTGTTTCACACTGTTTATAGCTTCTGGCCTGGTTTACGTTTTAAGAGTGAAACACGGCGAGCCCGCAGCTCGTGGTCGTGCGGTAGCGTTCTCGCTTCCCACGCCCGGGTTCCCGGTTTCGATTCCCGGCGGGGTCAGGGATTTTCTCTGCCTCTTGATGGCTGGGTGTTGTGTGATGTCCTTAGGTTAGTTAGGTTTAAATAGTTCTAAGTTCTAGGGGACTGATGACCAAAGATGTTAAGTCCCATAGTGCTCAGAGCCATTTGAACCATTTGAAACACGGCGAGGGTTCGGTGATGGCTTAGCAGCAATAGCATTGTTCCACAAGCTGCGACATGGTCGCGAATAAAACATTGAGCCGAATATAGAATAAATTTCCTTTACTTTACGTCTATGGTCACAAATTTTTTTATCCTCAGACTACCGGTTTCTGCCAAACCCACCAGGATAACCGAGAGCGCTAACGCGCTGCTTCCTGGATCCGGGTAGGCGCGCCAACCCCGGATCGAATCCGCCCTGCGGATTAACGACGACGGCCGGTGTACCGGCCAGCCTGGATGTGGTTTTTAGGCGGTTTTCCACGTCCTACTAGGTGAATACCGGACTGGGCCCCACGTCCCATCTCAGTTACACGACCCCGGGGGGGGGGGGGGGGGTATGGGATGGCGGTAGGAAGGGCATCCGGCCACCCCTTAAAATTCGCCATGCTAAATTCGTACTTAACCCTGCCAACCCTGCGCACAATGCGGGATAAGGCAGTAGCAAAAGAAAGAAACAAAGACTACCGGTTTCGGCCTATAATGACAGTCTTCAGATCTGTTTTATCAAAACATGTCCTAATGTACTGAAGCCATAGTGGCATTGTAAAACGTTAAACACAAGATCAGCAACAACATCATTTTGTGTTTAACATTTGACGATGCCACTATGGCTAAAGTACATTAGGACATGTTTTGATAAAACAGATCTGAAGATGGTCATTATAGACCGATGCTGGTAGGTTGATGACAAAAAATTTGTCGCCATAGACGTATATTAAAGGAAAGTTATCCTATATCATTGTTATTTTGGGTCATCTTGCCCATTCCATGGTGCAATTTTTGTTTTCCGATGGTGATGCTATGTTCCAAAACACACAGCTCACATTGTCCAGGGCTGGCTTCGTGAGCACGATGGTTAATTCTCACATCTTCCCTGGCCGCCAAAATCACCAGCTCTCAATATTACTGAGCTTCTGAGGTCTACTTTTAAGGGAAGGGTGCGTGACCGCTGTCCACTTTCATTACCGGTACTTGAACTCGCCTCTGTTTTGCGGGTAGAATGGTATAAGTTTTCCTTGAAAACCACACGGGACCTGCATTTACCTATTCGGAGATGTCTTGAAGCTGTTTTGAATGCCAACGTATTTCCTACACAGTTTTAGGCATGGTAATGTGTTGTGCGTTTGGCGTTTTCATATGTTTGTCCACCCTGTACATTTACATTATCCGTTAGCACATCCCTCTTTTTTTCAGAAATGCTTTTCTTGCTGTTATTAGTCTGCATCGTCGTACTCTCTTGTCAAATTTCCTCAATAATTTCCCTCAGCATCGCCTGATTTAATTCAGATGAAAGGCAAACCTACGTTTCTAGGATTTGTAGACTTAGAGAAAGCTTTTGACAATGTTGGCTGGAATACTTTGTTTCAAATTCTGAAGGTGGCAGGGGAAAAATACAGGGAGCGAAAGGCTATTTACAGTTTTTACAGAAACCAGATGGCAGTTATAAGAGTCGAGGGACACGAAAGGGAAGCAGTGGTTGGAAAGGGAGTGAGACAGGGTTGTAGCCTCTCCCCGATGTTATTCAATCTGTATATCGAGCAAGCAGTGAAGGAAACAGAAGAAAAATTTGGAGTAGGTATTAAAATCCATGCAGAAGAAATAAAAACTTTGAGATTCGCCGATGACATTGTAATTCTGTCAGAGACAGCAAAGGACTTGGAAGAGCAGTTGAAAGTAATGGATAGTGTCTTGAAAGGAGGATATAAGATGAACATCAACAAAAGCAAAACGAGGATAATGGAATGTAGTCGAATTAAGTCGGGTGATGCTGAGGGAATTAGATTGGGAAATGAGACACTTAAAGTAGTAAAGGAGTTTTGCTATTTGGGGAGCAAAATAACTGATGATGGTCGAAGTAGAGAGGATATAAAATGTAGACTGGCAATGGCAAGGAAAGCGTTTCTGAAGAAGAGAAATTTGTTAACATCGAGTATAGATTTAAGTGTCAGGAAGTCGTTTCTGAAAGTATTTGTATGGAGTATAGCCATGTATGGAAGTGAAACATGGACGATAAATAGTTTGGACAAGAAAAGAATAGAAGCTTTTGAAATGTGGTGCTACAGAAGAATGCTGAAGAGTAGATGGGTAGATCACATAACTAATGAAGAGGTATTGAATAGAATTGGGGAGAAGAGGAGTGTGTGGCACAACTTGACTAGAAGAAGGGATCGGTTGGTAGGACATGTTCTGAGGCATCAAGGGATCACAAATTTAGTATTGGAGGGCAGCGTGGAGGGTAAAAATCATAGAAGGAGACCAAGAGATGAATACACTAAGCAGATTCAGAAGAATGTAGGTTGTAGTAGTTACTGGGAGATGAAGAAGCTTGCACAGGATAGAGTAGCATGGAGAGCTGCATCAAACCAGTCTCAGGACTGAAGACCACAACAACAACACATTCGATTACGATTGTTTTAGCTGTGTTAATATTCATCTTACAACTACTTTTCAATACATTATAACTCCGTTTAACTGCTCTTCCAAGTCCTTTGCCATCTCAGATAGAATTAAAATGTCACCGAGAAACTTTCAAGGTTTAATTGTTGTCTTCTTGACAGTAATTTCCTTCTCTTTTTTCCATGGTTCCCATCACAGCTTGATGGATAGACTGAAGAATACCGGAAAGATCTTTTCCGGTTCCCTTTAAACTTCTCTCTCGATTGCATGTCCTTCAACTCATGTAACTACTATCTTATTTCTGAAGAAGTAGTAGATAATCTTTCGTTCCCCGTATTTTATGACACCCTTCTTTGTTATTAAATGGCAAAACACGCTCCAGTCACATTAATGTGAACACCGCCTATGTTCGACATCAACGTGCAATAACCACTCACGGATGGCAGGAGGCAGAACTAGCAGTGGAGGGTATATAAAGCGAACCGGGTGCGCAGGGAACAGTGCAATTTTTGTCGTAGTAATGCGGAAACCAAGTGATTTATCTGACATCCAAAAGGGCACGATCATTGTCTTTCGGACCAAGGACGGAAGCATTTTCGAAAAGGCTAAGTTTGTAAGCTGTTCGCGTACCGCCGTGACTGAAGTACACCCCGCGTGGCAAAATGGCGCTATACAAAATTGACGTCGAGGCAACTGTGGTACACCATGGGCCATGGATGACAGGGATGAGCAACGACTACAGCGATCCAGAATGAGATTATCGCTCTGCAGCGGAGTGTGCGCTGATATGAAACTTCCTGGCAGATTAAAACTGTGTGCCGGACCGAGACTCGAACTCGGGACCTTTTGCATTTCGCGTTCAATTGCTCTACCAACTGAGCTACCCAAGCACGACTCACGCCCCGTCCTCACAGCCTTACTTCTGCCAGTACCTCGTCAGAGATGTTTACGGGCGGACAGACGTACTACAGTCGAGGAACTGACCGCCCAGATGAACCAAGGGACTATCAACAGGATCTCCTCAACGACCGTTCAGCGAACGTTACTGTGTGTAGGACTCTGCAGCAGGCGAGTGGATCATACACCAATGCTGAGTGCTATATATCGGCGACAAAGGCTGAATTTGCAAGCGAGTACCTCAACTGGACGCCCACCGAATGGCGAAAGGTGGCCCTATCATATTAATCACCTTTTATGCTTCACCAGACAGATAGCCGTTGGCGTGTAGAGCGTGAAACGTCTAAAAGCAAACACCCTGCAACAATCATAGCAAGGTTCCAGGCCGGAAGAGGGAGCGCTATGATTTCTTCGTGGCACAATGGATCAACGCAGATATACATCAGTCCTTGGGGACCATGTCCACCGCTACATAGAGTTTGTTTTTCCTCGATACAGTGGCACCTACCAGCAGGTTAATACAACGTGCCAAAAACATCGCAGTGTACGTGCTCCGTTCTAAGAGCACCAGGATGAGTTGACCGTACTCCTCTGACCACCAAACTCACCGGATTTTGAATCCAGTCGAGAATCCGTGGGAACAACTCGATCAGGCCATTCGCGCCATGGATCCCCAACCTAAAAACCTAGCGCAGATGGCCACGGCCTTGGAGTCGACATGGCTCCACATCCATGTCAGTACCTTCCAGAATCTCACAGACTCTCTCCCTGCACTTCTCGCAGCGATACGCACCGCAAAAGGTGGTTATTTTGGCTTTTGAGTGGTTGTCAAACTAATGTGACTGGACAGTGTAGACGCTTCTTTATATTTAAGAAGTTACTGCCTTCCAGGATATTAAAATAAAAGCATTTAAGTGAATCATGATTAGGCCAGTGTGAGTATGAAACCTGAACATAACTGATTACTGATGGACAGAATATTTGTTCTGCCTATGGACAGTTCAGGATTAGAATAGTTCACAGGGATCTAGAACAAATGCTGAACTGGAGGCCTTGTGCAAGGAATTGTTATTGTAAGACTGATATAAAGGAGGAGTAAGAAGCAAGCTTGGGCATGTTCCTAGGATGGAGTCTGAAGGAAAGACAGAATAAGTTCATAAATAGAGGCCAGCAGGAAGAAGACAGGAGAAGACCACGAAAGCAATGGATGGTGTGGACGAGAGTACAAAACCTCTCAAACACTGATGAAGAATTGCACTGGAGATGGCGCAATGGAGGAAACTTGTTGATGAAGCCGAGACCCACGCAGAGATGGAAGCTGAAGGTCAATGTTCAAAAATGGTTCAAATGGCTCTGAGCACCATGGGACTTAACATCTGTGGTCACCAGTCCCCTAGAACTTAGAACTACTTAAACCTAACTAACCTAAGGACATCACACATATCCATGCCCGAGGCAGGATTCGAACCTGCGACCGTAGCGGTCACGCGGTTCCAGACTGAAGCGCCTAGAACCGCCACACGGTCAATGTTCGTTTACCCTTCGTTGTCACGAATTTTCTGAGAAATGTGTCCATTCCTGTTGTGCTTATTCGCAGTGTCCGTAAAACGTCGTTTATATTAAGGATCCTCAAAACATTTTTTAAGTCATCAGGCGGACAATATCAACTGGCGCTCCGCACCGACGTGTTTTGGAGATGGACTGCGAGTATAATGGAAAAGGAAGGAGGAAGATTAGGATTTAATGTCTGGTGGACGACGAGGTAAATAGACACATAGCTCGTGCTTGGTTAGGACAGGGAAATCGCCTTTTCAGGGGTACCACCCCGGCGTTCACCTTAATCGATTTAGGACAACTGTGGAAAAACTACATTAGGATGACCAGATTGGAATATGAACTGCGCTCCTCCCGAACACGAGTCCAATATCTTAACCTAGAGATGAGTGGAAATGGAAGTGTTCAAAAAAGTGGTTCAAATGGCTCTGAACACTATGGGACTTAACATCCTAGGTCATCAGTCCCCTAGAACTTAGAACTACTTAAGCATAACTAATTTAAGGACGTCACACACATCTATGCCCGATGCAGGATTCGAACCTGTGACCGTAGCCGTAGCGCGGTTCCAAACTGAAGGGCCTAGAACAGCGCGGCCAGGAAGTGTTCTTCAGTAGATCTCAAGCATGTCATCTTAATTAGTAAAGTTCAGTATGTGAGAGTACTGTTTAGCTTGATGATTCTGATCCTTTTCCCACCTAGTTAGCGTATTTATCGCATAAATGTAGCTGTCGACATAAAAGTATGGCAGAAAAGACAGAAATAAACAAGCATGAAATTTGTTATACGGAAGTGGGAATTTGTTGTCAATTGCTTGTACTGTGGGTGTTCTAAACTGAAAGGAGAAGTCTTCCAGGCAACAAGTATTCTTTCTAATGAAGATAATGTAGTGCACTCAAGTGAGGTCAGGTGAATGGGTGTCACTTGTGCCATACGTCTGCACGCGAGATTTTCACACTCCTAAACATCTCTGGGTCCACTGTTTCCGATGTTATACTGAAGTGGAAACTTGAAGGGACACGTACAGAACAGAAGTATACAGGCCGACCTCGTCTGTTGACTGTCAGAGACTGCCGATACTTGAAGAGGGTCTTAATGTGTAATAGGCAGACATCTATCCAGACCACCGTACAGGAATGCCAAACTGTATAAGGATCCATTGCAAGTATTATGACAGTTAGGTGGGAGATGAGAAGACTTGGATTTCATGGTCTAGCGACTGCTCATAAGCCACACATCACGCAGGTAAATGCCAAACGACCCCTTGCTTGGTGTAAGGAGCGTAAACATTGGACGATTGAACAGTGGAAAAACGTTGTGTGGAGTGACGAATCACGGTACACAATGTCGCAATCCGATGGCAGGGTGTGGGTATGGCGAACGCCCGGTGAACGTCATCTGCCAGCATGCGTAGTGCCAACAGTAAAAATCGGAGGCGGTGGTGTTTCGATGTGGTTGTGTTTTTCATGGAGGGGGCTTGCACCCCTTGTTGTTCTCGTGCATTATCACAGCACAAGCCTACATTGATGTTTTAAGCACCTTCTTGCTTCCCACTGTTGAAGAGCTATCCGGAGATGGCGATTGCATGTTTCAACACGACCGAGTACTTGTCCAGCATGCACGGCCTGTGGCGCAGTGGTTACACGACAGTAACATCCATGTAATGGACTGGCCTGAACAGAGTCCTGACCTGAATCCTATAGAACACCTTTGGGATGTTTTAGAACGCCGAATTCGTAGCAGGCCCCAAAGACCGACATCGATACCTCTCCTCAGTGCAGTACTCCGTGAGGAATGGGCTGCCATTCCCCAAGAAACCTTCCAGCAACTGATTCAACGTATGCCTGCGAAAGTGGAAGCTGTCATCAAGGCTAAGGGTGGGCCAACACCATATTGAATTCCAGCATTACCGATGGAGGGTGCCATGAACTTGTAAGTCGTTTTCAGCCAGGTGTCCGGATACTTTTGATCACATAGTGTATCTCCGCCGACAACAACCACAGCATTCAATGTTTACAACAGCGTTTCGCCGTTTGTCGCAAAATAAGCAAGCTATCATTCTTAGATGTTTCAGTTGAGTGGAAGGCAGGAGACCGACTTGGTTATTCTGTGTACAGGAAATTGATGCAAACTAATCTATATTTGAACTTCGGTAGTTTTCACCACCCTGTACACAAGAAAGTGCTCTTGAACACACCCACAGTGTGAACTGCAGCACTTGAGTCACGTGTGCAGGGAGAATGGCTACAGCAAAAGAAGCCAAGCCAATGGCTTTTCCGTGATACTGTAGGGCGACGAGCAGCAAGTTTGGATGTGTAATGCAGAGACATGGATTGAAACCAGTGTTCCGACCAGCTCCCAACATACGAGATATGTTGCGCCCTGTTAAAGACGACGTAGCTCTTCATCTGCCGAGGGTGTATGGTGTCCCTTGCGAGTGCATCAGTATCTATATAGGTCAGACAGTTTGCACAGTTGCAAAGCCCTGTACCGAGCGCAAGAGACATATTAAGCAAAGGGAGCTCGACAAATCGGCCATAGCTGAGCACTGCCTCGAAAACAGACACAAAATACAATCGAGAATACAAGAGTCTTTGCTCACGCGTCAACACTGGGATTCTGTTATAAAAGAGGCGGCTGAGATTAGAATGAACAGCAACAGTTTCAACAGAGACCAGAGTTACACAATGAGTATGGCGTGGGGGCGGGCTCTGGATGTCGAAAGGGAGCATTGACGGATGCTTAACGCTTTGAGGGGGCGGGAGCGGCAGTTTCAAACGTGGCGTCGGCCCTTGCTCCATCTGATGTCACTCGGTCCTGCGGGCGGCCGGAGCTGCTATGAGCTGCCCAACTCACCTTCCGTGCACGTGTCGTTTCCTTGCCAGCGGCCATAATCTAGCTATATAAGCAGGAAATAGTGCCAGCCCCGGCAGTCAGTGGTTTTTCTCCTGATGATGATGGAGCAGCTAGCCATCAAAAGCTCGAGAATTTTATTCGAACTGATGCGGATTGAAAACTGAGACTCCGAGGACACGTAATTTGCTAACTGTGGGTGTGCACTATGTAGGTACAGGGAGTGGATACTCACACGGTCCAGGATGCTACATGCAGCCGACACACTGTCAAATAACGAATAACATATTACTAGCATAAGAAAATACCTGAAATCTACAGTTTGCAGATGTCCTGACATTGTTCTGGGGATGTACCAGAGTCATAAGGCGTAAACAAAAGTATAAAAGTTAATCTGGTAAGTAACAACAGCATTTACTTACAGGAAAAAAAAATCAGAACATCAGTAGAAATTAACTTTGTACACATGTCAACTCCCCGTTGCAGATCAAGCCGGCCGGGGTGGCCGAGCGGTTCTAGGCGCTACAGTCTGGAACCGCGCGACCGCTACAGTCGCAGGTTCGAATCCTGCCTCGGGCATGGATGTGTGTGGCGTCCTTAGGTTAGTTAGGTTTAATTAGTTCTAAGTTCTAGGGGACTGATGACCTCAGCAGTTAAGTCCCATAGTGCTCAGAACCATTTGAACCATTTGTTGCAGATCACTACACAGTAGAGCGGAAGTGTGATGAACATGTAGAACTGTACCAGACTTTGCGTTTCCATCAAGTGCGTCGCTACATGACTCTGCAGACAAGCTCTCTGGTGTGCCTCTCTGATGTGCCAAAGCAGTAAATGGATTTGTTTACAGACTATGAGTTTCCAATCTGCACCAGTCGTTGAGTCTCATTTAAGTACAAGACGAGTCTTACTATACTTTTCATGATCTTCCTGTCCAAAACGCATGCATGTAGATCATCAGGAAGAGTGGAATTCTTAGGAGTTTTCAATAGGCTGGTGTGTAGCACACACAAATATCCTCGTATAAAATCTAACAACGCATGGGTATGCTGGCAATATGACCATATACATAGGGGAAAATATTTTTAAAATATGAAAAATTACATAAAATCGGTAAAAATTGAGGAAAACCTTGTATAATTACGACAAATTGACAGGAAATACGTAAAAATGAGGGAAATACGACGAAATACGTAAAATCGCAAAAAACTTGCACAATTGCATAAATTGTCTGAGAAAACAAAAAATTAGAGAAAATTGCCACGAAATGCGGGGAACTGAGGTGCGTTGGGGGTACCCAGACACTCAAGACAAAGAAAATCTTAAAAATTATTCTCTGCCTGCATACGCTTCTAACCCTCCCCCTCTCCCTGTAAACTACTTGGGTTTTCGTAACACATACTTCATCAAAGTCGCCATAACTGATCATGGTGCCTATTCCCTCATTAGAAGTTGCTGCATCTTCTTGTGTATTTTCGTGCAGCAGGGTGTGGACGGTACCTCAAAGTAATAGTTTTTGAAAATATTCCTGTCGGTTTTCTTTCGCACTGTTTCCTAGTGAGACATAGAGGTCTCCATCAACACCGACATTACTAGTACTAACGATATGTATAACTGATTAAGGAAGTGTTATTGAGGGTACATACATTTCTGACTTGAGAAGATGTAAAAAAATCCAATAATTTCCTAATAGACAGAACAGCAGTATCCAGACTTCGGTCTACCTGGTTTATGAGCAACTCAAGCGGTGGATATACACTGACAGTGCCATCCTAGGACAGTGCCATCCTAGGACACCAGATTAGTGTAGAAGGAACCAGTTTTATCATTTTAAAGTTTGTCATCTTAGTCATTGGGATAGGAAACTTGCGGGTTGTAGTATGTCTGATGTTGGACAAATATAGCCTGCATTTCAAAATTAAGAGTATTGCATTCCACACGACTAATACTTTGGAAAATGTATGGAATTTATAGCTGCAGAACTGTGTAACCACCAGAGGGTGTGTTTATGTTCTACGATCATTTCATTCATGCTGATACCATCCAATCCATCCACTGGTATGCTGTTGATTAGGGCATAATGATTGACTGACAACACTTGGTAAAGATGGAGGGAGCCTCGGCAGAACACTTTATATCTGCTAATCGTCACTCTGGAGCAGTGGGCTTTAATGGAGAGCTCATCACCTTCAGACGATTGTTTGGAACGCGTCCTCAATGCTGTAGACTCATCCCCTTTCCTAATGCTGTGATGCCCTCCACACGTTTTTTTTGTTTTTTTTTTTTTTTTCGCCAGTAAGAATTCAGTACCTCTTTTTATTTGTACTACCTCTCATGTGTTGTGAATGGCACCCTCCATCAATGGTCAGCACTGGAACAGTAATCATATACATGACTGCAAAATGTGGAAACAATACTCTTCGAAATGGAACACCGAGACATACACTACACCATCGCTCTGGCAGATAAGATTAACTGTATACATCATCACCTTTGGACAGGTACTGGACATGCTCTACAATGCCACAAACTCTCCCGGTTTCCGTATGTCTTCGACATTTTTGTCAATGAGAAACATAGCGTCTAGGTTTTATTTCTACCAATCTGTATGTTGTGGGAGCTGCATAGTTTACACCATACGATGTTCAGCTTTCTGTAAGAGCCAAAGGAGCAAAACTTCTTAATTTCGGTTTAGCAACTGACACAGACCTCAAGGTCATTGTAGAAACGAAAGTGTAGGGCAGTGTACAAAGCTGTAGTTGTATACCACTTGGATGCGTTACAACTGAAAAAAACAATGTATTATACTGCTTATGACCAAGACAGGGATCCCCTCTTGTGATTGATAGTCTGTTGAATATGGTCTTCCTCTAGTACAGTCGAAAAACTTTGTGCAGACCTGAGCAAGCGATTTTGAGCACTGGCCATGTGCTCCAATGGAGAGATACACGTATATGTAATATCCTCGTTACTGACACACAGACAGTATTTGTTTTTTTATATGTCGGAAGAGAGAGACATAGTAACATCTTATAGGCAGTTTTATTGCAAGGGGTGGAATAAGCGGTTAAAGTTTGGATGCAGATATTTCTCTCAAAAATACACCGATTTTGCTCATAAAACCAACAGTAATCGGCTGTACCTATTCTCATGGAATCATGACTGTTTTTGTTCTTACCATCACGATTTCGTGATTAAAAACAAGGTGTTACCGCCAAGTTCTGTGTTATTTCATACTTCGTAATCTTTAATTATAAAGTAGACACCACTTGAATTATATCTCGTTATGGAACCTAGAAATGATAGTGTTTTTTTTCCTCCGACATGTAAGTAGATTACGTGAAACAGGCTGTGATGATGAAATTACTGACAAAACTAGAACACAAAAATCTGCAGTATGATAGAAACTTTACAGAATGTTGGTAGAGGGGAGTTATGGAGCAACAATGTCAAATTTACGCACGCACACAGTAATTGGTTTCGATGTAATGTAAGAGAGCAAGAGACATGGTAAAATCTTATAGGAGGTTCTATTAAAAGAGAGGCTCTCACGATTTATTTCGTAAACGCAGGTGTGATATAGCTTTGCGTTGGTAAATGAGACTTGCCACTGAGTACAAGACAGCAACGTCCTCTTGAATTATAGCTTGTTGTTGTCGAACAAAAAAAGATTGTGTTTTTCCCGACGTGTGTGAGTCAATGGCATGAAAGATTGAATTCTCTAATGATATTTCACGTGTATGGAATGTTCGTAATACACACATGCGTAATAGTTAACTTACAGATGGTGATTTGAACGCGAGAGAGACTCTCAGATTATTTAATTTGTTCATCAAGCTGAAAGAATTTGTTCAACAAAGACGTTTTTTCTTCAGTGTTCTAACTCTCGCTTTTTCTTTACTCTGATGATGGTTTCAAAACAACGACATTCTGCGGTGATCAGTAGTTTTTGCAGCAAAAAAATTTTTAAACAGGATGGATGTGTATAGGGAGCGAATCGCCTGACCTCTGAATTTTAGTCATATGTAATCGAAAGCAGTGCACTTCGTTGGATGTCGCAAAATAATGAGATGCAAATTGTATCCTGGAGTCGAACGTTAAAAACTATACCGATTTTGCTCATATAACTACTTTTTAATAGATTCTCGACTATAAGCGATGCGTTGATGTTAAATAAACGTGTTCTCCATCACAGAATGGGTGTCGCAGTGGCAGTTGCGGACAGTCCAGCGTGTGTGAGATCGTCGACGCAGCTGCACGCGACCAGGGGACTGACGTGTTGGGTGGGGCGGCGATGCTAAATTCCCTTTTCATGTCTACAAATAATCGCCGAGTTAAGCATCCAGCTATGTGCCGCACCTGGGCGCCGCAGCAGGGGAAGACTCTGCTCTCAGGTAATACAGGTTCATGTGGTTGCTTTAGGTAACGGGTTTCCTGTTATCCAAGCAGTGGACAGTTGAAAAACTTCCCCAGGATTTCATCGTTGTTCTAGAGGGTTCGCATCTTTCAGAGAAATGTTTAACAAAATGCAAGGAATGTTCTCTCCTTGCCTTTTGTCTATCTGTGATTGATTTTTGCAGACTGGAGACAGCATATAAGTGACACCATAAGGATTTCTTAGTGGACCACTTGAGAGGTGGCAGAAGCCCCCTCTCATATTTCTATCTTCCTCTGAGTAATTCGATTTTCCACTCTAATTGCATGCGGTGAAAAGTTGCTATTCCTTCACACGCAGACTTCCCACGCAGCGTCTCTCGTCACCCGGGTGGTCCGGTGACAGGCGAGTTCCGCTGAGCTTGAATGGGTTAAGCCGACGTGTGTGAGGGAGTCGAGTGGATGCTTTCCAGAAGCCGACATTGTCATAAGAGCGGGAACGACACGCCCAGATGCGTGTGAAGGGGCGGCTGGGCTAGAGATTCCGTTACTTCGCAGAAACTTAGTGAAAACTCCTGGCAGATTAAAACTGTGTGCCCGACCGAGACTCGAACTCGGAACATTTGCCTTTCGTGGGCAAGGTTCGCAGGAGAGCTTCTGTAAAGTTTGGAAGGCAGGAGACGAGATACTGGCAGAAGTAAAGCTGTGAGACTGGGCGTGAGTCGTGCTTTGGTAGCTCATATGGTAGAGCACTTGCCCGCGAAAGGCAAATGTCCCGAGTTCGAGTCTCGGTCGGGCACACAGTTTTAATCTGCCAGGAAGTTTCATATCAGCGCATACTCCGCAAAAGAGTGAAAATCTCATTTTAGTGAAAACCGTTTCTGGCGGGCTACCAGCGAGGTGTGGGAATGACTTGTGTTCCCAGGCAGTCTTGGCGGGCAAATTCCCACGTTTTCTGCAAAATCGTAACTGTGATTGGCTTGCTCAGGGCATAGCTCCGTGACGTAGCAAACTTGGCGCAGAAATTGGCGCCAAGAATCTCCATTGGTGGAATGGTAGTGCTTCGGCAATAGAGTAGCTGATTGGAACGTTTAACCACGGCCACTGTCGTGGGGGCGGGAATGTTCTGTGTTCGGCTTGTACGGGTACTCTTGAGATAGTCGGCTCTCGCCTTTCGGTCAGAGTAGGTTACAAGACTGAGCTCTCGCTGCTCTGGACAGCCTGCTTTCCGTTGGCTGTCTAATATACTTTTATTTAATTGTAACTGTTTGAAGAAGTTGCTGAAGTTTTGACTTCAACGTAACTTTCCGAGTACAGTTGGAAATTGAGCGTTCTGTGTACAAGCGGCCTATGTTGTCTGTCTTGAGCAGTTTTGGCTAAAGTTGACTGTATCGGAGTTACTGTGTGACTTCGCTTGTTAAAATCAATCATTGTACCGTCAGTGATTGTGTGGCGAGCCTTCTTCGTCTCCCTCAGAGGCGCATTTGTATTGCTAGGAAGTCTTTAGTATGGAACAACCAGACCAGGATAATTTGTTTTGAGCTATACTCACGACATTATCATCACCACGACGGGACGTCGAAGCAACCAGCCATCGCCTCCGGTACGCCAGATCGTGTTCTTGCAGTTAAGAAGACAGTTTGGTAATGTATGTCTGCAGCACCGGCAGATAGGGATTTTCCTAGATGATAATCAGAGCTCAGCAGAGCGCGCCTCTTCATCTTTTTCTAACTTTGTTCTGTCTTGGGTGTTCATTGTCTGAGTTCTCACTACTGTGGCAGCAATTAATGTTGGGTTGGCTGTGTGTTTCTCTTAAGATTTGAGTTGCAAGGAATTGGCTCCACATACCACTTTGTCATAAATACCACAATCTAGTTTAGCAACAACTTCACCTTCACAGCATTTATTTGAGTATACAATTTGAGCCAATTTGATGTATTGTAAATGTTTCATGTGTTTTGTTTATTATTTTGATTTTAGTCATAATAAATCATGTTGTTATTTTGGACAGAACTTTCATTCTGTTAATCGGTAGAGCAACACTTTCATTTCTCACTACGTTAATGAAACTTTCCTTTATTTAACTTATTTATCAAATTAAATTATTACAGGTGCCAAACTCTTTTCTACTCCACTTGCAGGGTCGATTACAGTCAGTTTGCGTTTCTTTTTAATCCATGTGCAACAGCAAATCTCGGAGTTAGAATAGGGGGGCTTAGAGCATCATTTATATATGAAGATTCTAGAAGAATTTAGTGTTAAATACACTGCTAGCCCCGCACCTCGCACACTAACGACAAGATAGAACAGGCCTCTATCCCTACCTACAGTAAGGAGAGGGAAGGAGGGAAGGAGGGAGGGAGGGAGAGGGAGTTGGAGGCGGGATAAAACTGCCTCCAAGTTGATTAGTTCGTGAGTGCTCAACGAGGAGCATACAGCTGCAGCTGCTACCCCTCTGCAATCTGCTGGTGTTTGTTTTGCGCCAGCTGTGTTAATTCAATGATTTTTCCCAATCCCCAGTACATGTGTTGCTTTATGACGTATTGATTACGAGTGCTGTTTTTTTTCACGAAAATTTCGTTATTTAATTAGAAGAGTATTCATTTTCTGTCAGTTGTTGTAGCGTGTATTGGCTTTGATTACATGGGCGGCAGGGTGATTGTCGAGCAGACATCAAATATCAGTAGCTATAGTCCTCAGCTGTATGCTTAGGTAATACACTTATTAAATTCCTCTATGTCCAATGCCAGCATCTCGTCAGTTAAATATACTTCCTGTGAAAAAAAATTAAAAGAAATAAAGATAGTACCTTACACCCCAGCCTTTTTCCCGCCAGCTTGTAGGTGTACACTAGAGTTTGAGTACGTCTGCCACTAGTTTTGAGTCATATTGTGAAATATTTTGCCAGTGAGATAGCACCAGTTAAATGGCTGTGTCGATTTTTGAACTGTATTGCTATTTCAGGCAGTTCCTGTGTAGCACTATGCATATAGTTGCGTAATAAAGCTCGATCTTTATGACTAATTACGTAATTAGGACCGATATTTACTTCAGTTTTCCAACCAAAATAAATAAAATTCACTAACTCAACCTTGCTCTCCTGCATCTGGGTTGTTTCCATGAGTTGGGGGGGAGGGGGGGTGCACTTGGGGCTTCTGTCCAGAAGGACGAGCGTTGGAATCCCATAAAAGGCACCACCATTTTTGATTTCTCGCCAATTCCCAGATGGAGGTTGGGGTTGGGACATCGGCACACCCATGGGGTAAAGAAATTCCCACCAAAATTCGAAATTCGTGCCAAAATTCGAAATGCCTGCTAATAGGTAGATGGGAGAGGGGGAGGGGTAGAGGTGGCGAGGGGGCATGGGGGTATCCATATGCAGGCTAAGAAAAAACATGACGTTATCTGGGTGTAGGGTGAGTGTGGGTGCATTCAGGGGGGTATTTAATTGTCAATTTGATTAATTTGCATAGAAATTTGATATCAAAATTGCACCCATGCTGCCCTTACCCTACTACTGCCATTAACACCCATGCACATCTCAATCGTGTCTTCCCTGGTTGATGGATGCGATGAGGGGTCCGATATAAATCTTCGACACAGTACCTCCTGAAAAGCTAAACACTTTGGCACCCTTGGTTATCGAAGAAGCCACCAGACGAGCACCAATAATTTTCTCACGTCTGAACTCACTTAGTTTCGACATAATGAACTCACATCTACACAGAATACCGCAGAACTAATGGCTCGAACACTCGCAGCGTCATTCACACCGAACCTGGTACCATCAGATCCAGTGTTCACACTTGCTACTGACCAAGAGGTTACACGCATTCTAGCCCAACCATCGCGCGACGACATTCGACATGCTAGCACAGCCGAAGTCTCCTGGGCTATTATGTATTCCGCTGCTAGGAAAGCCCCTGGTCATGATGGCATTCAAAACCGTGTCCTCCAGGAGTTCACGGATAAAGCAACTGAGTACCTAACACACATAACGAATGCCATACTAAAACACCAACACTTCCCCGCCTTTTGGAAGACGGCCAAGGTCCTGATGTTCAGGAAGCCGGGGAAAGACCACAGCCACCCACAAAATTACCGACCCATCAGCCTTCTGAGCTCGCTCAGTAAGATTGTTGAGAAGGTGATTCTCAAACGCATCACTAGGCACTGCATAACAAATGATATCCTGAGACCGGAGCAATTCGGCTTCAGGAATCACCACTCCACAACACAACAACTCCTACGGGTCGTTGAACATATAACACATGGCTTCAACATAAACAAAGCTACAGGGACAGTGTTCCTGGACATCGAAAAGGCTTTCGACCGTCTATGGCACAACGGCCTCATCCGCAAACTCAGCGACGCGGGATTCCCCGATTGGCTGCTGCATCTAATACACTCATACCTCACAGACAGGAGTTTCAACACTGACGTGCAGGGAAAACAATCAACACGACACGGTATACACGCGGGAGTATCCCAGGGAAGCATCCTAGGGCCCCTACTGTTTAACCTCTACATAAACGATCTCCCAACCACACACGACACAATGATGGCAATGTACGCGGATGACACAGCCATCCTTGCGCAAGATTGGAAACCATCAAACATTACGTCACGCCTACAGACTGCACTCAGAGTGGCCGAGCCTTGGTTGGAGAAATGGCGTGTTAGAGTAAACGTCAACAAGTGCGAAGCCGTTCTGTTCACTAGAAGACCGAAGCAACTGCGCAAACACCGCTACTGCAGACCAGTAACTCTACATGCACGTCCAATACGTTTCCGCGAGAAAGTCAAATACCTCGGTGTCTGGCTGGACCGGAAATTACTCTGGGGGGACCACATACAACACATGACCAACCGAGCTAGCGCGAGGCTCAAACAGCTCTATCCTATGCTCACAGGCGTAGCATACTGAACAGAAGGGTGTCGAGGTCCATGTACATGACACTTATCCGACCTCTGATGACGTACGCAGCTCCTGTCTGGGGATAAGCTGCGCCTACACGCCTGCGCCGTCTGCAGCTCATACAAAACAAAGTACTCAAAATCATAAGCAATGCTCCATGATACACACGCATCGCGGACCCTCACCGGGAATACCGACTTGAGACTCTCACGGAGGTAATCCACAAACTCACCACAAGACTATACAGAAACTCCAGACATTCGCAGAACCCGTTTATTCTGAATCTGGGGAACTACGACCACAACCATAGATGGAAACATAAAAGACCAAAAGACGTACTTGTAATGACATAACATCTATGGCCAAGCATACGCAAACATAACGGCACAGGCGAGCCCCTGTTAATCAGACGCCATTACTGGATATCCAGCTGAAATACACTGTCGAATAACTGGCAGCACACAGGGAAGCCGTACCGTACACTGCATGCAAACAAGCTCCACACATCACCCACACAGTGAGATGATCTATGGCCGATCTCCCACTACTGTATAACGATCTTGATTGTTCCAGGAATGTAGCAGCTGCAGCAACTGGGACACATCGCCATCGTTTGTCGCGGTAATGATGCATGATACCTATACTCGCGTTTCGTCCACTATCTATCACCTGATGGACTGTGTTAATGCGTAGCCTTACCTAGACGCACGGACAACATCACAGCCCAGCATCCTGTGATCCACTTACTAGACAACTAACATGTTTACGGAGGTGACAGTAGAACTTTTGGTTTGGTCACCACGTTGGTGCAGGCGTGGAGGGGCCCCATCTCTTACACAGAATACCGTTATGACCACGACCGACATTTGCAACATAGTGAGGACATTGCACAGCTGCCGTTCGTGGTCAAATACAGCACTGCAACCTGCAGTCTTGGTTAGCGTGCATTTAAGTTGAAGTACGCATCTCTCGCAGTGTTTTCATATTTTTGTACAGCCCCTGTGTCTACATAGTATATACGGATCAACGATAAATTTAAAGTCCGCATCAGTATTCGAGTTGTGAAGTTGATTTAGATTTGATATTTACTGTGGAACGGATTGTGTTACACATTTTCTCACACTTTTCATAATAAACTAATAATTTCTTTCCCAAATTCTATGTTTGAAAAGAGATCCCAGAATCGATAGCAAGAATCGATATGATGTGGTACGGAGCTGGTCGGAAGGTATGGAGTCTCATGTTTTGTGATTTATTGCTATTCGACTATAATATATTTCACGCCGAAACTGATGAATGTAACGTACATTTGTCTAGAGAGACAAGTCAACGTGTTTTGCTGTGTTTGTGTGATGAAATGAAGTTTCATTTTTTATTTATACTCTAACAATAATCTACTGGCAACGTACGTTTTTACACTATCAGATTTGTGGCGTGGAACTCGTACCGCTCCGATAAGAGGAAACATGTTGGTGGTTTGAAATGGATGTGCAGAAAGTCTGGAGCAATATCTGCGCATTCGCATACTCGTTATTGTTATCAACACATCGTAAAATCAACACAACAAAATACAGTCATCAAGTAAAATGCAGCTACGCAGTATGTGGGCGGTAGCGAACAGTTAAGGTAACAGCAGGCTCTTATAAGCCCATATTTGGTAAACTTATGCTTGCAGGAAGTGAATAAATGTGTGTAGTTTATATTTTGATACCTACAGACAATAGTCACTGTTTCCCTAATCGAACGCGTTTCATTCCCAGTTGATAATTTCAAAAGGCTGTTTCCTATTTTCGAATGTTTCATGTTTGGAGAGTCATCAGTTCAAGTTATATTATAGTGTTTCGAAGGGTGGATACTCAAAGATTAATTTTGTGAAGTCACGCTGACGACTGCTTTGTAATTACTTAAATAATAGACTAATGCACGTTCGTCGTATTGTCTATTTGACCGAGTGTACTCTTTTCCACTATTTATCTAACAATGCTTACAGTAATAAAATTAACTTTCTGTGTATTTTCAGTATCATCGGAGTTAAATTCGAAGTGACCAGTGATGTGAACTGCCGTCGAATGGGCTGAGCACTCGTTAAGCGTTTTTTCTGTGCTGCGAATGGCTGACAGTGATTAACAGCCCCACATTCAAGTCTAACAGCTGCTGGGATGTATTTTGTACGTCTGCCTCTACATCCATACTCCGTGAACTAACGTGAAGTGTACGACGCGGGGAAAGCACATATTAGGTTTCCTTCCCGTTCCATTCACTCGCGGATTGTGCTAAGAATGGGTGTTTAAATGTCTCTGTGAGTGCTTTAACTAGTTTAATCTTGTTCTAGCGCTCCCTACGGAAGTGATACGTAGCGAGTTTCACTGGTTCTCGATTTATTATAGTAGACTTTGGTGGGTTAGCTAAGCCTTCCTTCAGGTGTCTGTCAGCTCTTGTTTCCTAGCATTTCCATGACCCTCTCCCGTGGAGCAAAGAAAACTGTGATCATTCCCCTTGTATTAGTTCCACGTGGTATCCCAAAAAACTGAACAATGCCCTACGTTAGTTAGTTAGTTACATGTCCCATGTTGTATCATTTGAACGACTATTTCTTTGAAATCATGCGAAACGATTTAATTTAACGTTACGTATATCTGATTAGTAGTAACAACAATTAATCTACATCTACATCCATACTCCGCAAGCCACCTGACGGTGTGTGACGGAGGGTACCTTGAGTACCTCTATCGGTCTCGTATTGTTCGTGGAAGAAGGGTTGTCGGTATGCCTCTGTGTGGGCTCTAATCTCTCTGATTTTATCCTCATGGTCTCTTCGCGAGATATACGTAGGAGGGAGCAATATACTGCTTGACTCCTCGGTGAAGGTATGTTCTCGAAACTTCAACAAAAGCCCATACCTAGCTACTGAGCGTCTCTCCTGCAGAGTCTTCCATTGGATTTTATCTATCATCTCCGTAACGCTTTCGCGATGACTAAATGATCCTGTAAAGAAGCGCGCTGCTCTCCGTTGGATCTTCTCTACCTCTTCTGTTAACCCTATGTGGTACGGATCCCACACTGGTGAGCAGTATTCGAGCAGTGGGCGAACAAGTGTACCGTAACCTACTTCCTTTGTTTTCGGATTGCATTTCCTTAGGATTCTTCCAATGAATCTCAGTCTGGCATCTGCTTTACCGACGATCGACTTTATATGATCATTCCATTTTAAATCACTCCTAATGCGTACTCCCAGATAATTTATGGAATTAACTGCTTCCAGTTGCTGACCGACTATATTGTAGCTAAATGATATGGGATCTTTCTTTCTATGTATTCGCAGCACATTACACTTGTCTACATTGAGATTCAATTACCATTCCGTGCACCATGCGTCAATTCGCTGCAGATCCTCCTGCATTTCAGTACAATTTTCCATTGTTACAACCTCTCGATATACCACAGCATCATCCGAAAAAAGCCTCAGTGAACTTCCAAGATTATCCACAAGGTCATTTATGTATATTGTGAATAGCAACGGTCCTACGACACTCCCCTGCGGCACACCTGAAATCACTCTTACTTCGGAAGACTTCTCTCTATTGAGAATGATATGCTGCGTTCTGTTATCTAGACACTCTTCAATCCAATCACACAATTGGTCTGATAGTCCATACGCTCTTACTTTGTTCATTAAACGACTGCGGGGAACTGTATCGAACGCCTTGCGGAAGTCAATAAACACGGCATCTACCTGGGAACCCGTGCCTATGGCTCTCTGAGTCTCGTGGACGAATAACGAGAGCTGGGTTTCACACGATCGTCTTTTTCGAAACACATGGTGATTCCTACAGAGTAGATTTCTAGTATCCAGAAAAGTCATTATACTCGAACATAATACGTGTTCCAAAATTCTACAACTGATCGACGTTAGAGATATAGGTCTATAGTTCTGAACATCTGTTCGACGTCCTTCTTGAAAACGGGGATGACCTGTGCCCTTTTCCAACCCTTTGGAACGCTACGCTCTTCTAGAGACCTACGGTAAACCGCTGCAAGAAGGGGGGCAAGTTCCTTCGCATACTCTGTGTAATATCGAACTGGCATCCCATCAGGTCCAGTGGCCTTTCCTCTTTTGAGGGATTTTAATTGTTTCTCTACCCCTCTGTCGTCTATTTCGATATCTACCATTTTGTCATCTGTGCGACAATCTAGAGAAGGAACTACAGTGCAGTCTTCCTCTGTAAAACAGCCTTGGAAAAAGACATTCAGTATTTCTGCCTTTAGTCTGTCATCCCCTGTTTCAGAACCATTTTGGTCACAGAGTGTCTAGACATTTTGTTTTGATCCACCATATTTCTATTTACCGCTGAAATCATCGATGCAGTAACCGCTTTATGATCGCTGATTCCCTGATCTGCGTTAACTGTTTCAAATAGTTCGGGTCTGTTTGTCACCAGAAGGTCTAATATGTTATCGCCATGAGTCGGTTCTCTGTTTAACTGCTCAAGGTAGTTTTCAGATAAAGCACTAAAAAAATTCCACTGGATTCTTTGTCCCTGCCACCCGTTATATACGTTTGAGTCTCCCAGTCTATATCTGGTAAATTAAAATCTCCACCCAGAACTATAACATGGTGGGGAAACCTACTCGAAAAATTTTCCAAATTTTCCTTCAGGTGCTCTGCCACAACAGCTGCTGAGCCAGGCGGCCTATAGAGACATCCAATTACCATGTTTGAGCCTGTTTTAACCATGACCTTCACCCAAATTATTTCACAATTACGTATCTCCGTCAATTTCCTTCAATACTATTGCACTTTTTATCGCTATAAACACGCCTCCCCCTTCACTGTCCAGCCTGTCTCTGCGGTATACATTCCAGTCCGAGTTTAGAATTTCATTACTGTTTACATCTGGTTTCAGCCAACTTTCTGTCCCTAGTACTATGTGGGCATTGTGATCGTTTATTAATGAGAGCAGTTCTGGGACCTTTCTATAGACGCTCCTGCAGTTTACTATTTACTTTTTACTCATCATGCAACTACACTTAAAAACAAGTTTCGAGCCTACCAGTTTTTGAATAGAAATTCGTCCATGAAATTGAAGGAGTTGCCAAGGAGATGTAAAATTTGGTTTTTTATATTTCAGGCATTTTATGTTATTGGGTAAATGATCAAAAATTTTGCTTGCTGCATGTTGCACTTCTTTCTGAGCCACCGACATCTTGAATAATGGGTATTAAAGATCATTTTTGCCTCTAGTGTTGTAGGTATGGACATCATAGTTGTTAAATTGTGAATTATTTATGAAGAATTTAATTGAAGAATTTATTTATTTGATGGCACAGTTAAAATGTGTAATTTCTTGAAGAGGTATTTACTCGATGACTGTAGATGAACACCACGTACTATTCTTACTGCTTGCTATTGTGCAATAAAGCCCGCATCTCGTGGTCGTGCGGTAGCGTTCTCGCTTCCCACGCCCGGATTCCCGGGTTCGATTCCCGGCGGGGTCAGGGATTTTCTCTGCCTCGTGATGGCTGGGTGTTGTGTGCTGTCCTTAGGTTAGTTAGGTGTAAGTAGTTCTAAGTTCTAGGGGACTGATGACCATAGATGTTAAGTCCCATAGTGCTCAGAGCCATTTGAACCATTTGCAATAAATATTTTACTTCTTAGTGGTAAGTTACCCCAGAATTACGTAAGACTTGACTCGGAGGAAATGTGCAAAATATGCCAGGAGACCGATTCGTTTCTTTCCAAACTAGCAAGTATACGAAGAGCAAAAGTAGCTGAACTTAATTATCTGAGAAGATCAGTAACATCTTTCTTCCAGTTCTCGTTTTCGTCAACGTGTACAAGCAAAAATTCTGTCATGTTTACTAACTCCTGTTGATGTTCTTCGTAAGTTGTTGGGATGACTATTTGTTGTACAGCACTGGACATAATGTGTTCTCTCAAAACTTGGGGAGACTCCATTTTCATAGAACCACGTACTAATTCTTCGAAAAACCTTATTAACAATCCTTTCTGCGACTTTCTCTCGAGTAGAATTTATTATAACACTAGTGTCGCAAGTGCTATGCTGGTTCGTTTACGTCTCCGCGAGTGTGATATCAGGTGCCGTGTTACAGATTTGTGGGACATTGTGGTCTAGAGCACGACGTACTGTTCGATAGCACTGTAGTAATTAATGTGCACGAGACATCATTTTAGATTCTTGAGTATAAGGGATGATAATGACATGAAATGCACTGGTCGAGTAAATAAATGTGGAAAAATGAAGTTCACTTTGCATTTTTATAAATATATTACAAGTGACACATACTATTTTTAGTTAATAGTTTACACACAATATTTAATATTTTTGGCATAGTCAGCACAAAGTCTGCTTTTTATGAATAGCTGTTTTATTTCGGCATGAGAGGTTGTGTAAGACGTTATTTATCAAAATAAAACATGTTCGCTTTCACTGTCCAGGTCATATCGTTTCTGCCCGCATCTCGTGGTCGTGCGGTAGCGTTCTCGCTTCCCACGCCCGGGTTCCCGGGTTCGATTCCCGGCGGGGTCAGGGATTTTCTCTGCCTCGTGATGGCTGGGTGTTGTGTGCTGTCCTTAGGTTAGTTAGGTTTAAGTAGTTCTAAGTTCTAGGGGAGTTATGACCACAGCAGTTGAGTCCCATAGTGCTCAGAGCCATCTGAACCATTTTTTCATATCGTTTCTATTACAGAGAGAGGCAAACCTTTACCTTACACACACTTTTCCGTTTATTATTATAACATTCAAAAAGTATGAGTTAAAAGTGCCGATTTATTTAATTTTTTTTTATCTGTAAATTCAATCAAAACACGCGACAGATACTAGGCTGCTGCAGTATTCGTCACGGCAGCTTAAATAAATTTTGGCTTGTGCCTTCGGATTAGAAAGCTCTGCGGCTCTGAGTACTTCCTTCACCAGAAGAGTTATTTGTAAGAACCTTTCTCAGTTGCAGCCTCTAAGCTGGCTTAAAACGTGGGCAAATGATTTCCACGCTCTGGGGGTTCCACACTGGGCCTCCCTCCAGACTGGCGAGTGGTATTACTTAATGGCAGGGTCGTTCACCCCTTCACACGGGTGCGCTCGAGTCGGGTGGTATTCATGGGCATGAGTGTTGCGCGGGCCACCCCTTCACTTCACACGCCCCCTGCTGCTGCTGTCGCGAGGAAGGGATGCCAGTTTGTCCAGAGCTCGGGAGAGCTCCCGGCCTGCGCGATCACAAGGGTGGGGGGGGGGGGGGGAGCGGAGGGGAGGGAAGCAGAGAGTACAGAGTCTGGCTGAGCCGCGCTGCTGTCCGCTGTTTGTTTTCTGCTGACGCGGCTCACCGTGGCTGCTATTGGATTCCACTGCAGCTCATAGCCACGTCCTACCCGCTCCCAGCTACCTCCATCAGCGTATGGGGATGCAACTTTTGATGTGTGTACTGCGGTAATTGCAGTAGAACGTGTACTGCCAAGGGAATCGTGGCTTATTACCATACCTGATTTGCGAAATAAATACAGCCAATGAAATACATAAAATTCGAATGTGTCGCATGCCCTTTTTTAAGACTACTGGTTTCGGAAGACTAATCCTCCATCTTCAGACAATTGACTGTGGGTAACTGTGACTACGTGGCCTTCGATCGGTTACTAACCTCTAATTACAATGAAATGAACACTCTTAGCTGCTTACAGGCATTGACATACGTCAACGGGGACAGATGAAAATGTGTTCCCCGACCGGGACTCGAACCCGGGATCTCCTGCTTACATGGCAGGGTGTTCGTTTCATTGTAATTTCATTCTAACGAACTGCATGGTCACCGATGGTGTCTGTTCTTTCGGACATGTCCGAAAGAACATATACCATCTTAGTATGTCTATATATACTAACCTCTAATTACACTGAAGTGACAAGACTCATGGGATGTCTCCCTAATACCGTGTCGGGTCTCGTTTCTCCCGGTGTAATGCAGCAACTCGGCTTGGCATGGACTCAACAAGTCGATGGAAGTCCCTTGCAGCAACATTGAACCATGCTGCCTCTGTAGCTGTCCATAACTGTGAAAGTGTTGGCAGTGTAGGATTTTGTGCACGAACCGACCTCTCGATTACGTCCCATAAATGTTCGATGGGACTTATGTAGGGCGATCTGGATGGCCAAATCATTCGCTCCAATTGTCTAGAATGTTCTTCAAACTGGTCACGAACAATTGTGGCCTGGTGACACGGGCCTTTTTAGTCCATAAAAATTCCATCATTTTTTGGGAGCATGAAGTCCATGAATGGCTCTAAATGTTCTCCAAGCTCAGTTGGACCAGAAGACTAAGTCTATTCCATTCAACACAGCCACGCCATTATGGAGCAACCACCAACTTGCACAGGCCTTGTTGACAACTTGGGTCCATGGCTTCACGGGGTCTGCGCCACACTCGAACCCTGCCATCACCTCTTACCAACTGAAACCGGGTCAGATTTGAACAGGCCACAGTTTTCCAGTCGTCTAGGATCCAACCGACAAAGTCACAATCCCCGGAGAGGCGTCGCAGGCAATATTCTACTGTTAGCAAAAACATTCGCGGTACTCGTTGCTGCCATAGTCCAGCAACGCCATATTTCGTCGCACCTTCCTGACTGATACTTTCGTCATCCATCTTCCACTGATTTCTGCGCTAATTTCACGTAGTGTTGCTTGTCTGTTAGCACTGACGTCTATACACAAACGGCGCTGCTATCGGTCGTTATCCGAAGGCCGTCGGTCACTGCGTTATCCGTGGTGAGAGATAATGCCTGGAATGTGGAATTCTTGGCACTATTGACACTGTGGAACTCTGAATATTGAATTCCCTAACACAACAATTTCCTTCATGCGTTCATAATCACGTCGGAAGCCTTTCTACATGATTAACCTGAGTACAAATGGCAGCTCCAAAACGCATTGCCCTTTTATACCTTGTGTACGCGTTTCTATCGCTATCTGTACATGTGCATGCCGTTATCCAATGACTTCTGTCCACCTCAGCGTACTTTGTAGAGAAATAACCTCTTTGTTGTATTACTTACAGCGGCTCGCTCTCTCGCGTGCAGTCCTGCTCGTATAAATGCCGACTTTTCACGCCGTTCGCTGATGTTACAGTTATTACCCTACAGATATCTTTTTTATAACATTTTAACGTAACTGCTCTGTTTTGTTGAATTTGGTATTATTCATCAATATAGCGATTAGCTGTTTTAGAGCAGTCCTGACAGACATCCAACCAAAGGCATAACTTATCAAAATCTTTAGTCCTTTCTAAGATCAAGCTGAGAGTGTAGTTTAACACAGACCACTTTTTTATTTTTTATCTTTTTGAGGGAGATTCTTTTGCAATTCGTTTGCAAGGACACATGACCTGTGTACGCCCTCTATTTATTTTTCATTGCATTATGCGCATGCACCACGCCGCTGATCGTCGTGATTCTTTACACCTTTCAGTGTGGTTGTATTGATCCAGACACAGATAGAAATGTGAGCAGCAGATAAGGGAGAAATTCCACATTATGGTGCTGAGTTAATTTTGGCCTGCTGTTTACTCTTATAGATGGGACCAGAATAGCCAGTTTTAAGGTTAGTGGTGCCCAGGGTGGCGTCCGTTCTAAATTCACACATCCTTGCCAAGAGTGAGAAGAGCACGTTATTTTGAAAGCACGTAGGGTAACTGTAGGTGATGGTGACACTGTCTTGGTCCCTATATATAACCCATTACCCATGTTTTGATTTTGTTGATGTTCGTCTTCAAAATCATCTATGATTTGTGGACAAGGAAGTAGTGTCCACCAACAACCGAGATACGAAGCCTTCTCGAGGCCGGGGGGGTGTGAAGGGGGGGGGGGGGGGAGAGCTGGGATGGGCACAACCAAAGCACACAAGGACACAATGGAGTCATTTTTTTATGATCTTTCTGAATGCAAATACTCTGCCTGTTTCAAAGGCGTGATATGATGATGAAAAAGATTCCTTTCGTCAAACCCAAATTAATCGCACCATGTTCGATGCCGCCACTGAACAACTCTTCACGTAACTTCGAAGGGATGATGAATTTGTTTGCAGCACTTACAAAACTTTTAACCACAAGTGATACGTTTGCGTAGTCCATCTGTCTGATACGTCTGCATGATCCATCCATCCAAAGTCAAGGAACTCCACATTATACAAAGCGTCCAAAACGCTAGGATTAAAAAAGCAGACGCTAGGCTATACTGAACTAAATATTTTCAGAAAAGACCAGTGTTGAAATTTCAGACACTAGGATGAGTTGAAGAACAATACATGTAATACAATAGTTTGCAGACTGTCCGTTTTTTTGAGTCATCACTCCTCTATCGATTTTGAGTTGGCCTTTCACGAATTCTTCTCCTGTGTCAGCGTCATCTCGCTATAGACTCGAACCGAACGTCTTAAATTATTTATTGAATATATTCCAGTCTATGAGTTCCCCTACAATTTTTATCTTATACAGATTCCTCTAGTACCATGGAAACTATTCCTAGACGTCTAAACACATGTCCTATTATTTTGTTCCTTCTTCTTGTCGGTGTTCTCCAAACATTCCTTCCTTAGACGATTTTGTGGAGAACCTCCTCACTCCTTTTCTAACCACTCTACCAAGTTTTCAATTTTGTTCTGTAGCACCACAACTCATACGTTTCGATTCTCTTCTTTTTCAGTTCTCCCACAGCTCATAAGTCATTTCCATACAGTACTGTGTTACAGATCCATATTTTCAGAAATTTCTTCCTCAAATTCTCTTAATGTGCCTTCTAGACAGCAGAATCTTTTCACCTCATTTAATTTGTGGTCACCAATTTTGATGTTAAGCTTACTGCTAATTTCATTTATAAGTCTCCCCATTACCTTTGTCCTACTTCACTTTGCCCTCCGTTCATATTCTGTACTAATTAGAATGTTCAGTACATTTAATAAGTCTTGTAATTCTTCTTTTCGTTCATTGGGGGATAGCAATGACATCAGAGAATATTACCATTTATTTTCTCTTCACCCTCGATTTTAATCCCACGCTTAAACTTTTCTTTTCTTTCCTTCATTTCTCCTTTGATTCATAGATTAACGGTAGTGCCAAAAAATCGCACCCTTGTCTTACACCCTTTTTAATCAGAGACTAGAATACAGTTGTACATTCTGGCTCACTTTCCAAAAATTAAGAATTTCGTCAAAATTTAATTAAGAACGGTTAAAAACAAGAAATTCCTCAAAGAACAACGATTTTCCCAAAACTCGGAGCTTTCAACAAAAAATTGGCGACTGTAGTGTAATGGAGGGAAAATTTAACGGTTTTTCATGCTTTTCCAGCATTTTCACCATTTCTTTGGTCAGCTTCACTCCTCTTAAAGCATTTTTCACATTTTCTATTTATTTCCTTAAAACCTGCCAACAATTTCCAACGTCCTTAAACTCCAATTTTCCCAAAAATCATGGGTTTTTGTGGGTTTTTAATGAGTTTTTAATGACTTCAATAAAATTTTGATGAAATTGGTAATTTTTGATAAGTGAGCCAGAATATGAACATCCAATACAGGGAAAAAATTATTAAGAATTTTTATTAGACATGAGACTGTTACTAACTGTAGAAGTTGTTTAAGTCTATACTTTTCAAACTAACTCATGGAATTCACATAGTGCATTGTACATGATGAAATTCATTATCATTATTCACATAGAGGTTTTCCATTCTTCTGTATCGCAGATTATCATTTCCATCGTCAAAAAATTGGAGCTCAAACTCACTCATTATTTTCAAATTCTTGTCAGCTAATACAACTTTAAACTCATTATTGAGCTCCTTAGAAATTTTTTATTTATATCAAGTGTTCAGTCATTTGCATCCAATAATGTTATATAAAACATTTACTTTTTAAATGGATTATAACCATTTGTGTAGTTGAACTATTTCAGTAGAGCCTCCACTTATGTGTAAAAAAATGTAATAACAAAATTTAAATTTATTCAGAGCCTGTTGTGAAAGGGCCTAAAATATTTTTGTATTAATTTTTATTTGTTATAAATAGACTCAGAAAACGATACACCGTTTTATGCAGTTGAACATTTAACAGAAACATTATGTAATAAATACGAATTATATTCTTTAGTTTTTGAAAATCAAAATAAAAACACAATAATTCCTATTTTCGATAGTGAAGTTGAAGAGCATAACAGAAAAAGATTAAAAGAAGATGAGAATGATTTTAAAATTAAGAAAAGATTAAAAATTAAATCTACAATTTATATATTAATTATTTAATAAGAAATGTACCTATTTTATTTTCCAAAATATGTCTTTTATTGCCATCTTCATTTAATGCTTTTTTACTAATCTCAACCGAATAAGTTTACTGTTTAATGCTTTGTATTCAGTTCACAGTTCTGTATTTTACAGTACCATGGAACAAACAGTCTTTATAGTCTTCAATACATATTTCATTTTTCACAACAATTTGTTATCTCCTTTTGATTTTTGTCTCAAAAACATCGCTAACTTTGTAAGCATACACTTTTGATCTTAAATCACAAAACACTTCTATTATTTTTCCATTATATTCATCTTTCATTTTGCCTAAAACTTTCTTGTTTATTTGTGGAATGTTGGAAAGATTTTCTTTTGGATAACCACTAGTATCAAATTTTTCAAACATTGTTTTTGTAACTTCATACAAATCTTTAGTTTTTATATTGTAAATGTAACTACCTATACCTCTAGGGCATAGCTCAATATTTTCCCCATATTTCGGTTTCATAACTCTACAGTGCAAATCACATATCAATTCAATTTAATTATATTCATACCACTCTAAATACGTTTTTTAAAAATAATTTTGGTTTCATTCACTTGAATTGTAGAAAAATTTCCATTAAATATTGTTCCTCCTTTAAAATCTGGCTTTGCTACAAGCTTATCACACTTATTTGCATCTGAACTAATTTTATATCCACTCTGTTTCTAATATTTTCCATTGATTTTCCAAACACTGAACTAGTCATAAATTTATAGAAATCTTTTTCAAAATGATTTTTTGCTTTAGTTCTCATTTCTGTATTCAAAACTATATTTTTTCAACCAATTAAATTGCTTAAATTTTAAAACTCTATGTATTTTTGTTATCTTCATTACTAAGGACAAATATTGTTTTAGATCTATAGTAAACAACAAAATTATATTTGTCATTTAACATTGTCAATAACTTGCTTTCTTTATTCCCACATGCAATTTCATTTTCAGGAGTTAATAGTAAATCTTTATATAAACTGAACTGTTATTTAGGATATTCTAAATCCACTTCAAATATACATCTACATCCTGAATTATCTGAAGTTTTCAATAGATAAATGGCTAAATAATCTACCCATTCAAAATATCTCAATGGTAAATATTTACTCAAAGCCTAATCATATAAATTTTTTGCATCTAATATACTAAATAACTTCATTTCTTATTTGAATCATAATCTTTCAAATGTTTATTATTTGCTTTCTCATATCTTTTACAACATGGGCAATACCTTTTGTTATACCCTTTTCAATGATTAATATCACATCTTAATCACCTAATAATTGTAATCTAACTTTAGTCATTCTTAACACCACATTCTGAGGTAAGCCAGAATCTGCAAAAACCAGGATGCAGCCAAATCACATACTTTGGTACAAGTTTAAAAAAAAATAGTTTAAGAGATATGTCATGATAATCACCAATGCTTTTTATATTAAATGTTTTCCAAACTAATTTTGCATGTTTTCTTCATCACTTACATCACTTTCATTCAACTTACAATAAAATTCTTGTTTTGATGGAAGCTGTGTTTCTTCAAATCTTTCCAACTACACATGCAGGAATAAATACAAACATCTCTTTTGGTTATTAGATTGACTGTATTTTCTGATTTTTGTTATTTGATCATATTTTCAAATATGATGAAAGTTTATCAAGACTTAAAGCTAAAAATGTAAATGTATCACTAAATATCATTTTCATTTTTTCTGTTTTCTTACCAAAACTTATATATCTTCACTGTTGGGTATTAAATCTATTTATTTTTCATCACAACCAAGTTCATTTACAAACAAATCTGAATTATATCTCGATAGGATATGTAAGTAAATTAGAACAAAACTAGAATGTTTCAGCTGTAAATTTTGAGGATGGTCCTCCTGAACTAGATTCTGTACATCTGTGACACTCATGGGATCCATGCCAACACAAGCAGTATCCCAGAATGATACACCACAGTCTCTATAGGTCATGATCCTCCTGCTCTCGATTTCTGACACATGCAGGTAGACGATTCTCCTTCGTACATGGGCCATAATATGGTAATCTCAGAAACAAACAACGTTTAGATGCGATTTCTGAACGAAAAACCCACTGGGTTCTCTTTCCTTATACACAGAATGAAGATAGTGTTATGCCTGCATAGTTTGTGCAGGTTTCACTGAAATTTTAATCGTATGCATATCTAAGCATGTAATGCACTTGATGTCACTCTGACATTTGTTGCTTGCTGGCTTGGTGATGTTACAATCTTAATTACTAACAGTTCATTTAATTATGTCAATCAGAATAATTCTGTGATGCAAAAACCAAACATCTGTATATGTTCCTACCACTGAAGTCTTTGGTTGACAATATGTGTGATTTTTTCATTGCCTTTATGGAAATAGCTATGGAAACTAATAATTCTATATGCGTAACAGAGGTCGCAAGCCGCTACAGTAAGAGACATGTCCAGGAATTAACACTAGTCATTTTTTTAAGAATCGAAAACGTAATACATTTACGAAAAATTTACATATTCACAGATGTGTATCAAACACTGTTTTTCAACATATTCTTCTTTGGTCACAATACAAAGCCGAGGAGTGAGTATTCTGACACCTTCGTCAAAAAATTGTCTCGCTGAGCACTCTGTAATCCGTCGTTGGTAGAAAACTTTTTTACATTTGCATTCTTAAACAACTTCAGGGAAATTAAAATATGAAACTCTGGAGATGCTAGATGTGGGCTATGAGCTAGGCGGTTGATGTACCAACTGAATCAATCCAAGACTTGCTTTGTGGCGTATAGGGACATGCATTATCATCCAACAAGTTCACCCCTTCGTTAACATTCCCCCTATTTTGTTCTGTATCGGCCTCCATACTTTTTTTAGATTTCTGCAGTATCGGGCAGAATTAATTGTTTCTACCAGGTGCAAAAATTCAGTGAGAATACCTTTACTGTCCCAAAAGAAAGAGAGAATGACTTTTCGGGCCGAAACAGCGGTTTTGAATCTTTTTCTGTGACAGTGAGAGGGGGTTATCCACTGCATTTACTGTATTTTCATCTCGTGAGTGTATTAGGCCTCCCACATCTAGTCACCAGTTCACCTTCCAGTTTGAAGCGCTGGAGAAATTCCTGTGAAGATGCGGTTCTGTCGACTTTCTGTTTTTTAGTAAACAACTAGCACACTAAACAGTGTAACAGCAACGATTTCATTCAGAAGAGATCTGTAGATTCTTGGATGCATTGCGTTCATTTCATCTAAAGCTAATCGACTATCGTAGCGAATAATTTCTTCGATGTCGTCCAACATCTCATCAGTCACGATGAGAGAAACCCACTGCTTTTTCATAACGAACCTTTTCTCCGCCAGCTTTAAACTCTCGACACCACTTGCACACCTTAGCAGGCTACGGTTCGTCCTACCATCATCATAAACAATTTCGATGTCGTTAAAAAACTATAAAGCCGTGTTTCCATTTGCAGGAAGAAGAGGAATAAAGTTCCTCACTTCACAGCTGGTTGGTTTCGGAATAGACACACATATTTCCACACAGCAGTACATCGTAAATTTTCAGCCAATGATCGGGTGTACTTCTTAGTGATGGGATCGACTTTTTGAAACCACCTATACAGTGATGTAGGATAAGATTCCAGGTATTATACCACGCAGCCATTTAGCCTGGTGGGCTCTCGTTTGCGAGTCGACGAAAAAATATTTCGGAATTACGCGTGATACTCTACGGTTTTAAAAAAGAAATATTAAAGGAGTTCTTGTGTAGAGTAACGGGTATAGAAAAAGCTTCAAATGCGTGAGATTGTGGGTTCGAATCTCACCAGATGCTACGAAGTTGTTTATTTTTAAATCTTTATGGAAGGGACTTTGATCATTATTTTAATTCAATTATTTGGTTTAATTACAGCTTCTTTATTTTTATTCTTTTGCTACATCATTTTAATCGCTTTATTAACTTTCCCAATCGCGCTCATTTTTTCTTCTTACAATACTTTTTGACTTGATATGTTTGTGAACGAGATTTTAATTAAATCCATACATTAACATCGATTTCATTTCTTGCGGTTCATGTTTCCGATTGTGTTACTGCATTCATTATTCAATAGTTCCGTTCCTCATTTTGCTTGAATTTCGTTTTATTTACACTCGCTGCTTTCGTTCAAATCTTCAACTCCGTTATTTTGTCCACAGTGCAATAAGAATTTATGTTTTCAACGTTTTTACGACGATTACCACCCATGAAAATGTAAGTCTTGTAACGAAAATTACGTTTTTGACACAACTGCACATATAAATAGATTATTTCGTCTTTTGTTTCTTCAACAGATAGGTTGGCACTTTCAAATGTTTAAATATTGCGATAGATACCGTAAATAAAAATAATTACATTAGTATCATAAAAAAGGATGTTGGGGAGAAGAAACGAGATCAGCTGAAAAGTTAATACGGTTATTAAAATCACTTGACAGAATAACAGAAATTGAAAAACTACATTTAAACCCAATAATTGAGTAAAGGTAATGATGAAACTCATTTCGATAAATATTTAAAAATAGGAACTTCCATAACACCTCTTGCACAAAAGGTTTATACTATAAACATTATGCTTTGCAACTACTCCATGCAATATATCTCACATGAAACTGTAGAGCATTACGTGAAATTCCAAAAACTTTTTCGTCGATTACTTGCAAACTATTGCCCTCCAGGGTGAATGGCTGCATGGTGTGATATCTGGGACATTCACCTGCAATACCACATTAATAGTAGATCCCACAGCTGGGTACCTCTCCTCGTGAGACAAACGATCGTACGTCTTCTGCAAACACATTATCTTTGGACGCAGTACTGCCAAATTTGGCGAAAAAAACTTATCATTGTGCGTCAGAGGCTTGGTAATCATACAGGCTAGACTTGCCTCGTATGATCTGTATGTACTGAAATCGCGCTTCTGGAGTCATGGGCAGTTTGTTTAGCCACGAAGGGATGAGGGGTCATCAGCAGCGCGACTGAGAAGTGCGCCTCTGAGAGACGCGGGGAGCGGTGACGACCTGAGGAGTGGAGATGGTGGCGCCCCGGCCCGCGGGAATCAATGCGGGAGACGGCGTCGGCACGTGGCAGCCGCAGGGCGGGCGGTCGATGCAGCCCTGGACCGGAGAGCAGGGAGAGGGGCGCCGATGTGGGCCGCGCCCCTTGACACACTTCCGCCGCGCCGAGAACCTGCAGCGTTCATTCGCCCCGCAGACACCACCACAGGTGGTTCACCGTCTGGACGCCGTCTACGCCGCGCGATGAGCGCAGCGAGGTTAAGGCTACGTGCATGTTTTATTGCTTTCTCTTGGGGGAACGTTTGTACCTGGACCAGTCACGAAATGAGACTCAGCCTGTGAGTATCAGGAGAATATTGTATCTATCGATACCACACATCAGGGCCGTATGTGCTATCTGTAGATCGGTAGTCTAAACCTGGGGTGTGGGACCTACAAGGGGATATTTTCTGATAACTAAAAACTAAAACTAAACTCCTCCCGAACAGGCCATGAGGGCCCAACGGTACCGACCGGCCGCCGTGTCATCCTCACCCATAGGTGTCACTGGATGCGGATATGGAGGGGCATGTGGTCAGCACACCGCTCTGCCCGCCGTATGTCAGTTTACGAGACCGGAACCGCTACTTCTCAATAAAGTAGCTCCTCAGTGTGCCTCACAAGGGCTGAGTGCACCCCGCTTGCCAACAGCGCTCGGCAGACCGGATGGTCACCCATCCAAGGGCTAGCCCAGCCCGACAGCGCTTAACTTCGGTGATCTGACGGGAACCGGTGTTACCACTGCGACAAGGCCGTTGGAATTTTCTGATAACTAACCCGCACAAATATCATTTTAGATCAGTTTTCGAACGAATACAGTATTTCAGATTTCTTATTTAATTCTATAAAATTTTACTACACAATTCATTACTTAACCCGTGGTCTAAGAGTAGCGTCTTTGATTCATAATCAAAACGTCTTCGGTCCCGGGTTCGATCCCCGCCACTGCATAAATTTTGATAAATAATCAGAATTGGCCACCGAAGACTTCAGGCATAAGAAGTCAGCCTCATTCTGCCAACGGCCTTGTCAAAGAGGGCGGAGGAGCGGATAGAGGTTCAGGGCACTCTATTGTCCTAGGGGTGGGAAATTGCCCCTAAAGGCGGAAGAATCAGCAATGATCAACGACATGAGGATGCAGAAGGCAATGGAAACCACTGCATTAAAGACACGTAACGTGTATCCACAGGACATGTGGCCTGTAATTGAAGAAGTGTCATAATGATCTCTCCATTGGTAAAAGATTCCGGAATAGTCCCCTATTCGGATCTCCGGGAGGGGACTGCCAAGGGGGAGGTTAACATGAAAAAAAGATTGAATAATCAACGAAAGGATAACGTTCTACGAGTCGGGGCGTGGAATGTCAGAAGCTTGATCGTGGTAGGGAAACTAGAAAATCTGAAAAGGGAAATGCATAGGCTCAATCTAGATATAGTAGGGGTCAGTGAAGTGAAGTGGAAGGAAGACAAGGATTTCTGGTCAGATGAGTATCGGGTAATATCAACAGCAGCAGACAATGGTATAACAGGTGTAGGATCCGTTATGAATAGGAAGGTAGGGCAGAGGGTGTGTTACTGTGAACAGTTCACTGACCGGGTTGTTCTAATCAGAATCGACAGCAGACCAACACCGACAACGATAGTTCAGGTATACATGCCGACGTCGCAAGCTGAAGATGAACAGATAGAGAAAGTGTATGAGGATATTGAAAGGGTAATGCAGTATGTAAAGGGGGACGAAAATCTAATAGTCATGGGCGACTGGAATGCAGTTGTAGGGGAAGGAGTAGAAGAAAAGGTTACAGGAGAATATGGGCTTGGGACAAGGAATGAAAGAGGAGAAAGACTAATTGAGTTCTGTAACAAGTTTCAGCTAGTAATAGCGAATACCCTGTTCAACAATCACAAGAGGAGGAGGTATACTTGGAAAAGGCCGGGAGATACGGGAAGATTTCAATTAGTTTACATCATGGTCAGACAGATTCCGAAATCAGATACTGGATTGTAAGGCGTACCCAGGAGCAGATATAGACTCAGATCACAATATAGTAGTGATGGAGAGTAGGCTGAAGTTCAAGACATTAGTCAGGAAGAATCAATACGCAAAGAAGGGGGATACGGAAGTACTAAGGATTGACGAGATACGTTTGAAGTTCTCTAACGCTATAGATACAGCAATAAGGAATAGCGCAGTAGGCAGTACAGTTGAAGAGGAATGGACATCTCTAAAAAGGGCCATCACAGAAGTTGGGAAGGAAAACATAGGTACAAAGAAGGTAGCTGCGAAGAAACCATGGGTAACAGAAGAAATAAATGGCTCTGAGCACTACGGAACTTAACATCTATGGTCATCAGTCCCCTAGAACTTAGAACTACTTGAACCTAACCAACCTAAAGACATCACACAACACCCAGTCATCACGAGGCTGAGAAAATCCCTGACCCCGCCGGGAATCGAACCCGGGAACCCGGGCGCGGGAAGCGAGAACGCTACCGCACGACCACGAGCTGCGGACTAACAGAAGAAATACTTCAGTTGATTGATGAAAGGAGGAAGTACAGACATATTCCGGGAAAATCAGGAATACAGAAATACAAGTCGCTGAGGAATGAAATAAATGGGAAGTGCAGGGAAGCTAAGGCGAAGTGGCTGCAGGAAAAATGTGAAGACATCAAAAAAGATATGATTGTCGGAAGGACAGACTCAGCATACACCAAAGTCAAAACAACCTTTGGTGACATTAAAAGCAACGGTGGTAACATTAAGAGTGCAACGGGAATTCCACTGTTAAATGCAGAGGAGAGAGCAGATAGGTAGAAAGAATACACTGAAAGCCTCTATAAGGGGGAAGATTTGTCTGATGTGATAGAAGAAGAAACGGGAGTCGATTTAGAAGAGATAGGAAGGGATCCAGTATTAGAATCGGAATTTAAAAGAGCTTTAGAGAGCTTACGATCAAATAAGGCAGAAGGGATAGATAACATTCCATCAGAATTTCTAAAACCATTGGAGGAAGTGGCAACAAAACGACTATCCACGTTGGTGTGTAGAATATATGAGTCTGGCGATATACCATCTGACTTTCCGAAGACGGCAAGAGCTGACAAGTGCGAGAATTATCGCACAATCAGCGTAACAGCTCATGCATCGAAGCTGCTTACAAGAATAATATACAGAAGAATGGAGAAGAAAACTGAGAATGCGCTAGGTGACGATCAGTTTGGCTTTAGGAAAAGTAAAGGGACGAGAGAGGCAATTCTGACGTTACGGCTAATAATGGAAGCAAGGCTAAAGAAAAATCATGTCACTTTCATAGGATTTGTCGACCTGGAAAAAGCGTTCGACAATATAAAATTGTGCAAGCTGTTCGAGATTCTGAAAAATATAGGGAGGTTAGGTTAGGTTAGTGGTGTTTAACGTCCCGTCGACGAGGTCATTAGAGACGGAGCGCAAGCTCGGGTTAGGGAAGGATGGGGAAGGAAATCGGCCGTGCCCTTTCAAAGGAACCATCCCGGCATTTGCCTGAAACGACTTAGGGAAATCACGGAAAACCTAAATCAGGATGGCCGGAGACGGGATTGAACCGTCGTCCTCCCGAATGCGAGTCCAGTGTGCTAACCACTGCAAATATAGGGAGAGACGGGTCATATACAATATGTACAACAACCAAGAGGGAATAATATGAGTGGACGATCAAGAACGAAGTGCTCGTATTAAGAAGGGTGTAAGACAAGGCTGTAGCCTTTCGCCCCTACTCTTCAATCTGTACATCGAGGAAGCAATGATGGAAATAAATGAAAGGTTCAGGAGTGGAATTAAAATACAAGGTGAAAGGATATCAAAGATACGATGCGCTGATGACATTGCTATCCTGAGTGAAAGTGAAGAAGAATTAAATGATCTGCTGAACGGAATGAACAGTCTAATGAGTATACAGTATGGTTTGAGAGTAAATCGGAGAAAGACGAAGGTAATGAGAAGTAGTAGAAAAGAGAACAGCGAGAAACTTAACATCAGGATTGATGGTCACGAAGTCAATGAAGTTAAGGAAATCTGCTACCTAGGCAGTAAAATAAACAATGACGGACGGAGCAAGGAGGACATCAAAAGCAGACTCGCTATGGCAAAAAAGGCATTTCTGGCCAACAGAAGTCTACTAATATCAAATACCGGCCTTAATTTGAGGAAGAAATTTCTGAGGATGTACGTCTGGAGTACAGCATTGTATGGTAGTGAAACATGGACTGTGGGAAAACCGGAACAGAAGAGAATCGAACCATTTGAGATGTGGTGCTATAGACGAATGTTGAAAATTAGATGGACTGATAAGGTAAGAAATGAGGAGGTTCTACGCAGAATCGGAAAGGAACATGTGGAAAACACTGATAAGGAGAAGGGACAGGATGATAGGACATCTGCTAAGACATGAGGGAATGACTTCCATGGTACTAGAGGGAGCTGTAGAGGGCAAAAACTGTAGAGGAAGACAGAGATTGGAATTTTTTTTTTTTTTTACTTTATTGTAATTTTGATACCTGAACAACCAGGTAGGCTGGCAGCAGCACAATACGCCGCTCTTCAGCCGAAGAGAGGACATGGAGATAAACAAAGAAGAGACATCACTGAGAAAAACGGCGGGAAGAAACAGGAGACACAAGAACATAAAAGCACAAGAAGCCGTTCACACTTGATGACAATCCACACTATGAACTGGAGACTCGACGCACAAACACTGAAGAAGACGATGGCACTGGTGAACAATGGAGCGTGACGGCGAAACTGAACACTAAACATGACGGCACACACGATACACTGATGGCGGTGATCTCCGGCGCGCGAATGTCCACTGAGCGTGTGCGAGTCTGGGGACCTGCCAAGAGGGGTACAGGGGTGAGGAGGGGGAGAGGGGAGGAAAAGAGGATGCCACGGCTTAGGAGACGGGGACAGGAGGATAGGGACAGGGGAGGGGAGGCCTGGGGGACGAGGGGGGAGAAAAGGAGGAGGGAGGGAAAAGGGAGAGAAGGGAGGGAGGGTGCCCAAAGGAGTAAGTACAGGAGGAGGGTGGGAGGATCAAAGTTGGTAGGAGGGGTAGATGGAGGGGAGGAGGGCATCATCAGGGAGAGGGAGCTGGCGGAAGCCACCTTGGGAGAGGGTAAGGAGGGTGGAGAGATGGCGACCGGGCGGGACGTGGGAATACAGGTGCGGCAGCCGGCGGGGGTGGGAGAGGAGCGGGGAGACAAGCGGGTGAGGAGGATCAAGTTTACGGGAGGTGTACAGGATCCGTATCCTTTCAAGGAAAAGGAGGAGGTGGGGGAAGGGGATGAGATCATACAGGATCCGTGTGGGGGAGGGGAGACGGATGCGATAGGTGAGGCAGAGAGCATGGCGTTCCAGGATTTGGAGGGATTTATAAAAGGTAGGCGGAGCGGAGATCCATGCTGGATGGGCATAACAAAGGATAGGGCAGATGAGGGATTTATAGGTGTGGAGGATGGTGGAGGGGTCCAGACCCCACGTGCGGCCGGAAAGGAGCTTGAGGAGACGGAGGCGGGAACGTGCCTTGGCTTGGATTGTCTGGAGATGGGGAGTCCAGGAGAGGCGACGGTCGAGGGTGACGCCAAGGTACTTAAGGGTGGGAGTGAGGGCGATGGGACGGCCATAGACGGTGAGATAGAAATCAAGGAGGCGGAAGGAAGGGGTGGTTTTGCCTACAATGATCGCCTGGGTTTTGGAAGGATTGACCTTGAGCAACCACTGGTTGCACCAAGCGGTGAACCGGTCAAGATGGGATTGGAGAAGGCGTTGAGAGCGTTGCAGGGTGGGGGCAAGGGCAAGGAAGGCGGTGTCATCGGCAAACTGGTGAAGGTGGATGGGGGGTGACGGCGGTGGCATGTCCGCCGTGTACAACAAGTACAGAAGGGGGGAGAGGACGGAGCCTTGGGGCACACCGGCGGAGGGGAAAAAGGTGTAGGAATCGGTGTTATGGATGGTGACATAGGAAGGACGGCGGGAGAGAAAGGAACCGATCAGACGGACGTAGTTAATGGGAAGGGCGAAGGTTTGGAGCTTGAAGAGGAGACCGGAATGCCATACGCGGTCATAAGCGCGTTCGAGGTCAAGAGAGAGGAAGATTGCGGAGCGACGGGAATTGAGCTGTTCGGAGAGGAGATGAGTGAGGTGAAGGAGAAGATCGTCGGAAGAGAAGGACGGCCGAAAGCCACACTGGGTAACGGGAAGGAGGCGGTGCTGGCAGAGATGCTGGTGGATGCGGCGGGTGACAGAGATTAGAATACGTCAAGCAAATAATTGAGGACGTAGGTCGCAAAGGCTACTCTGAGATGAAGAGGTTAGCACAGGAAAGGAATTCGTGGCGGGCCGCATCAAACCAGTCAGTAGACTGATGACAAAAAAAAAAAAAAAACTAGAAACACGAAAACTCGGCCAGTTTCGGTTGAAAAAACGCGGCATTTCTTGTGGGACATCGCGGAATATTCCAGCTTCACCCCTTCAGTTTCATGAAGTTCCGATAGGTGGCGGCGCTATACGTACCCTTCAAAGTAGCGCCTGTAACGGAGATGTGTTCCAAGCAAAGATCTGCCATTGAGCTTCTTTTGGCGGAAAACCAGAGCATCGCAGATATTCATAGACGCTTGCAGAATGTCTGCGGACACCTGACAATCAACAAAAGCACGGTGAGTCGCTTGGCGAGGTGTCTATTGTCATCACAACGACGTCGCGCAAACCTTTCCGATCTCTCTTTTGCCAGCCGGATGCAAACAGCTGTGACTCCCGCAATCGTGGAACGTGTGGACTGTATCATTCAAGGCGGTCGACGGATCAGAATTAAACATCTCGCTACACAACTGGACATCTCTGTTGGCACTGCTGACACACTCGCTCACCAGAAAAGTATTGTCAGGTGTGCGCCCCCAGGTTCCTCACCGCCTAACAGAAGCGACAAAGAACCATCTGTGCGAAGTTGCTTGCGCATTATGAGGCTGATGGTGACACTTTTTTCTCGAACATCGTCACAGGCAATTAAACATGGGTTCAACACTTCGAGTCGGAAACAAAATGGCAATCCATAGGGAGGCGCCACACCACCACTCCTTCGAAGAATAAGTCTAAAGCCGCAATCTCACCCGGTAAGATCATACCGACAGTCTACTGGGTCTCCAAAGGGGTTGTTCTGTTTGATATCCTTCCTCATGGTGCAACCATCAACTCTCAAGTGTATTGTGCTCAGGAAACTGAAGAAAAGACTTCAGCGTGTTCGTCGCCACAAAAATGCGAACGACCTTCTCCTTGACAATGGCAAGGCCTCACACAAGTCTGCGCACCAGAGAGGAGTTCAGAAAACTTCACTGGACTGTCCTGTCTCATCCGCCCTACAGCCCGGATCTCGCACCTTTCGACTTCCATGTGTTTGGCTCAATGAAGGATGCACTCCTCGGAAAGCATTATATGCATGACGGTGAGGTTATTGATGCAACAACACGTTGGCTCCGACATCGACCAGTAGAGTGGTACATGTAGGCGCACAGGCCCTCCTTTCGAGCTCATGTAACGCCGCCCCATTGAACGGAAATAATTTTAAATAGTAGGGTTTTGTCGTCAAAAGAGTGCTGAATAATGCGATGTATTGGAATACTGAATCAAACCACCCTGCTTCCAGAAAAAAGGTGTTGCATTATTTACTGGACGTCCCTCGCATTTTCATTTTACCCCTTGGAGTCGCATATAAACTCTTTTCCAAAATTCTTGAATGACATGTAACAAGACTGCTGGAAAATATCAATCGTGCTTTAGAGGATCGAGATCCTGCATTGAACAATAATAACCTCAGGACATCGTTCAAACAGTTTGCAACTACCTTCGAACGGTTCCAAAAGCCGTACGAGTCAGTGGGTAGAACCACTCTCTTTGAACTATTAAAGGAACTAACACTCAACGAAAAAGTCAACAGGTTGGTGCAAGTCATCTTGTACAACATCAAATGCAAAGTAAAGTTCAGAGGACAACTCTCAGAGAGTTTTTCGATATGCAGGTTGATTCTTTCCACCGTGTACAAACTCTAGGAATTGATCGATGAGAGGATACAGAGCAAAAAAGGTCTAATGAGCTTATGCTCGGAAATGCATGGTTTCCGTGCTAGAGAGCATTTATTCAGTCATACAGTGTTACAGAGACTGAGGTCTAATACGCGCTGTACCATGCAACCATGGTTACAGTATGTGTTAAAAACGGTTTCCATGTGCCTCAATGCATGCATGTAAGCGCCGCAGCATGTTCTATCTCATAAGTTCACATAGGCCAGGCTGCATCCGAATAGTGTCAAAGGCAGCACGAATACGCTGCTCCAGTGTCTCTGGAATGAGTTCTGCATACACGATACTTTTGAGATGGACCCGTAACCAGGGAGCGCACGGGTCGAGATGCAGTGGACGAGCAGCTCATGCAACTGGACTCCCTCGTCCGATCCATCTACCAGGGAAGACACGAGTGAGATGCGTCCGTACGGTAACGGCCAAGTGGGCTGGATGACCATCATGTAGCAGCCACATAATCCTTCGAATCATGAATGGTAAAGTCACCCGCAAGAAACGCTGATACTTCCGGCCTGTTAGGCGATGTGGAAGGAGGCCTGGTCCCAAAATACGGTTACCAGTTATCTCGGAGCACATATTCCGGCTGCACCGATACTGTCACTACACCACAGCGGTTCCTCATACTACCCCACAGATAACTTTTATCAAAGTTGAAGATACTTAAGTGATAAGGATAGTAACAATTGTCATGGAAAATGTTTCACTCGGTCGTCTGGCTTACCCTGAAATGGCGGGCCAACTGCCAGGTACTGACACGGCGGTCGCCTTTCACAGTGTTAATCACATTTACCTCGAAGTCTGGTGTCCGAACTTTTCGGGTATGTCCTTCATGAAATTCTCTTTCCTGAAACGACTCCGTGTCAGACAAACAGCGGAACACTGTTGCATATGTAGAATGCTGTAGTTGTTGTCGGCGGGTATAGGTCTCCTGGTACAACCTTACTGCCCGCCGCCCGTTGCCATTTGCCTTTCTGTAAGTAAACACCATGTCAACAAGCTCTCGATTCGAATGCGGAACCATTGTGGACAACGTTGTATCATATCCACTACAAGGTGAGTCAGAAAGAGAAGTGAATCGGACACGACATTACCAATTACTATGGCAGGAGAGGGCGCTAGTGCAAGAAATATGAGGAACAGCACCATCCTCTGCGAGGAAACCATGCAAACTGTAACTGTGACTGCATGGTATACAGCGTATTAGACTTCAATCTCTGTAACACTGTACGATTGAACAAAGGGTCTCTAGCACGAAAACAAAGCATTTCCGGACATAAGTTCATTTTTTGTTTCTTATCTTCTCATCGGCAACGGCCTTGCCGCAGTGGATACACCGGTTTCCGTCAGGTTACCGAAATTAAGCGCTGTCGGGCGTGGCCGGCACTTGGATGGGTGACCATCCGGGCCGCCATGCGTTGTTGCCATTTTTCGGCGTGCACTCAGCCTCGTGATGCCAATTGAGGAGCTACTCGACCGAATAGTAGCGGCTCCAGTCAAAGAAAACCATCAAAACGACCGGGAGAGCGGTGTGCTGACCACACGCCCCTCCTATCCTCATCCTCAGTGAGGATGACACGGCGGTCGGATGGTCACATGTGGCCTGATGACGAAGTGCTATCTTCTCTTCGATGAATCGCTAGCGTTTGTACGCTGTGGAAAAAATCACCCTATATACTGGGATAGGCAAGGAGACGTTATTTCGTATATACAGTTTAACTCTTTCCTGGAACAAATCGTCAGAGAATGTACCGTTCTCCACCAGCAAACACCGGATTAAGGATGGAGATCAAAACATAACTATAGGCCTATATAGTTGACATTAATCTGTTGTAGAATTATGGAACGTGTTTTATACTCAAAATTTATGACGTTTTTGAAGAATGAAATTCTCTTCTATAAAATTCAACAGGTTCCGCAAACAGAGATCTTGCGAATCTCAAGTTCTCCTGTTCCTCCATGATAACCGTAGCGCTGTAGCCAACACTGCTCAGATTCATGCCATGTTCCTTGACTTGAGGAAGATATTTGACAACGTCCTGCACTGCTGTTTAGTGAAAGAAATGCGTGTTTACCGGGTATCGGACCAGATTTGCGACTGCCTTCAAGACTTCCTTGCAAACAGAACTCAACACGTCGCTTTTAAAGAAACAGAATCGTCAGATGCAAGGGCAATTTCCGGAGCACACCAAGAAGTGTGACAGGACTGTTGGAGAGAGAGAACGTAATAGTGGTTCAGGTAACAGCACGAGGATCGGAGAGACGTTAATGAGTGATAAAGTGGGTATAAGGAAGAGGCGGACTTACGTGAATTAACAGACAGACCCTGTAGCATATGCGACGACCCTGTATCACCGCCTGTGAATGTACAGTCAGCTGTACCGGTAGGACTAAGTTACCAGGACATTAAAGAGAACGAAATTAGAAAATATTTTGTTTCCACACAGAAGTGTGCACTGACCCAGACAGATCATACAGCTTATATCCAAAAATTTGGGTCGAACAGTTAAAGGACGGGCTTCCGAGGTCACAGTCTTCTGGCTATAAAATCAGTTTCGTTTGCGGATATTTTCAAGAAGAGACAGCTGCCACGAGGCAAGTGATTGCGGCAAAGTGCAGGACTTGCGAGGTGTTCAAACAGGCGTTTCTCTTCGAATTTCGGGAGCAAGAGAAACAGAAGCGTTGATGATGATGGAATCTTATACATGATCGCAGTTTCGTAGTCCAACACAGTATTTTAAAGAAACGGTCAAATGTAACCAGTCCTTGGACTAACAGTTCGAGCAGAAAGAGCTAATATGGATCTTCCAAACAAAACTAACAGAATTCAAAAAGATATTACTTTGGCTGGTCGTGGAATGGATAATCCGATTGCATTCTGACGTTTCCTTGATGAGCTTGCTTATGAGCGTAAAGCTGCTGTCGGAGAACGGATGCTCTTAGTGCTAACTCAGTATGGGTCACTACAAGATGGACCATCTAATGCGAATTGGCGAGCGAGGCAGCTATCCCGTAGAAATTGCAACCGGTGGCAGAGGAACAATCCTCATGGGTCAAGAGTGCCATTTGGCAGATGAGAGAGAAAATTGCCATGGATTTGGTGATCAGAGAAAAGATATGTAACCCAGACCCACGCCGTAACCAGAGGAATGACAGTGAAAGAGATAACGAGAGACGTGGCTGACTGGCTTCCTCACCTTCGGAAATCAGTATCTTGAATTCAAGGGAAACAAAGATGTTAAATCTTGATATCCAGAAGCTTCTCTGTTAGTGTAGGATCTCAGTATTAGTTATCCCGTAATTAGCACAGACATAGGGTATAGAAAACTGCAATGTACCGTGGGCACTAGAAGCCAGACATCGGTACTGGACGAGTGTTTATACAGGTACAGCATTGGCCGGTCTGAAATGTGAAGGACATGAAACTTCGTGTAACTGTTCGCGGTAAACCCATCAAAATCACAGAACAAGTCTCGATTTACTTCAGGTGCCAGGGGCACAAGTTCAGCACAAACGTCATGGTAATTCAAGGGCTAACAGTCGATGCGATATCAGGCTTAGATTTGTAAGTAGGCTGTTTATGTTTCCTTATTGGCAACGTTACGTAGCGCTCTGTATGAAAATCACTGGCTGTGCTGTGTGCGGTCTGTGGCTAGTTTGCATGTTGTCTGCCATTGTAGTGTTGGGCAGCTGGATGCGAACAGCGCGTAGCGTTGCGCAGTTGGAGGTGAGCCACCAGCAGTGGTGGATGTGGGGAGAGAGATGGCGGGGTTTTGAAATTTGTAAGACTGGATGTCATGAACTGCTATATACATTATGACTTTTGAACACTATTGAGATCTATTAAATAATTATTTTCTGACCCACATTCTTCGAAAAAGGAGCTCTTGGAATGGAGAGAACAATAAGAAGGGACTAATAACAGTAACTGCATATATAATTTTTTTTGCAAGTACTTGGTAATTTTTTGTAGAATTAGTTTTTGTGGTGCACCACTTTAATTACATAGACATTAAGATGTGAATAGACATTTCCCTTATCTGCATTGTTGTCTTTAGTGTACTATTTTTACTGCTTGAGCTTTGTCATGTTTAGGTATAAGTTATTGCATTTGCTGCTGCTGTGTGCCGGGCATAGTGCTACTAAATTTAACTTTGTATTACTCTGTTAAGCCAGTTTTACTACTGATTTATTTTTCTTGTTGCTGCACATTGGCTAATATTAGTTGTAATTTTGCATTTTATCTGTTAATTTAGATTTACTGCTGCTTGCTTAGCAAATTGGCATTTTTTGTCATTGCTGTTTGTGTTAATTTGTTATGTGCTGCTGCATTGCCTCATGCCTTGGTATATATATCTGAGCTCAGTAGATTTAAGTTAGCTTAAGAGGGGGTAGACTATATAAGAAACTAACTATGATGAATTGGAAGAAATGCATCGAGAAGCTATAAGAAAATGGTTTGGTCAAAAAAGTATTTTGAAAGAGGATGTGAACCAAAAAAGTAGGGTTTAGGGACAACAGGTGTAGGTAGGATTTCCTTGGAAATAAATGATGAGATAAGATAATGGAAAATAAATAATGAAGTAAGAAATGTGTGAACATATAAATACAGAAAGCAAGCTTGGATTGGATTTTTTTGGTGGAAACAAATGCTGAAATAAGACGAAAGATCTATGGAATGAAGTTTTGGGTTGGACTGCAGTACCAAATGTTACACTGAAAACAAACCCTGCCCTTTCCTATTGTGTTATTCTACTATGTGTCTGTGTACCTTGTATATTTGTGTCCTTCCTGTCTTTATGTGTTTATTTGATAAGACTTATGTTGTAGAACTTTTGTAATACTCAGCTACATTCACTATGATGAGGAATACTGTTATCCTCAAATATAATTTGAATTTATAATATGTTATTTACTTTGTAAAGATGTTTAGACATTATTTATTCTGTTCTGTTTTAATGCTCATGTGTGAAGTTGGTGTTTCGGAAGTTATTCTGATCTTTTATGTATGTACTCATGTCATAATTCCTGTAACACTGATGTATATGTTATTTCAATTCTTTTGTAAAGCCTGTACTACAAATGTTATCTGTATTGTTTTGTACCTTTGTAATTGTATTCTTGTGTTATAAAATTGTAATTGACACCAGTTCATCATATTATTAACTTGTAAGTTCCATTTCACTGCACACGTTTCTGTTGGTCATAGTATATGGACAATATATGAGAAGTAGGGACTGTTAGTGTTTGCACGTGTGTTAATAATTAGGCAATGGACTGGATAACAGCGTTGCTGGTTCTAAGGACAATTCCAAAAACTTTGTGAGTGCACAAGTGGTGGTTATGGACTTGCTATATTATCCGCAAGACTCTTCAATGGTGATTGTGCACCTGCACAGTCACAACAGATGGCTGCTGGCCATCACTACAAGGACTGCAGTGGGCCTGCACCTCTGGTGGCCCACCAATACAGTAATCTCTACCAGGACTACAGTGGGTCAACTCTGTGATGACCTACCTACCAATATTCTTCACAACTTCGACTGACTCTGCGGTGGGTTTGCTCTGTTGTGGCCCATTACCTGTCTGCATGTCGAGAGTCAGCACTGTGTTTCCGTTGGAAGGACAACACTACTTCTTCAAGACTGCATGGAAATCCTCTACTTCGGTGTGCATTTTCTTTTACTGCTCAGACTTTGAGAAAAACACTGCAGTTTTACTGTGATGAATGATCAGGACTGTCTTTATGGACTGTGAGAAAATTTTAGCTTTTGACCAACATTGTATCAATAAGTGTGTGCATTTGATATCTTTGTTATTGTAATTATGAAAAACAATTTGTAAAATTTTTTTGTGGGGAGCATGGGGGCTATGTAAGTAGGCTGTTTATGTTTTCTTATTGGCAACGTTACGTAGCGCTCTGTATGAAAATCACTGGCTGTGCTGTGTGCAGTCCGTGGCTAGTTTGCATTGTTGTCTGCCATTGTAGTGTTGGGCAGCTGGATGCGAACAGCGCGTAGCGTTGCGCAGTTGGAGGTGAGCCACCAGCAGTGGTGGATGTGGGGAGAGAGATGGCGGAGTTTTGAAATTTGTAAGACTGGATGTCATGAACTGCTATATATATTATGACTTTTCATGACTATTAAGGTAAATACATTGTTTGTTCTCTATCAAAATCTTTCTTTGCTAACTGTGCCTATCAGTAGTTAGTGTCTTCAGTAGTTAGAATCTTTTATTTAGCTGGCAGTAGTGGCGCTCGCTGTATTGCAGTATTTCGAGTAACGAAGATTTTTGTGAGGTAAGTGATTTAGTGATTTGTGAAAGGTATAGTTTAATGTTAGTCAGGGCAATTCTTTTGTAGGGATTTTGGAAAGTCAGATTGAGTTGCGCTAAAAAAATATTGTGTGTCAGTTTAAGCACAGTCATGTACAATTGTTCAAAGGGGACGTTTCATAGATTTTATGCACAGTTTCAAGATGATGATGCATTTAACAGATAGAATTGTTGTGCCGAGAGTTGCGGGCCAGGAAGTGAGCTTGCGTATTAATGATTACACGGGGAGGGATAGATGATCTTATTACATAGCTCTGAGACTTTCAGTTCCAAACGAAGATGAACTGCTAAACACAGAGGACGAGATTACCAAGAAATTTCAGCATATTGAATCCCCAGATACGAAGAAGGCATTAGGAAGGGAACTTCACACACATTAAAACTTTTTTCTTGTGCACTAGTAACAATGCAAACGTCCCAGTACCATTTTAAAATAAAGGAACACCGAAAAATCTTCGTTAAACCTTGTCAAGATCCATTAGTTTATAAGGAGAAGATGCAGAAGGAAATAAAGACTGTACAGCTAGAGGGTGCTACTGCAGAAGCAGTCAGCTCATATATCAAACCCTTACTGTGTGTTATTTGAAAGGATGGGACTATTTGGTCAGTGTTAGCTTCGCAACAGAGCAGCAGGATTATTGAGACAGGAACTGATAGGCTAGAAACAATAGAGGAGTTCGACATAAAAGTTTTCTGGGTTTGGTACCGCGTCATAATGTAAAAGCGACTGCTGCTAGTTTTTACATTATGACGCGGTCCCAAACCCAGAAAGCTTTTATGTCGGCTGACTCTGGCCGCGGAAGCCTACGCAATTATAATAAAGGAGTTGCTGCAACAGTGTCATTGTGTGCCTGTATTAACATCAGTGGATCTGCACATTAGCTGCTGGGAGTTTGAACTGCCCTCTGCGTGTCAACAGTACATGGCATTCTCACGTTTCAGATGGTGCTACCAGTTCAGTTGCCATTAGGACAAAATTTTCTGTCAGCTGCCTTCGTTGGGTGGTTGGCTGCCTCGATCCAGGAAACGCTAAGAGACAGGATGACCGTGTACATAGATGATGTACTCATAGCAAAAGATTTGAGTGGAACAAATTGTCGTACTGAGTCAACTACTTGGAACTTCCAAGTATCAAGAAATCGCAGCCAACCTAGCTACACTATGTGATCAAAAGTATCTGGACACCTCCCAAAACATACGTTTTTCATACTAGGTGCATTGTGCGGCCACCTATTGCCAGGTACTCAATATCAGCGACCACAATAGTCATCAGGCATCGTGAGAGAGCAGAATGGGGCGCTCCGCGTAACTCACGGACATCGAACGTGGTCAGGTGATTGGGTGTCACTTGCGTCATACGTCTGTACGCGAGATTTCCAAATTCCTAAACATCCCTCGGTCCACTGTTTCCGATGGGATAGTGAAGTGGAAACGTGAAGGGCACGTACAGCACAAAAGCGTACAGGTCGACCTCGTCTGTTGACTGAGGAAGGCCACCGACAGTTGAAGAGGGGCGTAATGTGTAATAGGCAGACATCTATCCAGATCATCACACATGAATTCCAAACTGCATCGGGAGCCAGTGCAAGTACTATGACAGTTAGGCTGGAGGTAAGAAAACTTGGATTTCATGGTCGAGCGACTGATCTTAAGCCACATATAACGTCGGTAAATGCCAAACGACGCCTCGCGTAAACACAGGACGATAGAACAGTGGAAAAACGTTGTGTGGAGTGACGAATCACGGTGCACAATGTGGCGATCCGATGGCAGGGTGTTGGTATTGCGAATGACAGGCGAACGTTATATGCCAGCGTATGTAGTGCCAACAGTAAAATTCGGAGGCGGTTTTGTTATGGTGTAGTCTTGTTTTTCATGGAGGGGGCTTGTACTCCTTATTGTTTTACGTGGCACTATCACAGAGGAGGCCTACAGCCTTCTTGCTTCCCACTGTTGAAGAGCAATTCGGTGATGATGGTTGCATCTTTCAACACGATCAAGCACCTGCTCATAATGCACGGCCTGTGGTGGAGTGGTTACACGGCAATAACATCCATATAATGGACTGGCCTGCACGGAGTCCTGACCTGAATCCCATCGAACGCCTTTGGAATGTTTTGGAACGTCGACTTCCTGCCAGGCCTCACTGAGCGACATCGATACCTCTCCTCAGTGCAGCACTTCGTGAAGAATGGACTGCCATTCCCTAAGAAACGCAGCACCTGATTGAAAGTATGCCTGCGAGAGTGGAAGCTGTCATCAAGGCTAAGGGTGGGCCAACACCGTATTGAATCCCAGCGCTACCGATGTAGGGTGCCACGAATTCTGTAAGTCATTTTCAGCCAGGTGTCCGGATACCTTTGATCACATAGTGTAAGTCAGAGTTTGGACATAAGGAGGTTGGATTCCTGGCCATATTATCTCCACAGATGGTATCCGACTGGATCCAGTTAACCTCGAGGCCACAGAAAACTATGCAGTACAACAACCAAGAGGCAAGTACACACCTATCTGGGGTTAACTAACTTCTACAAAAGATTCATAAAAGAGACAGTCATGACTGCTAACTACTGTCGACTGACATGTAAGAACATGGCATGGAGTTGGACAGAAGTAGAACAGAAAGTGTTTGAACAGGTTGATGAAGTGTTAGTAAGGGTATCAATTCTGATCCACCCTGCTTTGAGTAAGGAATTTTCCATGTACACAGATGCATCTCTTACTGATTTCGGGGCACAACTTTTCCAAGAGATGGAACAAGATAGTGTAATATGTGAACAAATAATAGTGTTTGGCAGTCGATTTTAAATAAAGCAGAGAGAAACCACTCAGTGACCAAAATAGAGGCACTGGTGTGTCTCCAAATTTAGATATTTTTGATGAGAAGAATGACTAAGGTCGATAACAACCATAAGGCGTTAGAATTTCTTATGAGTACAAAATTAACGTATGGACGACTTCCTCAATGGGTGGTATAGCACCAGGAATTTAGATGCTGCGTAGAGTTGGTACCAGGAAAGGACACTGTTGTGGCAGATGTCTTGCCCAGAGCACCCAATGGGTTAACCAGAGAAAGTGAGAACGAGCTTAAAGAGGCAAGTTTCAATATTCTATACACGAAGGCCGTAATATTTGAGAGGTTTGTAGGGGACATACTTGCTAACATCAGCTGAGAACAGGATAAGATCCCATATTCCATGATGTCAAATTGAAATGGCAGGGTTGTGGTGCAGCCATTATAGCACTATACTTTCTATTTAGAAATAATTTGTTTAGGCGGAATAACCTTGACGAAAGCAATTGGTTGCTTTCTAAGAAGGGCGAATTTATTAACAAGCTCAAGTGGTGCACTAACCTGAGTCATGCGCATTTCGCACCATGCAAATTTTTGCATAGAGTGTGAGAGTCTGTGTATTTTAACAATATCGAGCGGTGTGTTAGGAAGGTGTTGAGGAGATTTGTTACCAATCGAAAGGTGAAACTTGCGACTGTTACTCATTGCGCGCCTTGCGTCCAAAGAATTTGCGTAACATTGCCGCCTCAGATCTTTTTGGCTTTTTACTGCATTTGTATAGAGTACACCAGTATATTTTAGTTACTGTTAAGCTTAATTCAAAGTTTGTGTCTCTCACCTCAATGAGAAGTGCCACAGGGAGAACAGCAACCAAGCTGCATGTAGTTGGACGAGTGAAAAGAATTATGACTGAAAATGGACCTCAGTTTTGCTCACAAACCTGGATAGGTTTCATGACGAGCAAAAGGCTATGAAAATTGTACATCTTGCACTATCTTATTACAGTGAGGGGGACTTGTTATTTTCTCTGGCCTTGGAAACTTTCTTTAGCTCGCTCATGTCAGAGAAGTTTTCCAAGAAGGACCAGAGTGTCATAAATTTGTTCAGCACTGAAAGCAGTCCCCGAGCAGGTATAGGAAATCAGTGAGCCCCGCCTCCACACAGCAGGTACATGGGAGGAAGGCCTATGTGCCATAAAATCTGCATTGTGCAAGATGCCAGGAGCACAGACGTCAAGCAGGACTCAGAATTTCCAACGCTCACTGCTGCTGTCTTGCATTCAGACTGTTTAAGAGTTGTAAGTATGAGCCAGTGATGCAACCACTGAGCCAAGGGAGACGTGCCGCTAATTAATTTACATCAGGGTTTTAACGTGCAGTTTTAACGTTCACAGCCGGCACTTTGGTGAATCTATTAGTGTCCTTACTCGCTGTTCTGAGTTCTTTCTTTAATTCACTAACATTTTGCACAATAATTGGTCATATCTGTGATATAGTTTTTTTAATGCTTTTAGGTATTCACTTACCTGTGGCCGACACGAGTGGGCGAGCGGTTCTAGGCGCTACAGTCTGGATCCGCGCGACTGCTACGGTCACAGGTTCGAATCCTGCCTTGGGCATGGATGTGTGTGATGTCCTTAGGTTAGTTAGGTTTAAGTAGTTCTAAGTTCTAGGGGACTGATGACCTCAGACGTTAAGTCCCATAGTGCTCAGAGCCATTTTTGAACTTACCTGTGGCTAGGCTATAGTCCATAATTACAACCCTTTGTCCACTTCTTAAAATTTTATGTGTTTGATTCATCGGATAAATCATTTGTTTGATGCCTCATAGCAATAAACCAAATTGTTATAGTGACTGCTAGTTTCCTTTTGCAGTTAGATGAGACCCTTCATTAACGTAACTGCGTGAGGTGTTGTACCAGTAACTTCATGCTTAATTGTCCCTCCAATAGTTTTCATTCAATAAGACGTTATCTGTTGTGTGTCGTTGTTTCGCTTGAATTTGTGTGATCTTATAGGGAGCTTCCATTCCCTGTAGGTCACCGGAGATAGGAGTATGCTAAACAGTTCAACTGACACCTCACAATTGCCACTAAGCTTCGAAAATATCCTGATCGGCAAAGATAAATCATAATCAACAGGCTAAATAGTCTGATTTCTTAAGCAGAAACAGAGCTCTTCACACAACTGCAATATGCCTGCAGCAATGATGCAAGTGGTGCCTTATTTTCATCTGATCGCACTTATGACTCAATCATCAATAAAATACTGAATCACCAATCTGCCAATCACGTCCAACCCCTTCACCTCTACGTTCTCCACAGTCGACCGTTCAAGATCGACATAATGTGCTTCCCTCACAGGGCTGTGGCTATTTTTAGGGTTTTGTTAATAATTTTACTTCCTAAGCTGTATTGAAATAAAGAATACAATATACTTACATGTATTTATTTTTTCATTGCACCATTAAGAGCCTAACACACTTCAGGAACAACCATTGAGATGCTTTGCTTGAATGCTTTGAAGAGATACATCAAATTTGCAAACGAATCTCCAGTAGCCAGAAAATACAAAGTTAATAACATTCTCTCCTTGGAACTTACTGTTGTGCCGTGTTGAGGTGTTGAGTGACATGTTTGTATTTACCTTAGCCAGACAGTCATTTTTGGCAGTCTGTCACGCTGACGCAACTAAAGGGCGGGCCACTGGTAGAGCCAAGGTGGAGCAGAAACGGATAAGCAGGATGCCAATTGGTACACAGTCAAGAACAGTAAGCCTTCTCCAATCTGGTACGCCAAAGAGCTGCCTACAGGACATCGCTAGTCATCAATGTAGGCCGTAGTCACTGTGGGGCACAAAAAACCTAGATGAGCAGTTGGTGTCTTTTTCCAGCCCATGGGTTGGAGACTTCAGTGGAGGTGGAGAAAGGAGCTTTGCGTATGGAGAGGAGTACAACCTAAGTGTTTTCGTAGCCGACGGCTGCATCTTGGTTCTTAACAGACCCAGTATGGTGTACAGTGCATTAAGGGTATTGGTTAAGAAGAAATATTATGCATGGAAAGTCTCTTGTTATAATGAAACGTTTTGCGGTTGTTGTTGATGCCACAATGGGCATGCAAATCTAAAGGTGTGAGCCATTCTTATTTTGTTAGTTACACGACGTGCGCATGATTGATTTGTATCTCGTATCACAAAGAAGGTGTTTTAATTTCTATTATGCTGTGAGCATGATCGAAATGGTTTACGCCCTTTGTAAAAAGATAGTTACCTTGTAATTTTGTTCAGTAAGAGTGATTCATTTATACATTTCGCTACTAGACATTTGTTTGTAAGCCGGCCAGTGTGGCCGAGCGGTTATAGGAGCCTCAGTCTTGAATCGCGAGACCACTAAGGTCGCAGGTTCGAATCCGGCCTCGGGCATGGCTGTCTGTGATGTCCTTAGGTTAGTTAGGTTTAAGTAGTTCTAAGTTCTAGGGGACTGATGACCTCAGACGTTAAGTCCCGTAGTGCTCAGAGCCATTTGAACCATTTGTTTGTACAGAAGATTTGATTGAGAAATATAAATAAGTGGTCATGTAGACAGTAAATAGTAGCTAATTGTAGTGACTAGTAGCTGATGGGAATAGCCATAGATTATAGTTTAGCTGTGAACTGTGTGAATGATCTTAAGTAAATCTGACAGTTATATTAGTATCCTATGGTTGATTGCAGGAACTATATTGTCTCCCTTTCTGTGGTCAAGGCCATATGGTATATTTATTATTGTTGTAACGCGATTCTATATACTGGGACACAGATGATTTTAATCCAGTTCCATTGAATTACTTCTCGTTGTGTTGAAGACATTTTATTGTTATCGTCTGGCTTGTGCACTGCTGTCATCAACTATTTTGGGCTTCAGTTTAAGTTCTGTGTAATTCGTATTAGTCTGTTGTCAAGAATGTTTCACGTTTAATGAATCATTTCTCAAACTGAACCAGTGCCTGCACAGGACCGTGTCTGAACCCAAAATCCTATAAAGGCGCTGCAGTCTGGAACCGCAAGACCGCTACGGTCGCAGGTTCGAATCCTGCCTCGGGCAGGGATGTTTGTGATGTCTTTAGATTAGTTAGGTTTAACTAGTTCTAAGTTCTCGGGGACTGATGACCTCAGCAGTTGAGTCCCATAGTGCTCAGAGCCATTTGAGCCAACCAAAATCCTATGCTGCATTGCGATTCTGTATCTAGTGCCTTGTTTCTTTGTAACTGGTACAGTTAAAGTGGCCAAGTCATCGGTCTTCCGACGACATGCGATAAACATCTTCAAACTTAAATCATTTAAAAAATTGTTTCTGCCGTTTAGGTCCTGTAGTTCAACATTACAGCACTGATGTGAATCAGTGACTGATTTTCTACGTTCCCGCCTCCATTCTTTCTGATGATAAACAGCTATGAAAGAAGCAGCCGAAATTTTAAGAATCTCGTCTTCCATTTTTACCGATGCACCTGCTCATACTGGAACCATGTTGTGCACCAAAGATGACTGTGCTAAAATTTGCGACGTTCTGCGCTATTCTGCGCCGCGCGTTTGTGGGCGGCTGGAGAGACAAAAGTTACAAAATGGTCAAAAAGCGTCATGTGGTGCAGCGGCTGGACATCAAATCAAGTTGTGTAAGGAAGATCGGGGAAATGGACTGAGCGATGCAGTGACATTAAATCTCTGCAGGCGGTGTGTCTTCAACACTAGAACCGTATTGAATCTAAGATTCTTCAGAAAGATACTCAAGCCTTGTCCGGACATTCTTTTTCTACTAATCTTATACCGTATCAGCTGCGTAAAATGATGGAAATGGAAGCAGAGTTACATTATGGCTGTCATCATCCGAGGTGTTTAGAATGAATAGAGTGGATCGAAGTTATACAGTTTGAGAAACAGATCAGGCAAATACTAACTCCCAACCTCTCACCTCGTTTGGTACGTGTTGTCTTGGGTGACAGTACGCAAACGGTCGCATCCTTTCAAAGCGATCCAACAGTTAACACCTGTAGAAAAATTACTAACTTCAATTCATTATTTGAGAAAAAACTTCAGAAAATTACTACACTAGTTCCCCCGAACTCATTTGTTCACTGAAAGAAAGGTAGTTGCACTGTCATTAACTGAACGGTACAGGATCATTAGCGCAACCTAATCAGGTCTTAAGAAAACATGGCAGACACGTACAAAGTCAATACTCTTACCCTTATTTGCTCTTCATTGTACTGCGTAGAGGAATAAAAACAGAAGCATGTTTTCAAGGCGGTCTTGGAAGGTTATGGCCAACCGTGGTAACTTTGTACCATTTTTTTCGATGTTTTGATAATACTGGACACAAAACAAATCACACATCACTACAAACATTGCAACAATTTACAATTATAGTTATGGAGTGCTTGGGAAACAGAAAATCTATGTTAATGATGTCCTGTGAGGGTAAAATTTCAATTTTAATACCGGTACAAAGCTACACTGTCATTCCGTTTAAATATAGACCAGTCTTTTAAAAAAATATAGTATTTTTCCTGTTTCAGATGTACTTAGTAGACTCAGATAATGGCAAAAGGAAAATATGTGATAATAAGACCTAAAAACAAACAGTGTTAATTCAGTACTGCAGGTTTACTTTGAAACATTAAGACAGTTGTATCAACCTGGCATTGTTCAACTACAATCACTGTCGCTAGAGGCTCTCTTTACAGCCAGTGCTATTAAAGAATAATCACAGGCCTAAAAGCTTGTAGGACAACTGAAATATTAACTGGAAATTACAGAGGAAATAAAATTGTTACTATCACAAAAAAATGATACAAGTAGGTGGAACAACAGCCATTTGAAACGAAAGTAGTAAATGGTACAAAGATACCCTGACTGGTAAAAAGTTACCCTGATGGACTGTAATTGTTCGATTATATAATGTAAAATGTAATGAACCAAATTTGTGACCTAACAATCTGCGCTGTATCAAGTGGGTAAATCATTTGGTTGATGCCTTGTCATTTTTAACAAAATCGTTATAGGGCCTGTTAGTTTCCTGCTGCAGACCCTTCACTAAAACATCTGTGTGAGGTGTATCATAATTCATCCGAACAAGCCACAAGACAGATAATATATGCTGAAACTTATTAGGTCTTAGGAAGGTTAACAGAAAGAGAACAATAACTTTCTTGCTGATGATTCCAATGTAATAAGAAGAGTTTCAGAACATGGTTTAACAGGTGTTTGCATTGTTATCAACAGAAAGGCAAGTTTAGAATGCATTATAGCCACTGAGTGACTGAACAATATGTCTGAGGCGAGGAACAAAAGAAACGCCAACCACCGTTGTTCATCTACATCTATACACTCACTCCGGAAGCCACCGTAAGGTGCGTGATGGTGGGTACCCTGTTCCACTACTAGTCATTTCCTTTCCTGTACCTCTGACAGACATAGCGAGAGAAAGACTGGCTATATGCCTCCGTCCGAGCCCTAACGTCTCTTATCTTGTCTTCGTGGTCCTTACGCGACATGTATGTTGGCGGAAGTGGGATCGTTCGGCAGTCAGCTTCAAATGTGCATTTCTAATCTTTGTCACTATTGTTCCTCAGAAAGAACACTGCCTCTCCTCCACGGATACGCGTTTGAATTCCCAAAGTAATACCTGCGTGTTGCCCAAATATACAGATTGGTTGGTTGGCTTGGGGAGTAGAGACTAAACTGATGGGTCATCAGTGCCTCGAACCTACCGGTAACAAACGTAACATCCCGCCTCCGAAAGGCTTCGATGTCCTTCAACCCGACCTGGTGCGGATCCCAAACGTTCGAGCAGTATTCAACAATGGGTCGCACTAGTGCTCTGTGTGCGGTCTACTTTACAGACCACACATTCCGAAAATTCTCCCAACGCTACATTCCTTACATGCTCGTTCCATTTCATATCGCTTTGCAATGTTACCCCTAGCTACTTAATCGACGTGACTGTCAAACAGCTCAATACCAATGTTATATTCGATCTTTACAGGTTCGTCTTTCCCGCTCACCTGCATTTACTTACATTTTTCTACATTTGGGGCTAGCTGCCATCCATTATAACAACTACAAATTTTGTGTAAGTCATGTTGTATCCATCTATCGTCACTCAACGGTTACTCCTTCCCGTACACTGCAGCATCATCAGGCCGAAGATTGCTGCTGAATTTGTCCGCCAGATCATTTTGTATAGAAAAATAACAGCACTCCTATCACACTTGCCTGAGGCAGTCCTAACTATGCCGTTGTCCCTGATGAACACTCCTCGTCCAAGTCAATGTATTAGGTTCTGTTACGTAAGAAGTCTTGGAGCCAGTGACGTACCTGGAAACCTATTACGTATGCTCGTACCTTCTTAACAGTCTGCAATAGGGCGCCGTATCAAATGCTTTTTGGATACCTAGGAATATGGAAATTGCCTGTTCCCTTAATCCATAGTTCGCAGTTCCAAAACCCTACTGATTCGTGTGCAGAAGCTTTCCCGTCTCAAGGAATTTTGCTGTATTCGAACTCATAATGTGTTCAAGAATTATGAAGCAATCCAATCTTAAGAATATGGCCTGTAATTTTGCAGGTCCGTTCATTTACGGTTCTTATGTACGGGAATCACCTGCGAATTTTTCCAGTTGCTTGGATCTTTGCGCTGGTCGAGGGATTCGCGGTAAGTGCAAGCTAAGTAAGGGGCTGGAGTACTTTTCGTAAAATCAAACTGGGATTCCATCCGGACCTGGGGACTTGCTTGCTTTCAACTCTTTCAGTGTTTCTCTACGCTACAGATGCTTATTACTACATTACTCCTTGCCGTCGTTGGATAAGCAGCTGCAGCAGCAAGTCGTATACTCCTAGCTCACTCATTTGTTACATAGTTTAATTCTTAACTTCTTTGCGTGTTTTTGGTACTTGCATTGTTTAATTCATAAATTTCGGGCGTATTATAGTATTTGAGAGTTGTAGCATCGCGTTTTAGTACCTGAATAGTGTAAATTCGCGTAGTCGTTTGTCTTCTGCTTTTGTTTTGAACGGCCAGTGTCGGTTGGTCACAGTCAGTGTGCTCCCTGCCGTCGTTGGATAAGCAGCTGCAGCAGCAAGTCGTATACTCCTAGCTCACTCATTTGTTACATAGTTTAATTCTTAATTTCTTTGCGTGTTTTTGGTACTTGCATTGTTTAATTCATAAATTTCGGGCGTATTATAGTATTTGAGAGTTGTAGCATCGCGTTTTAGTACCTGAATAGTGTAAAATCGCGTAGTCTCCTTCCGCCGCCGAGCAGTGTGTCAGCAGTGCGCAAGTAGCAGCATTACTGCATTTACTAGGCAATCTTGTATTTTAATAACCGTTTAAATTTTGTGTCGATTTGTTTGCGCTCTCTGTAGATTAGTTCAGACGTTCTTTGCACAACAGTTTTTAGCATGGATAGGGACTGCAACTGCTGTGTTCGGATGCAGGCTGAGTTGGCATCCCTTCGCTCCCAGCTTCAGGCAGTGTTGGCTTCGGTCACACAGCTTGAGGCTGTTGCCAATGGGCATCACTGTGGGGTTCCGGATGGGGGTTTGTCGGGGACGGCCAGCTCGTCCCACGCATCCCCCGATCGGACTACGACTGTGGTTGCCCGGGATACTGCCCGCATTGAGGCTGATCCCTCACCTGTGGTAGAGTGGGAGGTCGTCTCAAGGTGTGGCAGGGGGCGAAAGACATTTCGGAGGGCTGAACGGAAGGCCTCTCCAGTTTGTCTGACGAACCGGTTTCAGGCTCTGTCTCAGGCTGATACTGATCTTCGGCCTGACATGGCTGCTTGTCCTGTTCCAGAGGTTGCCCCTCAGTCTGCAAGATCTGGGCGGTCGCAGAGGGTGGGCTTACTGGTAGTTGGGAAATCCTCTCTGGCTTCCGGCGGCTATCTGATTTGGTGAAGACTGCCAGGCTCGCTAGCGGGATGAAAGCAGAGCTCACCATCTGCAGCATCGTCGACAGGACTGACTGCGGACCTTTGGTACAGAGCCGAGTGGAGGGTCTGAATCAGAGGCTGAGACGGTTCTGCGACCGTGTGGGCTGCAGATTCCTCGACTTGCGCCATAGGGTGGTGGGGTTTCGGGTTCCGCTGGATAGGTCAGGAGTCCACTACACGCAACGAACGGCTACACGGGTAGCAGGGGTTGTGTGGCGTGGGCTGGGCGGTTTTTTAGGTTAGATGGCCTTGGGCAAGTACAGAAAGGGCAACAGCCTCAACGGGTGCAGGGCAAAGTCAGGATATGCGGAGACCAAGCAGCAATCGGTATTGTAATTGTAAACTGTCGAAGCTGCGTTGGTAAAGTACCGGAACTTCAAGCGCTGATAGAAAGCACCGAAGCCGAAATCGTTATGGGTACAGAAAGCTGGTTGAAGCCAGAGATAAATACTGCCGAAATTTTTACAAAGGTACAGACGGTGTTTAGAAAGGATAGATTGCATGCAACCGGTGGTGGAGTGTTGGTCGCTTTTGTAGTAGTTTATCCTGTAGTGAAATAGAAGTGGATAGTTCCTGTGAATTATTATGGGTGGAGGTTACACTCAACAATCGAGCTAGGTTAATAATTGGCTCCTTTTACCGACCTCCCGACTCAGCAGCATTAGTGGCAGAACAACTGAGAGAAAATTTGGAATACATTTCACATAAATTTTCTCAGCATGTTATAGTCTTAGGTGGAGATTTCAATTTACACTCAAATGTTTAGGACGAGTGGTAGGGAGAGAGCATCGAGTGACATTATACTGAGTGCACTATCCGAAAATTACCTCGAGCAATTAAACAAAGAACCGACTCGTCGAGATAACATCTTGGACCTACTGATAACAAACAGACCCGAACTTTTCGGCTCTGTATGTACAGAACAGGGAATCAGTGATCATAAGGCCGTTGCAGCATCCCTGAATATGGAAGTTAGTAGGAATATAAAAAAAGGGAGGAAGGTTTATCTGTTTAGCAAGAGTAATAGAAGGCAGATTTCAGACTACCTAACAGATCAAAACGAAAATTTCTGTTCCGACACTGACATTGTTGAGTGTTTATGGAAAAAGTTCAAGGCAATCGTAAAATGCGTTTTAGACAACTACGTGCCGAGTAAAACTGTGAGGGACGGGAAAAACCCACCGTGGTACAACAACAAAGTTAGGAAACTATTGCGAAAGCAAAGAGAGCTTCACTCTAAGTTTAAACGCAGCCAAAACTTCTCAGACAAACAGAAGCTAAACGATGTCAAAGTTAGCGTAAGGAGGGCTATGCGTGAAGCGTTCAGTGAATTCGAAAGTAAAATTCTATGTACCGACTTGACAGAAAATCCTAGGAAGTTCTGGTCTTACGTTAAATCAGTAAGTGGCTCGAAACAGCATATCCAGACACTACGGGATGATGATGGCATTGAAACAGAGGATGACACGCGTAAAGCTGAAATACTAAACACCTTTTTCCAAAGCTGTTTAACAGAGGAAGACCGCACTGCAGTTCCTTCTCTAAATCCTCGCACAAACGAAAAAATGGCTGACATCGAAATAAGTGTCCAACGAATAGAAAAGCAACTGGAATCACTCAACAGAGGAAAGTCCACTGGACCTGACGGGATACCAATTCGATTCTACACAGAGTACGCGAAAGAACTTGCCCCCCTTCTAACAGCCGTTTATCGCAAGTCTCTAGAGGAACGGAAGGTTCCAAATGATTGGAAAAGAGCACAGGTAGTCCCAGTCTTCAAGAAGGGTCGTCGAGCAGATGCGCAAAACTATAGACCTATATCTCTGACGTCGATCTGTTGTAGAATTTTAGAACATGTTTTTTGCTCGAGTATCATGTCGTTTTTGGAAACCCATGATCTACTATGTAGGAATCAACATGGATTCCGGAAACAGCGATCGTGTGAGACCCAACTCGCTTTATTTGTTCATGAGACCCAGAAAATATTAGATACAGGCTCCCAGGTAGATGCTATTTTTCTTGACTTCCGGAAGGCGTTCGATACAGTTCCGCACTGTCGCCTGATGAACAAAGTAAGAGCCTACGGAATATCAGACCAGCTGTGTGGCTGGATTGAAGAGTTTTTAGCAAACAGAACACAGCATGTTGTTATCAATGGAGAGACGTTTACAGACGTTAAAGTAACCTCTGGCGTGCCACAGTGGAGTGTTATGGGACCATTGCTTTTCACAATATATATAAATGACCTAGTAGATAGTGTCGGAAGTCCCATGCGGCTTTTCGCGGATGATGCTGTAGTATACAGAGAAGTTGCAGCATTAGAAAATTGTAGCGAAATGCAGGAAGATCTGCAGCGGATAGGCACTTGGTGCAGGGAGTGGCAACTGACCCTTAACATAGACAAATGTAATGTATTGCGAATACATAGAAAGAAGGATCCTTTATTGTATGATTATATGATAGCGGAACAAACACTGGTAGCAGTTACTTCTATAAAATACACTCCTGGAAATGGAAAAAAGAACACATTGACACCGGTGTGTCAGACCCACCATACTTGCTCCGGACACTGCGAGAGGGCTGTACAAGCAATGATCACACGCACGGCACAGCGGACACACCAGGAACCGCGGTGTTGGCCGTCGAATGGCGCTAGCTGCGCAGCATTTGTGCACCGCCGCCGTCAGTGTCAGCCAGTTTGCCGTGGCATATGGAGCTCCATCGCAGTCTTTAATACTGGTAGCATGCCGCGACAGCGTGGACGTGAACCGTATGTGCAGTTGACGGACTTTGAGCGAGGGCGTATAGTGGGCATGCGGGAGGCCGGGTGGACGTACCGCCGAATTGCTCAACACGTGGGGCGTGAGGTCTCCACAGTACATCGATGTTGTCGCCAGTGGTCGGCGGAAGGTGCACTTGCCCGTCGACCTGGGACTGGACCGCAGCGACGCACGGATGCACTCCATGACCGTAGGATCCTACGCAGTGCCGTAGGGGACCGCACCGCCACTTCCCAGCAAATTAGGGACACTGTTGCTCCTGGGGTATCGGCGAAGACCATTCGCAACCGTCTCCATGAAGATGGGCTACGGTCCCGCACACCGTTAGGCCGTCTTCCGCTCACGCCCCAACATCGTGCAGCCCGCCTCCAGTGGTGTCGCGACAGGCGTGAATGGAGGGACGAATGGAGACGTGTCGTCTTCAGCGATGAGAGTCGCTTCTGCCTTGGTGCCAATGATGGTCGTATGCGTGTTTGGCGCCGTGCAGGTGAGCGCCACAATCAGGACTGCATACGACCGAGGCACACAGGGCCAACACCCGACATCATGGTGTGGGGAGCGATCTCCTACACTGGCCGTACACCACTGGTGATCATCGAGGGGACACTGAATAGTGCACGGTACATCCAAACCGCCATCGAACCCATCGTTCTACCATTCCTAGACCGGCAAGGGAACTTGCTGTTCCAACAGGACAATGCACGTCCGCATGTATCCCGTGCCACCCAACGTGCTCTAGAAGGTGTAAGTCAACTACCCTGGCCAGCAAGATCTCCGGATCTGTCCCCCATTGAGCATGTTTGGGACTGGATGAAGCGTCGTCTCACGCTGTCTGCACGTCCAGCACGAACGCTGGTCCAACTGAGGTGCCAGGTGGAAATGGCATGGCAAGCCGTTCCACAGGACTACATCCAGCATCTCTATGATCGTCTCCATGGGAGAATAGCAGCCTGCATTGCTGCGAAAGGTGGATATACACTGTACTAGTGCCGACATTGTGCATGCTCTGTTGCCTGTGTCTATGTGCCTGTGGTTCTGTCAGTGTGATCATGTGATGTATCTGACCCCAGGAATGTGTCAATAAAGTTTCCCCTTCCTGGGACAATGAATTCACGGTGTTCTTATTTCAATTTCCAGGAGTGTATCTGGGAGTATGCATGCGGAACGATTTGAAGTGGAACGATCATATAAAATTAATTGTTGGTAAGGCGGGTACCAGGTTGAGATTCGTTGGGAGAGTCCTTAGAAAATGTAGTTCATCAACAAAGGAGGTGGCTTACAAAACACTCGTTCGACCTATACTTGAGTATTGCTCATCAGTGTGGCATCCGTACCAGATCGGGTTGACGGAGGAGATAGAGAAGATCCAAAGAAGAGCGGCGCGTTTCGTCACAGGGTTATTTGGTAACCGTGATAGCGTTGCGGAGATGTTTAACAAACTCAAGTGGCAGACTCTGCAAGAGAGGCGCTCTGCATCGCGGTGTAGCTTGCTCGCCAGGTTTCGAGAGGGTGCGTTTCTGGATGAGGTATCGAATATATTGCTTCCCCCTACTTATACCTCCCGAGGAGATCACGAATGTAAAATTAGAGAGATTAGAGCGCGCACGGAGGCTTTCAGACAGTCGTTCTTCCCGCGAACCATACGCGACTGGAACAGGAAAGGGAAGTAATGACAGTGGCACGTAAAGTGCCCTCCGCCACACACCGTTGGGTGGCTTGCGGAGTATAAATGTAGATGTAGATGTAGATGTAGATCCTCCATACGAGAGTCTGTGGGATGGTAGAACGACGAACAACTGAATGTTTGTAAGAATCACCTGCGTGAATGTCTTAAATGCCGTGTAGTGTCTAGTGTCACAGCAGACTGGTCAACAAGTGACTGGATGGAAACCTTTAGAATTACGGGACTACATAACAAGCAGATGATGATGAAATGCAGGGAATGTATAAGGAAATAGCGGTTCTGATAAAATATTTCTGGGGGGGGGGGGGGGGGGGGGAGGGCATTAGAAAGCGTTGCTGTTAGGTTGTTTGGAAAACCAAGTCAAAGGAAAAACAGCGAGTTAGATATATGAGGCAGAAAAAGGACAAGTGTGGGAGAGAGATCTCCAGAGTTTTGTGATAGTTTTCAACCAGACCTAGTGAAATCCTTCATGCAGTGTTGTGAGAGAAAGACGTAGACTTGGAAAATATGAGAAAAATTTATCAGATTTGCAAAATGATGAATTAAGAATTAAGAGTTAAATTCTGGTTAGAAAAACACGCAGCGATGCGCATATTGATTGAGATCACAGCAAAGCAGCCGCGGTCGACTTCAGAGCAGGCTGGATGGAAATTCCTTCCACGCAGAACTCCAGACGCTGTGGGTGGGGCGATATTGAATGTCGCTGCTCTTGACGTGCAGACGGCGCCACACCCCGTTACCACTACGCAAGCTCATATCGTTTTACGATAAACAGCCTATCCTGTCAGCCGATTGCATTTAGAGCTGATTATACCATTACCTCTTATGTATAGGAATAGGCGTGACTACAGCTTACACAGTTCACTTTTACGGATGACCTTCAACTTTTAACCATTTTCAATGACATTTAGACAAGGACACATTTTCTCACGTGGTGGAAATCATTGCCTGTGTTCCTCAGCCATTGGCACAGGAAATTCTACTACCCATACACGTTCAGATTATTAAGCGTAGTGAGCCTCAGTCTTTTAGCGAACGCTTCGAGGACGATCATTTAATGGAGCTAAGTCTGACCCGTACGACGCGCTTCCGATGCAAGTTTTGCAGTTTCAGCAGTAGTCTGTGCACAGGTTTGTATTTTAGGCTTAAAAATGTTCTTCTTCTTCTCATGAGTTTGAAACGGAGTTTCATTTCCGACTTCAGGAATTCTATCACAGCCTGTTAGTCTGTTATTTAGTTCACACTGAAACTTACTCCTCTTTATAGAGTACCTCAGAGTGCATAGCTGTATGGTTCAAAATATTACTCTTTTCGTATAAGATTTGACCCATGAATGGCCGGCCGGAGTGACCGAGCGGTTCTAGGCGCTACAGTCTGGAATCGCGCGACCGCTACGGTCGCAGGTTCCAATCCTGCCTCGGGCATGGTTATGTGTGATGTCCTCAGGTTAGTTAGGTTTAAGTAGTTCTAAGTTCTAGGGGACTGATGACCTCGGCAGTTAAGTCCCATAGTGCTCAGAGCCATTTGAACCATTTGACCCATGAATGAAGAATAACACAATCTGATTATTGTTAATGAAATACAAGGTAGTAGTGAACTTTCATAACGGAATGTAATACACACTGAAGCGCCAAAGAAACTGGTATAGGCATGCGTATTCAAATACAGAGATATGTAAACAGACAGAATACGGCGCTGCCGTCGGCAGCGCCTATATAAGACAAGTGTCTGGCGCAGTTGTCAGATCGGATACTGCTGCTACAATGGCAGGTTATCAAGATTTAAGTGAGTTTGGTCGTGGTACTATAGTTGGTGCAGGAGCGATGGGAGACAGCTTCTCAGAAGTAGTGATGAAGTGGGGATTTTCCCGTACGACCATTTCACGAGTGTAAAGTGAATATCAGGAATCCGGTAAAACATCTAATCTCCGACATCGTTGCGGCCGGAAAAAGATCCTGCAAGAACGGGACCGACGACGACTGAATAGAATCGCTCAACTTGACAGAAGTGCAATCCTTCCGCAAATTACTGCAGATTTCAATGCTGGGCCATCAACAAGTGTCAACGTACGAAACATTAAACGAAACATCATCGATATTGGCTTTCGGAGCCGAATGCCCACTCGTGCAACCTTGATGACTGCACAATACAAAGCTTTACGCCTCGCCTGTGCCCGTCAACATCGACATTGGACTGCTGATGACAGAAAACATGTTGCCTGGTCGGACGAGTGTTGTTCCGAATTGTATCGAGAGGATGGACGTGTAAGGGTATGAAGACAACGTCATGAATCCATGGACACTGCATGTCAGCAGGAGACCGTTCGAGCTGGTGGAGGCTGTGTAATGTTGTAAGGCGTGTCGAGTGATATGGGCCTCCCTGATACGTCTAGATACGACTCTGACAGGTGACACGTACGTAAGCATACTGTCTGATCACTTGCATCCATTCACGTCCATTTTGCATTCCGACGGACTTTGGCAATTCCAGCAGGGCAATGCGACACCCCACATGTCCAGAATTGCTCCAGAGTGGCTCCAGGAACACTCTTCTGAGTTTAAACATTTTCGCTGGCCACCAAACTCGCCAGGTATGAACATTATTTTACATATCTGGGATGCCTTGCAACGTACTGCTCAGAAGAGATCTCCACCCTCCCGTACTCTTACGGATTTATGGACAGCCCTGCAGGTACATGGTGTCAATTCCCTCCAGCGCTACTCCACACATCAGTCAAGTTTATGCCACGTCGTGTTGCAGCATTTCTGGGTGCTAGCGGGAACCCTACACTATATTAGGCGGTATTCTTTTTCGTCACTGCACAGTGATGTCCAGTGTAAGCTGGAAGCTGAGAGCCGCGCGGGGTAGCCGATCGGTTTGAGGCGTCTTGTCACGGTGTCACTGTCCGCGCGCCGGCCGAAGTGGCCGTGCGGTTAAAGGCGCTGCAGTCTGGAACCGCAAGACCGCTACGGTCGCAGGTTCGAATCCTGCCTCGGGCATGGATGTTTGTGATGTCCTTAGGTTAGTTAGGTTTAACTAGTTCTAAGTTCTAGGGGACTAATGACCTCGGCAGTTGAGTCCCATAGTGCTCAGAGCCATTTGAACCATTTGAACCACTGTCCGCGCTGCTTCCCTGCCGGAATTACCAGTGCTCCCTCGGGCATGGGTTGTGTGTCGTCCTTGGCGTAAGTTAGTTTAAGTTAGATTAAGTAGTGTGTAAGCTTAGGGACCGATGACCTCAGCAGTTTGGTCCCGTAAGACCTAACCACAAATTTCCAAATTTGGGAAGCTGAGATATCAGAGCGTTGACAGCAGTTGGTCTGGTAGTGAACAATTTCTCACGACCGCTATCAATCAAAACTGTTACAGGGTTGCTCTGTAACTATCCTCTGCATAGTCACGGTAACATTTGGTAAAAGCATTGAGAGACATATCAGACAACTGGGAAATACAGATTTAGTTATTAAATAATTCGATTAGCCGGGATTAAGAATACCCGATACAGACTTTACCCAAACTGACGAATTATTCCTGGAAGCAATCGGAAAGTATCCAACAAATACAGTAACGTTCATGAGCAATGTGAAGTCTTGTTGCCGCACGGGATTAGCCGAGCGGTCTTAGGCGCTGCAGTCATGCACTGTGCGGTTGGTCCCGGCGGAGGTTCGAGTCCTCCCTCGGGCATAGGTGTGTGTGTTTGTCCTTAGGTTACTTTAGGTTAAGTAATGTGTAAGCTTAAGGACTGATGACCTTAGCAGTTAAGTTCCATAAGATTTCACACACACATATTTTGAAGTCTTGTTGTCCCAGGTTTGTTCTTTCATCAAGGCGCCCCCCGTTAGACATCATCCGTAAACTGTTCTTGTCCATATTTGTCCTCAGTGCGGCCATACCGTGAGACGTGTCTACTGCACGGTCCAATCACATTAATGTGACCGCCACCTGTGACCGACGTCAAGTGCAATAACCTCTCACAGACGGCAGGTGGCATCAGTAGCAGTTGAGGCTACATGATGCGTGTCATGCGGAAATGGACCGATTTATCACACGTCCAAAAGGGCATGATCATTGGCTTTCGGGTAAACGATGGAAGCATTTCCGAAGCGGCCGAATCTGTAAATTGTTCGCGTGGTGCCGTCGATAAAGTATGCCGTGTACGGAAAAAGGCGCTTTTCAAAAACGGCACCGAGGCAACTGCAGTGGACCACGGGCCGTAGGCCTCAGAGATGAACGGCGGCAGCGGAGGTAAATTTGCACGCCAATACCGTACCTGGACGTAGAGTGAACGGAGAGGGGTAACCTTTTCAGATGAATCACGTTTTATGCTCAATCTGACAGATGGCCTTTGGCGTGTACAGCCCTGCAACAGTCGTCGGAAGCGTCCAGGCCGGAGAAGGGAGCGTTATGGTCTGGGGCATGTTCTTGTGACATTCCCTGCGTGATATCGTCATTCTGGAATGCAAAATGGGTCAACCCAAGTATACATCTATCCTTGGGGACCATGTACATCCCTACATACAGTTTATTTTTCCTCAGCACGATGGCATCTACCAGCAGGTCAATGGAACGTGTCACGCAGTACGTGCTTGGTTCGAAGAGCACCAGGATGAGCTTACCGTACTACCCTGGCCCCCAAACTTCCCGGATTTAAACCCAATCGATATCGGGCTTTCGCGCCATGGATCCTCAACCTAGAAACCTAGAGCAGCTGTCCACCGCACTGGAGTCGGCATGTCTTCATATCCCTGTCGATACTTCGAGAACCTCATTGTCTCTATTCCTGCATGTCCTCGCTGAAAGATGTGATTGTTCAGGGTTTTTACAGGTGGTCACATTAATTTTATTTGACAGTTTGTAATGCTATTACGCTGCCCAGCAGCCTTTATTCACTACTAAATTTCGGTTGGTGCAACAGACGTAAAGTCTCCAATACTCTCGTGAGAACGGCTGCCCGTCGTAGTGCATTCGTTCGCCTTACCAGAAACCTATTCACGTAACAGCACAAACTTGCCGACTGATAACTCAGCTGATTCAGCTACCATAAGAAAAAGACTGAATAATCAACGGAAGGATAACGTTCTACGAATCGGAGCGTGGAATGTCGAAGCTTGATCGTTGTTGGGAAAAGATAAAAATCTAAAAAGAGAAATGCAGAGGCTCAATTTAGATATAGTAGGGGTCACTGAAGTGAAGTGGAAAGAAGACAAGTGTTTCTGGTCAGATGAGTATAGGTTAATATCAACAGCAGCAGTAAATGGTATAACGGGAGCAGGATTCGTTATGAATAGGAAGATGGGACAGGGAGTGTGTTACTGCGAACAGTTCAGTGATAGGGTTGTTCTTATCAGAATCGATGGCAAACCAACACTGATAACGGTAGTTCAGGTATACATGGCGACGTCGCAAGCTGAAGATGAATAAATAGAGAAAGTGTATGAGGATATTAAAAGGATAATACAGTATGTAAAGGGATATGAAAAATCTAATAGTCATGGGAGACTGGAATGCAGTTGTAGGCGAAGGAGTAGAAGAAAAGGTTACAGGAGAATATGGGCTTGGCACAAGGAATGAGAGAGGAATAAGACTAATTGAGCTCTGTGATAAATTTCATCTAGTAATAGCGAATACTCTGTTCAAGAACCACAAGAAGAGGAAATATACTTGGAAAAGGCAGGCTGCACTGGAAGATTTCAGTTACATTACATCATGGTCAGACAGAGATTCGGAAATCAAATACTGCATTGTAAGGCGTACACAGGAGCAGACATAGACTCAGATCACAATACAGCAGTGATGAAGGGTAGGCTTAAGTTTAAGACATTAGTCAGGAAGAATCAATACGCAAAGAAGTGGGACACGGAAGTACTAAAGAATGACGAGAAGCTGTTGAAGTTTTCTAAAGCTATAGATACAGAAATAAGGAATAGCTCAGTAGGCATTACAGTTGAAGAGGAATGGTCATCTCTAAAAAGGGCCTTCACAGAAGGTGGGAAGGAAAACATAGGTACAAAGAAGGTTACTGCAAGGAAACGTAGGGTAACAGAAGAAATACTTCAATTAATCGATGAATGGAGGAAGTACAAAAATGTTCCGGGTAACTCAGGAATAGAGAAATACAAGTCACTGAGGAATGAAATAAATAGGAAGTGCAAGGAAGCTAAGTTGAAATGGCTGCAGGAAAAATGTGAAGACATTAAAAAAGAAATGATTGTCGGAAGGACAAACTCAGCATACAGGAAAGTCAACACACCCTTCGGTGACATTAAAAGTAAGGGTGATAACGTTAAGAGAGCAACGGGAGTCCCACTGCTAAATGCAGAGGAGACAGCTGATAGGTGGAAAGAATACAGGGTGATTCAAAAAGAATACCACAACTTTAGGAATTTAAAACTCTGCAACGACAAAAGGCAGAGCTAAGCACTACCTGTCGGCGAATTAAGGGAGCTATAAAGTTTCATTTAGTTGTACATTTGTTCGCTAGAGGCGCTGTTGACTAGGCGTCAGCGTCAGTTGATGCTAAGATGGCGACCGCTCAACAGAAAGCTTCTTGTGAATCGACGACAGTTGTTCAGCGTGCATTTCGAACGAAGTATGGTGTTAAACCTCCTGATAGGTGGTGTATTAAACGTTGGTATAAACAGTTTACAGAGAATGGGTGTTTGTGCAAAGGGAAAGGTTCTGGACGGCCGAGAACGAGTGATGAAAATGTAGCACGCATCCAGCAAGCATTTGTTCGCAGCCCAGGAAAATCGACTCGCAGAGCTAGCAGAGAGCTGCAAATTCCACAATCAACTGTATGGAGAGTCCTACGAAAAAGGTTAGTTATGAAACCTTATTGTCTGAAATTGGTTCAAGCACTGTCTGCAGCTGATAAGATTAAAAGAATCGATTTCTGTGATTTTATCCTTGCTCAAATGGAAACAGATGAATCTTTCGTTTCAAAGATTGTGTTTAGTGATGAAGCAACTTTCCACACTAACGGGAAAGTCAACCGTCACAATGTCTGTATATGGGGCACTGAGAATCCGCGGGAAACAACTCAGTATGAACGTGACTCGCCTAAGGTGAACGTTTTCTGTGCCATTTCAGCCAATAAAGTGCTACTGTAACTGGACTACAGTATCTGGAGATGTTAGAGAATTGGCTGTTCCCTCGAACAAGAAGCACAACAATTTCAGCAGGATGGAGCGCCACCACATTGGCACTTATCTGTCCGTAACTACCTGAACGTCAACTACCCGAGGCGGTGGATCTGCCGCCAGGCAGCCTGTGACAGAGCACTTCATCACTGGCCTCCAAGAAGCCCTGATCTTACCCCCAGCGATTTTTTCTTATGGGGGTATGTTAAGGATATGGTGTTTCGACCACCTCTCCCAGCCACCATTGATGATTTGTAACGAGAAATAACAGCAGCTATCCAAACTGTTACGCCTGATATGCTACAGAGAGTGTGGAACGAGTTGGAGTATCGGGTTGATATTTCTCGAGTGTCTGGAGGGGGCCATATTGAACATCTCTGAACTTTTTTTTGAGTGAAAAAAAAACCTTTTTAAATACTCTTTGTAATGATGTATAACAGAAGGTTATATTATGTTTCTTTCATTAAATGCACATTTTTAAAGTTGTGGTATTCTTTTTGAATCACCCTGTACATTGAAAGCCTCTATGAGGGAGAAGATTTGTCTGATGTGATGGAAGAAGAAAGAGGAGTCAATTTAGAAGAAATGGGGGGTCCAGTATTAGAATCAGAATTTAAAAGAGCTATGGAGGACATAAGATCAAATAAGGTAGAAGGGATAGATAACATTCCATCAGAATTTCTAAAATCATTGAGGGAAGTGGCAATATAACGACTATTCACGTTGATGTGTAGAATGTATGAGTCTGGCAACATACCATCTGACTTTCGGAAAAGCATCATCCACACAATTCCGAAGACCGTAAGAGCTGACAAGTGCGAGAATCACCGCACAATCGGCGTAACAGCTCATTCATGCAAGTTGCTTTCAAGAATAATATGCAGAAGAATGGAAAAGAAAATTGAGGATGTGGTAGATGACGATCAATTTAGCTTTAGCAAAGGTAAAGGCACGAGAGAGACAATTCTGACGTTGTGGTTGATAATGGAAGCAAGACTAAAGAAAAATCAAGACACGCTCATAGGATCGCCGGAAGGGAACGAACATAACAATAAAACTGGAACTTTAAGAAATAACTATGAATAACTGGTATCAAACACGTTGCGAAAGCATTCGGTCTATGTTACTTACGTAGGTGTCGGATCGTATAATGAACCACACATTCCAAAGATCGATATCAGTCAAATATTGAGAAGTGCATATTTTTCGCAGCAGACAAAGTGAAACTAGCATTACATGCATTTTTGAGCATACGTCATGTTCATTGCTAATGTGTTGTTCCCCATTCCTAATTACACACTGTGTTATCGAAGTCAATCTAATTACAAGGCTTACTTTACTTCGGAAAAATATTCGTTGGCCCACGGGTTGGTAGTAATTTGTAAAATCAACACTTTTTTAGATACAAATGAAGTTTTTTGCACAAAAAGACCACGCCCAAGCCAAACAAACAATGCAACAAAGAAAGTTCCACAAAGGCCAGGACAGAAGCTCTTTCTCTCTTTCGAAACTTCCAACAATTAATATTTATTAGAACTTAGTTATAAAATCGGTCACAATTAGTTTCATTACATACGAGTAATTTCATAAATTGTTAAATGTAAGTTTTTGTCTAATATTTGCTCTCGTGGTTCAGAATATTAAAGCCTTTCGTGAAATTTACAGTTTCCTAACGTAAATGTAGGCTGCCTTACAATAACCAACTTCTCACTTAGTTTATAAAATTTACCCTTTCTTTTCGGTTAGTACAATTTCCTTTTATATTCAGTGATTATTTTTGATTGTGGTGTAGCTTACAATCTTCTTTTTTTCTTCAAAACCCCGTTATTTTGTTATAATACTCGGACATTTACAAAGCACTGAAGGATACATGCATATTATTGTCTAACATAAGTAACTCGTACATTTTGGTAAAAAAATATAAAAAATAAGCTAAAAATGTCTCATTCCCATCGAAATATGTTATGCAACTTCTCTTTTGAATATGGAAACGCAAAACTTCCACAACAAATATTTAGATTACGACTAACAAATGTATCGAATACTTCACCAAGCCATTGTATTAGCTTCTGCTGATCATTTGTTGAGTCAGTTACATTTCACCCATTAAGCAAGGTAAAAAGGGGACTTAAAAAAGTAAGTTACACTTTATTATGCCAGTCCAAGTAATTTGAATGCTGCACTACACTTCAAAGCGATACAGATACTTGACGGTATGTTTCAACAAAGTCACCAAGTCTCTGTAAGAAACGGTCGGAGCGTTCTGCCAATCGTTCCATTCGTCGACGACAGAAGTCTATTCCTGGGTCACGGAGTCATTCCAGAACCTCTGTGTGGACGTCTTCATCGTTGCGAAATCTCCCCCTCCCCCCCCCCCCCCTCCCCCGATATTCCCTCAGCTCCACGACCGAAAAGATGGAAGCCGCATTGTGCAATATCTGGATTTCGTAATCGGTATCATCGACGTCTATGTGGCCACGGTGAAACTGTTAGCACAATTTCACCACTTCTGGAGGCGATATTGCATTTGGTCTATATATGGTCAGAATTTCACAGTGAATCTGTGTGCTATTTGCACTTTTGCCCACAAGAATCGTATCGTCGTGCGCACTTTAACTTTGGGGTACGTTTCCAGTTGCCATACCATTTCACTCCCATATTGTATGGCACCTGTTATCCATACTGCAGCAGAACTGTGTCTGCAGAAAACATGTACTCCCTTCCAACAATGCACAATTTACTTGTATACTGTGGAACGGTCTTAGTGTGGGACGACAGGTGTAGCTTACTTAATACGGTCTCTAAGTAAATAAATGAACGAAAATACAATAATACATGGCGATCCATATTAAGGTTTAAAAACTTCCGAAGTGACGTAGTGACATTGATACAAGTAATTTAATACAAGACACACGGGGTCGCAAACGTCGGGAGACGCCCCGAAACTGGATGACAAATGTTGAACATTTGACGTCACCACATGACGTATCTCTCCGCACGTGCAGCGGTTGAGCCTATCCACCTGTCTCACCTGATCATCCGAATTCATCCCAAAAAATTTAAAAGAGCAAAAATTATCGCTATCAAAAAGCCAGGGACAGAGGGAACAGCTGCAGAACACTTCCGCCCAATATCTCTACTTAGCTGTGCTTACAAGCTATTGAAAAGAATGATTCTAAACCGAATCCAAGATCAAATTAATGCTATGATACCACCCGAGCAAACTAGATTCAGACCTTATAGAAGCTGCTGAGAACAAGTGCTCTCCTTGACTACTCACATAGAATTTGGATACCAAAAGAAACTTAAAACTGGAGTAATGTTCATTGACCAGTCTGCGGCTTATGAAACGGTGTGGCGCAAGGGCCTATTATTGAAATTTTTGAGAGCAATACCTTGCAAAACTCTAGGCAACCTCTTAAGTAACGTGTTAAGCAATAAGCGGTTTAAAATATGTCAAGGAGAAAAGAAATGCAGATGGCATGTACTCAATAACGGATTACCTCAGGTCTCTGTTCTTGCTCCAGTGTTATTCAACCTCTACACAGCTGACCTGCCGAATTTGACCTGCCGAAAATTTCAATATGCAGATGACCTGGCAATTTCACATCAGAGAGAAGACCTTTCTGAATGTGAAGAACACCTAACGAACAGCCTCACTAAACTTTATGATTATTTTGAGACATGGCGACTGAGACCAAATGTTTCTAAAACCGAGGTAAGCCTGTCCCACCCATCTAATCGCCTTTCATCAGCAAAGATCAGTCCAGAGTTCGGCCCTCTTGGCACAGTCAGATACAACGAAAGCCCAAAATACCTGGGAGTCACTCTGGACAGAACTTTAACATACAAAAAAACACCTTTCCAACTTGGTCAAGAAGATACAAACAGGAGTGAACCTTGTGAGAAAGCTGGCAGGCAATACATGGAGAGCAACCACATCAGTCCTCCGAGGAGCATCCCTTGCACTGGTATACTCTGCAGCAGAATACTGTGCACCAGTTTGGCTCCAAAGCACCCACATAGCGAAAGTAGACGTGCAACTGAACTCGGTTATGATAGTAATTAGTGGTACAGTCCGGTCTACACCTACTTGCTGTCTACCAGTGCTTTCAAACATCTGTCCGCCAGACCTCCGTCGAAAGGCTGCTCTGTACTACCTCTGTCAGCAAGTTTCTGAAAACAACTCGATCCCTCTTCATGATGATTTGCTATCACTGCCTAGGAAACGCCTCAAATCTAGAATACCAGCATATGAAATGGGAGTCCAAATGCTATCCACAGGATTTGACCAGGACGCAGAGTAAACAATGAGCGACATTGTGAATGACTGTCCAATCAGACGCTTCCCTGGTGGCACTGAGAAGCTCCGTCAAGCATCCCACGAGGCACTCCGCTGGATCGAGTCCATCAACATCCGAGTGTAGTCTGAGCCGTTTTAAAACTTGTGTACTATATATAATTTCACGCGTTCATTTTTATATATATTTCTTTGTTTTGCTAAATGTGTATTACTGTAATTGATACATACGATAATTGTGGTGTCACCGCCAGACACCACACTTGCTAGGTGGTAGCCTTTAAATCGGCCGCGGTCCGTTAGTATACGTCGGACCCGCGTGTCGCCACTATCAGTGATTGCAGACCAAGCGCCGCCACACGGCGGGTCTAGAGAGACTTCCTAGCACTCGCCCCAATTGTACAACCGACTTTGCTAGCGATGGTTCACTGACAAAATACGCTCTCATTTGCCGAGACGATATTTAGCATAGCCTTCAGCTACGTCATTTGCTACGACCTAGCAAGGCGCCATGTTCAGTTACTATTGATATTGTGAATAATGTACAGTCAAGAGCGACGCTCATCATTAATGGATTAAAGTTAAGTATTCCACCAGCTACGTCCGTTTTTCTAAATTCTAATTTCCTTGACCTGTTCCAGACCTCACGCCAGCCTGCGTGAGCTAAAACGCGTGCCTTTCAGCTTCCTCTAGTAAACCGGTGTCGGCTCTCCTGCCAACCCACAATAATAATAATAATAATAAATCCGAATTCAGGTCAAGTACTCACGTCGGTGTAGTTCTGGATCCACGTGTATGGCTTCAGCTCTCAGGATTCTGAGTCCGAGTCTTATGCTAAGAGGCAGTATTATTTTCATTGCGTTAGACAATTATGTGTTTACATTGAGGTAATATTTATTGTTTATTATTTATCAGTCTCGCTCTATCCGGTGCTTTATTGCAAAGTACAGTACAACAAGAACCTACCGTATTCCGTCACAAATAGTTGAGTATAAGCTTCCGAATTCCGTCGTTAGCAGTCAATGACCAAGGCGCCGTACCTGTGGGCAAGGGGTTGCCCCCACCCCCCACCTCCGCCCGCTCCTGACTCTCATGGAAAAGACAAAATTAGTGTGTTCAGGTGTTTTTCTTTCAAGAAAACGATTTAAAAGTTTAAGTTTTTAACGTGGCCGGATCTGAAATTGTTTTACGGCTCGTTAAATATCGCCATTCTTCCTTCAAAATATTAAAAATACGTAGTACCCGCAGATCTAGCCCCCACACCTAAAAATTATCTTCTGGGCGCCCTTGGTAAATGATTACATTTTCTTTACTAAATAATGTCTGCAGAGAAAAGAAGAAGGGACAAAAGGAAAGAAACAGAAAATAAGAACAGCTTTTATCTTATTACTTCTACGTTTACAACTGATCACATTTACAAAAGGCATACGAAATTGGCACCATTTGTTCTAATGGTTCCCTTGGTGCCCAAGCCCGACCGCTGCACCTGCAACGAGGTACGTCATCTGGTGAAGTCACAAGTTCAACATTTTCATCCATTGTTGGGTATATGCCGACATTGCGACCTCGTGTGTCTTATGTTACAGTGCTTGTCTCAGCGTCATCTACGTCACTTCGGAAGTTTTCACCTACATACAGGGTGGTCCATTGATCGTGACCGGGCCAAATATCTCACGAAATATGCGTCAAACGAAACAACTACAAAGAACGAAACTTGTCTAGCTTCAAGGGAAAAACCAGATGGCGCTATGGTTGGCCCGCTAGATGGCGCTGCCATAGGTCAAACGGATATCAACTACGTTTTTTTTAAATAGGAACCCCCATTTTATTACATATTCGTGTAGTACGTAAAGAAATATGAATGTTTTAGTTGGACCACTTTTTTCGCTTTGTGATAGATGGCGCTGTAATAGTCACAAACATATGGCTCACAATTTTAGACGAACAGTTGGTAACAGGTAGGTTTTTTAAAGTAAAATACAGAACTTAGGTATGTTTGAACATTTTATTTCGGTTGTTCCGATGTGATACATGTACCTTTGCGAACTTATCATTTCTGAGAACGCATGCTGTTACAACGTGATTACCTGTAAATACCACATTAATGCAATAAATGTTCAAAATGATGTCCGTCAACCTCAATGCATGTGACAATACATGTAACGACATTCCTCTCAACAGCGAGTAGTTCGCCTTCCGTAATGTTCGCACATGGATTGACAATGCGCTGACGCATGTTGTCAGGCGTTGTCGGCGGATCACGATAGCAAATAGCCTTCAACTTTCCCCACGGAAAGAAATCCGGGGACGTCAGATCCGGTGAACGTGCGGGCCATGGTATGATGCTTCGACGACCAACCCACTGTCATGAAATAAGCTATTCAATACCGATTCAACCGCACGCGAGCTATGTGCCGGACATCCATCAGGTGGGAAGTACATCGCCATTCTGTCACGCAGTGAAACATCTTGTAGTGACATCGATAGAACATTACGTAGGAACTCAGCATACTTTGCACCATTTAGATTGTCATCGATAAAATGGGGGCCAATTATCTTTCCTCCCGTAATTCCGCACCATACATTAACCCGCCAAGGTCGCTGATGTTCCACTTGTCGCATCCATCATGGATTTTCCGTTGCGCATTAGTGCATATTATGCCGGTTTACGTTACCGCTGTTGGTGAATGACGCTTCGTCGCTAAATAGAACGCGTGTAAAAAATGTGTCATCGTCCCGTGATTTCTCTTATGCCCAATGGCAGAACTGTACACGACGTTCAAAGTCGTCGCCATGCAATTCCTGGTGCATAGAAATATGGTACGGGTGCAATCGATGTTGATGTAGCATTCTCAACACCGACGTTTTTGAGATTCCCGATTCTCGCGCAGTTTGTCTGCTACTAAAGAGCGGATTAGCCACGACAGCAGCTAAAACACCTACTTGGGCATCATCATTTGTTGTAGGTCGTGGTTGACGTTTCACATGTGGCTGAAAACTTCCTGTTTTCTAAAATAACGTAACTATCCGGCGAACGGTCCGGACACTTGGATGATGTCGTCCAGGATACTGAGCAGCATACATATCACACGCCCGTTGGGCATTTTGATCACAGTAGCCATACATCAACACGATATCGACCTTTTCCGCAATTGGTAAACGGTCCATTTTAACACGGGTATTGTATCACGAAGCAAATACCGTCGGCTGTGGCGGAATGTTACGTGATACCACGTAGTTATACGTTTTGTGACTACTACAGCGCCATCTATCACAAAACGAAAAACGTGGTCCAACTAAAACATTCATACTTCTCTTTACGTACTACACAAATATGGCAGCGCCATCTAGTGGGCCAACCATAGCGCCATCTGGTTTCCACCTTCAAGTTGGACAAGTTTCATTCTTTGTAGTTTTTTCGTTTGATGCTTATTTCGTGAGATATTTGGCCTGGTAACTATTAATGGACCACCCTGTAGGTTTTCAGCTATGTAAAGGACAGTTTTCTTATTTTAATAAATTTTGATCCTTATTTCATTTCTGTACGTCTGATGCCCCTGGCGATTGTAAGAAACAGAGAGCTCAAAAGAAGCACACACTTTCGTCATAAAAGCGCCACCGGTGAAGCGCTAAACGCGGTTGCAGGTGAGCAGAGTTCGCGGACGTGGTGCGGCTCGCGAGTAACGGACCGGAAACGGCATGAAGTGGCCAGTGTTCGGCACGTCTAATTCGGGCGTCGCCGGCCAGGCGGAAGCTCGTGAAGCAAGAGGGCGCGGGGCGGTTTGCTTATTTCTGGGAACAGGGCGCGCATTCGTGCGGACGGCCGCGGCTCGCGCAGCCTATGAATAGCCGGCAGGCCGAAACAACGCGGCGCGCGGGCGCTGCGAGCAGCTGACCGGCCAAAGGAGGCGGCGATGGCGCGGGCGTCCGGCGCTTCCGCGTCGTCTCGCCCGGACCCGGACGCAGTTTTCCGAAGACTACTTTCACGAATATTCATTTCCGATTATTCATCTGCACTACTGGCCGTTAAAATTGCTACACCACGAAGATGACGTGCTACAGAAGCGAAATTTAGCCGACAGGAAGAATATGCTGTGATATGCAAATGATTAGCTTTTCAGAGCATTCACACAAGGTTGGCACCGGTGGCGACAGCTACGACGTGCTGACATGAGGAATGTTTCCAACCGATTTCTCATACACAAACAGCAGTTGACCGGCGTTGCCCGGTGAAACGTTGATGTGATGCCTCGTGTAAGGAGAAGAAATGCGTACCGTCACGTTTCCGACTTTGATAAAGGTCGGATTGTAGCCTATCGCGATTGCGGTTTATCGTATCGCGACACTGCTGCTCGAAATTCAATCACTGTTAGCAGAATATGGAATCAGTGGGTTCAGGAGAGTAATACGAAAGGCGGTGCTGGATCCCAACAGCCTCGTATCACTAGCAGTCGAGATGACACTCATCTTACCCGCATGGCTGTAATGGATCGTGCAGCCACGTCTCGGTCCGTGAGTCAACAGATGGGGACGTTTGCAAGACAACAACCATCTGCACGAATGTTCGACGACGTTTGCAGCAGCATGGACTGTGGTTACCCTTGACGCTGCATCGACAGGAGCGCCTGCGATGGTGTACTCAACGACGAACCTGGGTGCACGAATGGCAAAACGTCTTTTTTTCGGATGAATTCAGGTTCTGTTTACAGCATCATGATGGTCGCATCCGTGTTTGGCGACATCGCGGTGAACACACTTTGGAAGCGTTTATTCGTCATCGCCATACTGGCGTATCACGCGGCGTGATGGTATGGGTTGCCATTGGTCACACGTCTCGGTCACATCTTGTTCGCATTGACGGCACTTTGAACAGTGGACGTTACATTTCAGATGTGGCTCTACCCTTCATTCGATCCGTGCGAAACCCTACATTTCAGCAGGATAATGCACGACCGCATGTTGCAGATCCTGTACGGGCCTTTATGGATACAGAAAATGTTCGACTGCTGCCCTGGCCAGCACATTCTCCAGATCTCTCACCAATTGAAAACGTCTGGTCAATGGTGGCCGAGCAACTGACTCGTCAGAATACGCCAGTCAGTACTCTTGATGAACTGTGGTATCGTGTTGAAGCTGCATGGACAGCTGTACCTGTACACGCCATCCAAACTCTGTTTGACTCAGTGCCCAGGCGTATCAAGGCCGTTATTACGGCCAGAGGTGGTTGTTCTCGTTACTGATTTCTCAGGATCTATGCACCCAAATTGCGTGAAAATGTAATCACATTCCAGTCCTAGTATAATATATTTGTCCAATGAATACCTGTTTATCGTCTGCATTTCTTCTTGGTGTAGCAATTTTAATGGCTAGTAGTGTAACTTTCGAGAATAAAGTAGCCTTAATGCCAAGAGTCTCGAAAATGGCAAGGATTTCAAAATATTACAAGCAGTATTTTACACAGTTGCTGGTCTCAGGCTAGCCTGTGTGGATGGATTTGCCGCCTGACACGTTACAGACGTCATTCCAGCTAGGAACGGACGCTGCTGACAACAATAAATCTCAAAATGTTCGTGGAACCACAATTATAGTAGGGAAAACACAATACATGGCTAACAAGAAGACGGCAAGCGCCTCCACCCGATTTCCCAGGAACTTCGCTCAGTGGAAGAGCAGTCAAAATAAGCGAGCGCTTGTCTCGGCTTAACCGTAGATACTCAACCGTTTTAGAAAAAGTGATGATCAAAGTTTTCCAGGTATTTTCGAGGTACTTTATGTGTCTTTTTCTGCGGGATATTCTCAGACGGTCGGCCTGTGTGACCGAGCGGTTCTAGGCGCTTCAGTTCAAAAATGGTTCAAATGGCTCTGAGCACTATGGGACTTAACATCTGTGGTCATCAGTCCCCTAGAACTAAGTTATAGCGGACTGATGACTCAGATGTTAAGTCCCATAGTGCTCAGAGCCATTATTCTCAGACGAAATGGTGGTTCCGTGTGCGGGCACGGTTGCTCGGCGTATTCGGCCAGAGGGCTGGCTATCGTCTGTGATTAAAAAAATAACTGTGAGGTGTTCAACGACGAGTTTAAACTGGTGTCCGGTGACGTCCGCCCATACCAAATGCCGAGATCGACGACGAAAAATTGCTTAGCGTTACTGTTTTTTTTTTCATTATTATTTTTGCGCCTTGTCTTCGCATCCCGACCATTGTTTTTATTTACGAATACTTTAGTTTTATTTTTATTGATTTCATTTACTTACCTATGTCCGCAGAGGGTGTCTTATCGAATGTTTCTTATCAAATTAGGGGATACAACAACGATAGATTAATTGTAAAATTACAACTGCATTTCACAATAAGTGTCAGGCATTTGTTATATAATGTCTGTGTATAATATGTTGAGGGGTAAAAATCTTTTTAAATTCTTATATTCTGGTATTTCATTCTCATATCAATTCTTATATAAGTTCTTATACTTCATTCATACATTTATTCTTCAGGAAGATTTGCTGCAATCCCATGGATGATACCGATCGTAGAACCATTGGGAAACACAGATATTCCGAAAACCACGAGCGTCGTGTGAAGGCTGGTTTGACGCTGTGAAACTGAGGAACGAAACATCGCTAACAACGGTGAAGATTTCGTAAACTGACAATAATTTCGCTGCAAACCACGCAGAATGGATCACTTTTCCGAAAACAAGCGCTTGCAGCTACAGGAATTTAACCGAAATCAATCTCAAATAATTTTCTCGTTCTTTTATTTTCAATTTATTCATCTGACGTACAACTGGAAAACGAATAAGGGCAACGTCATATTAGTATACACTGGGAAACATTCATGTAGTAATCTTCTACAGACGAGGATGTATAAATGAAAAAAAGAGTAATAATCGGGTTTCGACCACGGAGCGCAAAACTGTTGGGACGCGATGCTAGCCACTCTGCCACCAAGTTGTTTTAGCATATTGCGCGCTAAAAGACACGTAAAAAGGCTGGAAAATACCTTGAAAACTTTGACCGTCGCTTTCTCAGAAATTCTCGAGTATCTACAGATAAGCCGAGACACATGTTCACTTACTTTGACCCCTCTTTCAACAAGCGAAGTTTGTGGAAAACTGGGTTATGGCACTTGTTTGTTCTCCTTGTAAGACAAGACAGAAAGGAAATGCCTCTCCACTAAGAAAAATTAACAGAGATTGAATTTGCCTAAGTAGGCGCAAACAACTGAAAGACACGGCATTCTCCTCACATAATCATAAAATGGCTCTGAGCACTATGGGACTTAACATCTGTGGTCATCAGTCCCCTAGGACTTAGAACTACTTAAACCTAACTAACCTAAGGACATCACACACATCCATGCCCGAGGCAGGATTCGAACCTGCGACCGTAGTGGTCACGCGGTCCCAGACTGAAGCGCCTAGAACCGCACGGCCACACCGGCCGGCTCACATAATCATAGCCTCCCTCCCCTGAACTATCGATCTTGCCTAGGTGGGGTGGCTTGCGAGCCTCAGCGATGTTTTACAAATAAAGCGTTTGTCCAAACTGCTGTTTCCCTGAAGTTATGTTAAAGTGATGAACTAACTACTGAACCAAACAAATTATTATTCATTTTATTATTCATTACATCATTTACTGTTATGTTATTATTATTATTATTATTAAAGTCGTAGACACTTGTCATATGTTAGAAATGAGGGTGACGACTAGTTATACCGGATATCCGTCCTAAGAGTCGTGAGGCGCGTTTTGCAGGTGGAGTCAACCCAAACAAATGGTGCTCATCACTTCTTTCAGGCGACGATGGTGGCGACGGAAATTTTATTTATATATTTATACGTCAAGCTCCGTAGGACCAAATAGGGGAGTAAATCTCCAAGGTCATGGAACGTGTCAGTACATGAAATTACAACGTAAAGTAGATAAAAATGAAATGTTTATGAACCCAAAACAAGTGAAGGTGTAAGTTTAAGCAAACGCAATCAACGATATAACACAAGAAATTGGTTCAAATGGCTCTAAGCACTATGGGACTTAACGTCTGAGGTCATCAGTCCCCTATTCTTACAACTACTTAAACCTAACTAACCTAAGTAAATCACACACATCCACGCCCGAGGCAGGATTCGAACCTGCGACCATAGCAGCCGCGTGGTTCCAGACTGAAGCGCCTAGAACCGTTCGGCCACAACACCCAAGGAACTCCTCGATAGGATAGAGGGAGTTACCCATGAGGGGCCAGCCGAAGTGGCGTGCGGTTCTAGACGCTGCAGTCTGGAACCGCGAGACCGCTACGGTCGCAGGTTCGAATCCTGCCTCGGGCATGGATGTGTGTGCTATCCTTAGGTTAGTTAGGTTTAACTAGTTCTAAGTTCTAGGGGACTAATGACCTTAGATGTTAAGTCCCATAGTGCTCAGAGCCATTTGAACCATTTTAACCTTAGAAGTTGAGTCCCATAGAGCTCAGAGCCATTTTTTTTTTTTTTTGCCCATGAGGAAACTCTTCAGTTAGATTTGAATGCGCATGGATAACTGCTAAGATTTTTGAAATCGTCGGTTTGTTTCCAGTTAAAAAAAAGCGATTCTTAAAGGGGAATTTTACGTGCCTATTCGTTAGAGCGGTCCCAGATTGGTCTAATGTGATATTTATTTTGTGGACATGTATTAACAAGAAAAGTAAAAGACGAAGAATAACCGGTACTCCAGCGGCGACTGAGCAGCGCTGCCGCACGGCGGTACTAGTCAGCGCATGCTGTGGCAGTGTAGTCGCTGCTGCAGTACTGGTTAACTGTCGAGTTTTACTGTCCCTGTTAGTACAAATCGATAAAGCGAATATAGCACTAGACTAATTTGAGACGGCTCTATCGAATGGATACGTAAAATCCATCTTTACCAATCATTTTGTTTGCTAAGGATAACAAACCGCCTCCTTCCGTCGACAATGCACCTCGCATGAACCACGAGATGAGCATTAGTTGTTTGAGCTGACTCCAGGTAAACACTGCAAAAACGTATTTGCAAAAATCTGCCGTAACATCAGAGAAAATGCGACTCAATGTTCTTAGGAGAAACACGCTACATATTATTTTTTAGGGAGGAGTGAGTAACAAACTGTGACCCGCCCCAAAACCGAACCCTGGATCTACGGTTGCGTCGAACGTGATGCATTTTAGTCGAAGTGTGGAACATTCGATAAGATCGAGATTTTGTTTGAAACAAAGTTATTTATGATCGAACTTACAGTATTTTTTAGATACGAGACTTCATGTTTTCTCGGCGTTTTGCTTGTTATGTAAAATTACGGGAATACAGACGTGTTCAATAAATCTTCTCTGCTGATATTTCATATTTTAGCTGGCAAACGGTACAGCCGTTAGGCAGAGGGTTCAATCCCCGTACTCGTCTAGTACTCAACGCCGCTCGCGCCATGCGCATGGGATGCAGAGCTCTACAGCCGCACAAATGTCATTCGCGCAGCAGAGATGTGTACTACTGGCAAGCCCTCTGTAACGAACATCGCGTCACTTGTTCTAGTTTATAAACACCAGGTATTAATGACAGGGGTGATGGATAGCTGCCTTTCACGATTGATTGTTTCAAGTGACGAATTCCATATTTTATCCAAATTAAAATCTTAATTTTATTAATCATAATCGATGTTTTTAGAAAGTCTGTAACTGTGTCCTTCATGAATAATGAAGCACTCACTCCATCAGTTACGTAACTAGGGCAATGCTTCATTATTTATGTCAGTTTAAAATCGCCATCGCAGTTTCGTAAACAGTTCGTCAGAAAGATTTCGACGGCTTCCTTAACTGTCGAGACACAGATGCACGATGCTGTGTTAGAATCCTGACGTTTCCATAATCCACACAATGGCCTGCCTCAGTGCAGTGCTCGGCCACCATTCATTTGATTAGGCCGTAGTAAGTGGATGTAGAGTCGATGTTTCATGCAACGTTCTAGAACTATTGTTATGTGTCCAAAGTACGACAGTTCACACTGAGTGGAGGTCCTGTGTACACTTGCCTTTACGCAGTATTAGCTCATGCTTTACAAAACTAACGGGATTAGCAGTTCTCTTGCAGTGTCTGCCTCCTGCAACAGTACTTCTGGGGCTCAGTAAACAGCGCGAGGGGATTTCATGTCTTCCTAACACTTCCACACAACAACACAATGTATGAAGTATCACTAAGAGTAAATTATCAAGATGGAAAAGAAAGCATGCAGCTGGAAGAACAAACCAGCGCTAGTCCACCCGTTGAAACGTACACTGATGGGCCAAAACATTATGAACGCCTCCTTAATATCGTGTCCGTCGATCTTTGAAACGCAATATAGCAGCGATTCTGGGTGACATGGGCTCGTCAGGTTTTTCTTTCTGGAGGTAGGTAAAAGTTAAACCATGTCCGGCGGTGGAGCTGGCGCTTGATAGTGTCCCCCTTTGGGCTCATATTGGGGGAATTTGACGATCGAGATATCAATATGAGTTCAGTATCATACCTCAAACCAATTTGGCACCAGTCTATAGCTTTTTTACACAGACAGTTATCGTTCTGGAAGATGCCATCGCTGTGGGGAAAGATATCAACATGAAGGAATGCAGATGGTCGATTACAGCGACAGGTACCACGGAAGGACAGGTGAATGTCCCCGTCGGCCTTTGTCCAAGGCATGGTGGATGTTTTGAACACTCGACTGTTGTCCTGCTGAAATTTACCATCACCGTTAGGGAAGACATCAGCCTTGGAGGGACGCATGTGGTCAGTTACTACCACAAGTCCAACAGGAGATCCGGTGAATATCCTGCGATCATGGCGTGGTGCATGTTTCGAACAGACGTTCGCCTAGATAACGACGTATCTGGATACGACCATTGACTTGGTTAAGAAGAAACAAGATTCATACGATAAGACGACACGTTTCCATTAATTCATGGTCCAATTTCAATGTCCCCGTGCCCGTATTAATCGTAATTGCCAATGTCGTTAGGTCAACATGGGGACCAGTAGGGGTCGTCTGCTGCGAAATCCCATGACAACTATGTACACTGAACATTGTGCTCCGAAACACTTGTGCCTGTATTATTCTGCACTTTGTCGTGAGAAATGCCACAGATCATCGCCTATCCTGCTTTACAGAACAACGAAGCCTCCGACATCCACGTTCGATGGCGCGGCGAGGACGTCCATCACCTTGTCGCCGATCTGCAACCATTTTCCATAGAAGCTCGTGACAGTAGCATTTGAACAGCAGGCCAGTTTCGCCGTTTCTAGGAAATCGTTCCTAGGTGGCCTTCGCTCTTTGTCAAAGTCGCTTACACCAATTAATTTCCCTATTTGCAGCCCATATTCAGGGTGTTTCAAAAATGACCGGTATATTTGAAACGGCAATAAAAACTAAACGAGCAGCGATAGAAATACACCGTTTGTTGCAATATGCTTGGGACAACAGTACATTTTCAGGCAGACAAACTTTCGAAATTACAGTAGTTACAATTTTCAACAACAGATGGCGCTGCGGTCTGGGAAATTCTATAGTACGATATTTTCCACATATCCACCATGCGTAGCAATAATATGGCGTAGTCTCTGAATGAAATTACCCGAAACCTTTGACAACGTGTCTGGCGGAATGGCTTCACATGCAGATGAGATGTACTTCTTCAGCTGTTCAATTGTTTCTGGATTCTGGCGGTACACCTGGTCTTTCAAGTGTCCCCACAGAAAGAAGTCACAGAGGTTCATGTCTGGCGAATAGGGAGGCCAATCCACGCCGCCTCCTGTATGTTTCGGATAGCCCAAAGCAATCACACGATCAGCGAAATATTCATTCAGGAAATTAAAGACGTCGGCCGTGCGATGTGGCCGGGCACCATCTTACATAAACCACGAGGTGTTCGCAGTGTCGTCTAAGGCAGTTTGTACCGCCACAAATTCACGAAGAATGTCCAGATAGCGTGATGCAGTAATCGTTTCGGATCTGAAAAGTGGGCCAATGATTCCTTTGGAAGAAATGGCGGCCCAGACCAGTACTTTTTGAGGATGCAGGGACGATGGGACTGCAACATGGGGCTTTTCGGTTCCCCATATGCGCCAGTTCTGTTTATTGACGAAGCCGTCCACGTAAAAATAAGCTTCGTCAGTAAACCAAATGCTGCCCACATGCATATCGCCGTCATCAATCCTGTGCACTATATCGTTAGCGAATGTCTCTCGTGCAGCAATGGTAGCGGCCCTGAGGGGTTGCCACGTTTGAATTTTGTATGGATAGAGGTGTAAACTCTGGCGCATGAGACGATACGTGGACGTTGGCGTCATTTGGACCGCAGCTGCAACACGGCGAACGGAAACCCGAGGCCGCTGTTGCATCACCTGCTGCACTAGCTGCGCGTTGCCCTCTGTGGTTGCTGTACGCGGTCGCCCTACCTTTCCAGCACGTTCATCCGTCACGTTACCAGTCCGTTGAAATTTTTCAAACAGATCCTTTATTGTATCGCTTTTCGGTCCTTTGGTTACATTAAACCTCCATTGAAAACTTCGTCTTGTTGCAACAACACTGCGTTCTAGGCGGTGGAATTCCAACACCAGAAAAATCCTCTGTTCTAAGGAATAAACCATGTTGTCTACAGCACACTTGCACGTTGTGAACAGCACACGCTTACAGCAGAAAGACGACGTACAGAATGGCGCACCCACAGACTGCGTTGTCTTCTATATCTTTCACATCACATGCAGCGCCATCTGTTGTTGAAAATTGTCACTACTGTAATTTCGAAAGTTTGTGCGCCTGAAAATGTACTGTTGTCCCAAGCATATTGCAACAAACGGTGTACTTCTATCGCTGCTCGTTTAGTTTTTATTGCCGTTTCAAATATACCGGCCATTTCTGAAACACCCTGTAGCTTCTAGAACGATTCCGTATACGCCTCTGCCCCGCTTGTACAGGGTGGTTTTGTTAAATGGGGACAGCATGCGACAAGCGATCCCTGAGAACAAAATATTGGACCAAGTGAGCATCCGTAACTGAGGAACATATTTATAGAACAAAAAGCCACACCAGCTACCTGTAATTTCTTAATTTATTCCACGGCCGGTTTCGAAGCGCCACCAAATAATCATGAGGACACTTACGGGTCACACATAAATGTGTGGTGATCGGGCCATCAATCATGGGCTTTCATATCCACGTCAAACAGACGCACGGGTATGCAGGACCAGCAGCCACAGCGCCCGTCTCGACAGCACGACACGGGAGTCACTGCTCCTCAAGGTGTAGCTTTATGCTTCGAAAACGGTAGTGGAATAAATTAAGAAATTACTAGCAAATGAAGCGGGGTTTTGTTCTATATATAGATGGCTTAAAGTTTAAATGGTTCTGAGCACTATGGTGCTTAACATCTGAGGTCATCAGGCCCCTAGAACTTAGAACTACTTAAACCTAACTAACCTAAGGACATCACACACATCCATGCCCGAGGCAGGATTCGAATCTGCGACCGTAGTGGTCGCGCGGTTCCAGAGTGAAGCGCCTAGAATGGCTCGGCAACACCGGCCGGCTATAAATAGATCCCTGAGAGGAAAAGGGGCAAGAAAGGTCATACAGACGTATGATTAGATATGCGTTCTACATCTACATCTCCATCCATACTCCGCAAGCCACCTGACGGTGTGTAGCGGAGGTACCTTGAGTACCTCTATCGGTTCTCCCTTCTACTCCAGTCTCGTATTGTTGTGGAAAGAAAGATTGGCGGTATGTCTCTGTGTGGGCTCTAATCTCTCTGATTTTATTCTCATGATCTCTTCGAGAGTTATACGTAGGAGGGGGCAATATACTGCTTGACTCTTCGGTGAAGGTATGTTCTGGAAACTTCAATAAGAGCCCTTACCGAGCTACTGAGCGTCTCTCTTGCAGAGTCTTCCGCTGGAGTTTATCTGTCATCTCCGCAACGCTTTCGCGATGACTAAATGATCCTGTAACAAAGCGCGCTGCTATCTTCTCTATCTCTTCTGTTAACCCTATCTGGTACGGATCCCACATTGCTGAGCAGTATTCGAGCAGTGGGCGAACAAGTGTACTGTAACCTACTTCCTTTGTTTTCGGATTGCATTTCCTTAGGATTCTTCCAACGAATCTCAGTCTGGCATCTGCTTTATCGACGATTAATTTTATGTGGTCATTCCATTTTAAATCACTCGTAACGCCTACTCCCAGATAATTTATGGAATTAACAGCTTCCAGTTGCTGACCTGCTATACTGTAGATAAATGATAAAGGATCTTTCTTTCTATGCATCGGCAGCACATTACACTTGTCTGCATTCAGATTCAATTGCCATATCCTGCACCATTGCAGTACAATTTTCCAGTGTTACAACCTCTCGATATGCTACAGCATCGTCCGCAAAAAGCCTCAGTGAACTTCCGATGTTATCCACAAGGTCATTTATATATATTGTAAATAGCAACAGTCCTACGACACTCCCCTGTGTCACACCTGAAATCACTCTTACTTCGGAAGACTTCTCTCCATTGAGAATGACATACTGCGTTATGTTATCTAGGAACTCTTCAATCCAGTCACACAATTAGTCTGATATTCCATATGCTCTTACTTTGTTCATTAAACGACTGTGGGGAACTGTATCAAACGCCTTGCGGAAGGTGGAGACAAAAGACCTTTCACAGTGAAGGTTTCAGTGATTGAAAGCACACATGAGGAAACATCAGGTGGTAGTGTTTTAGGTCCAAATTCAAGACGGCGATGAAATGGAGGATCTCATGTAGCAGCCACATTACCCTACGTATTACCAGAGGCACGTCCTTCAGCAGGGGAGACAGGAGTCACCCATAAGAAGCACATATATACCTCGCCTGAGGGATTGCGGAAGGATGACAGGTCCCAGGGGGCAGTTAGTCCGCAACTCGTGGTCGTGCGGTAGCGTTCTCGCTTCCCACGTCCGGGTTCCCGGGTTCGATTCCCGGCGGGGTCAGGGATTTTCTCTGCCTCGTGATGACTGGATGTTGTGTGATGTCCTTAGGTTAGTTAGGTTTAAGTAGTTCTAAGTTCTAGGGGACTGATGACCATAGATGTTAAGTCCGATAGTGCTCAGAGCCATTTGAACCATGAGGCAGTTGCCGTATGTCCGCCAACACTTTGAGGCTGAACCGGTGCTGATGGTTCGCTGTCACCAAACCGTTGTGGTGCTCTGCAGACCACAGGTGGATGTTGTGAACGTTGACGGTACCGCCCCTCGTAAATGAAGCCTCATCTATGAATAGGATGGACGTCAGAAATCCCAGCACCGCGGTGGCCAGTGTGACGAAACAGCGACAAACCGTCACCACGAAAGTTTGCAAATAATAAGGACTACGCGCATTGTAACCGATACTGATAGTGGCATATGTCATGGAAAATTTTCCGTACAGTCGTCTGCTTGTCACACGCTGGCTGGCTACGTGCCTGGCGCTGAAGTCGAGGTCTTTGTCGAATATCTTTTATCTTCAAGTGGTTGTAACTCCCTAGGAACACAGTACCTGCCTTATGTCCATATGACCTGTTTTGCGCCTTATCCTTTCAGAAATCGTTTCCTGCAATTTCTCCCCATTTAGCAAAACCACCCTGTATACATTCGTCACTGCGCCACGTGCCCGCGGCGGCAGAAAGTGGCAGTGGTAGTAATGTTTTGGCTTATCAGCGTACCTAGACGTTGATTCGACACACAACGTGTGTGCTCCCCGGGGCACCTCTTCGCTACCTGTACTGTGCTGTATTGTGAACAAAAGGAAAAGGCCGCTCCACGTACGGGGCCACCAAATAGTTCACGTGTGCCAGGGCGGTTTCACGTGCCAAATAACCAGTGGACATCACCAGTTACAAACATAGCAGTACTGATGCCACTAGCGTCTCCCTCCGAATGCAGGGAAGTTTTGACTACATACTCACTGATGTAATTTATTACTGGACGATTCCTCTCCAACAAGTATGAAAATTAGATATGTGGATAGTCTAGAAAATAAAAGTAAACCTTAGAAATTGTCAACAGTTGCAGTCTTTTACCGCAAAATTTTCCTTGGTAATGAAGTACACCCTAATATGGTACATGTGATTTATATATAAAGACAAACAAATGATTAAAAATTTAAGAAAAATTGCATGATTTATTCAGTAGGAAAGGCTTGTCGACGATATTCTGTGTCCTGTTTTGTTGTCTTTCATAGAAACCCATCCTGGGCTTACATTTCAGCAAGATAATCCCCGCCCGCACACGGCGAGAATTTCTACAGCTTGTCTTCGTGCTTGACAAGCCCTACGTTGGCCAGCAAGGTCGCCGGATCTCTCTCGAGCGTCTGGTGGATTATGGGCAGGACCCTCCAACAAACTCGGGATTTTGACATTCTAATGCGCCAATTGGCCAGAATAGGGTTCTATATCCCTCAGGATAACACCCAATAACTCTGTCAATCAATTAATGCTGAACCGAATAACAGCTTGAATAAGGGCCAGAGAAGGACCAGTGCATTATGACTTGCTCAGTTTGTGAAGCTCATCCTCTAGAATAAATCATCCAGTTTTTCTGAAACTACAATCATTTGTTTGTCTGTACATGTACCCTGATTTCCGTCCCATTCAGATAATTCCTTCGTGGAGCGTTTTTTTCCCGCTTAGTCTGTATCTTGTTCATTGCATAAACAGCAGTTTTGGACGTAGAAACAACATTCTGTTACAAATGCGTCTGCTAACTGTTTTGCTAGCACCACTAAAAATCTCATTAATATCGGAGCCCTTTTCATGAAAGTACGTTGCTTTCTGTATATTAGGAAATGCCCACAAAACTCAATAACTTTGGAAAAAATTGATAAGTTTAGACGAAAGATTTTTATCACAACAGTGCTGCAAGGAACTACCACATGTAAGCCACCGCCACAGAAACACTTTTCACGGAATATTTTGGCAGTAAAGATTTTTCATTATCAAAAAGGTTCAAATGGTTCAAATGGCTCTGAGCACTATGGGACTTAACATCTAAGGTCATCAGTCCCCTAGAACTTAGAACTACTTAAACCTAACTAACCTAAGGGCATCACACACATCCATGCCCGAGGCAGGATTCGAACCTGCGACCGTAGCGGTCACGCGGTTCCAGACTGAAGCGCCTAGAACCGCACGGCCACACAGGCCGGCTATCAAAAAGGAGATACCTCATAGTTGTGGGGAAACTTTTCGGTTTACTAAGTTCAATGGTCACAATACAGTCGAAATATACGTTCGCATTTATCTACTCAGTTTTATTCGTCCATAATTTTGAGAGACTTTCTTCGAACCACAATCAAGTTCACCTCCAAAAAATGTCATAGAATTAAACATATATGATTTTACATACTTACCAGGCACGAATTGTTCAGGAAATGAACCAAACACAAAGTAAAATTAATTGTACAAATGAATTCTTGAAGTGAATTAAATCCCAAGTTTTTTTGTGCAGCCATGTTATTTGAAGTCGCTGTGCAAATATTCTGTAAGTTCATTGTAATGTCTATGTCAAAGGTGGGATGATTGTTACCTTTCCTTCTGATAATATCTGGAAACCTTAATGTATTTTTCAAGACCCAAATACAAGAAAAATATTTGCTATATAAATCGTCAGTTATGATTAGTTGCCTAATAGCACGTTGTTTGATCTTTCGCGTCCCACTTCTCCAAAATTCTACAATAGCAGCCTTTCGCGAGAACAATGCATTTGCTCTCTGGGCGACCATCACATGTCGTTTTTGAGACCTCGAAAACTGCCTCTTTTCTTATTGTACTCTTCACTCCCTATCTACTTCCTCGTTGGTCTTACTGCTCTACACTACGTTGTTGCGTAACTATTCTATGTTGATACCACGCGACAACATGGCCCGATTAACGGCTCGGCCTACTCATTACAACCCAAGAACCACTCACGTTTCTTCCTTATGGATGCGTAGAGTGAGCATGGAAATGTTATTGTCTATAGTTTTCGGATGGTCAAACTAAAACTTCTCCAAGTCCGAAGTGACGTTTGACTCAACCTGCAACTGCGCTATGCTTTGCTTCCCTCTGTCTTCACTCGTGGTCAAAAATAGCCCTTGAACTTCATACTAAAATTTCTTAAGTTTTCCTATCACATAAACCTCAGCTTTTTTCCCAACATTAAGCTACATTTCATGAGCCTTTTATCAATTTATTCGCTCCCCCGTTCTTTTCATAGTGTTACATTAAATTGCCGCGATACCGCATTATATACGTTATGGTGTTTCAACCTACATGACGACCGCGAAAGTATAAAGCTCTTGTGTTACTCATGAGTTAACCGCCACCTAGTGAAGATGTGTCGAAAGATAATATCTCACTGAGCGACAGGCAAGAACAGAGAGGAAAAGCACGGATGAAATTGGTCTTCCTGTTGCCTCAGGTAGGAAGGAAGGAATTCCCAGTAATTAACGGGTCTTCGACTGAACGGCGAAGTGTACCCGCTAATGAGAGAAGCAGCTAAGACGCGATGCTTGTCTGAGCTATTTAAGGACGCAGCAGGCGCGTGAGAGAGAAGTGATTTGTACAATGCAGGGAAGTTCAAAGATGCGCAGCTCGTTATGTGATATCACGTGGTGTCAATCTTTAGTTACGGCGAGGTCTTTTCACTAAATTCCAGTCAGCAACTGTCTCCTCCGAATGTCAAGTATTTGTTGATTTCAAAAAGGACTTTGATTCTGTAGGCAAGAAACTACAGATAAAATAATCCAAGAATTTTGTGTAAAGTCTAAATTAGCAAATCTGCAAGTAATTGGTGAAATACTTCGACACAATATCTGAAGTGAAATTTATGGGACAAATAGCTCTTCCAAGTAAAGCACCAAGGTGATGGGCTATCCTCAATTCTTTTTAACTGCGCTCCAGAAAAAGACAGTGAGAATTTGGAATGAAAAGCTGAATGGATGCAACATTTCACCGATAAGGTTGGGAAGACGAAACAAGACTACAGGAATAAACTGTATCGCATTTGCAGATGACTTTGCTATACTTTCTGAAAATTTAATATCTACTGTAATAAAAATTGACCTTTTAGAAGAGCCTCCGGCCGCTGTGGCCGAGCGGTTCTAGGCGCTTCAGTCCGGGACCACGCGTCTGGTACGGTCGCAGACCAGAATCCTGCCTCGGGCATAGTGCTTAGAGCCATTTGAACCATTTTGAAAAAAATAGCTGGTTGTACTGGCTTAAGAATTTATGTAGAATTGTCAAATTTTTCAACAAACATTAATTTCAGAAAACATAATCGCCAAGTAGGGAAGGTTAGAAAATTTAAATATCTTGGGGGATAATCCAACAAAATGGTATGGAAAAAGCTGCTACAGACGAAAGGGTACACAGAACGGTAATGGCATGAGTTATAACTAAAGACCATTACAATAAAAAATGCCTGTCTAAAAGTGCAAAAGTAAGGTTTGACAGTACAGTACTGATACTACAATGTCTATATACAAACGAATGTCTAGTATTAACTGTGATCTAGATACATTATAAATAATTGAAAGGCGAATTGCAAGGAAAGCTTTAGGCCAACGAAAAGCTATGGAAGGTTGGCAGTTACGAAATAATGATGAAATTTATCGAAACGTGTGAAACATATCAGGAGTAATCGAAAAAAGAACTGGTATTTTTGGACATTTATATCGAAAGCAAAACAGTGGATTGATCAAAAAATCTTCAAAAATTTATAGGATAACAAACCAACAACAAGTAAAAAAAGGGTTTAGAAAAAAATAATACAAAAGCTTAAGAAATAACTGACAGAGAAGTGTTTTGGAGAAAAGGATTGAATATGGAAGGACTCCAAGGTAGTAGAGTGAAAAAGTCTGCCTGAAGTGGTCAAAAGACGGGAAGAAAAAAAAAACACAGTGAACAGGTGAAAGAGAGAAAGAAAAGGAAAGAGCAACGAATAAGGAACTGAAACTGGAATGCTTGTCCGACGGAACACTGCATTGTTCTTAGCAGCCTGCAATATTGTATTTATCCGCCGATACCGCGCAGCGACTTTCAATTAAAATGTCCTTCCCTGTAAGGGAATTACATAATGTGTGTACCAGTACTTGTTGTGGCGCAGGAACGCCGACATATGGAAGCTTTCGTCTGGCCGTGAGTCGTGTGAGGATAGCTAGTGCACCATGGAGCGTCTTCATGTCGTAGTCAGACGATTTCTTTTGTTTTTCTTCCTGTTTTGTAGCCGACGAGGACCGGCTTTCATTTACTTTCCCCTCGGTATTATGAGGCATGCCGTTACACGAATTTTTGCAATTTTGCAACACATTGGTGATGGTAAAAAAAAAATATTTTCTCCTATACCTTGATGCATTTGACCCTCTTGGCTCCCATGTCCTCCACTCTTCTTAGTTCTGAGGATGAAAACGGGACATCGTGGCCAGGCCTCGGTTTGTGACTCCTACCCACTTAGCCCCCCGCTCCCTTTTTATCGCATAAAATGGTTGAATCTGGGTTCGAGCCCCGGTCAGGCACACATTTTCATTGTCTTCATTCCCTTATACAGCTGATGGTTGTTCGCATTCGCAGCTGCGAATACATTTCATCTACCTACTCAGATTAGCGTTCAATTGCAGTCACTAGTTTCTCTTCTTTTTCAGTAAGTTATGTATAACCTATTATTTCTTAAGTTGAGATTTGGGCGCTTCTTTTCAATGACGTCTACCAGAGCGACATTTACGAGAGACTACGGCAAGTTCTCAGAAAAATAAATATGATTTACAGAGAAGGACGCGTAGTATACAATAAGCACAAGAGCCTAAAGGGAACAATGAGGATGGGGGAACAAGTGAATAGCACTCCGATTAACATTGGCGTGAGGCAGGGACTCGGTCTTTCTCTTCCACTGTTCAGTCCGTATGTTGAAGAAGCAATGAAAGTAAAGGAACGGGGTTCAGAAGTGGGATAAATATTCAGGGTGAAAGAAGATAAGTGTTCAAGATTCGCTTATGACCGTGCTGTTTTCAGTGAGAACGTGGAAGAATTATAGGGGCTGTTAAAAGGATTCAACAGTCTGATGAGTACAGAACACAGATTGTGAAAAAAAAACTTAAGTATTGAGGAGCATAAGAAATGAGACGAACTTAACATAAAAATTGAAAACTAGGTAGTAGTTGAAATGAAGGAATTATGCTACTCGGAAGAAAATAACGCAAGTCGAACAAGGCAAATGAGAAGGAAACTAATACAGGCATAGCAAGCAATCTTCTCCAAAATGAAGTCTTTTAATATCAAACATAGACCTTAATTTGAGAAAGAAATTTACTGGAATGCTAAATTGTAGCGAAATGGTTGAATACAAACAGAGGGTCGACGCTTGACGTAAGCATTGGCAGTTGACCCACAACATAAAGTAATGTAACGTATTGCTCAGAATTAGGCAGTAAGGCCCGTTGTTGTACGATTATACGACTGCAGAACAACTACTGGAAGCAGCCACACTGGTAAAATATTTAAGAGTATGCTTATGGCGTGATTTAAAGTGGAACGGACACATTATTTAATAAGTTTTTTTTAAAGGTATTGCAGTCCAGGAGTAAATCTAATGATTGTCTCTAACTATAAGTCTGTAAATGTATGTGTATAAGAATTAGCTTATTTTAAATTGGTCTTCACTTGTAAATACTTCGACATGTCCTGTATCCTTGTAAAAAAAGATCTACGGATGAATGAAGCTACTGCTACTGCTGCTACTACTACTACTACTACTACTCAAACTAACTGCATGTGAGGCAGATGCCAGACTGAAAAAGGTAGGTTTGAGGTCCATCGTAGGAATCCACAGGAAATGCAGTCCACCAACAAAGAAGGCAGCCAACGAAACGTTCGCTCTACGAATACTGAAATATTGCACGTCAGTATGGGATCCGTACCAGATGGCATTGATATTTATTTATTTATTTGCTGCCATTTATAAATGACGTGCCACCTTGTTACTAAGACAGGTTGTACTTTCACAATCAGAAATTGTACATGTACAGAATGAGATAGTTATTTGTTGTTTCTTATTTTTAATAAATATTAATTATACCGCAGCGTTACACAGCACTGATAGAGGAATTATAGAACACCCAAAGGAGAGCAGTGCATTTCGTCACTGGATCATTTAGTAAGCACGGCAGAATCACGAAGATGCGCAGCTAACTTCAGTGACAGACGCTACTAGGGAGGTGTTCCGCATCGCGTTATTGTGTACTGTTGAAGTTCCGATTGAGGACATTCCTAGAAGATTCAACCAATATGTCCCTTCCTCTTACATATTGAAATCTACAATTATGATTGAAGGCATGTAAGACGAAATTTTAGGGTCATGTACCATCATGTGTCATTTCATGTAGCTACCTTATTGACGTGAATACCTCTGAAACAGGTAGCCCTTTGGCAATCACAATTTTAGTTAATTACAACACAGATTGAGTAAGATGTCATATCTCAAAAATAGGGCGATAAAAACTGGTAGGCCTTGATTAATTAGCGTTTCAGCTAATCCAAATTATGAAATAGCTCTTAATTTAATTAAAAGCGATCAGACAGGCTGTCAATAATAACAGCTTCAGTTAAGCAAATTACCAAATGCAAACGGGCAGACCTTCAATAATAACAGCTTCAGCTAAGTAAAATCACCAAAAAGAAAACAGGCAGGCCTTCTTTAATAACAGCTTCAGTTAAGCAAAATTACCAAATAGAAAACAGGCAAGCCTTCTTTAATAACAGCTCCAGTTAAGTAAAATTACCAAATAGAGTCAAATAGAAAACAGGCAGGTCTTCAAAGATAACAGCTTCAGTTAAGCAAATTACGAAATGCAAACAGGCCAGCCTCAATAATAACAGCTTCAGTTAAGTAAAATTACCAAACAAAAAACAGGTACGCCTTCAATAATAACAGCACGTTAAGTAAACTTACCAAATAGAAAACAGGCAGGTCTTCAATGATAACAGCTTCAGTTATGTATCCAAAAGTTTGAATTGCCTCTTCACAAGGGGTGTAACTTATGGGTTGTACACAAGGAGCACAAGACTACACCAAATAGGAAGGCCAAGAAAGGTTACAACGAGAGGAATGGCCTTCCAAGGCTCTTTTCGTTGGTACAGACCGACAAAAGAATTATTAACACAGCAAGGTCAATTCCTTGAGAGCAACAATAACCAGCCAACTATACTCGCGTAACTGCAAGATACTACCTCTACAACGACGGCGGATCGCCCGAAAGAAAACTAGGCTGTCAAACCCTCATAGCCTCAGAAACTGCAAATTTTGAGACCCTGGCACTTCCTAAACAAATATGATTAACAGAGCGATGACGTTTGCAGTGCCCGTAGCTATCTCTAAACCGTCACTCGGCTGTATTACAAGAAAAAGTTAGTTATCTGGTGTTTGAAGACATTTGGCAGGCAGGTACTGCGTGACGACGATGAGGGGAGGAGGAGAGGGATGGAGGGTCCGGCCACAGCATAGGAGAAGGAAGGAACGCGTTATCGGTCAGGAAACACCACCGGCTCACACAGTTTAACATATCCTGTTAACAAACAATCAAGGCCAGTATCGACTCAGGAAAAACAAACAACAGCCACAGTTCAAGGAAATCGCAATGATCGCAACAGACCTAGAGGTATCAATAAGGAAATAACAGTTAAGACCTCAAAATCCAAAACTTAACCGGAGTTCACGAATCGAATCTGAGGCTTGCCTGTTCCAAAGAGGGCCCAGAATTCAGCACAGCGAAACTGGCTTCAATTCTCTCATCGGTGTGCACCTCCCAGAGCTGGATGACAAGGCTACGCACGAAGACGGCACTTGAAGTCAGTCACGGCTGAAATCGACCCACAATTATGCCCAGTAAGCACTCGACGGACTCCGTGCCCAAGACGCTTGCGCAAGTGCTTTCCTCACTCGACGGGCGGACCTTTCACCGTTCTCCTCGCTCCATTACTACTCCCCACTCGCCACGCCACAGCACGACCCGTCTCCCATCAACTTCAGCAAACATCCTAGCGGCCTCAAAGACATTCGAAAGGCGACGCCAGCAACCCCACCGCGGCTCACATATTTCTCGCGAAAAGACCATGTAGGTGAAATGAGAGAGATTCGAGCTCACATGGAGGCTTACCAACAATCGTTCTCCCTGCTAACTTTTCGCGACTGGAACAGGAAAAGGCGAAGGTGATCGTGGAACACAAAGTACTCTCCACTGCAAGGGACGAGACGTGGTACAAGTGATCTGAGGAAAGACGGATTTTTCTGACCGATGACAATCTGGAACGCCCCACCCGTCCAACATTACTGGTACCATTGTCCAACAAGTACACGGCGACATTATTGAAAACTGGCGTGTTACGGTGGCAACCATTGCCCCAGAGGTCGGGTTGAGAGTCGGAATTGCAATGGAGACTGAGTGGTTGGTATGCCATAAGTGTCCAGGACGTCTCCAGACACGTTTTCGCTGGTCATCATCGCTCAGTTCTAAGCTGGACTTACCACTGAAGAGTGTCCAAATATACCCAATGAGATTCCAGGCCGAAGACGGGTCTAGAGATTCTTCTGATTTGGGGTACCAACGTGACTGTCGTCCGCCGATAACCAGGGGTGGTGGTCTGGGGCGCGATTCAGTTTCATACCAGGTAAGTCGACGATATTCCACATTCCATTTTGTTTCACTTCATGACAAGCCATACGCGGCTTACACATCAGGAAGATATTGCCTGCCCGCACAAGCCGAGAGTTTCTACTGCTCGTCTTCGTGCTTGCCAAATCGTACTTGGCCAGCAATGTCTCCAGATCTCTCCCCAATTGAGAACGTTTGGAGCATTATGGGCAGGGAACCAGCTCGAGATTTTGACGACCTAACTAGTCAATTGGGCAGAAATTGGCACACTATCCCTCAGATAGACGTCCAACTACTTTCAATCAGTGCCAGTGCTTGCATACGGACCAGGCTGGACCGACGCATTATTGATTTTGCTCAGTTTCCTCAGTTTTCCAAGCTCTTTACCTTGAATAAATCATACATATTTTCTGGAATTGTAATCATTTGTTTGTACATGTACATAACATCTACCTATTACCTCCCCATTGGCATAATTCCTTCATGGGGCGCCAGTTGGTTTTTTTTTCCTTCTTCTTTAAGTGTACATGACAGTTATTGAATAAGAATTTACAGTGAGTTGGAAAGGCTTACACAAAAGATGCCTTCGTCTTTACCAGAGACAAAATAAGTAACTGTAAATTATTCCAGCTGCAGTAATGTAGTATTATTTTTTGGTGTCATCTCACAGGCTGGCTACCTGTCACATATTACGGCAAGAAAGGAAGAATGAATCAATTGTTGCTGTTAATAACGATCATCCTCCTTTACCTCCTCTGCATTACTGCAGATGACGTGTCACTGAGTACATTTGTTCTGTGCATGCAGTACGCGTGAGGCGCCTAGTTGTTTCCACTGCCGGCTGGAATGACCGAGCGGTTCTCGGCGCTACAGTGTGGAACCGCTCGACCGCTACAGTCGCAGGTTCGAATCCTGCCTCGGGCATGGATGTGTGTGATGTCCTTAGGTTAGCTAGGTTAAGTAGTTCTAAGTTCTAGGGGAGTGATGACCTCAGAAGTTAAGTCCCATAGTGCTCAGAGCCATTTGAACCATTTTGTTTCCACTACACTGTGTGAAATACGAAGGTTCTGTTATAGTTCACTAACCTGCTGTCTTCAATTTCATGTCCCCAGTGCAGAAAACAGCACGTAGGTCGTAGGTTCTGTATCTTGAGGCTGAAACTGACCTTTATGGAGGTTCTGTTCTGAAATAATGTATCACTTCTTTGGGATGTCACTCGCGTATTTTAATATAGCCACACGAGAAGACTACATGATCTTAATACAACACCTCCTGATACAGCAAAGTACCTGATCAAACACAATGTTTACGAAAATGTATGTTTACACTATTTGTGGCACGTGTCTGTGCCTCATGACTACCGGAGTGAATCTTTTAATACCGAATACTGGCAAACACATCCTGCGACAGACAATATTCCTGTTCTTCTCGACTACCTAATCCAGAGTGACGAACAGCCCGAAACACTTCGCACGTCATACCAGAAAAGGCGTCACCCGAACGTTTCCGAAGTGCTTCGTCTGCAATTTCGTCATTCTTTTATTTTTGATTTAAATTGTTTTTAATAATTCTAAAATGACTGATTGATAGTCATCGTTTGAGAGATATTTATATTAAAAAGTGAAGTCATTCCAATGAATAGTTTGACTAATAATAATAACTATAAAGTTTTGACGCCCTTGCTCCGAACACAGCAGCCAATCACAACCAGTAGCATTATGCAGGCGGTCTTTCTCACGGGAATGGTACCGAATCTAACATCTGTCACAGGTACCTCACACCACATTTCGTCATCTATATACTTATTGCATCTCCAGTGCTCTGGGAACAGCTTCTTGAAGCCTAATATGATGGCTGACTAAGCCAGAAATATTACAATATCTCGCAGACTCAGTGGGAGCCCAGTCCTGCCACTGCTGTCGCTGCTCGTCGTAGGACATCAATCCTCACTAACGGTCGCTGCTGCGTAACTTCCAGGAATCACAACAGAACAAACTAGCATCTGAACTTGATCTGACTCTGATTAACGCTGCAGAATGATTCCAGGGAATTCTCAAATATACTCACAACATGGAACGCCTCTAAAATTTCTTTTTTCCGATCAAACATCGTGACCTACGAACCAGTGACTTCATGGCTTATAACTGTCTCATAAGCTGAATTGTTGCACTGTTCGTGCTGATTCAACATGACCCTGCATTGTCTGTCGCATGGATATCCTCCATAACATCTTAATTGAATGATTTCAGTATCTTGTTTGTCAGTTTTCCTTCAGTCCACAATTTACTAATATAAAATTCTGTGACGCAGTAGTAAAGGTTCAAAATCTCATTTATCAACTAACGATCCATCCTGACTTTACACAGGCAGCATTAAAAATCTATATCCGAACGATGTGGAGTGATATACAAATCTTTCCTCACAAATCGGTGCCTATGTTTGGGACTGCACCTAACGGTTAGCGCTGCTGTTGCTCTTCTAAACAGCAGTCCATACGAGCAGACCAGTTGCATATTCATTGCGGTTACTCGTAGTTTAGGTACTTGGGCTTTGCACGGCTCTACTTAAAAACAATAGCTCGAGATAGTCATAGGATAGAGCAGCGTACGCCTGCTTTCGTGTCCCGCAGGAAATTCTCTGCAAATAATAACCTGTACCTCTGACCCTGCTGTCAAATAGTCTATGCATATGCTAGAATTGCGAGCTAATAAAAATACACAAAAATATTAAATAAAAGTTATATGAAAAGCTTAGTAACAAGGGTTCGTTTCTAACGTCTGTAATTGATGGAGACGACAGAGAATTATGTTGAATAATGTTTACTCAAGAAAGGACATCTCAAATAAACGGGAAAAGGAATTATGATATTCAGTCAAATGCAGAAAAAAAATAGCCTTATCATATGCAGTAAAGTTATGTTGAGGGTGATACGAGAATGGTAGCAAATCCCCAAACTAAATAGTCATCAAAGATGCTCGAGAATGAAGTCTGTTTCGTAATCACAGTACACGAAATATTCACCAGCTCAAAACAGTTTCAGAGTTCAACATGATGACTTACGAATTCACGCACTCGAAACAAATAGTAGTAACTCACACTCTGCCTATCCTCAGTACCGTAATTCAAGCGGAAAAACTTAGAGCCCTACTCTGGAGCACATTCAGACCTCTCGAAATATAACTTCCTTTGAGAAATTATAGCGGCCGTTCACCGACCAGAATCAATCACTTATACGACCGGATCATGTACGTTACTGCTGGCAGGTCTGTTTCATCAAGAAGTCGACATAACATCCAGAATCGCTCCCTTGAGCTCTTCACTCGAAAAGATCCAGTCTCCACGTTACTCCCATAGTATTCCCTACATTTAAATGTTGTGTCACTGGATGCGCCTCATTTTTCTGAGATTACAGATGTATACTGATTAGCACTGATACACACCTCAAATAAAGTTTTGCATCACCCCGGTTCCCAGAACTCCTGAAGATAGACGTTGACTGTGGATGTCGTATCACAGACACAGTGCCTTTGACTGTTCAGAGATCTCACTAAATCCGCCCAAAGATGTAAACAACCATGCATGAACAGCGCCTATTAGACGGAGGGGGTCCGACAGCCGATCAGTTCCAGTCATTCCACCAGGAAGGAGGTGCACAGCTCGTGTTGTCTGTAGTTCAACCACGCCTAGACGGTGAATACCGCGGTTCGATCGCGTCCGCGTTGTTGCTTTGTGCCAGGAAGGGCTCTCAACAAGGGAAGTGTCCAGGCTTCTCGGAGTGAACCAAAGCGATGTTGTCCGGATATGGTGGAGATACAGAGAGACAGGAAATGTCTATGACGTGCCTTGCTCAGGCCGCCCAAGGGGTACTATTGCAGTGGATGACCGCTACTTACGGATTATGGCTCGGACGAACCCTGACAGCAACACCACCATGTTGCATAATGCCTTTCGTGCAGCCACAAGACGTCGTGTTGAGACTCATACTGTGCGGAATAGGATGCATGATGCGCAACTTCACTCAGGACGTCCACGGTGATGCCCATCTTTGCAATCACGACTCCATGCAGCATGGTACAGATGGGCCCAATAACATGCCGAGTGGACCGCTGAGGATTGGCGTCACGTTCTGTTCACCGATGAGTGTCGCATAGGCCTTCAACCAGACAGTCGTCGGAGACGTGTTTGGAGGCAACCCGGTCAGGCTGATCGCCTTAGACACACCGCCCAGCGACTGCAGCAATGTGGAGGTTCCCTGCTGTTTTGGGGTGGCATTATGTGGGGTCGACGTACGCCGCTGGTGGTCATGGGGATGCGCCGTATCGTCTGTACGATACGTGAATGTCATCCTCCGACCGATAGTGCAACCATATCGACAGCTTATTGGCGAGGCATTCGTCTTCATGGACGACAATTCGCACCAGCATAGTGCACATCTTGTGAATTACTTCCTGCAGAATAACGACATTGGTCGACTATAGTGGCCAGCATGCTCTCCAGACATGAACCCTATCGAACATGCCTGGGATAGATTGAAAAGGGCTGTCAATGGACGTCGTGATCCATAAAACACTCTGAGGGATCTACGCCGAATCGTCGTTGAGTAGTGGGACAATCTGGACCAACAGTGCCTTGATGAACTTGTGCATAGTATGCCACGACGAATGCAGGCATGCATCAATGTAAGAGGACGTGCTACTGGGTATCAGAGGTACCGGTGTGTCAAGCAATCTGGACCACCACCTCTGAAGGTCTCGCTGTATGGTGGTACAACATGCAATGTGTGATTTCCATGAGCAGTAAAAAGAGCGGAAATGATGTTTATGTTGATCTCATTTCCAATTTTCTGTACGGGTTCCAGAACTCTCTGAACCGAGGTGATGCAAAACTTTTCTTGATGTGTGTATTTGACGCATTAGCTCGTCTAAATAAACGTAACGTTACATGTTAATGAAAAGCATATCAGAATCTGTGCAACAGTTCTTGAGATCAGCCCGAGCATACAGACAAAAACCGCAACGGAAGGCTTTAATTTACAATATGTATAGAAGATATAGAATCTCTGACAGTATTTGTTACCATTTTTCTTGGTCAGCGTCGATCTCTTTTCGGTGTCACATTTAAAATCGTTAGTGTATTCCATCTTCAAACCCAATATTGATGTTCTGAGGAAGCGTATCCAAAACGAATTTGACCAGATATGAAACACACTAAAAGTTTTGCACAACTTACGACAAAATTTAGAACGCAGGCTGAGGGTATACCCAGAAGCAGGAAGTGGTCACGTGTCCATTTTCTATAAATGTAAATGTGTGTGGTAATTGAATCACTTTTGTGCCATGAATAGTAAATCCTTTCATACTTTGTTGCAAAAGGATTTTCAGACCGATGTTCATGTGAACTTCTTGCAGTATTCTGATGTCAAGAATAAATCTCTAACAGTCTCTGACAGATATTTTTATATGCCGTGTAGATAAGACGACTTTAAAGCAGCCTTTCTTCGCTTTTGGTGTGTACTGTTGGTAATACAGTACGGCACGCGAGGCGTCAGTCACCTCTGAAACAGAGTGGACGGGTGAGTATACAGGCCTGGGAGGCTGCGCGTTCCTAAAGCCAGCGCGGACGCGAATCGTAAGTTAGAATAGCCAGGCAGGACGGCGGCCCGGTGAACTCTGGAGCGGTAGTTTACAGCCCGCTCTGCGACAGGGTTTGTGTGTGGCTGCCGCGGCGCGTCGTGCTGTGGTGCGAGGCTGCGGCTACGGCTGCGTCCTGAGGAATGCGGCCGATTTACGGTCGCTTTATGCAGGGCGACGGCCGTAGCAACGCGCGAAAGCAGGGTGGGCGTCGCTGACTCGACACGTGTCCAGGGCGCGCCCAACGGCGCCAAGGACCCACCCGGGCCTACGAGGAACAGACGATTTCCAAATGGCGTTACCTGGCACTGGAAGTACTTCCGACAGTTTGAGGTCAAATAAGGTATTCTTAGACCCGAGTAAATGGCGACAAAATACATGGAGTCTTACATCGTCTGTCCAAACCGTTCTGAGATTGGTTTTGTTCCTTGCGTATACAACTGGCTGACAAAAGTCATGGGATACCTCCTAATATCATGTCGGACCTCCTTTTGCCTGGAATATTGCAATAGTTCGACATGGCAAATCGTCAGAAGTCCCCTGCAAAGATATTTAGCCGTGTTGCCTGGCGGTAGGGGATTTTGTGCACAAACTGGCCACTCGATTACATTCCATGAATGTTCAATCGGATTCACGTCGGGCGTCGTAGGTGGCCAAATCCAGAATGTTCTTCAAACCAATTGCAAAAAAATGTGGTCTGGTGACATCTTGACTGGGGACATGAAATCCGTGAATGGCTGCAAATGATCTCCAAGAGGCCGAACATAATCATTTCCAGGAAAAGATCGGTTCAGCTGGACTAGAAGACCCAGTCCATTCCAGGTAAACACAGTCCACACCATTACGAAGCTACCACCAGCTTGCCCAGTGCCTTGTTGACAACTTGGGTGCATGGTTTCGTGGGGTCTGCGGCACACTCGAACCCTACCATCAGCTCTTACCGATTGAAAAATCCTGACACATCTGATCAGGCCACGGTTTTCCAGTCGTCTAGGGTCCAACCGATACGGTCACGAGCTAAGAAGAGGCGCTGCCGGCGATGCTCTGCTGTTAGCAAAAACATTCACGCCGCTCGTGTGCTGCCATAGCCCACTAACGCCCGCATCTCGTGGTCGTGCGGTAGAGTTCTCGTTTCCCACGCCCGGGTTCCCGGGTTCGATTCCCGGCGGGGTCGGGGATTTTCTCTGCCTCGTGATGGCTGGGTGTTGTGTGCTGTCCTTAGGTTAGTTAGGTTTAAATAGTTGTACGTTCTGGGGGACTGATGACCATAGATGTTAAGTCCCATAGTGCTCAGAGCCATTTGAACCATTTTTTAGCCCACTAACGCCAGATTTTTACGGACTGCCCTAACGGATACGTTCGTCTTACGATCCACATTAATTTCTGTGGTTATTTCGCGCAGCGTTGCTTGTCTGTTACTGCTGACAGATTACGCAAACGCCGTTGCTCCCGGTCGCTAAGTGAAGACCGTCGACAAAAGTCTTGACACTGTGGGTCTCGGAATATTAAATTCTCTTACAATTTCGGAAATGGAATGTCCCATGCGTCTGGCTCTAACAACTATTCCGCGTCCACAGTCTGTTAATTCCCGTCGTGTAGCCATAATCACGTCGGACAACTTTTCACATGAATCACTTTAGTACAAATGCCAGCTCCGCCCTTTTATTCTTTGTGTACTCAATACTAGGGTACCATCATCTGTATAAGTCCATATCGCTATCGCACGACTTTTGTCACCCCAGTGTAAGTGACGTTAGCGCAGTAACCGCGGTGGCAGCTTGAACTAAAAAGTGTAAACAACAGATATGGATGCGGCTAGTCGGGTGTAAGCACGCGGTTTTAAGTGGTGGACGTGCGACCGTAGAGTGTCAAAGTTCCTGTGTCATAAATCACAATGGAGTAACAGCTGTAAATAAAGTGTTTATGACATTCTACGGTATATTTTGAAGACGAGAAAAGTGTGTGTAAAGTTTGTCCTGCACATCTAGACTCCCGAAACAAAAACGACCACGCCTGGATACCTGCTACGTATATATTCAAATTTTGAACCGCCTGGATAGTCAAGCGCCTTAACGCGCGGCTTCCGATATTCAGTGAAGCGAATCAGTCCCGGTTCTCATCTGACTCGCGGATCAAGAATGAGGGCTAGTGAGGCGGCCACCCTAGATGTCGTTTATTAGTCGATCACAAAATTACTGTCCAGGGACTGAAAGCGCTCGGTCGGGTTGTCGTGAGTTTTTACCGTGATGTCTTACGAGGACACACTCAATCGTGTACAACTGTCTAGAAACTATTTACAGTGCGATGCGTTTTCCTTAATCACCACCATACTTGTCTGCAGTAACGTCTCCGTGTGTTTCCGATAACTGGCACCGGAGGTCAAGCGCAATATTATCGTGATGGGGTTGCATTGGTGACGTCAGGAGGCTTCTCTTGTCCAAATAGATAAACACCTGCCTCGTCCCTCCTTACCCACTGCGTAAACATTTAGAAAACGTTCTCACAATCGCACATGAGATTTACTCTAGGCGCATACTTAATGGGTACACAAATTCCGTCCCAATGTGAATGCTGGCACCAGGAAAGGCATCTGGCCAGTGGCTCTCCCTAAAATTGCCAAAACATGTATAACAATGTCAACCCTGTGGCTAAACGGGGAAATTAAGGCAGAACAAAAAGAAAAGATGCTACTTCCTAGTGTTTTTTTTTTATTTATACGTTATACCATGTTCAGCCTGTGTATCATTTGTTTTCCATCCTGCATGTCCACAGTAGGTGGCAACGTCTGCTTGAAGAGGTAGGAGGGAAAGGTTTAGTGTTTGACGTCCCGTCGACGACGAGGTCCTTAGAGACGGGGCACAAGCTTGGAGTAAGGCAGGATGGAGAAGGAAATCGGCTTTTGCCGGAAGCGGTTTAGGGAAATCACGGAACACCTGAGTCAGGATAACCGGGCGCGAGTTTGAATCGTCGTTCTGCCGAATGCGAGTCCAGTATGCTAACCATTGCGCCACCTCTCTCGGTATCTGCTTGAAGAAAGCTGTTTATCGCCTTGGCAGTATGCCGCCAAGAAATAAAGTTAATTTCTTTTCCGTTTTAGAAATTTTGAACTAAAATGAGTTTACAATATGGTGTAATGTGCTAATATACCATACTCCATCGAATAAATGGCTCTGAGCACTATGGGACTTAACATCTCAGGTCATCAGTCCCCTAGAACTTAAAACTACTTAAATCTAACTAACCTAAGGACATCACACACATCCATGCCCGAGGCAGGATTCGAACCTGCGACCGTAGCGGTCGCGCGGTTCCAGACTGAAGCGCCTAGAACCGCTCGGCCACCAGAGGCCGGCTCGAATAAAACATTGTATGTGTGACACATCATTACAGCGATGTAATAGTGGGTCTACAATCGGAACCACCTGCAGGGTGATTGTTTGACGATGCTACAAACTTTCAGGAGTGAAGCAGAAGGTTAAATGTATCAATTTGAGGGAAGGGGCCCCGGTCCGGAAACTACCGTGTCGACAGTTATAAAAGAAAATCGTTCTGACAACTCTGACCTTGGAATACATGTACCGTACTGTTGTTGCTAAAACTGTAGGACAGACAACTTTCAGAGGTGACAGTAAGCACCAAAGCATGAAAATAATGTCTGGTAAGCCGGCATCTGTGGTCGAGAGTTCTAGGCGCTTCAGTCTGGAACCGCGCGACCGCTACGGTCGCAGGTTCGAATCCTGCCTCGATCATGGATGTGTGTAATGCCCTTAGGTTAGTTAGGTTTAAGTAGTTCTAAGTTCTAGGGGACTGATGACCTCAGATGTTAAGTCCCATAGTGCTCAGAGCCATTTGAACCATTTGATTGTCTGGTGTGTGTGTGTGTGTGTGTGTGTGTGTGTGTGTGTGTGTGTGTTCTGATCGTTGACATCCAGGATACTGTAGCATTGGGACAGAGGAGTTAACGTCCGACTGGGTCGCACACATGTTCTATGAGACGGATCTGGGATCCTGCTGTCCACGGGATTATCTCAGCATCAGGCAGATGGTTCACAGAGGCACACGCTGTCGTGCTGAAAATACCACCATGACACTGTCGCATGAGAAGTAACGCATGAGATTGGTCGGAAGACCTCCATTGCGTACCGCTGTGCCGTCCGAATCCCCTCCGCCACCATCAGCTGAGCCCTGAAGCCACACCTGGTGGCTCCCCGCTTCACGAAGCCAGGCGTGACACCGCTGTGCCTCTTCAGAAAGTTGGAAGAACGGGACGCCATACAGGTCGCCGCCGTACTCGTCGACGACGCTGTAGAACCACGATTCACCTCTGAAGACAATGCGACGCTAGTCACCGAATCACTTAAAACGCAGCCTACGCACGGGACGGCAATTCCCAAGCCCATTTACTGCTAGCCTCCACTCGATGATTCGGGATGACACAAAAAGTTGCCGCGAGTCCATTACTTCATCTGGAATGCAAGAGATAAATGTGAAGGGTTACGATGCGCTTGGTGCACCCCCCCCCCCCCCCACACACACACCTTTTAATGATCAGACGTGCTTGGCGAGAACCTTGCCTGCCCTCACGTTCCCATTCAGTCCAACATCGAGACACTGTCACTTGCGAATGCCGGCCAAATGAGACATACAATGAGGACCAACGCCGTCATGTAATGCATCTTCGGTATAGTGAAACACATCTCTTCTGCTGAATAAGTGCTCAGGGCTCTTAAGGTACGCATTTTAGATCACACACACACACACACACACATGCAGCTAAAACGCGCTACTCTATATGAAACCACAACGGGTGCATATAACTAGGAGCAGTATTCGTTAAGTTACAGGGGGCAATGTGGACGATTTTCTGATGTGTACAAGTGATTTTCAACATCCGAATTATAACATCGACATTTTTTTTAAATGGAACTAAAATGTTTCGCGTCCCGCCCGTCGCACAGGTTCCTCCTGGAAGGCTCGCTGTAGCCTAATGTAAACATACCCTATGTGATCAAAAGTATCCGGACATTTGGCTGAAAATGACTTACAAGCTCGTGGCGACCTCCATTGGTAATTCTGGAATTCAGTATGGTGTTGGCTCACCTGTAGCCTTCCACTCTCGCAGGCAAACGTTCAATCAGGTGCTGGAAGGATTGTTGGGGAATGGCAGCCCATTATTCACAGAGTGCTGCACTGAGGAGAGGCATCGATGTCGGTCGGTGAGGCCTGGCGCAATGTCGGCGTTCCAAAACATCCCAAAGGTGTTTTATAGGATACAGGTCAGGCCTCTGTACAGGCCAGTCCATTACAGGGATGTTATTGTCGCGTAATCACTCCGCCACAGGCCGTGCATTATGAATAGGTGCTCGATCGTGTTGAAATATGCAATAGCATCCCCGAATTACTCTTCAACAGTGGGAAGCAAGAAGGTGCTTAAAACATCAATGTAGGCCTGTGCTGTGATAGTGCCACGTAAAACAACAAGCGGTGCAAGCCCCCTCCATGAAAAACAAGACCACACCATAACACAACCGCCCCCGAATTTTACTGTTGGCACTACACAAGCTGGCAAATGACCTTCACCAGGCATTCGCCATACCCACACCGTGCCATCGGATGGCCACATTGTGTACCGTGACTCGTCACTCTACACAACGTTTTTACGGTGTTCAGTCGTCCAATGTTTACGCTCCTTACACCAAGCGAAGCGTCGTTTGGCATTTACCGGGATGATGCGTGACATGAGTAGCCGCTCGTCCATGAAATCCAAGTTTTCTCACCTCCCGCCTAACCGTCATAGTAGTTGCAGTGAATCTTGATGCAGTTTGGAAATCCTGTGTGATGGTCTGGATAGATGACTGCCTATTACACATTACGACCCTCTTCAACTACGGCGGCCTCTGTCAGTCAACAGACGAGGTCGGCCTGTACGCTTTTGTGCTGTAAGTGTCCCTTCCCGTTTCTACTTCACTATCGCATCGGAAACAGTGGACCTAGGGATGTTTAGGAGTGTGGAAATCTCGCGTGTAGATGCATGGCACAAGTGGCACCCAATCACCTGACCACGTTCGAAGTCCGTGAGTTGCGCGGAGCGTCCCATTTTGCACTCTCACAATGTCTAATGACAACTGAGGTCGCTGATATGGAGTACCTGGCAGTAGGTGGCAGCACAATGTACCTAATATGAAAAACGTATGTTTTTGGGAGTGTCTGGATACTTTTGATCACATAGTGTAAGGCAGAGAGTTTTTCAAAAATAGCTTCCTTTCACCAGTCTTCCAGACTTAGTCAGTGCACTGTTTGTGTGTCTTCGCGCGCCGTAACCGGAAAACATACAGAACTGAATATTGGTGTCACGGAAGAAATTCTGCTCCTAATATCCATTTTAAGGGCTGTGATCCAAGACACCTGAATCACGGCTAATCACGACTTGCCTTTCGGTCGCAACTGTTATGTGAATTTCCTGTACTGTATCATTATACACGTAGGACACTGCAGTGTTGTACGATTAACAGAATCAGTCTTTGCTCCATATAATGACTTTCGGTACCCCACATATCCCCTCCCCCCTTCCGAATAAAAATAGAAGCCATCTGCTCTCGTGACTCTGATGCATCGGCGTTACTTCCCGTACAACCATAACACGCTGTATGAGTAGGGCAGATGCTGCACGGTAACTTCTCTGTAGACCTTCTGACCACTAGCCTAGACTCCTTAGGCAGATACCTGGTGCTTGGCTTCGTTTCACGCTTCAACTTATTACTTATCTTCCACACGAAAGTTTTGTGAGCTTACCTTTACGTTACATTTGTTTCTACTGCATACAGATGAATATTTCGAATAATACTGTATATTGTTTTGTCTTAAACTTTTGAAAATCGCTGCAGAAAGGCACCGAAATACTATAGCAAGCAAACAACGCATTATGTCGAGTACTGACTGGTATAATCGTTTTAATAAAAATCGAACGTCGATTGATGATGACCACCGATATGGATGGCGGTCAGTTGGCATCTCACCACAAAATGTTCAAAAAGTAAGGGAACAGATTTTGAAAGATAGTAGACGGACCATCTAAGACCTCTGCAACACCTTATAGTACATGTGAACATATTCCGTCAGAAGAATTGAACATGACAAGAATTGTGGTGAAAATTGTGCCACTGCTTCAAGACGATCAGAAGCAACACCGCGTAAAAGTCAACAGAGATCTTAAAGAACTGCTTCAAGACGATCCAAAATAACTTTCAAAACTTGTCACTGGTTTCAAAATTTAGGCTTATGGCTATGTTCCTGGAATTAAGCAGCAATCGTCACAATGGAAGAATCCTTCCCCCCCCCCCCCCCCCCCCCCGAATATATATCAAAAATGACCGGTATATTTGAAACGGCAATAAAAACTAAACGAGCAGCGATATAAATACACCGTTTGTTGCAATATGCTTGGGACAACAGTACATTTTCAGGCAGACAAACTTTCGAAATTACAGTAGTTACAATTTTCAACAACAGATGGCGCTGCGGTCTGGGAAACTCTATAGTTCGATATTTTCCACATATCCACCATGCGTAGCAATAATATGGCGTAATCTCTGAATGAAATTACCCGAAACCTTTGACAACGTGTCTGGCGGAATGGCTTCACATGCAGATGAGATATACTGCTTCAGCTGTTCAATTGTTTCTGGATTCTGGCGGTACACCTGGTCTTTCAAGTGTCCCCACAGAAAGAAGTCACAGGGGTTCATGTCTGGCGAATAGGGAGGCCAACCCACGCCGCCTCCTGTATGTTTCGGATAGCCCAAAGCAATCACACGATCAGCGAAATATTCATTCAGGAAATTAAAGACGTCGGCCGTGCGATGTGGCCGGGCACCATCTTGCATAAACCACGAGGTGTTCGCAGTGTCGTCTAAGGCAGTTTGTACCGCTACAAATTCACGAAGAATGTCCAGATAGCGTGATGCAGTAATCGTTTCGGATCTGAAAAATGGGCCAATGATTCCTTTGGAAGAAATGGCGGCCCAGACCAGTACTTTTTGAGGATGCAGGGACGATGGGACTGCAACATGGGGCTTTTCGGTTCCCCATATGCGCCAGTTCTGTTTATTGACGAAGCCATCCAGGTAAAAATAAGCTTCGTCAGTAAACCAAATGCTGCCCACATGCATATCGCCGTCATCAATCCTGTGCACTACATCGTTAGCGAATGTCTCTCGTGCAGCAATGGTAGCGGCGCTGAGGGGTTGCCGCGTTTGAATTTTGTATGGATAGAGGTGTAAACTCTGGCGCATGAGACGATACGTGGACGTTGGCGTCATTTGGACCGCAGCTGCAACACGGCGAACGGAAACCCGAGGCCGCTGTTGGATCACCTGCTGCACTAGATGCGCGTTGCCCTCTGTGGTTGCCGTACGCGGTCGCCCTACCTTTCCAGCACATTCATCCGTCACGTTCCCAGTCCGTTGAAATTTTTCAAACAGATCCTTTATTGTATCGCTTTTCGGTCCTTTGGTTACATTAAACCTCCGTTGAAAACTTCGTCTTGTTGCAACAACACTGTGTTCTAGGCGGTGGAATTCCAACACCAGAAAAATCCTCTGTTCTAAGGAATAAACCATGTTGTCTACAGCACACTTGCACGTTGTGAACAGCACACGCTTACAGCAGAAAGACGACGTACAGAGTGGCGCACCCACAGACTGCGTTGTCTTCTATATCTTTCACATCACTTGCAGCGCCATCTGTTGTTGAAAATTGTAACTACTGTAATTTCGAAAGTTTGTGCGCCTGAAAATGTACTGTTGTCCCAAGCATATTGCAACAAACGGTGTATTTCTATCGCTGCACGTTTAGTTTTTATTGCCGTTTCAAATATACCGGTCATTTTTGAAACACCCTGTATATATATATATATATATATATATATATATATATATATATATATGTGTGTGTGTGTGTGTGTGTGTGTGTGTGTGTGTGCGTGTGTGTGTGTGTGATGATGAATCCTTTGAGACAGGCGAACATGTGGGGAGGCGGGGAGACGGCAGACTGAGCATACACCAGATTTGGAGGATACTGAGACGAACTGTACCACAAGCTCCAGGCAAGTGGTCCGCCAACATGCTGTAAGCCAAAGTACGATTATGTGTATCCCGCATGACAACTGCGTGTAAACACGTGCATTGCATCCAGTGGTGGCGACTTTGAAGATCTGTAGTGAAGTGGATGCGATGCAGCTGTATACTGTATTCCAGGACGATTTGTTGTTGCATCCACACCGTCCATTTCCTTGACACATGTCCATAGGACGTTTTTCTTCCATTTTCAGCTAAGAATCCATTCCTGCTGTTTGTCGTTTTTGTTAATGTTCACCCTGTATATGTACATATACACGGGATTGTTTATAAAGAGCATCCCATCTGGTCAGATGGTCAATAAACAGTTCTACTGTAATGTTCTAAGACATTTAAGGGAGGACAAAACGTCCACAGAAGTGGCGTACGAAGGACAGCGTACTACAGCTCTGTTTGTGGTTTCCTCACGTATTTGATAGAGGGGCTGTTTGCTCGCAGTGGTTAGAACCCACATAACATTGGAGTACGGGTACTGGGTTCGACCTCCGCGCGCGCTACCGGGCCGCGCCCTCTCGGGTGCAGAAACGGAGCCTGCGGCGGGCGGTCGATGCAGCGGCGGTGTCAGAATGCAGGTCGGTCAGCGACCCCAGAGCTGCAACACGTGTCTGCCGGAAACACCACGTGGCCGGGCGGCGCACGTGCGAGCCCGCTCCAGGCGCTTACCTGCGCCGCTCTCGCCCGCTTCCCACTTCGCCGCCCCTCTTTATCCGCGTAATTGGCGCTGTCGCGGGCGTACGCTGGATGCCGCGTACGGTCCACCTCCGCCCGCAACCACCATTACTGTGGAACGCGGTTCCATCGCTGTTCTTGCGGCATTCGTCACGGTTATTTTTCCGCACGCGCTCAGGGGTCGTTGACCTTTCTTGTGCGTACACGGCGGTCAGGCGCAATTACGCAATCAGCCGAAAGAGGATGCTGGATTTCTGTGTTACAATCTATCGGAGTACGTACACAGTCAATACATTCCCTTGCTTGCAAATAATCTAGCTTTCAATGTTTAACTAAATTACACTACGAGGGGCGTTCGATAAGCAATGCAAAACATATTTTGAAAAAATGTAGAATTTGTTGTGGGACATCGTGGAATATTCCCGTTTCAGGCCATATAGTTTCATGAAGTTCCTATATGTGGTGGCGATATTCATAGCCTTGAAAATGGCGTCTGTAATGGAGGTGCGTTCCAAGCAAAGAACTGTCATTATTTTGACGGAAAACCAGAGCGTAGCAGATATTCATAGACGGTTGCAGACCGGTAGTGAACAAAAGCAAGGTGAGTCGTTGGGCGAGGCGTCTGGCATCTTCTCAACCAGGTCGCGCAAACCTGTCCGATCTCCAGCGTGACTCCTGCAGTGTTGGAACGTGGAGACACTCTCATTCGAACTGATCGACGGATCACAATCGAACACCTCGCTGCACTACGGAGGTATCTGTTGATAGTGCTGATACACTCGTCCACCGATTGGGGAACTCGAAGAAGTGTGCCCACTGGATTCTTCGTCGCCTAATAGAAAACTATAAAGAGTAACGGAGGACTATCTGTGCGGAATTGTTTGCGAATTAGGAGCCTGATAGTGAAAATCTTTTATTGAACATCGTCACTTCGAACCGGAGACATAACGGTAATCCATGGAGTGACGCCACACCAACTCTCCTCCGAAGAAAATCTTCAAAGCCGCACCCTCAGCCCGTAAAGTCTTAGCGACTTTCTTCTGGGACTCTCAAGGGGTTATTCTGTTTGCTGCCCTCCCTCACGGTGCAACGATCAACTTTGGAGTGTATTGTGTTACCCTCAGGAAACTGAGGAAACGACTTCAGCGTGTTCGTCGTTATAAAATTGTAAAAGAACTTCTCCTTATCCGTAACAATGCGAGACCTCACACAAATCTGCGTACCCGACAGGAGCTCGCAAAGCTTCATTGGACCGTTCTACCTCGTCCAGCCTACAGGCCGCATCTCGCACCTTCCGATTTCCATTTGCTTAGTCCAATGAAAGAAGTAATCCGCAGGAAGCGGTACGTGAATGATTGGGAGGTTCTTGATGCAGCAAGATGTTGATCAAAAGAGTGGAACCATGCGGGCATACAGGCACTTCCTGTAAGGTGGCTTAATGCCGTCGTACTGAATTTAGATTATGTTGAAAAATAAGATTTTATAGCCAAAAGAGTGCGGAATAATATAGTGTTTTGGAATCCTGAATAAATTCAACTTGCTTTCAGGAAAAATATGTGTTGCTTTACCAATCGAACGCTCCTCGTACTTACACCTCTTCAGCTAAGATCAGTTAACTACGATGATGGATGTTGGAAACAGTCGTTCTGTTATTCCAAGCAAGAGAACACAGTGCTATGTGTTATGTATATTATTATCAATTTATAGCCAACCTTCAGTATATACCGCCGGACGCAACATTAGTGACCCGCTTAAAAGAGTGCACTTTCGCTTTGAAACTCTCTAGATCGTGTAGAAGTGATAACAGGTCTTCATATGACCCTCCATCGCTGACGTTAAGTCATGACTTGAAAGTGCTATGTATGTGCTAGTCGGTTGTATAACATCGGCGCAGTAAGATGGGGCGACGTAGAAACGTAACAGAATTACGGAAAGGAGGCTGGAAGTACCTATAACCGCACCTTGAATGAGATTGCACAATTTGTTGGTGTATCTAAGCGGACTGTTCAACAAGTCTACAAGAATGTGGTGCTACTTGCGGCCATGTAGCACTTCGTAAGAGCAGTGGTAGTGAAAAGGATCTAACTGATAAGGTCCAGACGAGTGTCACGCCTCGCCAGTAGCAGTTTCAATCTCGACAGGAACTGCACTGTCAGTGAACGAAATTCTATTTCAAGTAGCTTCCAAGTGAGCAATGCGAAGAGAACTGATGTGGTGTACACGTGAACTTGAGGGCAGGCCATTGCTAAAAGCGGCGCAAATAGATGCACGTCTCCGGTGAGCCCAACAAGACAGAACTAGACAGTTACACAGTAGCTAACTGCTGGCGGGGGAGGGAGGGGGGGGGGGGGTGGCGTGCACGGTTGTTGTCTGCCACGTTGTGCAACCTGTGATTTTTCTCTTTGCAAACGATGCGAGGTGTAGAGTGCACGCACAACCCAATGAGGAGTTTAATTCACAGAGTTTCGAGGGTGAAGATCACGCGAGAGGCTGTGCTATGGTGTTATGACTTTGGCGCAATCATTGAAGGTACCGTGAACATGGGCTAGTCTGTTCATTTCAACAGTTTTTATGACCATGCGTTGCTCTGTCTTCATGAGAGAACGTTCAGTGACTTTGAAAGTAAAATTTTGTCATTTGATCTGAGTACAAACTCTGACACGTTTTGGTCTTGCGTAAAAATCAATAATCCAACGGCCTTGCAGTAGTGGTAACACCGGTTCCCGTCAGATCACCGAAGTTAAGTGCTGTCGGGCTGGGCTAGCACTTGGATGGGTGACCATCCGGTCTGCCGAGCGCTGTTGGTAAGCGGGGTGCACTCAGCCCTTGTGAGGCAAACTGAGGAGCTACTTGTCTGAGAAGTAGCGGCTCCGGTCTCGTAAACTGAGATACGGCCGGCAGAGCGGTGTGCTGACCACATGCCCCTCCGTATCCGCATCCAGTGACGCCTGTGAGCTGAGGATGACACGGCGGCCACTCGGTACCGTTGGGCCTTCATTGTCTGTTCGGGCGGAGTTTAGTTTAGTTTTAGTAAAATCAATAAGCGATTCGGAATCATCTCTTCAGTCACTCAGGGGCCATACAGGTACCGAAATGGAAGGTAAGGGAGAGAAAGTGGAAATACGAAATTCGATCTTTCGAAATTGTAGTAACCTCCGCGACACACCGTTAGGTGGCTTGTGGAGTATGATGACTATATATTACTGTAATTAGCGTCGTAGACCTACGAAAACAAATGCTTTCTATAAATATCAAATTCATTTATCAAACCAATGTAAAAAAAATTATACTTCATCAAACAAAAATCTTGTAACTAATGAAAATTAACACCTAGACCACAATTTTTTCCTTCGGTTGCTTTCTACAGCCATCTTCAGATCTGTAAACAAATAGACGGAGAACAACCGAAGAAAGCTGTACAATGAAGTAGGATATAAAGTAATGCATAACAGCTGAACAAAATATATAAGAGCAACCAACTCCAATAGTAAAAGGGAACATGTAACATACCCACTTAACAGTGTTGTGTAAGCAATATGTTACTACTTTTAAAATGATATTTCATCCAAATCGTAAAAAAAGTGGTGAGTATACAGTAAAAACTATCGTCATTAGCTGTAATCTACAGTTTTGTAAACGAAAACAAGCTGCGGGTGTGGACCCCCACAAAAATAAAATTTTAAAACTTAGTCATGCAGTTACATGCATTCTTACTGCGAGCCGACAAGACTATGAATTATATAGCTACAAACTTCATATTGAATTAATCAGGTTGTAGACATGCCGCACAAAATATGACTCTCACGTAGGATATGTCTTTTACGTATGGCATGTTGCCGGTTAACTATATAAGGTAGCTTGTCTATCCCGTAATTTTAACTTCATTCGCTTCTTATTTTTATGGTTTTTTAAACTAATTAGATACAATCCTCCTAGATTTTAGACGTTAGTTATTGACTGTTACATAGAATCTTTCCCATCCCAAAGAAAGCAGGTGTTGACAGATGTGAAAATTACCGAACTATCAGTTTAATAAGTCACAGCTGCAAAATACTAATGCGAATTCTTTACAGACGAATGGAAAAAACTGGTAGAAGCCTACCTCGGGGAAGATCAGTTTGGATTCCGTAGAAATATTGGAACACGTGAGGCAATACTGACCCTACGACTTATCTTAGAAGAAAGATTAAGGAAAGGCAAACCTACGTTTCTAGCATTTGTAGACCTAGAGAAAGCTTTCGACAATGTTGACTGGAATACTTTCTTTCAAATTCTAAAGGTGGCAGGGGTAAAATGCAGGGAGTGAAAGGCTATTTACAATTTGTACAGTAATCGGATGGCAGTTATAAGAGTCGAGGGACGTGAAAGGGAAGCAGTGGTTGGGAAGGGAGTGAGACAGGGTTGTAGCCTGACCCCGATGTTATTCAATCTGTATATTGAGCCAGCAGTAAAAGAAACAAAAGATAAATTCGGAGTAGGTATTAAAATCCATGGAGAAGAAATAAAAACTTTGAGGTTCGCCGATGACATTGTAATTCTGTCAGAGACAGCAAAGGACTTGGAATATCAGTTGAATGGAATGGATAGTGTCTTGAAAGGATGATGAACATCAACAAAAGCAAAACGAGGATAATGGAATGTAGTCGAATTAAGTCGGGTGATGCTGAGGGAATTAGATTAGGAAATGAGACACTTAAAGTAGTAAAGGAGTTTTGCTATTTGGGGAGCAAAATAAAATGTAGACTGGCAATGGCAAGGAAAGCATTTCTGAAGAAGAGAAATTTGTTAACATCGAGTATAGATTTAAGTGTCAGGAAGTCGTTTCTGAAAGTATTTGTATGGAGTGTAGCCATGTATGGAAGTGAAACATGGACGGTAAATAGTCTGGACAAGAAGAAAATAGAAGCTTTCGAAATGTGGTGCTACAGAAGAATGCTGGAGTTTAGGTGGGTAGATCACATAACTAATGAGGGAGTATTGAATAGAATTGGGGGGAAGAGGAGTTTGTGGCACAACTTGACTAGAAGAAGGAATCGGTTGGTAGGACATGTTCTGAGGCATCAATATATCACAGATTTAGTATTGGAGGGCAGCGTGGAGGGTAAAAATCGTAGAGGGACACCAAGAGATGAATACACTAAGCAGATTCAGAAGGATGCAGTTTGCAGTATGTACGGAGAGATGAAGAAGTTTGCACAGGATAGAGTAGCGTGGGGAGCTGCATCAAACCAGTCTCAGGACTGAAGTCCACAACAACAACAACAACGACAACATAGAATCTGTCTGTTATATATAGCATGCTACCAGTTAATCGTACAACACAGCTTCGCATCCTTGTTGTTTTATCTTCATTCCTTTCTTATTTTTATAATTTTAAATTTACTTGGGTTTATGTATAGGCCTTGTAAGTTCTTTTTTGTTGTTAATTCTTTCGGCGTGTTACAATCCGGAACATTCACGATGAAGTTTGTAACTACAGGGTTTATACGAACTTGTGTAATTGCATGACTGCTGCTAATAATGATAGTTTTTACGACATATTAATTGCTTTTTACGGGTTGGACGACATGTCGTCTTAAAAGCAGCAACATATTACTTACACAACACTGATAAATGGCTTTGTTACATGTTCTCTTTTATTATTGGAGTTGGCTCTTCTTATAAATTTTGTTTAGCTGTTACACACTGTATTATATCCTACTTTACTGCATAATTTTTTCGACTACTTTTTGTCCATTTCTTCTTACTTCTGAAGAGAGTTGTAGAAAGCAATCGTAACTAGCCATCTTGCTTCAGCTGTGTAAGGAAAAAATTTGTGATTTAAGCATTAAAAACTTTTAAATTAAATTTTTTTTCATAAATCACACTCATATTCAGATAAAAGCTGAACGCCTTGAAAGACAAGAGATAGGACTTTCATATTCATAGGATATGTACAGGAGTATGTTCTGCAGAAATCGTCAGCGTTTGATCCCTGTCGGCCCGCGGGTTCGAGGTCAGTATACCGGATGGTTATAATTAAACTTCCCTATTTAACACGTTATAACACGGAATCTAATTACCATGCGAGTACCAAACTTGGTAGTATTAATGTCAAAGACATGGGAAACAGAAATAATGCAACATAAATTCAATTGAAACGTGTTTAATGTGCTGCTACGGTACATCATACCATTACATACCAGTACTATTACTGCTACAAAAGAGGCTCAATATGGCACCCATCACTGTGCAGAAGAATATGAAAGTGCAGGATTGCATTCTGCACAGCAGAACGAAGCACATCCATTGTATGCTGGCTGCCTCTCTTGATATGCTGCGCTTCAGATCAGCACATGTGTGAATGAATGTTCCCCTTGTAAACCCTGTCCTTCAGGTAGCCCCACAACCAGAAATCAGAGGGAATGAGACCAGGTGATTGTACCGGCCAAGCATTTGGAAACGATCTGCTGATAATTCGATCGTTTCCAAATGTGTTTCGGAGAAGCAGGCGAACTTCACGACCGATGTTCGGTGGGGCTGCATCTTGCTTGAAAACTGATGAATTCAATGTGTCTCTCTCCTGTAGAGCGGGTATGAAATACTGGCGAAACATATCTCAGTAACGCTGGCCAGTCACAGTGCACATTGTTGGTCCCTGAGCGCCAACCTGTTCAACAAAGAATGGGCCAATGATGAACGCAACAGTGAAGCAACATCATACGGTGACACGTTCACCATACAGAGGAACTTCATGCACAGTGAAGATCTCGACACTATGCAGTTCTGTATATTCACCTCACCCGTCAGAGAAAAATGAGCTTCGTCTGTCCAAAGAATAGTCCGGGACCAGCCCTCGTCAACTTCAATCCTTCCGAGAAACTGGAGAGCGAAGTCAACACGTCGTTGTGCGTCATGTGGTGCAAGATGCTGTACGATATTTATCTTGTGCGGATACCATTTGAGAATGTTTCGAAGCACCTTCCGTACAGTGGACCACGAGATGTTCAACTGTCGTGACACAGCACACATACTGCCTGGCGATCGGGAATTGCCGCAGCGTTGTCTGCCATAGCAACAGCGATTTCAAATTGCTCTGAGCACTATGCGACTTAACTTCTGAGGTCATCAGTCACCTCGAACTTAGAACTAATTAAACCTAACTAACCTAAGGACATCACAAACATCCATGCCCGAGGCAGGATTCGAACCTGCGACCGTAGCGGTCGCTCGGTTCCAGTCTGTAGCGCCTAGAACCGCACGGCCACTCCGGCCGGCAGCGATTTCATCAACCACCTCTGGTGCAACCGGTTGTCGGCCTCTTCCTGGAGCGACGCCCATTTCTCTAGTTGGTTCGAACTTCTTCATCATGCTCCGCACAGCAGGTGGAAAAAGAGGACCCTTCCGTAATCCTTTCAGCCGGAGATATTCTCGAAGTGCAACTGCAACATTACTGTTGTTTTGATAACTGAGCTTCACCAGTAATGTCCTGCTCGTTTTGTCCAAGCTCATGTTGACACCTCAACAAGTGCACTACGATTGGTCAGGTGTGTGGGACTATGAATCACGATTACTGATCGCGGCATCTGGTGGCCATACTTGGAACTGGACGATGGCGCTGTGACGCACGGAAATCATGCACCCCATACTCTGCACGTTAATTCTACCAAATCTGGTACTCGTACGGTAATTAGTTTCCGTGTTATAACGTGTTAAACCGGGAAAGTTTAATTATAGCCACCCGATAGATATCGCGGCGCAACACCATCTACCGGTAAACTGTGCCTGCGGCTGTCGTTATCGCTATAAACCGAAGGTAATGGATCGGTGTGACTTGAGCAAACGTGAGGGTGCCTCGCACGAATCGTACCGTCAAATCAGTGCGTTTGAAAGAGGGTGCATCATTGGCATGAGGCAATGTGATGCTTCCACGTTTCGGCAGTAAAACGTGTGCGTGCAGAACGGTTCGCGATGGGTCAGGTCACGCCATGCAGACCACTCCATGAAAAAATCGACATCTCACCCGAACGGCATTTCAGGACAGATCTGCGTCCTCCTCGGCCCTGCCGCAACAGTTGAACGATGTAACACATCGTACACTATCAGGGGCAACAGTCCGTCGCCGTTTATTGCGAAGAGGGTTACGTACGCGTCGTCCAATTCTCCGCCTATCTTTGACGATTGTGCAGAAACATGCTAGACGGCAATGGCGTATGGAACGACGTCACTTGGGACAGGAATGGCATTAAATAGTGTTTTCGGACGAATCCAGGTACTGTTTGTTTGAAAATGAAGGCCGAATTTTGGTTCGCCGCAGACAGGGGGCAGCATCACAGTGACTGCGTTCGCACAAGACATGCAGCGCTTACTGAAGACCTTATTGTGTGCGGTGCTGTTGTGTACAACGACAAATCACAGCTGGTGTGTGTGCAGGGCAGTGTGATCAGTGTGAGCTACGTGAATGGCATCCTGCCAACCTTAGCCATACGCTTTCTGCAGTGCAGCCCAGACGCCGCTTTCAGCAAAACAATTCACTATCACAAGTTGCTGCACGAACACGTGCCTTCTTGGTGTCACAGGGTGACAGCGATTTGCCCTGGCCCGCCAGATCACCAGACTTGTCGGCAATCGAAAATGTGTGGGACGTGGGGAAACGACGGGTGCTGTGACACAGTGCTAATGATCCAATGCCAACCATAACAGATGAATTTAGGAACTAGGTGAACACTGCAAGTGTGTCTATACCACAGGGCGCCATTCGCGCCTTATACGTCGACGCCTTCAGCCATGGAACAAGTAGTCAGGGCCCGTGGCGGACCATATGCATACTAGGCAACAGGACACATGTTGAGCCGAAGTGCCTGACATGCTAACCACTTCTGTAGAGAATACTAATGTACATGCCCTGAGAATATGAACATACTGTCTGTAGTCCTTCTAGGTGTTCTGCTTTTTCTGAACATGAGTGTACATGAAGACCACCGTTTACTCTCTGACAGTGTCAGGCTTCACTAAAAATCATCCTGTTTGATAAGACTTACTTAAGGTAGAAGATTCAGTAAGAAGCTCTACTATCTTTCGGTATTCGTATTATTTTTGAACGCTGAAAAATAAAATGCGTGTCAACGAAGGTATTGACAAAGGAGCAGAATGAAATAAGATTCCTATGCTTAAAATGATGATGTTGATAACCACTGTGCAGAATAGTTTCATTGTATTTCGTAGCGATGCAATACTGACTGTGTATAAAAAGACGCCATCAGATATTTCCAGTTCGGTTCTCACATCTATTTCTGAGCATCTCCTAGGTTCCTGATGCATCATTTCCATCTCCCCCTCCCTCCTCTCTACCTCCTTCACATTTCCTCTCTCTCTCTGTCACCCTCTTTCTCTCTCTCTCTCTCTCTCTCTCTCTCACCCCCCCCCCCCCCCACACACACACACAAACACGCACATGCATAAAATTCTTCCATATATTTCCGCGCCGTGAGTGAAATATGATCATTCTGCTTCCAGAGACGAGAAGTGCTGTTGGGCAGTTGCTTTTGGCCCTTAGGTAGTCAGTCAGAATGTTATTCATTCTCAGAGCGCTCTTCTCCTGTTTGAGGCCAAACTCACTTGCTTACTCCCCACACCAAAATTATAAATCTCTATACAGAGTGTGCTGTGTGCGTCACCTCCTCATGATATAGTACGCTGTTGTACAAGATCACCTAAGAAGCCAAATGTATTCATATGGAGTAGCCGTGCAAAGACTAAGGATATAGGAAGAGAATTTATTTAGTTATGGAATTCAGTGTGCTTTTCTGCAAGGAGACTTCGCTAAGAGACTGTATAGCATGTGTGAGATGTGTGACACCACTTTCGCTGTACACAAAGTATCTAAATGAGTTAGTAGTCAGCCCCGCTGTTTATCCACGTACACTAATGTGATCAAAAGTATCCGGACACCTGGCTGAAAATCACTCACAAGTTCGGGGCGCCCTCCATCAGTAATGCTGGAATTCAATATGGTGTTGGCCCACCCTTAGCGTGGGTGACAGCTTCCACACTCGATGGCATACCTTCAATCAGGTGCTGGAAGGTTTCTTGGGAAATGGCTGCCCATTCTTCACAGAGTGCTCCACTGAGGAGAGGTATCGATGTCGCTCAGTGAGACCTGGCAGGAAGTCGGCGTTCCAAAACATCCCAAAGGTGTTCTATGGGATTCAGGTCAGGACTCCGTGCAGGCCAGACCGTTATATGGATGTTATTGCCGTGTAACCACTCCACCACAGGCCGTGTACTATGAACAGGTGCTTGATCGTGTTGAAAGATGAAACCGCCATCCCCGAATTGCTCTTCAACAGTGGGAAGCAAGAAGGTACTTAAAACATCACTGTAGGCCTGTGCTGTGATAGTGCCACGTAAAACAACAAGGAGTGCAAGCCCCTCCATGAAAAACAAGACCACATCATAACACAACCACCTCCGAATTTTACTGTTGGCACTAGACACGCTGGGGGACGACGTTCACCGGGCATTCGACATACCCACACCCTATCATCGTATCGCCACATTGTGTACCGTGATTCGTCGCTAAACACAACGTTTGTCCACTGTTGAATCGTACAATGTTTACGCTCCTTACACCAAGAGAGGTGGCGTTTGGCATTTACCGCCGTGATGTGTGGCTTATGAGCAGCCGCTTGACCATGATATCCAAGTTTTCTCACCTCCCGCCTGACTGTCGTAGTACTTGCAGTGGATATTGATGCAGTTTGGAAATCCTGTGTGATTGTCTGGATAGATGACTGCCTATTACACATTACGACCTTCTTCAACTGTCGGTGGTCTCTGTCAGTCAACAGACGCGGTCGGCCTGTACGCTTTTGTGTTGTACGTATCCTTTCACGTTTCCACTTCATTATCACGTCGGAAACAGGGGGCCTAGGGAGATTTAGGAGTTTGGAAATCTCGCGTACAGATGTATGACACAAGTGACACCCAGTCGCCTGACCACGTTCGAAGTCCGTTAGTTGCGCGGTGCGCTCCATTCTGCTCTCTCACAATGTCTAAAGACTACTGATGTCGCTGGTATGGAGCACCTGGCAGTAGGTGGCAGCACAATGCACCTAATATGAAAAATGTATCTTTTTGGGGGTGTCCGGATACTTTTGGTCACGTAGTGTGTATCTCTATCGGCTACTGTGGACACCCATGAGAACGATCTGATGTCATAAGAGACTTTAATATTTTGAAAATATGAAATATGATGTTATACACGCATTAAATAAGTCTTGGGACAGAAGACCACTACCATAAGTACTTATCACATGATACAGCCATGACTATGCAATATTTCGGAACAGCTACACAAGGTAACCGATGTAGACATATACTACATCGATCTGGTGAATGCATGTTTCATCTAGTCGAATTTAAGAACTAATACATCAGCAAGCTTAACTCATTCTCTTAACACAGAGGCAAACGCCACACGAGACTTCTTGTATCACGTGCTTCACAGATCATCATCTTTTTATAAGACGGTACAAAATGTATATGTCGCAGAAGACGTCCCTAGATTCACATAAGTTTCCTTTAATAAAATAAATGACTACAGAAAAAGCCTGCTCATTTTCATGGGTCCTAGTTGTTACACACACACCGCAACGCTGCCATACATCTTATCCTCCATCGCCCCTCCCCATCTCACTGTGGTATTTATTGTTTGCATTCTATCTGAACTTACTACACACTGCCATCTTTACACTTCAGCGTCACAAATCGCCCATAGTCTACAACTGCTAACTAGAGGCGTCGTTAGCTGCACACGTGCAGCGTAAAACAGGGGAGCACGTGCCGCGCCTTGCCTCCGGAACTGTGGAGCGGATACGGTGCCGGAAACTGTTAACACTTAACACAGCCTGCAGCAGGCGAGTGGATTCTTTGTTCAGGCTGCTCCTTGCGTTTACTGCACGCGGGCACTACAAGGCTTCCAGTTTGTTTCTGTCGCTATGTAGCTCGTTTACCTGTCGCAAAAATAACAGCGCTATGCTCATACAACGCCTCTCCAGCAAAAGCTGGAGTGGAGAGAGTCTCCTCCACGCCTGAATCGAACTTACGTCGTATAACACCTTTGTTTGTTAGCGCATATATTTATCCATCACGTTACAGTCTCCCTTGTCTTTCACAAGCTTAAGGGAACACCTCCGGGATACCCACAAACATACATTATGTGGCACACAGAATGGGCAGCAGCCTGCGGTTATTTGCTGATGACGCTGTGGTTGACGGGGAGGTTGTAACGCCGGAAATGTATATCCTCCTATTTCCATCTATTGCACTGCAAATTTTTCCCTTAAAAAAATGGTTCAAATGGCTCAGAGCACTATAGGACTCAACTTCTTAGGTCATAAGTCACCTAGAACTACTTAAACCTAACCAACCTACGGACATCACACACACCCATGCCCGAGGCAGGATTCGAACCTGCGACCGTAGCAGTCCCGCGGTTCCAGACTGCAGCGCCAGAACCGCACGGCCGGCTTTTTTCCTTATTTTGCTACATGAAGACATGACATTTCTGTGTCTTTATATATTGTAATTGTTTTACTATTTGTACATATATATATTTATGCATTTACGTCGATGCATAATTGGTTGTTTTGTAAATATTATTTGTATTTTTACGCTGGGCCTTGCCTAGGGAACACTATGGTATCGAACGATTACATCGATAGGTCGTTTGGAGAACCAAAGTGTTTAGGATCTTTGGTAGTGTGAACTCGGCCGCGTGGAGCACGGGCAGAGCAGAGAGAGAGTCTGGCTGGGGTAGGGCGGTGGAGCAGGTGTGTTGTGTGACGCTCCCGCGAGTTGCCGCGCTTTCGGGGTTTGGCAGCATGTAATTGCGCTCGACTTGCTATGATAGTTTCTGACACGGTGTCGCGGACGGGAAGCATTAGCTGGCGCACATCAAGAGCCCGTTTCGCCTGGTGACCGTGTCGAGAAGAAGGCGCGCCAACATCCAGCTTCTGCAACAGCGACGGCCGACAATGAGTGACTGTCGCCACCTCCTCGATCGACGGCTTCAAACCTTCAATCAACCAACAAGGAAGACTGGAAGCACGTAAAGTTTTAGAACTGTATGGCAGACCTCAACTTTTAAAATTGTTGCACCACAAAATTACAGCAACTTAGCATGAACCTTTGTTACTCATTGTCCCAATTGCATTACCAAGCAGGGTCCCTTCCTTTTCCGGAATGAACCTGAGTGTTGTTGAAACTCAAACGGCAGCATTAAAGTAATATCACTCCATTTCACTGCTTTAATTTCAAAGTTCAGTTAAAGTATTCATAGCTGGCTACAATATTTAGATTACACAAGCACAAATTAAGAGTGCGAGTTTTGATACCATATTTTAGCTTACCTGTGACTGCAGCTCAGCTTGGTACGTACTAAATTTTACTATTGTTAATTGTTCAGAATCATTTAATTCAAGTTCAAAGTTAAATCTCTTATTTCTAAATTACGTAGATTCAAGTAGCTTTTGAAATGATTGCTGACGTAGCCCAAGAGTAACCGTATTTTACTGAATTTCGATGTGCTTCAGAAACGAAGCGCACTATTAATTTCAGTCACTAAATTAACTTTCAATTTTCCGGTTTTATTAATTCTTTTGATAAATTAAGTCAGAATGTAGCGAAATTTATTACTTCTGACAAACTTTCAGTTTTCACACTACACATGTCAACCTTCAGTTGCCACGCTTCTAGTGCTAATTATATGTGTAATAACCTTTCTTTTTCAGTTACTATAGTAATTGTCCATAGGACTGGTGACCGTAATTTCCCCCAGATCTCAAATATCTAATTACCGCTAGTTAATTGTTAACGTAATGGCCGCACATTTACTTTCTTTATTAACTTTACCCCTCTTCAAAATTAATTTCCACCTGTTTCATTTGCATTTTTCCTTTCATTTAGATGTAACCCTTTCCTCCCTCTTTACCGACAGATTAACTTCGGTGACGATTGCTTTCCCCAAATTTCCATTAGGTACACGCGGTTTAATTTTTCATTGTCATTAAGGTCGATAAGTAAGGGGGAGGTTACACGTGGCGACCTGGTGACAGGACCGTCTTCAGATATGAGGTTGTTCTGGACACGAATTTTGTATTGTGCAAACCTGGTTCTGGTTACGAACAGGCCGTTACGTCAGCGAGAATAAGTAGTGGGAGTAATCCTAATTTTATTTGAGATTTGGCATATATATTGAACATTATTAAAATGAGTGAAGGCAACAATTACCAAAATTTGGTAGACTTGGATACGGAACAATCGGTCGAACAGTGGGAAACGCGCACCGCGGTACCCATTGTTAAGGGTAGGCGGCTAGCATGAAAGACGCGACCGCCGAAACGCAACAAAGACCAGAAATCGAATTCCAAACTTTAGAAAATGTTTCGTAATTGGAAGTGAAAATCAAATCTGAACCCCTTGATGACGAATACGGGGGGACATTTAAAGAGGAAGCCGCTACGGAAGTAAAACCGGTAGTTTCCGGGAGTTTAACTGATTTGTTGAATGTTTTGATTAACGAAATCAAGAGCCAATCGGCAGAAATTAAAGCTCAGGCTGCCAAGCAAGAAGCGCAGTCTGCCCAGCAAGAAGCTGGGTCATCCTCAGTTCGTACAGGCGGTTGGCGGAATTGGTGAAGGCGGAAAGCCTCGCTCGCGGGGTGAAATCAGAGCTAACTATTTGTAGTATCGTTCCCAGAACCGATCGCGGTCCTCTGGTTTGGAGCCGAGTGGAAGGCTTAAACCAGAGTCTCAGACGATTCTGCGGAGATCTGGGGTGCAAATTTCTCGACCTCCGCTATCGGGTGGAGAAATGTAGGGTCCCCCTGAATAGGTCAGGGCTGCACTACACGCCGGAAGCGGCTACAAGGGTAGCGGAGTACGTGTGGAGTGCACATGGGGGTTTTTTAGGTTAGAGAATCCCCTCCCTAGGCCCGACAAGACGCCTCCTGAGACGCAGCAAGGTAGGAGTAGGCAAAATGCAACAGGGAATAACAATATTAATGTGCTAATAGTAAACTGCAGGAGCGTCTAAAGAAAGGTCCCAGAACTGCTCTCATTAATAAACGGCCACAACGCCCATATAGTACTAGGGACAGAAAGTTGGCTGAAACCAGATGTAAATAGTAATGAAATCCTAAACTCAGATTGGAATGTATACCGCAGAGACAGGCTGGACAGTGAAGGGGGAGGCGTGTTTATAGCGATAAGAAGTGCAATAGTATCGAAGGAAATTGACGGAGATCCGAAATGTGAAATGATTTGGGTGAAGGTCACGGTTAAAGCAGGCTCAGACATGGTAATTGGATGTCTCTATAGGCCCCCTGGCTCAGCAGCTGTTGTGGCTGAGCACCTGAAGGATAATTTGGAAAATATTTCGAGTAGATTTCCCCACCATGTTATAGTTCTGGGTGGAGATTTTAATTTGCCGGATATAGACTGGGAGACTCAGACGTTCATAACGGGTGGCAGGGACAAAGAATCCAGTGAAATTTTTTTAAGCGCTTTATCTGAAAACTACCTTGAGCAGTTAAACAGAGAACCGACTCGTGGCGATGACATATTAGACCTTCTGGTGACAAACAGACCCGAACTATTTGAAAAAGTTAACGCAGAACAGGGAATCAGCGATCATAAATCGGTTATGGCATCGATGATTTCAGCCGTAAATAGGAATATTAAAAAGGGTAGGAAGATTTTTCTGTTTAGAAAAAGTGACAAAAAGCAGATTTCAGAGTACCTGTTGGCACAACACAAAAGTTTTGTCTCAAGTGCAGATAGTGTTGAGGATCAGTGGACAAAGTTCAAAACCGTCGTACATAATGCGTTAGATGAGTATGTGCCAAGCAAGATCGTAAGAGATGGAAAAGAGCCACCGTGGTACAACAACCGAGTTAGAAAACTGCTGCGGAAGCAAAGGGAACTTCACAGCAAACATAAACATAGCCAAAGCCTTGCAGACAAACAAAAATTACGCGAAGCGAAATGTGGTGTGAGGAGGGCTATGCGAGAGGCGTTCAATGAATTCGAAAGTAAAGTTCTTTACTGACTTGGCAGAAAATCCTAAGAAATTTTGGTCTTATGTCAAAGCGGTAGGTGGATCAAAACAAAATGTCCAGACACTCTGTTACCAAAATGGTACTGAAACAGAGGATGACAGACTAAAGGCCGAAATACTAAATGTCTTTTTCCAAAGTTGTTTCACAGAGGAAGATTGCACTGTAGTTCCTTCTCTAGATTGTCGCACAGATGACAAAATGGTAGATATCGAAATAGACGACAGAGGGATAGAGAAACAATTAAAATCGCTCAAAAGAGGAAAGGCCTCTGGACCTGATGGGATACCAGTTCAATTTTACACAGAGTACGGAACTTGCCCCCCTTCTTGCAGCGGTGTACCGTAGGTCTCTAGAAGAGCGTAGCGTTCCAAAGGATTGGAAAAGGGCACAGGTCATCCCCGTTTTCAAGAAGGGACGTCGAGCAGATGTGCAGAACTATAGACCTATATCTCTAACGTCGATCAGTTGTAGAATTTTGGAACACGTATTGTGTTCGAGTATAATTACTTTTCTGGAGACTAGAAATCTACTCTGTAGGAATCAGCATGGGTTTCGAAGAAGACGGTCATGTGAAACCCAGCTCGCGCTATTCGTCCACGAGACTCAGAGGGCCATAGATACGGGTTCACAGATAGATGCCGTGTTTCTTGACTTCCGCAAGGCGTTCGATACAGTTCCCCACAGTCGTTTAATGAACAAAGTAAGAGCATATGGACTATCAGACCAATTGTGTGATTGGATTGAGGAGTTCCTAGATAACAGGACGCAGCATGTCATTCTCAATGGAGAGAGGTTTTCCGAAGTAAGAGTGATTTCAGGTGTGCCGCAGGGGAGTGTCATAGGACCGTTGCTATTCACAATATACATAAATGACCTTGTGGATGACATCGGAAGTTCACTGAGGCTTTTTGCGGATGATGCTGTGGTGTATCGAGAGGTTGTAACAATGGAAAATTGTACTGAAATGCAGAAGGATCTGCAGCGAATTGACGCATGGTGCAGGGAATGGCAATTGAATCTCAATGTAGACAAGTGTAATGTGCTGCGAATACACGGAAAGATAGATCCTTTATCATTTAGCTACAAAATAGCAGGTCAGCAACTGGAAGCAGTTAATACCATAAATTATCATACGCATTAGGAGTGATTTAAAATGGAATGATCATAAAATGTTGATCGTCGGTAAAGCAGATGCCAGACTGAGATTCATTGGAAGAATCCTAAGGAAATGCAATCCGAAAACAAAGAAAGTAGGTTACAGTACGCTTGTTCGCCCACTGCTTGAATACTGCTCAGCAGTGTGGGATCCGTACCAGATAGGGTTGATAGAAGATATAGAGAAGATCCAACGGAGAGCAGCGCGCTTCGTTACAGGATCATTTAGTAATCGCGAAAGCGTTACGGAGATGATAGATAAACTCCAGTGGAAGACTCTGCAGGAGAAACGCTCAGTAGCTCAGTACGGGCTTTTGTCAAAGTTTCGAGAACATACCTTCACCGAAGAGTCAAACAGTATATTGCTCCCTCCTACGTATATCTCGCGAAGAGACCATGAGGATAAAATCAGAGAGATTAGAGCCCACACAGAAGCATACCGACAATCCTTCTTTCCACGAACAATACGAGAATGGAATAGAAGGGAGAACCGATAGAGGTACTCAAGGTACCCTCCGCCACACACCGTCAGGTGGCTTGCGGAGTATGGATGTAGATGTAGATGTAGATGAAGCTCAGTCTGAAAAAATTGAACGGAAGCTAGACAATCAGAACAAAGCAATTAATGTTGTTAACAACAATGTTGGAGTTGTTAACACAAAAGTTGATAAAATCAAAGAAGATATTGTTGTGATTAATACCGAAATCCGTAATCTTAAACAGGAAATGATAGGCGTTCAGGCGGAAATTGCGATCATAAATACTCGTTTTTATTCCGAAATTAGCAGAATCGAGAAAAGTGTAGGAGAAGCAGTTGCTCCGATCATCGAGAATAAGGTGACGGAACAAATTCAATTAGTGAAGAAAGAGGATCAAAAGAAGGTGGAAACTTTAAAGGCTTTAGTATCCGAAGTAGATACCAACGTGGGGAAGCAGGCTAATACCCGCGTAGAGAAAAAAAAGGGAAGTAGAAACGCTTGCGACAACCACTTGCCAAGTAATTACGAGAGTGTCGGAATTAGAAAAGAAACTTGACGAAAAACAGAGCTATGTGCCAATCTGTGCACATAGTTCGGAATTGTTGACGAAAGAGGAGCGGTTCGACCCCTTGAAAAATGGCGGTATACACGCGACGGATTTCATTAAAAATTGTGAAAGAGTTTTACCCAGATCATGGACTAATGAGAGAAAAATTAATGCGGTTATTGACGTGTTGGCTGGTGATGCCAAGCGTTGGGGCTTAAACCTCAACATCACGAACCTGACTTTTGACGAGTTTAAAAATTTGTGTTTGGCTGAATACTGGTCAGAGCAAAAACAACGAAGTGTCTGGCGCGAATTTGTCGTATCGAGGCCTTTCGATGCGAATTCGCGCGGCTCGATGAAGGAGTTTTGTGAGGGCTGGATCCGCAAGTTGGAATATTTGCGTGATCGCCGCACGGAATCCGAAATAGTCTGGGAACTCTACAAGAAGCTTCCAGATGATACAAAACGCTACGTAGGAAGCAATTACAAGACAATCAATGATTTCCTGGAAAGAGTTGAGGACGAGGACAATTGGCGCAATAATCGCGACAGTGGTAGAGGCCGTGGTAACAACAGCGGGTACCACAGCAACCACAACAATGATAACTATGGGAATAATGCATACCGCAATCTTGGCAGCAATAACAATAGTGGTTCGGGCCGTAATGACAATCGGTACAATGCGGATAATAACAGGAATGACGGAAACCAGTATCATACTAGCGTGATACGGGCTTCGCAGAATAGTAATAACGCCAGAGGGTGTGATCAGCCGCCTCAGCAGCATCCGGGGAGCGTATCTGCTGGGACGAGACTGGGAAACCATTAGCCGCGCTGGTGAGGGGCCGACCGGGCGTGGAGAAATTTTGGCGGCCCAATAACAGTAAAAAACCGAGGTGTCGTCGTTATGAAAATTCCGTATGGAATAATCAACGGCGGGAGAGTGTGCCAGTGTTAGGAGAAAGGAGTGCGCCCACAAGTAGTAGATCAGCTGTAGACACGGCAGCAGAAAATACATTCACTGTCAGTGAGAACAATTTAAATAGTGTTCCAAAATCGATTATAAAGTGGCAGCTGTAACACCCACAGCGGAACTGGAGATTGAGATTAAGAATGATTCGCAATTGTTGAGAGAAAATCAAATGTCGGACAACACGTCCGTCATCGAGCGAGGAGATGCAGAGAGGGATGAGGTCTGGTTAAGGCAATTCGGTCGCTTATACGACGAACTAAGAGATTATAGGGGTCTGTACGGGAGAAGTGATTATGGGGAGCGCGGGCAGGATTTGCCGCGTCTCGTCCCACAGGAAGATAGTATTTGTGAAGTGATAGAAATTTCTGGCCCTAACCGGCCGACTTTACCAGAAATAGTTGATGTTCAAGGGGAGCACGAGCAAGATTCGTCGTGTTTCGTACCGCAGGAGTTGGATGTTGAAGGAGTGACGGAACGTTCTGGCCCTAACCGGCAGACCTAACCGAAAGTTTTAGTGGTAGAAGTAGCCGACCCATCCGACGCAAACCTCCAGTTTAAACATTGCGAGAGTATTAAGGAGAAAGATTACGAAAATTTTAGTGATAGCCGGACACGATTGGTAGAAAAGCACGTAGATTACAGCGTGTATGAGGTCAGAGCTGACGTTATACGGTCAGACAGTAGCAGTGTGGGTTGCGCAGATCCAGAGGAAGTAATTGCAGATACTACTGGGCACATGTCTCCAGGTAGATTGGCAGATGAGATCAATCTGACCAAAGAGGAATCAACGAAGGTGACAATTAGTGAATTGATAGCAAAGCAACACTCACTAGTTAACGAGTTACAGGAAAAGGTTTCGGTATTGGAGGCGAAGCTACAGACTAAGCCTCAGGACAAACGTGTTGAAATTAAAACTGTATGCGAACAGAGGCTGAAAAAGCCGCCAGATAAGCCGGATTTACGATCAAAGCCGGATGGTTTTTTCTGGAATGACCTGGATATAGACGAGGGTTCATTGTGGGAAAATAAAGAAACTGTCGAAGATAAGTGTAGACAGATAGTAGTGTCTGTTAATATGCACGGCCTACAACTAAACGTGTTGATTGACACCGGTGCAGAATTGAGTGCTGTATCTGGAAAAATATTTCAGTTACTGAAAGACAGACCTGGCATCGTAGTTATGCCAGTAACAGGAGTGAAAATTATCGGTGCTACTGGGAAGGCCAGTAAACCGGTCACAAAACAAATTTTTGTCCACTTCGAGGTATATGGGGCACGATTTGAACAAGAGTTTGTCGTCGTGCCAGACTTAACTACGGAAGTAATTATCGCGTTAGATTCACTATTAAAGTACCATGCAGTGATTAATTGCGAAAGCAAAACTTTGACATGTACGTCTCAAGATAAAACAATAGTAGTTAGTTTTGACGAGGCAGGAGACGGTGTGCATAGGTAATACCAGCCTATAAGCATTGTTAACTGGCCGGATGCCATTGACATTAGTATTGGTGTGAAAAAAGATCGTTTGCGAGAAATAATGAAGCTAAAAGCCGATGCTCGCATACGTCGTCATGACGCTAAAGCGCGTTTTGCTAAGTTTGCAATCGGAGACTTAGTACTTGTAAAAGCTCGTGAGAAATCGAGCGAGATAGACAATGAAATCTCTAAATTTAAGTTTGTTTATAATGGATCATATAAAGTCATTGGTATTCCTCACACAAATGCTTATTGCTTAGAGTATCCAAGCTCTGGAAAACTATTAGGTATACGGAACATTGTAGACTTGAAATTGTACCAACCTAGGATTGATTGATACCACAGAATGGGTAATTTGTACAGTATGTAAATATAGAGTGTAATATTTAAACGATTTGCTAGATTGCCATGCTTTTGCCTGACCAAGAGGACATTAAAGAAGTTGTAATTAATAAGTAATTAATTTTTACTAAATGATTTAAGAGAGAGTGATTATTTATCAATTGAAAAATCCAAGCTGCTAGTTTAAGTTATCAGCTGAGTCAGAGTAGATTAAGGAATGTAAATATGATTTTGTAACTAGCTGTAAGATTTCATAAATATGTGATTTACTAGTCATTGCCGATGTACTTCGACGCTGTTTTAAGTTTCAGGCTAGTACATGCGTGTGATGATGGACAGTGTTGAGTTATCCACTGTGATAGTGTTAATGGACTCCTTGAGATTACTCGGGAGTGAGTTTTTCCGAAAGAATACAGTGAAACGGACGTTCTGGCAGTGCCGTTACAAGTGCGAGTGAGATCAAGCGTGTCGCACAGGCGGGAGCAACAATACTGGCGAGGCGGAGCCGCTGTCGGCTCTTGTGCCGCTGTCGGCATTCTTTGTACTTGCGGGTACGGAAGGCGGAGTTGTTTTTCTTCCCGGACAGCTGATGTGAAAGAATTCTGCTGTCAATATTTATGTTTTTGTCGATCTGCTGTATATTATTTTCTTGTTTAGCGTTAAGTGGACTCTCATGACGAGAATATTAATTATGAAAAGGTTATATAAAATGTGTGCCGCGCGGGATTAGCCGAGCGGCTCAGGCGCTGCAGTTGTGGACTGTGCGGCTGGTCCCGGCGGAGGTTCGAGTGCTCCCTCGGGCATGGGTGTGTGTGTTTGTCCTTACGATAATTTAGGTTAAGTAGTGTGCAAGCTTAGGGACTGATGACCTTAGCAGTTAAGTCCCATAAGATTTAACACACACACACATATAAAATGTGTATTCTATGTAATTAATTTGCGTATTTTGATATACCTGTTTTTTATGACCATGTACTCTGGTTAATTTTGTAAATAGAATTCCATTTCTTGATACTGTTAGGAATTTTGACGATTTTAGAATAGCTACACCATTTTCTATGTTTTCTATGAATTTTAATATGTTGTCAACCTGTTTTATTTTGTGTAAGATGACAGAGTGGAATAAGATTAGGAGTGTCTCCACTCAATTATTATGGTCTAAAAATCGGTTTATGATTAATTAGCCTAATGCTAAATTTTCTTGATGTTTTGAGCATGTGCATTTCCGCTGTTTTTTTTTTTTTTCCTTTTTGGAACAATATCTGAGGTTACACGAACATCCTCAGACAATGTGGGGCACGTGCAACGCCGGAAATGCGTATCCTCCTATTTCCATCTATTGCACTGCAAATTTTTTCCTTATTTTGTTACATGAAGATATGACATATATATATATATATATATATATATATATATATATATATATATATATATATGTCGATGTATAATTGGTTGTTTTGTAAATATTGTTTGTATTTTTACGCTGGGTCTTGCCTAGGGAACACTATGGTATCGAACGATTACATCGATAGGTCGTGTGGAGAACCAAGGTGTTTAGAATCTTTGGTAGTGTGAACTCGGCCGCGTGGAGCGCGGGCAGAGCAGAGAGAGAGTCTGGCTGGGGTAGGGCGGTGGAGCAGGTGTGTTGTGTGACGCTCCCGCGAGTTGCCGCGCTTTCGGGGTTCGGCAGCATGTAATTGCGCACGACTTGCTATGATAGTTTCTGACACGGTGTCGCGGACGGGAAGCATTAGCTGGCGCACATCGAGAGCCCGTTTCGCCTGGTGACCGTGTCGAGAAGAAGGCGCGCCAACATCCAGCTTCTGCAACAGCGACGGCCGACAATGAGTGACTGTCGCCACCTCCTCGATCGACGGCTTCAAACCTTCAATCAACCAACAAGGAAGACTGGAAGCACGTAAAGTTTTAGAACTGTATGGCAGACCTCAACTTTTAAAATTGTTGCACCACAAAATTACAGCAACTTAGCATGAACCTTTGTTGCTCAATGTCCCAATTGCATTACCAAGCAGGGTCCCTTCCTTTTCCGGAATGAACCTGAGTGTTGTTGAAACTCAAACGGCAGCATTAAAGTAATATCACTCCATTTCACTGCTTTAATTTCAAAGTTCAGTTAAAGTATTCATAGCTGGCTACAATATTAAGATTACACAAGCACAAATTAAGAGTGCGAGTTTTGACCATATTTTAGCTTACCTGTGACTGCAGCTCAGCTTGGTACGTTAATTGTTCAGAATCATTTAATTCAAGTTCAAACTTAAATCTCTTATTTCTAAATTGCGTAGATTCAAGTAGCTTTTGAAATGATTGTTGAGGTAGCCCAAGAGTAACCGCATTTTACTGAATTTCGATGTGCTTCAGAAACGATGCTCACTATTAATTTCAGTCACTAAATCAACTTTCAATTTTCCGGTTTTATTAATTCTTTTGCTAAGTTAAGTCAGAGTGTAGCGAAATTTATTACTTCTGACAAACTTCTACACATGTCAACCTTCAGTTACCACGCTTCTAGTGCTAATTATATGTGTAATAACCTTTCTTTTTCAGTTACTATAGTAATTTTCCATAGGACTGGTGACCGTAATTTCCCCCAGATCTCAAATATCTAATTACCGCTAGTTAATTGTTAACGTAATGGCCGCACATTTACTTTCTTTATTAACTTTACCCCTTTTCAAAATTAATTTCCACCTGTTTCATTTGCATTTTTCCTTTCATTTAGATGTAACCCTTTCCTCCCTCTTTACCGACAGATTAACTTCGGTGATGATTGCTTTTCCCAAATTTCCATTAGGTACATGCGGTTTAATTTTTCATTGTCATTGAGGTCGATAAGTGAGGGGGAGGTTACAAGGCGCCAGGGTTGAGTGACTGTAGGAGAATAGAAGATGACTTGGACAAAATTTCTAATTGGTGTGATGAATGGCAGCTACCTCAAAAAAAGACAAATAAATAAATAATGCGGATGAGTAGGAAAAACAAATTCCTAACTTTCGGATACAGCATTAGTAGAGTCCCGCTTGACACGATCACGGGTCACGTAACGGTACAAAGCAATGTGAAATACGAATAATCGACTTCGGTTTATTGGGAGAATCTTAGGTAGGTGTGCTTCATCTTCAATGGAGACCGCATAAAGGACGCCAGTGCGACCTATTCTTAAGTACTGCTCGATTGTTAGGGATCCGCAGCAGATCGGATTAAAAAAAATACATTACAGCAATTCAGGCGAGCTGTTAGATTTGTTACCGGTAAGTTAGAACAGCATGCAACTATTACGGAGATGCCTCGGGAACTCAAATGGGAGTGACTGGAGGGAAGGCAACGTTGTTTTCAAGGAACACTATCGAGAGAATTTAAATCATCCAAAGCTCTTATACGTACTAAAAATCAAATAAAAACGTCTTGATCGCATTCTCACATTTTTTATTTGTTAGGAATCGGTATCGGCCCTTTCCTCAGACCATCTTCAGGCTTTCCCCGCCATTATGGCTGCTAGTGGTGGCAGACGGAGCGAGATCCGTAGAAGTAAGGTTGTCACTGCTCTTCTAAATTCTGATTCTAATGCTAGACCCCCACTCATCTCTTCCCTATCCACTCCTGTTTCTTCTTCTATCACATCAGACAGGTCCTCCCACTCATAGAGGCCTTCAATGTACTGCTTCCACCTTTTCTCTGTCTCCTTTGCACTTAGCAGTACAATTCTCATTACACTCTGAGAGGTGGCATGAGCCCCCTCTCATATTTCTATCTTACGATTTTCCTCTCTAATTGCATGCGGTGAAAAGTTGCTATTCCTTCACACGCGGACTTCCCACGCAGCGTCTCTCGTCACCCGGGTGGTCCGGTGACAGGCGGGCTCTCCTGATCTGGAAAGAGTTAAGCCGACGGGTGTGAGGAAGTCAAGTGAATGCTTTGCAGACGCCGACATTGTCAAAAGACACGCCCGGAGGGGTCTGAAGTAGCGGCTGGGCTAGAGGTTCCGTTACTTCAAAGAATCTTAGCGAAAACACTTTCTGGCGGGCTACCAGCGAGGCGTGGGAATGACTTGTGTACCCAGGCAGTTGGGGCGGGAAAATTCCCACGCTTTCTGCAAAATAGTAACTGTGATTGGCTTGCTCAGGGCATAGCTCCGTGACGTAGCAAAATTAGCGCAGAAATTGGCGCCAAGAATCTCCATTGGTGGAATGGTAGTGCTCCGGCAATAGAGTGGAATTTTCCACAGGTTTTCGAGTTTCTGATTGGAACGTTTAACCACTGCCACTGTCGTGGGGGCGGGAATGTTCTGTGTTTGGCCTGTACGGGTGCTCTAGAGGGGAGTCGGCTCTCGCCTTTCGGTCGAAGTAGGTTACAAGACTGAGCTCTCGCTGCTCTGGACAGCCTGCTTTCCGTTGGCTGTCTAATATACTTTTATTTAATTGTAACTGTTTGACGAAGTTGCTGAAGTTTCGACTTCAACGTAACTTTCCGAGTACAGTTGGCAATTGAGCGTTCTGCGTACAAGCGGCCTATGTTGTCTGTCTTGAGCAGTTTTGGCTAAAGTTGACTGTATCGGAGTTACAGTGTGACTTCGCTTGTTAAAATCAATCACTGTACCGTCAGTGATTGTGTGGCGAGCCTTCTTCGTCTCCCTCAGAGGCGCATTTGTATAGCTAGGAAGTCTTTAGTCTGGAACAACCAAACCAGGATAATTCATTTCAGGCTATACTCGCGATATTATCATCACCACGACAGGACGTCGAAGCAACCAGCCATCGCCTCCGGTACGCCAGATCGTGTTCTGGCAGTTAAGAAGACAGTTTGGTAATGTATGTCCGCAGCACCGGCAGATAGGGATTTTCCTAGGTGATAATCAGAGCTCAGCAGAGCGCGCCTGTTCGTCTTTTTCTAACTTTGTTCTGTCTTGGGTAGCAGCAATTAATGTTGGGTTAGCTGTGTGTCTCTCTGGAATTTGAGTGGCAAGTAATTGGCTCCACATACCACTTCGTCATAAACCTCACAATCTAGTTTAGGGACAACTTCACCTTCACAGCGTTTGTTTGAGTATCCAATTTGAGCCAATTTGATGTGTTATAAATGTTTCATGTGTTTTTGTTTATTATTTTGTGTTTAGTATTAATAAATCATATTGTCATTTTGGACAGAACTTTCATTCTGTTAATCGGTAGAGCAACCCTATCAATTCTCACTACGTTAATGAAACCTTCCTTTATTTAACTTATTTATCAAATTAAATTATTGCAGGTGCCAAACTCTTTTCTACTCCACTTGCAGGGTTGATTACAGTCAGTTTGCGTATATTTTTTAATCCATGTACAACAGCAAAAGTCTGAGTTAGAATAGGGGGGGCTTAGAGCATCATTTACATATGTAGATTCTAGAAGAATTTAGTGTTAAATACACTGCTAGCCCCGGCACCTCGCAACTCTTAATGTTATTGCCCTTGTATTTAATTTCACAGAAGGTTGTTTTGACTTTTCTATATGTTGAGTCAGTGCTTTCGACAGTAATTTCTTTTTTGATTTCTTCACATTTTTCATGTAGCCATTTCGCCTTAGCTTCCTTGTTCTTCCTATTTTTTTTTCTTTTCTAAGTAAACTGTACTTCTGTATTCCTGAAGGTAAATCGCAAGTCACATACATTCTACACACCAGCGTGAATACTAGTTTTGGTGCTACTTCTCCCAATGAGGAGGAGAAGCAGACAAAGCTTTGGGGCACTCTTATGCCCTTGGGAAGGGATGATGAAGTCCCATACTACTTGACAGAGCATAGGGGACGATGCGGGAGACCCGCACCGCCGTACTAGGCAAGTTCCTAGAGGAGGTGGTTTGCCATTGCCTTCCTCCGACCGTAATGGGGATGAATGAAGATGAAGAGGAAGACACAACAACACCCAGTCATCTCGATACAGGTGAAAATCCGTGACCCCGCCGGGAATTGAACCCGGGACCCTGTGCTCGGGAAGCGAGAACGCTACCGCGAGACCACGAGCTGCGGACTTGAGGAGGGAAACAGCCGCTAAAAGGCGGGAGAATCAGTAATGATCAACTGGATGAGAATGCAGAAGGCAATGGAAACCACTGCATTAAAGACACATAACGAGTATTCAGAGCACATGTGACCCGTAAATGAAGAAGTGTCATGATGATCCCTCCATTAGCAAAAGATTCCGAACTGCTCCCCCATTCGGATCTCAGGAAGAGGACTGCAAAGGGGGACGTAACCAGGAGGAAAAGACTGAACGACCAAAGGAAAGATAACGTTCTACAAGTAGGAACTTGGAATATCAGAAGTTTGAACGTGGCAGGGAAGCTATAAAATCTGAAAAGGGAAATTCTTAGGATCAGGGTAGATACAGTAGGCGTCAGTGAAGTGACTTAGAGGGAAGACAAGGATTTCTGGCCATACGAGTGTAGGGTAATATAAGCAGCAAAATAAAATGGTATAGCGGGAGTAGGATTCGTTACGAATAGGAAGATAGGTTAGAGAGTGAATTACTGTGAACAGTTTAGTGATAGAGTTGTTATCATCAGAGTCGACAGCAACAGTTCAGAAATACGCACCGATGTCGAAAGCAGAAGTTGAAGAGATAGAGAAAGTATATAAGAATATTGAACGGATAATTCAGTACGTAAATTAAGATGAAAATCTTAAAGTCGTATGTGGTTGGAATGCGGTTGCAAGGGAAGGAGCAGAAGAAAGTCTTACGGGAGATTATAGGCTTGGTAGTATTCAGTCTGCACATCGAAGACGCACTAACGAAAGTAAAAGAAATCTTCAAGAGTGGGGCCGGCCGCGGTGGTCTCGCGGTTCTAGGCGCTCAGTCCGGAACTGCGCGACTGCTACGGTCGCAGGTTCGAATCCTGCCTCGGGCATGGATGTGTGTGCTGTCCTTAGGTTAGTTAGGTTTAAGTAGTTCTAAGTTCTAGGGGACTGATGACCACAGATGTTAAGTCCCATAGTGCTCAGAGCCATTTGAACCAACCATTTCAAGAGTGGGATTAAAATTCAGGGTGAAAGGATATCAATGATAAGATTTGCTGACGACAATTCTATGTGAAGAATTAAAGGGACCTGTCGAGTGGAATGAACAGTCTATTGAGTGCGAAATATGGACTGAGAGAAAATCGGAGGAACACGAAAGTACTGAGAAGTATCTGAAATGAGATAAGCGGCAAACTTAAGGTCAGGACTGATGATCACGAAGTAGGTGAAGTTAAGGAATTCTACTACCTAGACAGCAAAAGAACCAATGACGTCGGCCGGTGTGGCCGAGCGGTTCTAGGCGCTTCAGTCTGGAACCGCGCGACCGCTACGGTCGCAGGTTCGAATCCTGCCTCGGGCATGGATGTGTGTGATGTCCTTAGGTTAGTTAGGTTTAAGTAGTTCTAAGTTCTATGGGACTGATGACCTCAGATGTTAAGTCCCATAGTGCACCTGAGCCATTTGAACCATTTTTTCTCTTTACATGTAGTGTGAAACCTTTCTTCTTGCCAAATGTCATGATTGTACACAAAGGGGAAGCACCCTGTAGATTTTAAAGAGTGAGTCTGAGAGTATCAAAATATGACACAAATTGCCCCATATCTTTTAATTGCATTGACTTAGAAGCTTAACATGTTTATATCAACAAATCTCTCAGTATGTGACATAAAATTCAGTTCCTGAGAAAAAGAGGTCTTAACGGACAGCAGGACATACATATGGACAATAAACGATAGTTTTTTTCGTGTGATATAATTACAAATTTGTAATTTTCTGATTTTTTCCTTAGGTTGTAGTGTGAAAAATTGCTTCTTCGCAAATTTCATGATACTAGGACGACGGGAGGTAGCCTGTAGATTTTTACACGTGAGTGTAAAAGACCGTATCTTTTGACTGTATGTACTTAGAAGCTTTATTTTTTTTACATCGCCAGGAATCCGTAGACCTTAGTATGTGACGGAAATTTCAACTTGGCACGTCTATCCATTCCTCAGGGAAAAGAGTTTTGAACTGTCGAGCAGGCAGACAGACGGACAGTAGAATGATCCTATAGGGGTTCCGATTTTACCGTTTGGGTGTCCGAAATCCTAAAAAGTGGTGAAGATTACAGGAGGTGTGGTAACAAAAACACAGCAGTGATCATTCCTGTGAGACCATAAAGGTGACTGATGCGTCAAGCTCATACAGTGAATAATCGTCAGACGAACTGGGAACTTGAAAGTCAGAAGAGCAGAATCATAGTTCTCTGGAAAAAGGCTTCGTCAGAGAGCTACTCTTTCGGTTGCACCATGCCGCTACCGAAAGCGTTCTACGAATAGAACCAGAGGATAGAGGAAGGTCGTACAGAACGACGAACAGTGTCTGCAGCACGCAATATTGTGGTTATAGCACGGAATGACTGCCATCTTGTCATGGCATTAGCTAAGCCTACTGGTATTGGAGTATTGCAATGCGGTGCACCTGCCTGCGTCGGCTGTTTGACACAGCCGCCGTGCATTGGACTGGTGCGCCGCACGCCATCGCATACGCTTCCATCGTCCCAATGCCACAAAAGCCCGAGGCGACACGGAGTACGCCAGTAGACTGCCGAGGTGCCACACACGGTGCTCCGATGCGACTTTGCTCTCGCCTTGTCTCGAAACTCCCGTGGCGCCGTACGGAGTACCACTCGCGACCGCAGCAGTAGTTAGCGCATTCTTAGCGATATGCGACGCGCGAGACAAATTACGCGACCAATTTCTCCACAGATTTACTCAGAAACATTTATTCATAGACCTGATTAATCCTCTGCACTGTTGCACTATCACCGAGCGAGGTGGCGCAGTGGTTAGACACTGGACTCGCATTCGGGAGGACGACGGTTCAATCCCGCGTCCGGCCATCCTGATTTAGGTTTTCCGTGACTTCCCTAAATCGTTCCAGGCAAATACCGGGATGCTTCCTTTCAAAGGGCACGGCCGACTTCCTTCCCCGTCCTTCCCTAATCCGATGAGAACGATGACCTCGCTGTCTGGTCTCCTTCCTCGAAACAACCAACCAACCATTTTTGTTGCACTATCAGTTTACAGAGTGGGGCGAAATAGGTGTCGGAAATTTTTTGTCTGCTACGATATACACTACTGGTCATTACAATTGCTACACCACGAAGTTGACGTACTACAGATGCGGAATTTAACCGACAGGAAGAAGATGCTGTGATATGCAAATGATTAGTTTTTCAGAGCATTCACACAAGGCTGACGCCGGTGGCGACACCTACTACATGCTGACATGAGGAAAATTTCCAACCCATCTCTCATACACAAACAGCAGCTGAACGGCGTTGCCAGGTGAAACGTTGTTGTGATGCCTCGAGTAAGGGGGAGAAATGCGTACCATCACGTTTCCGACTTTGATAAAGGTCGGATTGTAGCCTATCGCGATTGCGGGTTATCGTATCGCGACATTGCTGCTCGCGTTGGTCGAGATCCAATGACTGTTAGCAGAATATGGAATCGGTGGGTTCAGGAGGGTAATACGGAACGCCGTGCTGGATCTCAACGGCCTCGTATCACTAGCAGTCGAGATGACAGGCATCTTATCCGCTAGCTGTAACGGATCGTGCAGCCACGTCTCGACCCCTGAGTCAACAGATAGGGACGTTTGCAAGACAACAACCATCTGGACGCACAGTTCGACGACGTTTGCAGCAGCATGGACTATCAGCTCGGAGACCATGGCTGCGGTTACCCTTGACGCTGCATCACAGACAGGAGCGCCTGCGATGGTGTACTCAACGACGAACCTGGGTGCACGAATGGCAAAACGTCATTTTTTCGGATACATCCAGGTTCTGTTTACAGCATCATGATGGTCGCATCCGTGTTTGGCGACATCGCGGTGAACGCACAACGGAAGCGTGTAATTGTCATCACCATACTGGCGTATCACCCGGCGTGATGGTGTGGGGTGCCATTGGTTACGCGTCTCGGCCACCTCTTGTTCGCATTGACGGCACTTTGAACAGTGGACGTTACATTTCAGATGTGGTACGACCCGTGGTTCTACCCTTCATTCGATCCCTGCGAAACCCTACATTTCAGGAGGATAATGCACGACCGCATGTTGCAGGTCCTGTGCGGGCCTTTCTGGATACAGAAAATTTTCGAGTGCTGCCCTGGGCAGCACATTCTCCAGATCTCTTACTAATTGAAAACGTCTGGTCAATGGTGGCCGAGCAATTGGCTCGTCACAATACGCCAGTCACTACTCTTGATGTACTGACATGTCAGTTCTAGTATAATACATTTGTTCAATGAAAACCCGTTTATCATCTGCATTTCTTCCTGGTGTAGCAATTTTAATGGCCAGTAGTGTAATATGGGGTGATAGATTCACGTTACCATGCTTGCGCTGTGCCAGACAGCCTAAAATTAATACAGAATAAGGGTTATATATATATTAACCTTCCACGACGAAACTGACTGCAATGATTCCCTTCGTATTCAGTCCCAGGTTGATTGATTGTACAAAACTGTTCGAGTGCTACCCAAACGTTATATTTGAGTACAAACCGTGCTTTTCTGCTGCTGCAATGAGTGTGTGGAGCCTTGAATTGAATTCCGTAATCACTTCGTGAAGAACCCGATTTTAGATTGCACGAATCTCTCTGGAAAGCGCAGTACGAAGATCATGGGGTGTTGCAGGTGCGTAGTTGAAGACTCTGTCCCTCACAGAACCCTATAAGAAATAATCACACGGACTAAGATCAAGACTATAAGGGCGCTATTCCACACTGTCCAGTAAATGCTGAGGTGCCCTGGACAACGATCTGATCTCTGAACGTCTCCTGAAAGAAATATAAGACGTCCGCTGTACAGTGCGGACGAGCTCTATCTTGCATGAACCAGTGGCTTAGGAGCATTCGGCCGCCTAGTGCAGCCGCTACAAATTTATGTTCAGTCCCTGTCCCTATTTGTCCGCTGAGACAGTTCTGTCAATAAAAAAAAATGGTTCAAATGGCTCTGAGCACTATGGGACTCAACTGCTGAGGTCATTAGTCCCCTTAGTCATTAGTCATTAGTCATTAGTCCCCTTAGTCATTAGTCATTAGTCATTAGTCCCCTTAGAACTAGTTAAACCTAACTAACCTAAGGACATCACAAACATCCATGCCCGAGGCAGGATTCGAACCTGCGACCGTAGCGGTCTTGCGGTTCCAGACTGCAGCGCCTTTAACCGCACGGCCACTTCGGCCGGCTGTCAATAAAAAATGAGCTGATAATTCACTGTGTGAAACTTCATTATTTAAATGTGTGAATCTGTACTTAAATTGCTGAATGACTGAGAAGATGAAACTTCTATGTTATTTGATTCTAAAACAGCTGAGTAAAACTGGACGTACCGAGCCTACTTTCTCTTTACTTTTTCTTATCATGTCAACACTGACCCACAATATTCTAGTGCAAAGCAATTTGACTGCTCAAAAAAAGAATTACAACCTGACTTCAAATAATTGATACAAAAGAATGGCCCTGAATAAGTAGCAATCCTGACAATAACCTATACATTTCATTAAGCACTTACCTCAAAAAAATCTTCAATACGCGAACTACTGCAATACAGCGAGCGTCAATACTGACAGCTACATAAAAGATTCTAACTAATAAAGCCACTAACTACTAATAGGCATGTGGTTAGCAAAGGAAAGATTTTGTTGCAAACCTAATAATGTATTTTTTACCTTAATAATGTGACATCCAATTCAAACAAATATAAATCGTCAGTGACATCCAGTAAAAAGATATATAATCGTGAATTATTTTCAGTCTCCAAGTCGAATACTTCCAGATCATTGGCCTACGCTAACACTTCAGACCTCTACCCTCCATCAATGCTAACTTCTCACATTTAACATCCATCACTGCTGGCTGTTCACCTCCAACTGCCCAATAGTATTTCCATCCGTCTAACTTCCAACTGCCCAACAGTACTAGCGATTAACTTCCAACAACGAGTCCGACCAGTCACAGAGTCTTACAAAGTGCAGTCAGAGGTCCAATGCAAAGCGCTACACAGCGCTGCCAACACAGGGGCAGCCCACTTACATGAGTACTGATTGCGCAACGAACAGTGACTTTTGTTGACGATTTGTGTTGACACCTCGTGTCTACAGGACATTGGTCGATCAGAAATTGCCAAACAGCCTTATGTTTTCAGAAGTTATTTTATTTAGACGACCAGTTTCGGCATCTCATAAATGTCATCTTCAGGACCCTGCATGTAGGCTTGTTGCTACCACACTGATTGTTTTATCGTCTTGGTTTTCCTCATTAAGTGCAATGTTTTGATTTAGAATTGTTCTATTCCACGATTGGTTTATAGTATGAGGTCATTTAACTACTAGTTTTCCGCTCGGAAATGTTGCTACTTTTTGAGCCAGTTTGTTCCTTAATTAGTGGGGTTATGCTTGGGTAACTTGTTGGTTTTCGCACACTCACCTTACTTTTAACCTGTGCCATCCCCACAATACATATTACAATACAGCTTGCTACGTGCTGGTTCCTGTTTGGATGGGTTTCGTCATCTTATAAATAGGTCGATAGTGTGACACCTTATATTCCCTATGGAACAGTAATTACATGTTAGTTGAGATTTTTGGAGGACTCCTCTTGGTTAAGATGGGTTTTGGTTGTTTCCCCCTAGCATTTGCCCTGTTGTATAAGGGACACCAAGTCATATATTTTTATTTGTTGATTTGGTATGTAACATTATACCCGCTAGGTATTTTATCAGTATTCCCCGTAAGTTCTTTGCTTGCCATTATTCAGTCACTAATTTGTCCGCCGGTGGGTTTTGCCTGTGGTTGCGCTTTTTGATGTTGTGACAACTAATTCTCATTATCACTAGTGGTGGTAATACCTAGGCTCACACACTATTGTGTACTCCATGGGTTCAACTGCGACGTTTTAATTTGCATGAGGATAGATTTTCCTAAGAACTAGGGTGCTTCTCACCTATAATAATTATCAAGGTGTTTATATAAAAATGAAAATAATAAAAAATAAAAATGTATATAAAAATAAAAAATAATAAAAAGGAAAGAAAAAGAAAAAAGATAAGCTTTAAACTTTCATGCTTCTCATTTTGTATGTTGTCTTTTTTTGGTTTTTTGTAATGTTGATTTTTCATATTTTTTATTTTTTAGTCTTTTGTAATGCTGAACACTTGGTTTCTCAATAGCCCTGCGGCGCCAATTCTGTTTGCTGAAGTACTCATGGAGATCGTAGTATGCCTCATCACTAAAGCAGGTCTGATCCCTATCGACTGTTCCATTTTCAAAGGCCTCGATCATATCATTTGCAAAATAATATCGCTGCTCCCCATCATTGTCTTTCAGAGGTTGGCACAGTCGAATTTTGTGAAGGAAAAGGTTAGGTTTCCCTTTAATTACCCCCTGGAGAGAACTTCGTGACATCCTGAGTTGCTGTGCTGCATGTCTAGTTGATATAGTGGGCTCTCCAGGGCTACAGGTGAGGCTGTTCGTCCTATCTGGCCCTTTGGGAATCAAGTTGGGATCTGATCTTTTCAAAACATTTCATCAATCAGTTAAAAAACAGGGAAAACGTGACACAAAATCTGTACCGCAGAATGCTTAAATTTTCTCATCATAATTTGATTTCAGTTCTGTACTGTAATCTCACAGAGAGATGGTCATTCCGGGTGCAGCTGTTCCTGGACCCACTGCGATGCTGAATGCACGCCTCACCAAAACAATATCCCAAGAACTTGAGTAAAATACGTTTACGACCATAAAACGCGGTTCCAATGTTTTTACTTCCATTCTGAAACGTGAACTGAGACACTGTTGAGTGAGCTACAGAATTTTCAGAGCTACAATACAACAATATCACAAGGAGAATAATATTCGCAGAGTTAAACCACAATAGACAAATACTTTCTAACACTTATTTTGCGCCGCCCTGTAGTTTGAGTAAGAATCGCCAGCCTCACATGATCCGCGAGATCGTTTTCGCACCCGTCGGCTTCGGCAGTTCACAATTTCAGTATCCATTATTAATGAGCTGTAGCAACCTCACACCTTACAGAAAGATTTTGAGATCTGCTCACTGGACTGGAAAATCTCCACCGCTAACAGTTCATACACCATTTCGAGCTGGTTCCTAGCAATTTCCGATGACAGTCTCCATAAACAGGAAACAAGATTATTGTTCTAAGTTAACAGGTAACATTCACAGAAACTCACCGCACTTCCAGTTTCCACGGAAGCAATTGTAATTTACTGGTTTCGATTAACCTTTCCAAGCCTGTCACTGTATCAAACACCACTTACCGTCTAGCTAATGGCTCTATGCTATAAGACTTCTTTCTGCTGTTCACTAAACCTGGAGCATTCTCCGCCAAAACCTGGCAGAATAAGCGGAATTCTACGCCTGCGCCCACGAATACAATTGAAAACCCTGTTCGAGAGTGGAACAGTAGAGAAATACCATGAATGAGGTTGGTGAACTCTCTGCCAGGTGATGATTAACTGTGAATTGCAGAATAATCGTGTAGGAGTAGATGTAGAAAGCTCTTTCAAAGCCTTGACTGCAATGACTTTGTGGATCACGATCTACTGAATATTTAGGATAATATGAATAGTTGCCAAACAACAGGAAAGCTTCAGAGACCGAGAAAATGGTCTCTCAAACACCATGTTCGGTGCATAGATTTCGTCTGCGCAGTTCAGATATATCTGCCTGTCCTCATCTCGAACAATCATTTGAAACCCATAAGCCTCCGGCCGGTGTGGCAGAGCGGTTCTATGCGCTTCAGTCTGGAACTGCGCAATCGCTACTGTCGCAGGTTCGAATCCTGCCTCGGGCGTGGATGTGTGTGATGTCCTTAGGTTAGTTAGGTTTAAGTAGTTCTAAGTTCTAGGGGACTGATGACCTCAGATGTTGACACCCATACTGCTCAGAGCCATTTGAACCATTTATGCCTTTGCCATACTCCAGTCTGTGAACTTACTTATCCAGCGAGTTATAAGAGGTGCTCATATTAACATGGAATCTAAATTCATTTACACAAAGTATCGCTAGAAAGGAAAGAAGCGATAAATGAGAGAAAAATCGGAAGGTCCTCAGGAAACCGGACCCCAAAACTTTAGACAGGCTGTTTCACTGACAGGCTGTTTCACTGACTTGCGACGTCGGCAAGTATACCTGAGCTATCGTTGTCGGTGTTGGTTTCCTGTGGATTCTGATAAGAACAACCCAACCACTGAGCTGCCCACAGTAACACGTTCTCTGTCCTACCTTCATACTCATAATGGAACCTACTCTCATTATACCGTTTTCTGGTGCGGTTGATATTACCCTATACTCATGTGACCAGAAATCCCTGTCTTCTTTCAGTTTCACTTCACTGATCCGTACTATATCTAGACTGAGCCTTTGCATTTCTGTTTTTTGATTTTGTAGCTTCCCAACCACGTTCAAGCCCCGACTCGCAGAACGCTATCCTTTCGTTGGTTATTCAGCCTTTTCTCATAGTCACCTCCCCCTTGGCAGTCCCTCCCGGCGATCAGAATGGGGGAATATTCCGGTATTTTTTGGCAAGGGAGAGTTCATCATGACACTTTTCCGATTACGGGCCACATGCCCTGTGGATACACGTTATATGTCTTTAACGCAGTGATTTCCATTGCCTCCTGCGTCCTCATGCCGTTGATAATTGCTGATTCCTCCGCCTTTAGAGGCACTTTCTCACCCGGAACCTCTGTCCGCTCCTCCGTCCTTTTTGACAAGGCCATTGGCAGAATGAGGGTGACTTCTTATGTCGGAGTCCTTCGGCCGCCAGTGCTGATTATTAATCAAAATCTAAGCACTTGCGAGTTCCCAACGTGGAACCCAAGACGTTTTGATTACTAATCAAAGACGCTATCCTTCTTTTCTTCTGCTGATCACATTTTGTTCGTTATTGTTCTTTGCATTTGTTCGGGACGGATGTCCGATGGCACCCACTGAAGTTCATTCGTTTTTTTCATTACAGAGGGCAGCTAACCTTCTGACCGAAAACGCTGAGATGCCGTGCCGGCTACGACAATGTAAAATAGAGCAAGATGTTCGAATTTCAGAGAAAAATATGTGCAAGTCATAGGGAGAGATGGACAATATAGAATACGTACAAGAGCCAAGAGGGAATAATAAGAGTGGAAAGCCAAGAACAAAGTGCTCGATTATAAAGGTTGCAAGAGAAGGATGCAGTCTTCGCCGCTATTGTTCAATCTGTACATCGAAGGCGCAGTGATGGAAATAAAAGAATGGCTCATGAGTGGAATTAAAATTCAAGTTGAAAGGATATCAGTGATTCGATTCGATGATGACATTGCTATCCTGAGTGAAAGTAAAGAAGAATTACATGATACGCTGAATGAAATGAACAATCTAATGAGTACAGAATACGGACTGAGAGTAAGTCGAAGAAAGACGAAAGAAATGAGAAGTAGCAGAAACGAAAACAGCGAGAAACTTAGCATCAGATTTGATGGTCATGAAGTAGATGCAGTTAAGCAAAATAACCAATGACGGACGGAGCATGGAGGACATCTAAAGCAGGCTAGCACTGGTAGAAAAGGCATACTGGCCAAGAGAAGTATACTAATATCAAACATAGGCCTTAATTTGAGGAAGAAATTTCTGAGGATGTACGTCTGGAGTACAGCATTGTATGGTAGTGAAACATGGACTGTGGGAAAACCGGAAGAGAAGGGAATCGAAGCATTTGAGATGTGGTGCTATAGACGAATGTTGAAAATTAGGTGGACTGATAAGGTAAGGAATGAGGAGGTTCTACGCAGAATCGGAGAGGAAAGGAATATGTGGAAAATACTGATAAGGAGAAGGGACAGGATGATAGGACATCTGCTAAGATATGAGGGAATGACTTCCATGGTACTAGAGGGAGCTGTAGAGGGCAGAAACTGTAGAGGAAGACAGAGATTGGAATACGTCAAGCAAATAATTGAGGACGTAAGTTGCAAGCGCTACTCTGAGATGAAGAGGCTGGCACAGGAGGCGAATTCGTGGCGGGCCGCATCAAACGAGTCAGAAGACTGACGACTAAAAAGAAAAAAAGTCGTCTATCTGTTCTTTACACTGACACCCGTGCTGTACTTGAACCCCCAAAGTCTCGTTCTTATAAAGGTGTAATGAAATTAATTTACGGAAATACATGGAAATTCTGCATCATTACAGAATAGTTGTGATACAACCTTTTTAACCGCAGTTAGAAATTTTCATATGGATTGCGGTTACTGCCAATGTTTGCTATCTAACAGTAATTCTGTTATGACAGGTTTAATTTGATGTCACAGATAAGAACCACATATGAACATGAACGTCTCTGTAATGGGCTTTCAAGAAATTTTCGCGTGCAACTTCTACCATAGTGGATGATCGGTACAAATCGAAATGTGTTAGTACTGCTCGTTATGATGGAAGCTACTTCCCTTGCCTTTCGCCACCCCATGGCGGCCATCATATTCAGTTGGTTATAACGTAATTATTCTGTACTGTCTGGACGCAACAACTTGGCCCGTGTCTCTAGTCGGCAGTTGCCGGTAGATGTCGGGAGTCATCTTCTTGGAACTACTAAAAGTAGACAGCGCTGCATTATTACCAGTACTGCGACTGAAGATGAGAGACCATAAGTGAAGATCGGCCGCTACTCACAATTTCAAAAATCCCTCATAGACCCTTTTATCGTAGTAAGGCCCGTGAAGTAATACAGATTGTGGCCAAATGCTGGGTCAAGAACAGAAATTAAATGGATTATTGCACTCGTTGGTATAGCATGCGGCAGCATACATCGAACGTAGGAGCAGAACTACGAAATGTATTCGGCAGGTTGGACGTAATAATCCTAATGACTGGATGAAATACGCGGCGATACGATTTGATGCAAGAGTTTTGAAATCGATTTCAGGATTTTGGAAAAAAAAATAATCAAAATTTTTACACGCAGTTTAGTTACATGGACATTAGATTTTCAGATGTAGACCCGCCAGGTTAGCCGAGAGCGCTAATGCGCTGATTCCTGGACTCCGGTAGGCGCGCCGGCCCCGGATCGAATCCGCCCGCCGGATTAACGGCGAGGGCCGATGTGCCAGCCAGCCTGGATTTGGTTTCTAGGCGGTTTTCCACATCCCTCTAGATGAATTCTGGGCTGGTCCCCACGTTCCGTCTCAGTTACACGCCACACAGACATTTGAAACACATCCACACTTTTCCACGATTTACACTAGACGCAGACAGATGAGGTACTTTGATTGTGTCCTGGGGGCTATGGGGTGGCGGCAGGAAGGGTATCCAGCCACCCCTTCACATTAACATGCCAAATCCGATTTAACCACGCCAACCCCGCGCACAATGCGGGACAAAGGCGCAAGCGACAGATAGATAGATAGATAGAAGATTTTCAAATGTAATGCATAGAGTTGCATTCTGGTATCCAACTAAAAGAAAAGTTTGGTTATGTACCATTGTTAGACTTCTACAAATAATACCGGCCCAGAGATAAATATTCTTTGCTGCACATTGAAGCGTTATATGTGTCATCTTTGCTTTGAAGCACGTACTTTTGTGAACGGTTATTTTTAAGAGTAAAGTACAAAACAGTAAAAATAGAACCAAAATCTCTGATGAGAACACCCTGAGAATTGTAGCCTCTTCGATTGAACCTGATACATTAGTTTCGAAATTCAAAGTTATAAGTCACATTAATTCTATGATCTGTAATTACTTATACAGGGTGAGTCACCTAACGTTACCGCTGGATATATTTCGTAAACCACATCAAATACTGACGAACCGATTCCACAGACCGAACGTGAGGAGAGGGGCTAGTGTAATTGTTTAATACAAACCATACAAAAATGCACGGAAGTATGTTTTTTTTAACACAAACCTACGTTTTTTTAAATGGAACCCCGTTAGTTTTGTTAGCACATCTGAACATATAAACGCCGGCCGCGGTGGTCCGGTTCTAGGCGCTCAGTCCGGAACCGCGCGACTGCTACGGTCGCAGGTTCGAATCCTGCCTCGGGCATGGATGTGTGTGACGTCCTTAGGTTAGTTATGTTTAAGTAGTTCTAAGTTGTAGGGGACTGATGACCACAGATGTTTAGTCCCATAGTGCTCAGAGCCATTTGAATCATTTTTTGAACATATAAACAAATACGTAATCAGTGCCGTTTGTTGCATTGTAATTACATCCGGAGATATTGTAACCTAAAGTTGACGCTTGAAACCTCCGACGTTCAGTTGCGTGTTGTAACAAACACGGGCCACGGTCGGCGAGCAGCATCTGCAGGGACATGTTTACGATGACGACCGTGTTTACGAGTGTGGCTGTAGTGCACTGTTGTGGTTTGGTCTAGCTGTTGCAGTGTCCGCATGTAGCGCTTGCTGCTATTGTTATTCAGCTTTCGTCTCCGCACGCAGACCAACTGTAGTACACTGTGTCACCAGACGTCTGTGATAGTGTAGTGTTGTAGGAACTGTGACGATGGTGTATTCGAACTCTGAAAAGGCGGAGATGATACTCATCTATGGCGAGTGTCGACGAAACGCACCTGAAGCCTGCAGGGTGTATGCAGAACGGAACCAGGACAGAGAGCATCCAACGTGCCTCACATTCCAAAACATCTACCGCCAACTGTATGCAACAGGTATGGTCGTAGCACGCAAACGGGTCCGTAACAGGCCCGTCACAGGAGAAGCGGGTGCAGATGGTGTGTTAGCTGCTGTTGCCATAAACCCACACATGAGTACACGGGACATTGCGAGAGCCGGTGGACTGAGTCAAAGTAGTGTCATGCGCATACTGCATCGTCACCGCTTTCACCCGTTTCACGTGTCGCTACATCAGCAATTACAGGGTGATGACTTTAATCATCGAGTGCAATTCTGTCAATGGGCATTAACAGAGAATGCGTTGCAGTTCTACCTGCTTACCGATGAAGCGGGTTTCACAAACCACGGGGTAGTGAATCTACGGAACATGCATTACTGGTCCGTGGACAATCCTCAGACAGGTAGAGCGACAGCGACCGTGGACTATAAATGTATGATGCGGAATCATTGGCGACCACCTCATTGCTCCTCACTTCATCGCAGGGGCCCAAACAGCTGCAACATACATCGCGTTTCTACAGAATGATCTGCCAACGTTGCTCGAAAATGTCCCACTGGAAACGCGTCGACGTATGTGGTATCAGCATGATGGTGCACCTGCACATTCCGTAATTAACACTAGGCTGACCCTTGACAGGATGTTCGATGGGCGTTTTCTGTGGGTTACGTTAAAGGAGAATGTGTACCGTGATGTGACTACAACCCCAGAGGATATGAAACAACGTATTGTGGCAGCCTGCGGCGACATTACACCAGATGTACTGCGGCGTGTACGACATGCATTACGCCAGAGATTGTGTGCAACAAATGATGGCCACCACATTGATCATCTATTGGCCTGACATGCCGGGACACACTCTATTCCACTCCGTAATTGAAAACGGAAACCACGTGTGTACGTGTACCTCACCCCTCATGGTAATGTACATGTGCGTCAGTGAAAAAGACCAATAAAAAAGTGTTAGCATGTGGACGTAATGTGCTGTTCCAGTCTCTTCTGTACCTAAGGTCCATAACCGTTCCCTTTGGATCCCTACGTAATTCGGTGCTCTCCGATACACACGATCGAACAGCGGAGGAGTGGTACTCAAGCGTCAACTATAGGTTACAATATCTCCGGATGTAATTAACATTTTACAATGCAACAAACGGCACTGATTACGTATTTGTTTATATGTTCAGATGTGCTAACAAAACTAACGGGGTTCCATTTAAAAAAACGTAAGTTTGTGTTAAAAAACATACTTCCGTGCATTTTTTTATGGTTTGTGTTAACCAATTACACTAGCCCCTCTCCTCACGTTCGGTCTGTGGAATCGATTCGTCAGTATTTGATGTGGTTTACGAAATATATCCAGCGGTAATGTTAGGTGACTCACCCTGTATATGAAATTATTAATGAAGTCTCATATATAAAATGTAAAAATTAATCGCATTTCTATTTTTAGAATATGGAATCGTAAATTAATAAATTCTAAATTACATCTCCCCTTCTTTTGCACAGCGGTTATTGTTAGTCCTAAGTATATTATGTGCTGTCCAAAAATACTCTTCTTCCAATGTTGCCCAAGTAAGCTAGAAGGTTGGACATTCCTGATGTAGAGCTAAAGGGTCCAGCTTCACGTCCTCAGGCTGGCGCACTGCCAGAACATTTCAGATCGGCGCACACAGGGCCGTTGCTAGGTTTTATCCCGCCCTAAGCGAGAACTAAAATGATGCCTCCTCTCTTTTTCTTTACTACCATCGGTCTCCCCGGTAACTCCCTCCACCACTACCAACATCCAACGGCACAACAATGCAAACCTCCTATTGTACTTTTAATCATTAAGCTAAATTGACCAGACGTCCTCATTAACTGAGGACAGTCCTTAATTTTCATGCTTCGTCCTCAATTCCACTTAAAACTAATGCCCGCGGTCTCTATTTTTTTACTCGGTTTTTGTAATTTTCCAAAATAGTCTAAATAGTAAGAATGTACTAAACATTTTAAACTACAACTCAGCTAAATTCACCCTTGCAACCAAACCAGGAAAATTATTTTATTGCAAGAAAATGGACTAATATAAATGTGGTATTATTTTCAGGTGCGAACGAATTTTTCCTTGAATTTAGAAATCATGCCGAAGCATCAGTCCAGGTCATCTGGATAATCGTGATGTTATTACGTTTCTGTTTTAATTGCAATATTTTTAGAATGAGGAATAAAACTCATTTCTTTCAGCATCCTCTTTCTTGCGCTTAAATAAATTTAAAAAATGGTTCAAATGGCTCTGAGCACTATGGGACTTAACATCTGTGGTTATCAGTCCCCTACAACTTAGAACTACTTAAACCTGACTAACCTAAGGACCTCACACACACCCATGCCGGAGGCACGATTCAAACCTGCGACCGTAGCGCTCACGCGGTTCCAGACTGAACCGCCTAGAACCGCACGGCCACACCGGCCGGCTAAATAAATTAATGATGAAACTTCCTGGCAGATTAAAACTGTGTGCCAGACCGAGACTCGAACTCGGGACTTTTGCCTTTCGCGGGCAAGTGCTCTACCATCTGAGCTACCGAAGCACGACTCACGCCCGGTCCTCACAGCTTTACTTCTGCCAGTATCTCGTCTCCTACCTTCCAAACTTTACAGAAGCTGTCCTGCGAACCTTGTAGAACTAGCACTCCTGAAAGAAAGGATACTGCGGAGACGTGGCTTAGCCACAGCCTGGGGGATGTTTCCAGAATGAGATTTTCACTCTGCAGCGGAGTGTACGCTGATATGAAAATTCCTGGCAGATTAAAACTGTGTGCCCGACCGAGACTCGATCTCGGGACGAGATACTGGCAGAAGTAAAGCTGTGAGGACCGAGCGTGAGTTGTGCTTCGGTAGCTCAGATGGTAGAGCACTTGCCCGCGAAAGACAAAAGTCCCGAGTTCGAGTCTCGATGGGGCACACAGTTTTAATGTGCCAGGAAGTTTCATATCAGTGCACACTCCGCTGCAGAGTGAAAATCAAATTCTAAATTAATGATGTGTATTTAGACTTTTAAGGCAACGGCCTTGCCGCAGTGGATACACTCACTGGTTGCTGTGAGATTACCGAAGTTAAGCGCCGTCGGGCGTGGTCGGCACTTGGATTAATGACCATCCAGGCCGCCATGCGCTGTTGCCATTTTTAGGGGTGCACTCAGCCTGGTGATGTCAATTGAGGAGCTACTCGACCGAATAGCAGCGGCTTCGGTCAAGAATACCATCATAACGACCGGGAGAGCGGTGTGCTGACCCCACGCCCCTCCTATCCGCATCCTCCACTGAGGATGACACGGCGATCGGATGGTCCCGGTAGGCCACTCGTAGCCTGAAGACGGAATGCTTTTTATTTGGACTTTGTACAACTTTCGTTAGCCGTGACAGTGGCGCAGGGGTCTAAGCGATTAGCTTCTGACAGTCCTCTGCCATTGATGCATCCAGCAAATTATTGAGAACATAGATTGCAGGTGCTACCGTGAGATGAAGAAGTTGGCACAGGAGAGGAATTCGTGGCGGGCCGCATCAAGTTAGTCGGAAAAAGATTAACGTCTTCTGTGGCAAATTCCTGCCTTCACGTATAAATTGAGACTGGATATTTTGTAGATATTCGTGTGTTCTCTCGATGTCTCACCATCCGCTCTGCGTGACTGCTCCTCTGCGAGTGTGAAGTGGCGCCGGGTGAGGAGTCTCGTTGACTGGTAGAGCCTGTCGCGGCTGTGGCGGCTACGCAGCGGCTGCGGGCAGTCTGTCAGCCGTGGCAGCTGAGCGACAGGAAGGGCCACAGCCACGCGCTGGAATGTCGGCCGGCAGATAGCTGCGCCTGCGCAGTAAACACCGATAGCGGACGCGCCTCCTGCTCGCAACTACGACGGCGCGCCGGTGCTGTGCTGCGGACGCAGAGGTCATTCCGTGGCTCAGGCTGGGCCCTAACGCCGTCGCCACACGGGACGAGTTACCTAACGTTGACGTGGCGCTCCACGAGTTTTGTGACGTCACTTCCTGCTGTTTCAGTTGAGGAGCTATTTCGTTACGTGGAACGCAAGTTCTGCGGTCTTTCGGCAACGTGTCACATAAAGTAAAACCGATTGCGACCAAGACCGCTGCCTGTGCCAGAAGTAAAAAGCACGGAGCCCACAGACGACATCATATTGTATTTGTCTTCAGTAGAAGCCAACATTCTGCGGGTTTTACATTATACCTTACAGTCTTACACCATACGATTATATGCTTTTTCTAAGCACCAGCACACTATATCTCTTGAACGATTCTTTATAGGTACTATACATTCTCATCAAATGACAGGAAAAGTCATATTTGTGATTAGAGAATTTTCGTATTTAATTATTTTCACGTTACAAGTCACGTGTTACGAAAGCAAACCGTTTGAAGGCAACGGCACACCCAAAATTCACGAGAAAATGGTTCAAATAGCTCTGAGCACTATGGGACTCAACTTCTGAGGTCATCAGTGCCCTAGAACTTAGAACTACTTAAACCTAACTAACCTAAGGACATCACACACATCCATACCCGAGGCAGGATTCGAACCTGCGACCGTAGCAGTCACATGGTTCCGGACTGAAGTGCCTAGAACCGCACGGCCACCGCGGCCGGCAAAATTCACGAGAAACGTGTCGTTCCTGTTAGGATTTATTATAATTAAATGTCATATGGTAATATTTCAGCGATTAAAACCTTTATAAGACTGTAACATAAAACGCAAGGTTACAAGGTAGCAGCTACGCCGGTATGGTAGTGAGTAGAGGCTCCATCTTACAGAACAGCAGGTAGGTTGGCAAAGTTGTCTAGTCCTGCTTTATCAAGTTTCTCTTTTCGTCTTCGCGTTTTCTAAACGGATGTGGGACTTTCTAACAAAATTAATAGAAATAACTTCTGTAATACTTGAAGTTATGTAAATATAAATAGTTTCTCTGTCAGGAGTGGGTACGTTTGGATTGTTTGGGGGAAGAGACCAAACAGCGAGGTCATCGGTCTCATCGGATTAGGGAAGGACGGGGAAGGAATTCGGACGTGCCCTTTCAAAGGAACCATCCCGGCATTTGCCTGGAGCGATTTAGGGAAATCACGGAAAACCTAAATCAGGATGGCCGGACGCGGGATTGAACCGTCGTCCTCCCGAATACGAGTCCAGTGTGCTAACCACTGCGAGGAGTGGGTATTTTTTTTTTCTTTATTGAATTTCAATTCCCCCCGAAGGGGGGCGGGCTGGCAGCAGCTTAGCATGCCGTTCTTCAGCCTACAGACTTTATGAGAAATATGAAGAGAATAAATAATAAAAACAGGCGATAAAATCGGAGACTTAAAGAGTAACATGGCGAAAAGAAATCGTGGAACTTAAAACAAAGAACAGAGGGACGATGTAGCTAATAAAATACATACGAATCAGACAGGTAAAACAATAGACAGACAATTAAAAAAACACGGCGACAGTCTGGATGCTGTTCGCAAAAGACATAAAATGCACACCTAGCGACAGCATGGTGTCTGTTCGCAACACGAGAAAGACGAACAACACTGAATAGTCACTGGAACACTGCACGAAAAAGTTGGCAAATGCGACACACCACAGCCGAGAGCAGGTGGGGGGAAACTGGACAGATGATGGGAAAACAAAAAATGGGGGGAAAGGAGAGAAAAAGCGAAGAGGAGAACCGGGATAGGAGCTGATGGAGGAGGAGGACCCATAAGAGGGGTGGGGGGCAGACGCGACAGGGAGTGGGGTAGGCAGAGGAGGGGAATACAAAAGGACTTGGGGGTGGGAGGAGTGGGTACGATTTGGTGAACTTGTATAAGTCGATGTCCTTACTGACCCTGACATGCTCGTATCTTTTCTTTGTGTCGTATTACATGTTCACGTATATTAATGTTTCTATTTATGCATGCCACAGAGAGAACAACGTGACTAGCATACGGACAAGGGATGAAATGTGTGTTTTAATAGAGCTAACGTAGGAATCACATGCGCATCCATTTTCGTGAACAAACCGTATTGTTTGCGAGCCAAATACAGCCGACAACTGCCGCTAGAGAGCGCTGTCACCAAAATCAAGTTAACCAGGTCGTTCCTTGTGCCAGAGCGCTCTGTCTCATGACACTGGATATCCTGTCTGCGTGCACGTCAACGTTACCTGCCTCGTTCCATCAGTCAATAGCTTTGGCCCAGTCTAATATTTAAATAAAAAAAGAAGTTTGATGAGTAAGAGCAATTATCTTTCTGTTAAATAGCACTTATTCAGGCCATTAGGGAGTTCGATCTAGAAAGCTCATTATCGGCTAACGTCTATTCGTTTTTACGCAGGGCGCGTCGTTCAAGAAGAAAAACCCCCTTCATTTCATGAGTGGCTCGAGATAATGAACTGATTTCAATTGAATTTCCAAAAACTATAATGTGCACAGGGACGTGTACTTTTATCGTATGGTTAGTAATGCTTTTTATCGACCGAGATGTTTACACAAGTATGGATTTTTTAAATACAGCTATTTCGTTGTTTCGGTGAAAAAGACAGTACATTATACACAGTACGGTTATCAACGCTCACTAATGTTGGTGTTGAAATTTTCGCAAAATAATGCGAAAAATGTGGTAAATTTGAAACGGCTACTGGCAAGTGGGATTTCATGCAAGACTCTGTCGTTATGAGCAACAAAAAGATAGGAGTACGTACAAAGATAAGACGTTGGTCTTCTTACCCTTTTTTATACGACATCAATACTACATCAGCTCCGATTGTTAAAAATGGAAATTTATATTAACTTTTAGCCTATCAGAAGAGGCTTACGAAAACTGTTTCACATATGTGTGCTCGATCAAAAGCATAGTTTTTGCGGAAATTTGGAAATTTATGGTAAGTTCCTATGGGACCAAACTGCTGAGATCGTCGGTCCCTAGGCTTACACACTATTTACTCTAACTTAAACTATCTTCCGCTAAGCACAACACACACACCCAAGCCTGATGGAAGGGGTAGCGGCGCGAACCAAGGCAAGGCACCCAGACCGTGCAGTTACCCAGTGCAGCAGCTTTTGCGGAAATAAATTAGCAGTTGAAGGCTGAAGCCTGCTATGAGAGCCCCACTTGGCGGCTGTTACATCGCAACAGGCGACTCCAGTCGGCTTGCCTTTCCGTTTTAAGCGAATTTCTTGGATACTTCAGCAAAAGATTTCAACATCAACTTTAAACAATTCTATTCAAGAGTTTACAAATACGCTTAAAAAGTATGACGTTCCATTAAAAAAACACTTACTACCACACTTGGTTAAGTAAGAGTTAATCATATCAGCTGCACAACAAAAAATACGGGTCAGTTTACGTATTACAATTAGCCGAAAAGCTCGTTTTGCTATTTTGAGGCGTTCACCAAATGAAATGGGTATCACGTCTTCCAGCGCTCACCTAGTTTATCTCGATTTAGATGCTTGAATCGTTAACATTGAACCTGAGGTAACGAACCAAAATACTTATCCGCACATTCGTTTATTTTGCGATTAAGCAGATATACAGAGTAATAACCGCACAACAAAAGTTCGGAGATTCTTCAGGGATATTTTCTGGGTACACTACCTGATAAAAAAAACAAACGAAATGAAACTTGAAATGGTATCTGATGTTGTTCCAGAGATTACAAAATCGAAAGAGGCAGCATAGTGAGGTCACACAGTGTTGAAGTTCTAAGACTGTTTTTATTCCTGGTTTATAAGCGATGCCACAGCAGTGATTACGGTGGCAGCGTGAACCAACAACTGTAAACAACAGATGTGCATCGACCAGTCAGTTGTGAGCAGGCAGTGTTAAGCAGTTGTCTTGTGGCCGTAGTTTCTCAACTTTTTGTGGCATAGTGGAGCAGCATATCTTAACCGAGTTTTCAACACACTTCCAGAATTTTTTTCAGAAGAGAAAAGTGTGAGCAAAGTTTGTCCCACACACCTTGACTACCGAAGAACAACGAGGACGGCAGACGCCTGCGGCAACTTGACTGAAATGCAAAACGTGTTCTATTCTTAGCCGGAAAAAGTCGTGATGGATGACATGGCTTGGTGTTATCAGTGCGAAACTACCACAAAAAGACGATGTGCAGAAATTCACATGAAGGATCAACGACACGTTTAAGCCAGTGTGAACAACATCTGAAAGAAAGACTTTTCTGACCTTTTAACACGGTTGTACTAACGTTCTGCGCGTTGTACTCAAGTGGAGGGGGACAAGTAAAACATCTTAAGCACTAAAACCACCATCGCAACTAGTGTCTACTTTTTATTAATCCAGTCTCCAAACCTTTTGGCCGGCCGGAGTGGCCGTGCGGTTCTAGGCGCTGCAGTCTGGAACCTAGCGACCGCTGCGGTCGCAGGTTCGAATCCTGCCTCTGACATGGATGTGTGTGCTGTCCTTAGGTTAGTTAGCTTCAATTAGTTCTAAGTTCTAGGCGACTGATGACCTCAGAAGTTAAGTCGCAGAGTGCTCAAAGCCATTTGAACCAAACCTTTTGACCTGATGCATTCTGGCGACTGGGGCTCAGGTCCCCGTCTCACTATGGGTTTTTTACTGTTCCCCAAAATGGTTTGAGGTGGTCCCCTCACACAGAGGCTCCCCCTCCCTTTCCTAAGAGAGCTATCGTGAAAAGACACGATGACAATTTTCTATTGCTTTCTGATTGTGTAGTTCACTCATTATTGTTTCAGCACACAGCCCAGTAACGAGGCATCGTGTGTAGCCCAGTGTGTTTTGCCCAAGCCACTACATCTCTTTCTGACTCTTGTCTGTCTCTGTGCAGCACGTGGCATCAGTACCTGCGCCGTGGCATTAGCTGAGAACTGCTGAAGTGAAAAGGGAGTTTCGTTTTAGACAGCTCACGGTGTTGCGACAACAGAATGAGGCCAGCAGTGTTGCAGTAAACAGTAATAAAGATGAACTACTAGGAAGGAGGACAAGGCCTGACTTTTCGTCATCCTAAAATACCGAGAGAGCGACCAGTTGCGTCAGTAGTCGGCTAAAGAAAAAGACGATGGCGATGTCTCCCCGCCGATGCCAAGCAACGGCAACAGGCTCCTCCGATTGTTTTTCAGGTGTTGCAGAAACAATTTCCGTACAAAGCGTGGATCTATAAGGAACAGGTTTTCATCTAGCAGCTAATTGAGACTGACGACTGCAGCGAAGCATTAAAAATCTGACTTTTTTTAAATTTCTCAGTAATAGGAGTGTGCCGATTCAGGACGTGATCGTTTCGAATCCGGCTACTTCTAATCGAAAAATATCACTGCACTTACTACATGTATTTTCTACACTGCTCTTTTCAATTCACCTCATGTCCCGTAAAAAATACTCGCTGGATTTAAAACATCCGTAATCGTATTTCGATGTATAAACAGTTAACAAGCAATAACCTTAGTATAAAATACTCGTCGCTTTGCAGACCGGCATAAACATAGGTTCGATATATCTAGCAAGTCGTGGAATATTAGCAGAGATCTCTTCAGGTAGGACACACAACATTCACACTTACACAGCGATAAAGCACTCCGTCTCCAGGCCACAACTGGCCCATCTGGACCGTCCGACCGCCGTGTCATCCTCAGTTGAGGATGCGGATAGGAGGGGCGTGTGGTCAGCACACCGCTCTCCCGGTCGTTATGATGGTTTTCTTTGACCGGAGCCGCTACTATTCGGTCGAGTAGCTCCTCAATTGGCATCACGAGGCTGAGTGCACCCCAAAAAATGGCAACAGCGCTTGGCACCTGGATGGCTACCCATCCAAGTGCCGGCCACGCCCGACAGCTCTTAACTTCGGTGTTCTCACGGGAACCTGTATATCCACTGCGGCAAGGCCGTTGCCTCAAAGCGATAAAAGAGAACCAAATTAAGTTATAAAAGTTGGTCGTGGCACATACCGGATGCACGGGTTTCAAAGCAAATTATCCATTACTACAAATCAGATGTACGGCCTGAAGGAAGACTCTGGATAAGATGGAACAGACTGTCGTTGTTACGCTGACATCAGCAATGACTGTTGTAGAAAAATTTGCAATTCTCCTGTATTTAGTAACGGGATTCAGAATTAATTCTGACTTTTACTGCCACTGCGCTATTACAAACCACACAAATACGTGTGGCATTTTGACAAGGACATTCTTCTCTGACCTGGCTTTGTTAGCGTCCTAGCGCTAACTCAGCTGCAAGAGCGCTGAATCTTCTGTTAGTTTATCGCGCATCTCAGAGCGTGCTTGGCTATTTCCGGATGTACGGTGTTGATTCATTTGTTTAGAAACTTATTAGTAAGAAAGTGCGAGTGGTGTATTGGTGGCTCAGTGGGTCGGTGTCAAACTACAAACCCAACGACCAGGGTTTCCATTCCTAGTCGGTAATAGCGTTTCTTCTGCCATTTATCATTTCTTTCAGCATTCGTAATGATTTTTGTATTTGAACATCCGTAAGGTGAACCGTGATTCGAAGTTGTTATTAAGTTGCTGAGTAACAGTTTAAATGTCGGGAGAGGCAAGGACATACTACCTTCAACAGTCTCATTCCTGGTAAACCAGCTCGGCGTTAAGCCAACCTTTCGGTTAACTTTGTCATGAAAAAGTTTTCAAATTATAGCTAAGGTATTTGCAGGGATTTTTCCTTAATTTATCACCAGGGGCTGTTTCCGATCGAGCATAATAACAGGTTCCTCCCCTTACTGTAAAAGCAGACTTCGCCACAAGGCTCATCATCCCCTGGCAGAACAACAACAACATGAAAGTCTCGGATTAAAAGGCTGCATCTCTGTGTGAACAGTGATGACCCTAATGAAACGTCCAGAAAGTTCCGAGACTGATTTCATTCTTGCCGCATAAGCGACGTCAGCGCGATACCAACGATGGTAGCGTTAACTGAGAACTATACACAACGAATGTGCAATCAACCAGCCACTTGAGGGCAGGCAGTGTGTCCGTACTGTGTCAGCGTCGTTGAAGAGAAAAGTGAGATCAAAGACTGTCTCACACACTTTGACTTCCGAACAATAACTACGACAGGACAAGGCCTGCCACGACTTGACTGAACTGTAAAACGCGGATAATTCTTTTCTGGGAAAAAAACTTCATAAGCGACGAAACTTGATGTTGTCAATTCGAAACTATCATAAAATGACAAGTTCAGAGATACACATGAAGGGTCAACGTTTTAAGTACATAACAGACATTCAAACCAATATGATGTGTAACTTGTATGACATCCCAAAGAGGGACTTTTCTGACATTTTCACATGCTTGTATAAACGTTCTCTGGGTTGTACACAAGTGACTGGAGACTGTATACAACACGTGAAGCATAAAAATTAGCATCTTAACTTTTCTCTATTTTCTACCTCAGTCTCGAAACTATTGAGGCTGACGGGGTATGTCTCGACTTGATGTTGTCCGCTTTGAACACGAGATAGTAAGGAAAACTGACATAACATATAAACATTCCTGTACTGCGCGCATCTGCAGTTGTGGTAATACATCTTAGTAGTTGTAGTAGTAGTAGTAGTAGCTTTATTCATCCGTATATCTCTTTTTACAAGGATATAGGACATGTCAAAGTATTTACATGTTTAGACCAACTTAAAATAAGCTAATTCGTACACACATATACTTACAGACTTCTAGTTAGACATAATCATTAGATTTACTCCTGGTATACAATACATTTTTTACAAATAACTTATTAAATAATGTAATGCCACACCGTTCACTCATATCTCACTATCAGTCACTGCACACACTATACACACATTGTTTCGTAACACTTCACTCACTACACACACGCACACACACACACACACACACACACACACACACACACACACACACTAGTGATCTCTGGGCCATTTTCTGTACCGGTACTTCCCATTTGCTATCCTGAAAAACTGAGTCAGCATCCCTCCATAATGAGTGTGATGTTGAGCTCAGAAAGAGGAAGAGGTGTTAGTATTGTGCTATGCATAGTTTGGGGGTAAGTATTTCTAGAAAGGCAAAAAGAAGGAATGTTGGATGTTTTATAATCATTATTATTATTATTTATTTGTAAAAAATTTTTTTTATCAAACCTCCTACTCTGTTTTATCTAAGTAATCCTTCAATGTACGAAAAGTATTACATAACACATACTTTTAAGCTGCCTTTTTAAATAAGTGTATTTCGTAATTTCTTTAATCTCTTTTGGTAATGTATTGTACAGTTTTATTCCTTGGTAGAAAATACTGCTTTGAGTTTTATGTTTATTTTTTCTTGGTAAATGTAAGTTGAGTCTATCTCTTGTTGCATGGTCATGGATAGAGCTGTTTGTGCAGTAATTACCAATGTTATTTTTGATGTGTATAACTGACTGGAAAAATGTATTCACATGGAGCAGTCTTGCGACAGAACACCACTTACAGCTGCATAATAATCTTTAATGGGACACAACAAGTTTCATGGCATATAGCCACCTTCTGAGGTGTACATCCAAAGAGAAAACATACTGTAAGGAACACATAAACAAATTAAAATATACTGAGGTGTTGAAATCCTGGTAAAATTAATTGAGAGTCCAATTTTCTGCGTTACCTCTTTTATTGTAGTCGCTCAGAGACTGGCATAACACGTTCCGTACCATGCAAGTTGATTCTCTGGTGTATTTAAGGTCTAATGTCTCACACTATCTAATTGGCTTAATGTGTGTTCCAAGGTGAAATGAGGAGCACTAATGATGCAACCAACAACGGAAGTCAGACTAAATAAAGCCTCTTCTCAACTGATGATTTACGTCCTGAGAGCACCAGAGGTCCATGTGGTAGACTCCACACAGGATAAGGTGCCCGATGCGCAGAGAACAATTTTCGTCCAAAGCGCTGGGCGAGTTCATTCGTTCGTTCGAAAGGGGAGTCCGACAGCGTTTGCCAGCTTTCGACCCATCGGCAAGGACATAATAGAGGCGCACGCCCTGCTATCTTTCTCAAACGATTTTACAGAAACTATTCAGTGGGAAAAAATCATTTTTCCTCTACTTAGAGTTTTATATGTCAGGTTCATGATGATGTGCCCATCATTTCGTTATTTGTCATAATTACTGTGGTATTTACATGGAAGAAAGACACTGCACGAAATTCGAAAAGTTTGCGATGGAAAATAAGAGTCGCTATGATTTTGTGTTTGGTGCATAGTATATAATATGTTCCTTCCTGAGTACGAAATTTAGCTACCGTATCGAATTTTTCTTTAGACGTGGTTGGAGGTCTCTGTCACCAATCTCGAGAACGCTGTCCTGCTCTAGCACACTCATTTGCGGTCGTGCCGCCCCAGTGATAAAGCCAGAGTGAAATACAGTACTCACAACATTCTTCATATTTCATAAAAGGCTTGAGATATCGAAATGAGATTTTGGCAAATCACAGCATGCAAAATTTTTCCGTATGGTTATTGTGCAGTCGGCCGCTGTGTCCGAGTGGTTTTTACGCGCTTCAGTCTGGAACCGCGCTGCTGCGACGGTCGCAGGTTCGAATCCTGCCTCGGGCATGGATGTGTGTGAGGTCCTTAGGTTAGTTAGGATTAAGTAGTTCTAAGTTCTAGGGCACTGATGACCTCCGAAGTTAAGTCCCATAGTGCTCAGAGCCATTTGAACCATTTGGTTATTATGCAAAACTTCATTATCTACCGTGTTATTCCACAAACTATAGAATTTTTCGACGGAAGAATGAAATTTTAGGGGCCATCGGTAGCTGGTGAAACGAGTAATACTATGGGTTTTGGAACAACAGAAGTGAAGACATTACACGTTTATTTTGTACCGAGGGTGTGCTTTTTCATAAGCAACTGACTTCCCTAACTTAATAAACTTTATAAACTACTGTTTCAGAATTTTCTCGCAATTGGTGTGCACAACACGTTAGTAAAGCGCCAGTTTGTCAACTCCAGTTGTTTTGGTAAAAGAAGCAAATTTTAACATACCATCAAGAGAAATTTGTACGTTTTACTCAAAATTTGACACTCATGATGCTTCTATGAGAGTTACAAATGGTTAACAAACCAAGTGAAAGTAACTCCCTGCATTTTCAGGGCAATTTATTTCGGATACTAAACAAAGCAGAGGTCACAATTCTTTTTGAACAGTCACCCTGTGGGTGTGGGCGTGGATGGGCTCCACATTTTAGAATAATATGAGCTTATGCTTGTGTTTAGAACGACGTTTCCCCTGCAGCGTCTGCCAGTAACTCGCACCACTACCGCTCTCCATATGTGTGCCCTGCTGCCTGCCGCGCATCTACCGGCCAGGGTGTCCGGCGCGGACTCTTAAACGTGGATGCCCTCCTTATTAAGAGAAAACAATAAAAACCTAAGTGACAATTCATATGGAACAGCAGACCGTGGTCATGAAATTGCAGACGTAAAAGCCTAATACTGGGAATTACTAAACATACTGATGTTGCTTTTAGCAATTAAAAAAATTAGCGTATGACAGAAGGAGGACCCGAGCTTTGTTGGTACAATGACATTACCCACCAAATGCAGATAACTATTAAAAAAACGGCGCGAATAGAGTGTACCTCATCCACTATAAAAACGGGACGAACCTACAGTCAAAATAAAATATTAAAAAAATGGAATGGAGCGATCTTGGACAACAGCCCATACAAAACCGACAGTTTCAATTCTTACAGATTATCCAGCTCATCGTAATGGTAGACCCCGTGCACAGTGACAAAGCACAGGCCACAATGAGCATTGAACTTTGCGAGGTGCCGGGGCTAGCAGTGTATTTAACACTAAATTCTAGAATCTACACATGTAAATGATGCTCTAAGCCCCCCCCCCCCCCCTATTCTAACTCCGACTTTTGCTGTTGCACAAGGATGAAAAAATATACGCGAACTGACTGTAATCAACCCTGCAAGTGGAGTAGAAAAGAGTTTGGCACCTGCAATAATTTAATTTGATAATTAAGTTAAATAAAGGAAGGTTTCATTAACGTAGTGAGAAATGATGAGTTGCTCTACCGATTAACAGAATGAAAGTTCTGTCCAAAATAACAATATGATTTATTAATACTAAACACAAAATAATAAACAAAAACACATGAAACATTTATAATACATCAAATTGGCTCAAATTGGATACACAAACAAACGCTGTGAAGGTGAAGTTGTCCCTAAACTAGATTGTGAGGTTTATGACGAAGTGGTATGTGGAGGCAATTCCTTGCCACTCAAATCTTAAGAGAGACACACAGCTAACCCAACATTAATTGCTGCTACTCAAGACAGAACAAAGTTAGAAAAAGACGAACAGGCGCACTCTGCTGACCTCTGATTATCACCTAGGAAAATCCCTATCTGCCGGTGCTGCGGACATACATTACCAAACTGTCTTCTTAACTGCAAGAACACGATCTGGTGTACCGGAGGCGATGGCTGGTTGCTTCGACGTCCTCGACCAAAAGGCGAGAGCCGACTACCTAGAGCACCCGTACAGGCCGAACACACAACATTCCCGCCCCCACGACAGTGGCCGTGGTTAAACGTTCCAATCAGCAACTCGAAAACCGGCGGAAAATTCCACTCCATTGCCGGAGCACTACCATTCCACCAATGGAGATTCTTGGCGCCAATTTCTGCGCTGATTTTGCTACGTCACGGAGCTATGCCCTGAGCCAGCCAATCACAGTTACTATTTTGCAGAAAGCGCGGGAATTTTCCCGCCACAACTGCCTGGGTACACAAGTCATTCCCACGCCTCGCTGGTAGCCCGCCAGAAAGTGTTTTCGCTAAGATTCTGCGAAGTAACGGAACCTCTAGCCCAGCCGCTACTTCAGACCCCTCCGGGCGTGTCTTTTGACAATGTCGGCGTCTGCAAAGCATTCACTCGACTTCCTCACACCCGTCGGCTTAACCCTTTCCAGATCAGGGGGGCCCGCCTGTCACCGGACCACCCGGGTGACGAGAGACGCTGCGTGGGAAGTCCGCGTGTGAAGGAATAGCAACTTTTCATCACATGCAATTAGAGACGAAAATCGTAAGATAGAAATATGAGAGGGGGCTCATGCCACCTCTCAACTTAACAAAAAAAAGATTTCTTAAGAATTTTCCCTGACCTAATAGTAGGCCATAAATTAAATTAAAACGAAAAAACTTTCAAGGCTGAAAAGGATATTCCGACATCATCAGCAACTTCTCTGATTGTGGTTCAACGGTCGTTCGTAATCATTTCTTTGATTTTTTCCACGGTTTCATCGTTTAATGATGTACTGGGAGGTCCAGGGCTCTCGTCACCTTCAACGTATTCACGGACTTCTCGTTTCTAAAACTTTGTTGCACTTAACTCCTATATCATAGCTAAATTCAATGCAAATCCTCTGATCCACGTTTCTACAAAATAAATAGCCACCAATATAGCAATGCACTATAATCCATTTCACAGTTCACAACATACGAAACATTCGATAATGCTATCTTTGTACAGATACTTTTTAGACTGTTCGTCAAAGCACCTAACAGGCGAAATAACAAAATTCCCCTTATTTTCGAATACACCTTGCATATCAATTTTCATATTTCATGGCTAACTTTTGGAGAAAGTAGTAGCATAGAAGCTAAGATCCTCGAAAAGGCAATGGGCTACGGAACTTACAAGTTTCGTTGAATACGAACACTTTTCAGTTGCTTACGTCGTGGTCTGCTGATGAGGAGAGGCTCGCCGTCTAATTGGGAACATTCCAGCCAGGCTGACCAAACCTACCTGGTGCTGATAGAAACTTGACGCGGATTGCTGAGAGCACAGGCCGCAGAACACAGGAATTTCAGTAAGCAAAAATAAAAGAAGAAGACCCTCTGAGAAGAGAAAGAAAGAAGGAGAAGAAAAACAGACTTTCCGAACGTAGGCGAAAACGACTGAGATAATCGGCGTTCCCTTTATTTACACACACGTATAGGCGGAGTTTGCATACCAGACTCAGACTACAGTCGCAGTGCTAAGTGAAATACTGGTGATAATGCGTGACACTCTGATTCCATACTGTGGAAATCACAACGTTATCGAAGATCCTATGATAGTTCTTAAATGAACTGCATAACGGATAGTTCTCAAAGTTCTGGACGCATTCCTTTCAATAACAGTAGAGGGTGATTTTAGTTGTATATAACAGCCGGCCGGGATGGCCCAGCGGTTCTAGGCGCTTCAGTCTGGAGCCGCGCGGCCGTCACGGTCGCAGGTTCGAATCCCGCATCGGGCATGGATGCGTGTGATGTCCTTAGGTTAGTTAGGTTTAAGTAGTTCTAAAGTTCTAGGGGACTGATGACCTCTGAAGTTTAAGTCCCATAGTGCTTAGAGCCATTTGAACCATTTTGTATATAACAAGCAAAATACAAAAGATAGGAATACATTGCCCATCACACTGGATGGACGAAGGTTCAAAGTTTTGACAGAGATGCGCTTTTGTTTGTTTGTGGCAACATGGCGACTACTCAACAAGAGAAATCATTTTGTGTGTTGGAATTTGCGCGAAGTCAATCCACTGTTGAAGTGCAACATACAGTACGCCGTCGATTCAGTAGGATGTCGCCTCTGTACAAGCATATATATGACTGCAATACAAAATTCTTGGAAACTGTTTGCATATGCAAAGGGGAGAGCACTAGTCGGTCACGCACGTGTGATGAAAATGTCGAACGCATCCGAGATGGATTCACTCGGAGCCCTCGAAAGTCCACAAGATAGGCGGGTCAGGAACTTCAACTTCCTCAAACGACGGTGCAACGCGTTCTGAAACGATGACTGCATATAAAGCCTTGCAAGTAGCAGTTTTTCTGCAGCAGTTGCGTCCCGGTGGCCATAATAGAAAGTACGAATTTTGCATTTCGATTCTCATGATATGGCAGAGGACACTGTCTTTTAGAACGTATCGACGTTTCATCTTTCGTGTAAAATAATCTATCATAATGTACGAATCTGGGGTCACAAAACCCTACTGTCGTCATCGAACATGAAGGGGAGTCACAGAAACTGAGTGTGTTTTGTGCTATTTCTGTTCACAAAGTTTACGGACCTTTCCTTTTGGGGAGGAAACTGTGACAGGATTGTTATATCTAGACATGTTGCAAAACTGGTTATTTCTTCAATATCGTGAAGATGCCCATGATTTAAAAAAAAACAAAAAAAAACAGCGCCCTGCCTCACTTTCACCTTGAGGTCAGCGTTATCTTAACAAGCAAGACCGTCCCACAGCGTTGGACTGGAAGAGGTGGACAGCAAGATCTTGTTAGTTGCTATTGACCTTCCAGGTCACCGGACCTCACACCTTGCGAATTTTTTCTTTGGAGTGCACAAAAGGCAGACTCTTTCTCCCCCCTATGGAAGTGATTCTTCCAGATGTGAGAAATGTAATCGCTGACGCTGTATAACCCACAAAGAGGGACCTTTCGATTCGTGTGTGGAATCATGTGGATTGCCGACCGAGCGGCTCTAGGTGCTTGAGTCCGGAACCGCTGCTGCGGTCGCAGGTTCGAATCCTGCCTCTGGCAAGGATGCGTGTGATGTCTTGAGGTTAGCTAGGTTTAAGTAGTTCTTAGTCTAGGGGACTGATGACCTCACATGTTAAGTCCCATAGTGGTTTAGAGCCATATCAACCAATCAAGTGGATTACCGTTTCGATGTTTCTCGAGGAAAGCACGGTGCTCATGTTGAGTGCATGGTAAAGTTTTTGTGCGATCATAAAACTTTGAATCTTCCTCTGTGCTCTGACACGCCCATTGTGTTTTATCTTTCATAGATTGTAATAAACAACTGAAATCCGTTCTTTCTTTTTGAATCACCCTGTATTTTTATGAATTGCAATTTGTTGGGTGTTATGCTGAAGCATTGTGCTGTTGACTAATATAAACAAATTATTATTATTACATTACAAATACTTCACCTATTATATGGCAATTAATCAATTTATGGTTATTTAAAAGGTTTATATATCTTACTTGCTAAAATTGTAAACATCTGTGGAACGTTAAAAGTGATGGTGACGGCAAGTTATGTTTGTGAGGGGGAAGGGGGTGGTAAAAACAATTACAAAACCACAGAGACCTGTGACAGCCCCCCCCCCCCCCCAGAACCGTATCGTACGCCCCTGTACTCAGAGGGGTGTTTACTATTATTTCGGGCCGTATTGCCGTCTTTTCCGACACCCTCATGTGTCAGAGGTTGTTTCTTTTCTATAATTTCTACCTTACGGTGCCATGCGCACACACAATGGTCTTTCCATATTTTTGGGCCATAGTCGTGTAATAATGTTTGACTGATATTTCCGCCATTTTGCTGCACAAATTTCTTTGTTTTATATTATGTAGTGTACCTTAGGCGATTTTTGCGGACAGTGCGTGTGCAATAAATATAAAAATAGTGAATAACATACAACAGACAAGACTTAAAAGGCATTTGTGAAGAACTATATTAGTAATATTTATGAAAACCTGTAACGTAAATACTCTGATGCGAAAAGTACTTTATCGCTGATGCTTAATATCGTAGTCAAAATTATATCGAAATCAAATATGTGTATCTTTGTGAAATTATATATACGATGGACGGAATAAATCTTCTTCTTCTACTTCTTTTGTTCGTTAGAGATTGTGGGTAGCGCTTAAGGCTTTCAGCTGTTCGCATTGTTTTCTCTCCTAGACGATGTTTAGGTGTGTGTGTAAAGTATTGCTTAAATTATATCTATAAAAACTAGCTCACGTTATTATTTGAAGGTAATATAAGCACCTCATCTCAATGTTCCACTTGCAGAGAAAGATTAATTAGTATTTTTCAGCTGCTACGACGCCCAAACGCCGTTATCGCTGACAGGCAACAATTAGCCGCTATTACGCGGCAGATTCAAATATTAAGTTATTTTGCAGATTTCATTCATAGCAGTGGCTACTAAATCATTTTAAATGGTTATTTACTTTGAGTTTGAGGATTTCAGCCGGCCAGAGTGGCCGAGCGGTTGTAGGCGCTCCAGTCTGGAACCACGCGACCGCTACGGTCGCAGGTTCGAATCCTGCCTCGGGCATGGATGTGTGTGATGTCCTTAGGTTAGTTAGGTTTAAGTAGTTCTAAGTTCTAGGGGACTGATGACCTCAGATGTTAAGTCCCATAGTGCTCAGAGCCATCTGACCCATCTGAGGATTTCAGTAATTCGCATTTATAAGTTAAGGCAGATCAGTGAACTCTGGCCTGGACTTCATTTCGTGAAATTATTAACTTGTAGGGAGCCTTGCGCTCATCTAAAATAAAATCAAGCATTTATTTGGTCTCCTGCAAAGTATTCAGCTTATATTGGCCCCGCCTACGTAATGAAAATAATTAATGTTAAAGTCTCATCTTACGTAGTTTAAAGTAAGGTACCAAAATAATTACTATCATGACTTCGGCCTTAAGCCATTATCAACTAGAACAATGTTGGGTGTAATTGGGCTTTGCTACGTTTACGATGGCTTCGCTAAGTCTAATTATACCCAACATTGCTGTAGTTGGTAATGGCATAAGGCCAAAATTACGATAAAAATTAAAGTAAAGAAGGCTGTACGGTAAAATAACGGAAATATCATTCAAACACGATAGTCATTGGCGTAGGTCAGAGAGCAGACAAAAGTGTCGTTATGTCAGTACGATACTTTCACAGGTGAGACAGCTCAGAGTAACAAACGTGGGAAGCGTGTACTGCGGCGGAGAGTGAAACCGCCCAGGCACGGGGTGTTGGCCAAAAGTGGGGCACGGAAGAGGCCTGCCACGTGTGGCGCGCGTTTCGCAAGGCCCCGTGCTGACCCAGCGGGTCGGGCCGGCACGTGCGAGCGCCATGCGCCGCTCCCCGCCCCTCCGCTACGCACAATTAGAAGCGTCCCTCCCGCCCCCCGCCCCGCCGACCCAGTTGCGCAGAGCGCCTGTCTTCCCGCCAAAATTAGCGCACTGCGTCAGGGCGGCCGCGCCGCGCCGCGCGCGTCCCGGTTTCCGCGCGCCCCGGGCCGCGGGCCTCTGCAGTGACCCACTTCCCACTTCCCGCCGCCCCCGTCGTCGCGGAGTTACGCAGTGCGTGCGCAGCGCGTGTCACTGGCCCCGCCCTCCTGCCGGCGCGTGCCGCCGCTACGCACGATTACACAGCGCTGACCCAGATGCGCGGCCCGGCCAAGGACGCGGCCGAGCGACGCTATTTTCGGCAACGCCCCCCCTCCCCAATCCCCCCCACCCCCTGCGCCAGCGACCTTTTGCTGCGCAAAAGCCCTCGGCCAATCAGGTGTGACTGTGGATTTTTTCTTTCCTGTGAAGCTGCTTAGAGGCGTTGTTACACATTTACAGGGTGGTCAGAAGCAGCCTGAAAAGCTTGTAAGGGTGTTGCTGGGTAGGCTATGCTGAGAAATAATTGTGAGCGAAAAAAAAGACATGTTGCGCCTTTTACGATTTACAGGGTGGCAATTATTGAACCATGTGAAATAAAATAGTCATAACTTCTGAACGTTTTGCGTTAGGACGTTCAAACTGCACTGTTGGCCGCGGGGTATGATGGGAATTAGTATGCGCTGTATAGTTTAGTTTAGCGACCAAGCGCACTTTCATTTCTATATGGTCCTCAGTAAGCGAAGCTAGCGTATTTGGGGGGGAATGAGAATTCGCATTTCGTTATCGAGAAGTCTCTTCACTCTCAACGGGGACTGTGTGGTGTGCAGTGTCCAGTCACGAAATAATCGGTGCAATATTTGCTGTATTCCTCGATTGCACGGTGACTGCCGGACCCCGCGCGAGATTAGCTGAGCAGTCTGAGGCGCTGCAGTCATGGACTGTGCGGCTGGTCCCGGCGGAGGTTCGAGTCCTCCCTCGGGAGGGAGGATAATTTAGGTTAAGTAGTGTGTAAGCTAAGGGACTGATGACCGTAGCAATTAAGTCCCATAAGATTTCACACACATTTGAACATTTTTGACTGCCGAACGGTACGTGGAGATTTTGGAAAATGATTCATGCCCATTATCCAAAGTGACCCTGATTTCGACAAGATATGGCTCTTGCAAGATGTGGTTCGTGCAAAACGGAGCTTGACCCACATCGAAGCAGGAGAGTGTTTGATGCCCTGGAGGGGCACATTGGGGACAGCATTCTGACTCTCGGATACCCAGAGGATACTTGCATGGTCCTCGATTGGCCGCCATATTCTCCAGATCTGAACATATGCGACTCCTTTTTGTGGGTCTGTATTAAAGACAAAGTTTACAGCAATAACCCGAAAACCATTGCACAGCTGAAAACAGTCTTTCAGGATCTCATCGGCAGCATCGATGTTCAAAACTTCAGCGGGCCGTGCAGATTTTCGCTATTCGTCTGCCCCACTCATCGTCCTGTCATAACCTAATTCCGAATATCAGTAGTGACGTTTACATGTTGAATAAAGTGTGTGGACGCCCTAGTTCGTAAGTAATTTACGCTTCTTCATAAAGTTCAATAATTGTCACCCTGTAATTAGCACTGTCGTTAGACAGTCAGGTCGTTGCGCGCGCAATTTCAGGCAACTGCACGCCGCTGAAAGCGATAATACACAGACATCTGTGGGCCACTGAGCTACAACTTTTTCTAATGGCCATTACCAGTTAAAATAAACCTTTTTTTTTGGATATGTGAAATTTAAGCTAGGTGAGTGAAAGCTACGTTTGTTCAGTTAGAGGAAACCAAACGAAGAAAGAGTTCGGTGACAGTGTCTCTGGCAGGCTGCTTCAGTTTGCGAGAGGACGGGGGTTCAAATCCGCGTACGGCCATCCAGATCTAGGTTTCCCGTGATTTCCCCAAATTGCAACAGGCAAATGCCGGGATGGTTGCTTTGCAAGAGCGCGACTGATTTCCTTCCCCAGCCTTGACACAATTCGATCTTGTGCTCAGTCTGAAATGACCTAGATGTCGGCAGGACGATGAAATCCTAATCCTGCTTCCCTCCTTTTCTTGTGTTTTTGCGCGCAACGACCTGCCTGGGTAACTTAGATGCTAATTAAATCGGAAACGGCTGAATGTAAGTAATTTTTTAATAATTATTTCTCAGCGTAACCTACCCTAAAACACACTTACAAGCTTTGCAGATTGTTTCCTACCACCTTGTATTTCATACACTCATTAATTAATGAACAACGAGATTTAAGTTATTATCAGTGATATGTTCTGAAGAACAGAATGATTTCAGGAAGAGAAGGTCGTGCACAGATAGTCTATTCGTTATAAAACATTTAATAGACAACCGGCTTGAATTTACACTGAAATGACCTTAGTCGTGGGATAGCGATGTGCAAATGGCGGTAGTAACGTGTACACGAGGTATAAACGGACGGTGCATTGGTGAAGTTGTCATTCGTACTCATGTGATTCATGCGAAGAGGTTACCATCGTGATTACGACCGCACGACGAGAATTAATAGAATTCGAACGCGAAATACTAATTGGAGCTAGATGCAAGGGACATTTAATTTCGGAAATCGTTAGGGAATTCAATATTCGGAAATCCACAGCGTCAAGAATGTACCGAGAGTACCAAATTTCACACATTTTCTGTCCCCAAGGACAACGCAGTTCCCGACGGCCTTCACATTACGACCGGGAGCAGTGGAGTTTGCGTATAGCTGTCAGTGCTAACAGACAAGCAACACTGTGTGAAATAAATAAATAAATAAATAATAATAACAGTCCAATGAAGTATTGTGATCGTCTCTCGGATGCGCAGACTTGTGGGACGCGCTGCTTTTTCAAGGAGAAAAAGAAGTTATTTTACATTTTTGTGGCGACGAACACGCTGTTTCTTCAATTCCTTGACGGTACCTCAATTCACTTCAGAGTTGGTCGTTGCACCGTGAGGGAGGACCTCAAACGGAAAAACCCCTTCAAAGTCCCAGAAGACCGTTTCCGTGACTTTACCGGCTGAGGGTACGGCTTTGACCTTTTTATTCGGTGGAGAGGCGGTTTGGGGCCACTCCATGGATTGCCGTTTTGTTTCCGGTTCCAAGTGATGAATCCGTTTCATTGCCTGTGACGACGTTCGACAAAAAGTGTCTCGATTTGCCTCGTAACGTGGAAAATGGGCGGTGACGTACCTTTGAGTAGCCCAGCTGGTGGACGAGTGTGTCAGCACTACCAACAGAGACGTCCAGGTAAAAAAAAATTAGTGTGACTAGTGCCTCCCGTCGGGTGAAAGTCTTTCGATTTGACGCCACTTCGGCAACTTGTGCTTCGATGATGATGAAATGATGATGATTAGGACAACACAACACCCAGTCCCTGAGCGGAGAAAATCTCCGACCCAACCGGGAACTGAACCCGGGACCTTAGGATCGACATTCTGTCGAGCTGACCACTTTCTTTATTTTTATTTTTTTTTTATTTTTTTCGGTATACTTGGTTGCGTTTGGTCTGTGCGGACGTCCCATGGCGTCCGTTCAAGTTGATCGTTGATTCCTTAACTGAGTTTTTTTTATTACAGAGGACATACGGCCCTCTGACTGAATCCACTCAGCTACTGGGGGGGACGACGTCCAGGTCTTTCACTGGGACCCGTCGATCGCCTCGAACGAGAGTGACCGCACAGTGCAACATTGCAGGAATCACAGCTGTGTGCAGCCGGCCGGCATGCGGGAGATCTGACAGATTTGCGCGATCTTATCGCGATCATGGCAGACGCCTCGTCCAACAACCCACGGTGCTTTTCTTCACTGCCAGGTCCCTGCAGACATTCTGCAAGTGCGTATGATGTCTGCGATGCTCCGATCTTCCGCCGAAGGAAACTCAATGACAGCTCTTCCCTTGGAATGCACCTCCCGTGCAGACGTCATTTTGAAGGTTCGTATAGCACCACCAACTATTGGAACTTCATGAAAATATAGAGGCTGGAGCGGGAATATTCGATGATGTCCCACAACAATGGTTCAAATGGCTCTGAGCACTATGGGAGTTAGCATCTGTGGTCATCAGTCCCCTTCAACTTAGAACTACTTAAACCTAACTAACCTAAGGATATCACACACATCCATGCACGAGGCTGGATTCGAACCTGCGACCGTAGTGGTCACGCGGTTCCAGACTGAAGCGCCTAGAACTGCACGGCCACACCGGCCGGCAGTCCCATAACAAATTCAGCATTTCTTCAACCAAAATTCGCCGGGAAAAAATGTGTTGCACTACCTATTGAAGGCCTAATGGTGACTGCGTAACTATCTGTAGAGTACTACATGATAGCCTGCTGCATCCGTACCATATACGTGTGTAGGCACTATGTGCAGGTGCATTTCTGTGAATGGTTCATTCAGCATTGCGTTAACCCTCACTTTAGCGCAAATGTGCTGTTTCTAAATAGGTAATTAATGTATTTATGTCTTGAAGAGTTGTAGAAACTGAGCTCTAGCGCGGTAATAAATCATTTCCAGATAAATGTCCATATAACATATTTTCTTCCTCTAAGTGTGAAAGTTTGGTCATATCTCTTTGTTACACTCTCACTATCTGTGGAAATAAATTACACGCTGGAGGTTCTTAATGTCAAAGGCATCACAGAGTACTAGTGCCTTGAGCAAAAAGGAGATTGTGGTGTAAGATATTTTCTTGTCTAAAATTGCAATCTTTCATAATTAGACCTACAACTTCGCCCCTTGCTCTTACTGTTCTGTTGGAACTGTTAACTCAGTACGTGCTACGCTGAAGATAAGCGCCACATATCCTCAGTGATAGTCTGAAGTTGGAGCATGCTGATAGACAAAAACTGTCTTTGCAGAAATAAGGAATACCAACAGCCGTATTTTTTTATAAAATATATTAATTACGCACCCAGTTTCGACACTACATTAGTGTCATCCTCAGGCCTCTATGCAAACTGAATGGCAATATCTAACCCTCGGTGCATTAGGACAGGCACCGACGGTTGGATTTCACCAGCCTTGCCGCAGTGGTAACACTGGTTCCCGTCAGATCACCGAAGTTAAGCGTTGTCAAGCTGCACTATCACTTGGATGGATGATCACCCGGTCTGCCGAGCGCTGTTGGCAAGCAGAGTGCACTCAGCCTTGTGAGGCAAATTGAGGATCTACTTGGTTGAGAAGTAACGGCTCCGGTCTTGTAAACTGACATAACGTCGGGAGAGCTGTGTGCTGACCACATGCCTCTCCATATCTGCATCCAATGACGCCTGTTGCTAAGGATGACACGGCGGCCGGTCGGTACAGTTGGGCCTTCATTGCCTGTTCGGGCGGAGTTAAGGTTTTTTTTTTTTTTTCTTTTAGCTTAGAGACCACTGCTTCGCTCGCGTATAGCTGATAGAGAATTTTCTTTTTATTTAACGGAATTTTTATGTTGGTCACAAACTGCAACACCTCCTAAGCTTTTCATGTTAATTAAGGCCATGTAAGCATGGTCTTTTCCGAATGTACTTCTGACCAAAACGCGATTCTGGTAGGTGTAGTCCAAACGTTTTGTTAATAATGACTTTTGCGTTCTCTTGGAGATATTTCCAGAATGACTTTCACTCCCTAACAAATATTTCGTTATACATAACCGAGAAGTGAAATACCAGTTTTCATAAATTTAGCTTTAACATTTTCTTAATGGAACGAAATACTTTCTTGGAAATTTTCTTCCCCTATTGCACTCCCTTAGAGTTTGAATTTCCAGAAACACAGAAACACTTTCTTTTTTAATTTCTAGTTGTCATAGACATAGGCTTTAAAATCTTTTAGTAGTTCTTTAATAATTATTTATTTAAAAAAAATCTTTAACCCACTATTTTACGCCTTTAGTGGTTGGATTTCCAAGACGTAATTTTTTATTTTCTGACTGAGAAACCAAATACCAGGTTTCGTAGTTCCAGCTTCAAAATCCCCTTAATAGTGACACACTTTCAAAAAGCTTTTCATCCGCTATTTCACCGCCTTAGGAGTGGAATTTCCAAATGAAGTGAAGCAAGTATTTTTGGATCTGTAACCGAGAAGCCAAACACCAATTTTCAAAGATATATCTTTAAAAATTCTTTCGCAATGAAAGATTCTCATAAAACTGAAAGGTCTCTGTTGGATTCCTTTCATGTTAATTTCTTAAAACTGTTGTCATTTATGGCATACATTCCACTTCTAAATTTACTGTGGTGTTTATGACTATCTGGGAGGAGACTGAGCAGTGAAACATGTTACTTTTACACATAATCAAGAACGATCTGTCACACTACTACACTTTAAAACACAGTTTATATGTAATTCATGTCACACACTCTCATACGGAGCCTACATCTGCTTTCTTTTATATAATGTATATGATAAGATACTGTCATCTCCCTTCCCTTCTGTGTGAAAGGATGAATGAGCAAATGTATTTCTAGTTGCATGCTTGATGGTAGCAGACAAGCCTGTCTGCTAGAGAACACTAGGACCAACGTTGGAACAGGTAGCTACGCTTTCTAAAAGCAAAGAGGTTTCTATTCTTGGTATGGTCCTGTCCGTCCCTTGTCATGTTGGTATAGGAAGCTGCCTCTCTGGTCACTTCCGTTTTGTATCTGGAAGCACTCTTGGTAGGGGCCCATGACAGTGGGTCGGCGGCGAGCGTCTGAAGTGGTAAGATCTCCGGCTAAGCGCGTGTCTGCTAAGTCCATAGGACAATTGATTTCTTTAGTTCAGCCTAACTGGAAATTTAATCACCTTTATTTCAGTTTTAGATCTAAAATATCTTATGTTATCTTAAATTGCAACGCAGTGTAATTCGAGTGTGAAGTTCAGAATATCTTCTAGTAGTTGCTTTGTCACTACTTTGTGAGTAAAGTGGAACCACGTGTGGATGATCCGTAACTCTAACTAAGATTATCAATCTTAAATGCGAATGTGCGAGAGATTATAACGTCTCGTCTTGACAATATTTTTCAATATAGCAACTTTGCTTTATGTTCAACCCACGTGGGTTGTACTTTGTGAGACCAGTACCACGTGCATATACAATTGTTTGATCCATCAGGTTAATAGTAAGAGGATAGTAATCAGTTCGAGGTTTTTCTTTAGTAAATTGCGTTTCGATGTAATTTATTTTAATTATCAAAATTCTTGTGGAGTTACACTCTTTGTGTAAACCAAGTTAACCACGTGAAGCATGTGGTGTAAGCATCAAAGTAGCCCTCAGCTCTTCTTTTCAGGAAGATTTCACAGAGAGTTAGTATGAATTTAGTATACCAGTGTGTGGTAATTTCATGACAGACAGGATTGCGCTCCAAACGTAACTTCTTTGAGTGAAAATTGAATCAGTTGGTTGTGGTTAATTTCCTCTTGCATGTGTTTCAACGTTCTTCGTGTGTTATTTTATGAATGCAGTGTTGTATGCAGTCTCCCAATCTTGGCTCCATATTTGATGTGTTCCGTAAGATTACAAACTCACATTTTCACAATCCTAAGTAAGGCACCAGCTTAGTTATGAATCAAGTGTAATATGCTGAAATTTTAACGGAACAATGATCAATGTTAAAATAAATGTCCAAATATAAACTGATTTATTACTTTTTATTTAAACTTTCTTTTCATATCTATATCACTGGTTATCGTAAGATGACTACTAAAAGATTATAATTAATGTTAGTCTGGTTGGGAATTTGGTAAGCTACACTGGATACCTGGTGAAACAGTTGCTCAGTAATGCAAGGTTAACTTCCCCAGAAAGCACACAGCTTTTAACCTGCTTTTATTGTCTTAAATATCAGCACCGCTTTAAGAACAAATTAATGCATCAACATTACAAAATGTTTCGCCCCCTTAGAGGTTGAATTTCCAAAAGCAAAGACTTGTGTATGCTTTATTTCTAACAGAGAAGCCAAATACAAATTTTCATAGATTTAACTTCATAAATGCTTGTACAATGAAATATTTTCACAAAAACTTTCTTCCCTTTTTCCACAGCCATAGGGGCTGCACTTCCAAAAACAGTGAAATACGTATTTTTTTTATTTCTAAGTGAGAAGCCAAATTTAAATTTTCATGGATTTAGCTTTAAAAATGCTTCTATCATAATAAAATATTTTCATAAGGAAAACCTCATCTCCTATTTCACCACCTTAAGTTTTCAATATCCAAAAACACTGAAACACGTATTTTTTATTTGTAATTGAGAAGTCAAATACCAATGTCCTTGGACATACCTTTAAAATTAGTTTAGCAGTTCTTTAATCATGTTATATTTTCAAGAAAATCTTTCACCCGATAGGGTTTGTAAGTAGGCTGTTTAGGTTTTTTTATTGGTAACGCCACCTCTGTATAAAAATCACTGGCTGTGCTGTGTGCAGTCTGTGTCTAGTTTGCATTGTTGTCTGCCATTGTAGTGTTGGGCAGCGGCAGCTGGATGTGAACAGCGCGTAGCATTGCGCAGTTGGAGGTGAGCCGCCAGCAGTGGTGGATGTGGGGAGAGAGATGGCGGAGTTTTGAAATTTATCATGAACTGCTAATAAGGTAAATACATTGTTTGTTCTCCATTAATATCTTTCATTTGCTAACTATCCCTATCAGTAGTTAGTGCCTTCCATAGTTGGAATCTTTTATTTAGCTGACAGTAGTGGCGCTCGCTGTATTGCAGTAGTTCGAGTAACCAAGATTTTTGTGAGGTAAGCGATTTGTGAAACGCATAGGTTAATGTTAGTCAGGGCCATTTTTTTTGTAGGGATTTTTGAAAGTCAGATTGCGTTGCGCTAAAAATATTGTGTGTCAGGTTAAGGACAGTCATGTATAATTTTTCAAAGGGGACGTTTCATGTCTCACTGGAATCTTCTGATTTTTTCTTGTAGTTTGTGTAATTAGTGTAGCTTTTGTTTATTGCTAGCGCGTAATTGTAGAGAGAATCTCCTTTGTAGTTGCAGTCTTTCATTGTGGTACAGTAAAACAGTTGTAGCATGCATGCAGTTTTACACCAAGTATTTCTCAGCAGCGCGTGCAATTAACTAGATATTTTTTCAGTGCTATGTTAATGTGTTCTCTTATTTTTGCTCTTCAAATTGTGCTTTCCTGTGTTATCGTATGAAATATTGTGACAATAATGGCGTGTGAAAAACGTAACACTAGGCTCCAAAGTAAACTGAGAAATGACAGCGAAGACGAAAGCAGTGTGTTAGCGCCACTGTGTAATGAATTAACTAATGTTCAAAGTAGTAATTTGGTAATTGTGCATAGGGAAATGGAGCGGGCGGCAAACAATGGCGTAGGCAGTGAAACAATTAGTGAACAGGGAAGCATTATCGATCGATCGTTCGGCAACAGCTCGCCTCAGGAATCCGAAATGATAGGACACAATTTTGCAAATACTGTAGATTCAGGTTTTGGGTCCTCACCGTTTTCGCAAATAAGTCAAGACACATTTTCTGCTTGTCAAAATGTAAATGTTGCCAGTGCAACTTCACTGCTGAGAAGCACTGTGGAACATGTTTCAGACACCAGTGCATTGTTATTACAGTTAATGCAACAAATGGGACAAAGGCTACAAAAGTTAGACACAACGCTTGAACAAAATCAGAAACAAATGGGACAAAATCTTCAAAAGTTAGACACAATGGAACAAAATCTTCAAAAGTTAGACACAATGGAACAAAATCAGAGACAAACACAGCAAAAGCTTCAAAAGTTAGACATAATGGAACAACACCAGAGACAAACACAGCAACAGTTAGACGCAATGGAACAAAATCTTCACACTACGCCTGAACAAACACGTGAAGATTTAACTACTGGGTTACATAACATCGAATCTAAATGTCAAAAAGTCTGTAATGACGTAAAAACACAAATTTGTGAGCATTTCCAACCTATTTTTTCGCGTCATGAAAATGCATTACAGAATCACGAAGCAGCCATAAAAGAACTGCAAACTATTGTTCATGAAAATCACAACACCTTGGAAGCTAAAATTGACTCAGTTGCATCTACCGATTCGGTTACGCAACTTGCAAAAACTCAAGAAAACTTAAAGGACACAGTAGATACGATTTCAACACATATGGACACTCTGAAACTTGGTTCAGAAAAACACACTGAGAAAATAAGTACACTATCGGAGAAAGTAGCCGAACTTTCGGATCAGTTCACTAACTTATCTGCAAAGGTAGATGATGACCTGAATGACACAATACCTGTAGCCATCACTGACACAGAAGAGTATGAACAAATTAAGAAATTCAAACAAAATCAGAATCAAATTAATACGCAATACAAAAGAGAAATCCGGGAAGTACAAGATCAGTTGGCACAAGTAATACAAAAATTTCATATTTCAGAGGACACTCGCACTCCAACACGGGAAGAGGAACTTAGAAATACGGAAAAGCCACAAAATAATAACACAGCGCATTTCGGAAATTATGAAAGAAATTGGGAAGGTGCACCGAATTTTGAAATGGGACCGCCGAAACGACGTAACAATGACCGATATGCGACTCGCCGACATGATGATTTTGACTATAAGCTGCTCATTACTACACGTAAATTCAAAACGTTTATGAATTCTGCCAACGACATTCATCCACAAGCATGGCTCCATCAATTCTCTCATTGTTTTCCTCCCAACTGGTCGTTAGAACACAGATTAGAATTTATGTGTGGCTACTTAGAGAATGAACCAGCTGTAAGAATGCGATCGGTCATTCACGATTGCGACAGTGAGGGAGAATTTTATCATGCCTTCCTCTTAGCATATTGGTTTCAAACTACACAAGACCGAGTAAAACATAGCATCATAATGATGAAACATTTCGAACAATCTGAATTCTCCAGTCTTGTGAAATATTTTGAAGACATGTTGCACAAGAATCAGTACCTGTCAAACCCATACAGCCCCTCAGAACTCATCCGCATTTGCTTAATCAAATTGCCTGAACATTTACGACATATTATTTTAGCAGGACGTTGCAAAGACGACATTGAAGCTTTTCAGGGACTGTTACAAGAATTAGAAATTGACACAGACAGTCGCGGGATGCGAAAACAGGAAAACAATCACTACAGGTCACATCCGTCACAATTCCGTGACGACAGAAACAATAACTGGACACGACAAGTCTATTCTTACAACGCAAATCGTGACCAAAACAGACACCACCCATATGATAACCACTGGCAGAGTAATAATAGTTACAGAGAAAGATCGCATTTCCGTAGTAATGACTATCACAGAGACAATCAGAGAAACAGACAATATGGGAACCAAAACAATTATTATCAAGGGAGGCAGAATAACTTCAGACGCAACAGTTCGGCGCACAGTTACGATTCAGGGAGAAATTCTCCACCTCGTGACGGACAAGGAAGAAACTACGGAATCTACTGACATGACGACAGACGATATATTCGTAACGACAGACCTGAATTGCATCAGAACTGGCGGGATTCAAACAGGGCAGGGCCTTCTCGTCAGAGTGAATTTGTAGAAGTAAGGTCTCCTAATCCCAATAGCGGCGCGGCAACAAAGAGACAGACAATGACTCGCACAGCAGGCAGCCGCGTGCGCCCGCTGGCTCCGAGAAAAATAACATAAGACGCTAGCCTTGAGAAAAATTTTAGCATTCTTTACCGATGTATACAACATGATAATTGCTTTGAAGTTGAAACTTTGTGCACTAGGAAGAGTAAAGGTTTATACCACATTTCACATGTAAAACCGTTTATAGAAAGATAATCTGATTTTTAACTTTGTCTTTGCCATATAACTTTTCACTTTACATTACTAGCATGCTTTGTCAGACTTAGAATCTGTTAATATGCAACAATGTTTGAGGTTAAATATCCAGTCAAGAACCAAGAGAATTTATTTAAACAGATTTACGAATGCATTGTTATTGTGAACAGACGACACAGTGTTATTGTATGTGTACATTCTTGCTTGTTAGTTGCACGTTTACGTAGCGACTATAAGGCTCACATACTTAGAACATTTTCCAGTACTGCTAATGAGATTTTAATGCAACATTTTGGTTTACTTGCAAATACATTATGGATTCAAGGTGCTTTCTGAGAGATACCAGGTGACACAGTGGTTAGTTTATTTTACAGCTACACGACTATATTACGACGCTACTAATGTGTGACACAATTTACCTTGTTGCTTTTGCGGTGTATCTGTTTTACATCTGCACAGTTTTTCTGAATTTTTCTGGAAAGTAAAACATGTTTTAGTAGTAACTTTTGTGGTATAGCAACAATGAGACAGCCTTTTTCGTGGCACAACAATACGTTACTGCACAGTACTTTCTTCATCACACCAATAAACATAATAACTACGATATCTATTCGCAAAGCATTTCACTTTCGTTTATGATGAGGTAAGTACATTGACTTCAGCAGAACTTTGCTTACAGAGGACGATAACTACGACACTTCCACAGAATTATCTTACAGCAAGACGCACATTTAGCGCTACAGGACACGCATTTGAGTGATCAACTTTGTACTTAAACCATTTATTTTTCAAGATTTTTGATTTACAAAGAAAGTTTTCCGTGATACATTTCATTCCATTGCTGTAATCTGTAACACTTGAGGATATAATTACATTTATCCTCAGGGGGGTACACGCCTACTTTGTGTACCATGTGTTTGGCAAGCACAAGGAGCCCTAGCTAATATGGTATTTGCTTATACAACTTTACACATCGGTACCATATTTCTCTAACACAGAATTACACAGCTATTTGATTATTTGACAGAGAAACAAACATTCTTTTTACTATGTCAGTGACACATGTTTATGCAATTACACAGTTGGATAATTTCACACTTACGAAATTGTATTTTGTCTGTACTTTGTAAACTGTTCATATTTTTTGGAACCATTGTGATACTATGAGAGCTCTGAATGATATATTTGGTATGGGATCACGATTTTTAAAGTACGTTTGAGGCGGATGACACTTTTGACATGAGCAGAGAATTTTTTTAAGTTTTGAAATTATTGGAGGAAGCTACGACGATTTCGAGATTTGACTAAGGTGTTATGATGTTATTTTTACGACGACGATGTGTATTATGCTGTTGAGGTATGTTTATGATCAATAAGCTGATGCTATATAAGGAATGTGATTACGTGTTTATATGTATATGAATAATGAATAGAAGTTAGGGACTCTGGTTTGTGAAAAAGGATGTTGGAAACCGAGAATCGTACTTTAAGAGTTATGAAATGTATGTAAATGCGTGAGTGTATTACAACGCCGACGAAAATTTTTTGGACACTGTTATATTTATAGGATTTTGTTTCTACACATTTGTAACGCAAATTTTCGACCTGTAAAATTTTTTATATGAGACTGTCACTGTAGCGGAAACTGTTGTCGTAAATATTTCGGTAAGAAAGCTAAGTGACCTTGATGTAATGCGTTGTGGCGCCCAGCTGGGCCAGCCACCTGGAGAAAAAGCCATTAGGTGGAGAAAAAAAGAGGCCATTAACCTCGCTTCTGACATTCCTATATAGAAAGCATCGCAAATACGACACGCTCATTACTTGGAAACATATCGTACTTTGTGCTACTTACTGAAATGCTCATGAATTGATGGGAAATATTCTTACATCTGCAAACCTGATAATGACAAATGTCTTTCTACGAGAGTTGAGAACTACTGACTTACGAAATGCCACATAGCCATTGAATGATGTTTTTATGCTTTGGTTTGCGTAATTGCTTATTTCATTTGATATCTGGTTGCCAGCTGTCTTGCAGCATTAGTTTCATAAAATAAAATTAAATGCAGTTGCTAATGTGAACACTTTCTGTCAACAGATCTATTAAATAATAAGTTTATGATCCACATTCTTCGAAAAAGGAGTACTTGGAATGGAAAGAACAATAAGAAGAGATTAATAACAGTAACTGCATACATAATTTTCTTTTCAACTACTCGGTAATTTTTTATAGAATAAGTTTTTGTGGTGGACCACTTTAATTATATAGACATTAAGAGGTGAATACACATTTCCCTTATCTGCATTGTTGTCTTTAGTGTAATATTTTTTCTGCTTGATCTTTGCAATGCTTAGGTATTAGTTATAGCATTTGCTTCTGCTGTTTGCCTGGCATAGTGCTACTAAATTTCACTTTGTATTATTCTTTTAAGCCAGTTTTACTACTGATTTATTTTTCTTGTTTGCTGCTCATTGCCTTATATTAGTTGTAATTTATGCTGCTTGCTTTGCCTTTTGTATTTTTTATCATTGCTGTTTGTGTTAATTGTTTTCTGCTGCTGCATTGCCTCGTTCCTTAGTTTAGCATCTGAGCTCAGTAGATTTAAGTTAGCTTATGAGGGGGTAGACTATATAAGAAACTGATTATGGACAATAGGGAAAAAATGCATTGAGAAGTTATATGAAAAAGATTTGGGCCAAAATGAGTATTGTACACTGAGAAATAATTATTTTGAAAGAAATATGAATAGAATACAGAAAGCAGGTATAGATAGCACTTTTTGAAATAATGAAGAACGAAGGGAGATCTCCAAGAAGTAAAGAAAGTTTTGTTTGCAAGATACTGCAGTAAAACAAACCCTGTCCTTTCCCTTTCTGTTATTCCGCTGTGTTTGTGTACTCTTGTATATTTATGTTCTTCCTGTCTTTATATGTTTACCTCATAAGACTTATGTTGTAGAATTTTTCTCATACTCAGCTACATGAACGATGATGAGGAATACTGTTATCCTCAAATATAATTTGCATTAATAATATGTTATTTTCTTTGTAAAGATGTTTAGACATTATTTATTCTGTTTTGTTTTAATGCTCATGTGTGAAGTTGATGTTTCGAAAGTTACTCTGATCTTTTATGTATGTACTCATGTCATAATTCCTGTAACACTGATGTATATGCTATTTCTATTCTTTTGTAAAGCCTCTATTACTACAAATGTTATCTGTATTGTTATGTTCTTTAATGATGTATTTTGTACCTTTGTAATTGTATTCTCATGTTATAATATTGTAATTGACACCAGTTCATCAAATTAAGTAACTTGTAAGCATTCATTTCACAGCACACATTTCTGTTGGTCATAGTAACGCACAATATGTAAGAAGTTGGGATTATTAGTGTTTGCACGTGTGTTACTAATTCAGCAAGGGACTGGATAACAGCATTGCTGGTTCTAAGGACAATTCCAAAAACTTCGTGAGTGTACAAGTGGTGGTTTATGGACTTGCTATCTTCTCTGCAAGACTCTTCGATGGTGATTGTGCACCTGCACAGTCGCAATAGATGGCTGCTGGCCGTCTATACAAGGACTATAATGGGTCTGCATCTTTGATGGCCCACCAATACCACAATCTCTACCAGGACTACAGTGGGTCTGCTCTGTGATGACCTACCTACCAATATTCTTCAAAACTTCGAATGACTCTGCTGTGGGTTTGCTCTGTTGTGGCCCATTACCTGTCAGCATGTCAAGAATCAGCACTGTCTTTCCGTTGGAAGGACAACACTACTTCTTCAAGACTGCATGGAAATCCACTACTTCTGTGTGCAATTTCTTTTACTAATGAGACTTTGTGAAAAAAAACTGTAATTACTATTATGATGAATGATCAGAACTATCTTTATGGACTGTGAGAAAATTTTAGCTTTTGACCAACATTGTATCAATAAGTGTGTGCATTTGATTTCTTTGTTATTGTAATTACGATTATGAAACATTTTAACAAATATGTATTGCCCAGTGCCCAAAACAATTTGTAAAATTTTTTGTGGGGAGCATGGGGGCTATGTAAGTAGGCTGATTAGGTTTTTTTATTGGTAACGCCACCTCTGTATAAAAATCACTGGCTGTGCTGTGTGCAGTCTGTGTGTAGTTTGCATTGTTGTCTGCCATTGTAGTGTTGGGCAGCGGCAGCTGGATGTGAACAGCGCGTAGCGTTGCGCAGTTGGAGGTGAGCCGCCAGCAGTGGTGGATGTGGGGAGAGAGATGGCGGAGTTTTGAAATTTGTCATGAACTGCTATTAAGGTAAATACATTGTTTGTTCTCTATTAATATCTTTCATTTGCTAACTATCCCTATCAGTAGTTAGTGCCTTCCATAGTTTGAATCTTTTATTTAGCTGGCAGTAGTGGCGCTTGCTGTATTGCAGTAGTTCGAGTAACCAAGATTTTTGTGAGGTAAGCGATTTGTGAAACGCATAGGTTAATGTTAGTCAGGGCCATTTTTTTGGTAGGGATTTTTGAAAGTCAGATTGCGTTGCGCTAAAAATATTGTGTGTCAGGTTAAGGACAGTCATGTATAATTTTTCTAAGGGGACATTTCAGGTTAAATTCCCAGAAATTCCGAAACATGTATCTTTTTTATTTCTGGTCTAGAAAACAAACACCAATTTTCATAGGTCTAGCTTCAAAATTTCTTAACAGTGACATTTTTCCAAAAAAATTCATCCCATATTTCACCCCCTTAGAATTTCAAAAATCCGTCCATAAACGACGTCTACAGTATAAGATTCGAAATTTCAAGTTTCTCTCCTTAGCGGTTTGGGCTGGGCCATGATGATTCAGTCAGTTAGTCAGTCAGGACGTTGCCTCTTATACACAGAGACTAAAAGCACGGCTGTTGGTATTCCTTATTTCCATAAGTTTATGGCTAGCCACAGTACCACGTCCACTACAATGACAAATCATCTAAAACTTAAAACTGTGCGTGTTCAGGCAGAAGTCGGGCCCTCGTTTCATGGATAGACTCTTTCCCGTGAGTCGTCCATGGACCCCTCTGAGACCGCCCAAGGCCGCAGCATAGCAGTGCAGTTTTGTTCAGTAGTTGACGTGTACGGTATCGGCCCAACGAGCTCTTTGCGGACCAGTGCGACGCGTGTTTCCGTGCGTTTTCGAGAAATCGAGGTTCACAGTTTTACGAACTTGTGAAATCACGTTGGGCTGTAACTGCTTTGAGTAACGTCCACTATATTTGCGATACTCGTTACTATACTTCTATAGGGTGTCTCAAACTTTCTGAGTCAAATTGAAACAGGTGCTACTGGGTCAACAACCGATTGAGATAGGGAATCGACTGTTGGAAATGCGTATTTATTGCGTTATAGACATACACAACGAACACAGCGTAACAACACCGTAGCTCATAATAACTGTTTAAAGTGACGACCGCCCGTTTCAATGCATGCATGGCAATGGCGCATGAAGTTCTGTCGCACGATCTCAAAAATCCATGGTATCAGGAGATGCCAGGAGACAGGCAGCTTGGACCCTACCAAGCAGGTCTTCATGAAATGTTTCTACGGGGGATCCATTCACCAACTTCTTGACGTAACCCCAGAGGAAAAAGTTCATAGGTGTGAGGTGCGACGACCACGTTGGCCGTGGGACAGGGCGTCCCTTCAAATCCAACTACGCGGGTACGTGTTGTTCAGGTGCTCGCAGACATTAACATCGAGGTGAGTTGGTGCACCGTCGTGTTGAAACCACATCCTTTCGTCGGCAACGGCTGGTACAGTCTCCAAGACTTGTAGCAGAACATCTCTCAGGAGCAGTAGGTAACGTGGACCAGTCAAACGGGAAACAGCAAATTATGTTCTATTAGGTCATCGCGGACAATACCTGCCCTTAGGTTGACAGAGATCATTGCTGGTGGCCAACGATGTGGGTGGCGTGGGGATTATCCTCACCCCAGAGATGGCTGTCGTGGCTTTTGAAAACACCATCTCTGGTGAATGAGACCTCATCCGTGAACAATACAAACTGTGCAAAATTCGGCAATACAGCACTGCCGTGAGAATCCATTATCAGAAGTGAACGTGGGACTCAAAATTCGTTTATCCCAGTGCTTGGACACGCTACGACACATGGATTGAAACTGGAGGTAGTCGCTTTTCAAAATTACTGTCAGCTACGTTGTTACTATGCCGTTGGTTGGTTGGTTGTTTGGGGAAGGAGACCAGACAGCGTGGTCATCGGTCTCATCGGATTAGGGAAGGATGTCGGCCGTGCCCTTTCAGAGGAATCATCCCGGCATTTGCCTGGAGTGATTTAGGGAAATCACGGAAACCTAAATCAGGATGGCCGGACGCGGGATTGAACCGTCGTCCTCCCGAATGTGAGTCCAATGTTACTATGCCGTGTCGCTGTATATGTCTGTAACACAATAAACATGAATTTCCGTCTGTTGGTGCTGTATCTAAATGTAATCGGTTGTGGACCAACTATCACCTGTTTCAGTTTGACCCAAAAGGTTTGAGACAACCTATATAATACTTCACCACGAAAGCAGCACAATGACTGTCATCAGTGCTTGATTTTGACCCTCTACAGCTCCCTCTAGTGTCATTAAAGTTATTCCCTGGTGTCTTAACAGATGTCCTACCATGTTGTCCCTTCTTCTTGTCAGTGTTTTCCGTAAACACCGAAGCGAAAAAAATCTCAACACCAAAAAATAATGAATGTAGAGTAACAACATTTCGGTAACACTTTTGTCTAGGTAACATATTTATGCGTTTAACATTGCAAGATTATTTTGAGAATACAATTGCCTACATAACATATTCAAGTGATTAACCTTACAAGATCACCGGTTAAGATAAGCCTGAGATAAGCCGTTGCAAATGTGAAATTCTGGTACATGCTGGATGTCAGTTTGTATTCTGAAGTTACATGCCTGTTCCATTTTTTTAATCAATAAAGGGACGGTTAATGCTTTTTGTGGGTGACACAGGAGTTGTCGTCCGATGATGTCCCATATGTACTCAACTGGAGACAGACCTGGTGATCGAGCAGGCCAACACAACGTGTTGATACTGTGTAGAGCATATTGGGTTACAGCAGCGGTATGTGGGAGGGCGTTATCCTGTTGGAAAACACCCCCTGGAACACAGTTCATGAATGACAGCACAACATGTTGAATCACTAGATTGACATTCAAATTTGCAGTCAAGGTGTGTGGAATAACCACGAGAGTGTTCCTGCTGCCGTACGAAATCGCACCCCAGACCATAATTCCAGCTCTACTAGGTGTAGTGTGTCTAGCACGCAGACAGGGTGGTAGCAGGACCTCAACAGGTCTCCTTCTAACCAGCACACGGCCATTGCTGTCACCGAGGCAGAACCACCTTGCATCAGAAAACACAACGGAACTCCACCCTGCCCTCGAATAGGCTCTCGCTTGACATCAGGTGAAGTCGCAAGTAGCGCTGGTGTGGGGTCAGTGGAATGTACGCTGCAGGGCGTCTGGCTCGGAGCTGTCCTTCAAGTAACCAGTTTCTAATAGTTAGTTGTGTCATTGTGGTGTTGACTGCTACTCAAATTGCTGCTACAGATGCAGTACGATGGGACAGAGCCATACGCCTAACAAGATGCTCTTCATTCTCGTAGTAGCACATGGCCCTGCGAAGCCCGGTCTTCTTGCGACCGTACATTCTCGTGACTACTGCTGCCACCAATCATATACAGTGGCTACATTCCAGACAAAACTTTCTGCAGTATCGCAAATAGAGCATCTAACTTCTCGTAGCCCTATTACACGGCACCGTTCAAACTCAGTTAGTTGATAATGCGTCTTTTGTCGTCTTAAAGACATTCTTGGCTAACATAAACTCACCACGTCAAATCTGAAAAAGTAACGCTCACGACCGTTACAGCGTGTTTTCAAAGCAAACCTGATTTTGCATCTTCGTAGTGGCGATACTAGCGCTACTCTTATGGAACAGAGGCGAAATTTGAATATACACCTTTTCTCAGATGTAGAAACACGCCTAGCAACTTACGTTTACGTCGCACAACGCCTTCGTGTTGCGATTTCTTTTCCGTCAGGCTATTCGTTTCCTCGCCAATTCTGCGCAGAACCTCCTCATTCCTTACCTTATCAATCCACCTAATTTTCAACATTATTCTGTATCACAACGTCTTAAATACTTCATTTACATTCTGTTCCGGTTTTCCCCCACTCTGTGTTTCGTACCATACAATCCTGTGTTTCAAACGCAATTTCTCAGAAATTTCTCCCTCAAATTAAAACCTGTATTTGATGCTAATAGACGTCTTTTGGTCAGGAACACACTCTTTGACTGTGCAAAGTCCTTACTTCGTCTATCATGGGTTATTTTGCCTCCGAGGTAGCAAAATCATTTATCTTCGTCTACTTCATGATCCCCAATTTTTATGTTAAGCTCCTCGCTATGCTCATTTCTGCTACTTCTCATTACTTTTGTCTTTTATCTGTTTATTCTCAATCTATATTCTGTACTCGTTAGACTGTTCATTCCGTTCAACAGATCCTGTAATTCTTCTCCATTTTCACTAAGGACAACAATGTCGTCAGCGACTCTTATAATTGATATTCTTTCATTTTGAATTGTAATCCTACCCTTGAATCATTTCCGTCTTTCGCTTATATGATGTATAGACTGAACAACAGGGGCGAAAAAATACATCCGTGTCTTATGCCCTTTTTAATACGAGCACATCGTTCTTTGTTCTTCAGTCTTATTGTTTCCTCCAGATTCCAGCAGATTTTGTTCAAATGGTTCAAATGGCTCTGAGCACTATGGGACTTAACATCTGAGGTCATCAGTCCCCTAGAACTTAGAACTAGTTAAACCTAACTAACCTAAGGACAACACACACATCCATGCCCGAGGCAGGATTCGAACCTGCGACTATAGCGGTCGCGCGGTTCCAGACTGAAGGGCCTACAACCGCTCGGTCACATCGACCGGCCAGCACGTTTTGTATATAACGTGTCTTTACCTATAGCTTACCCCTGTTTTTCTCACAAGGCAACCTCCCCATCGCACCCCCCTCATATTTAGTTATAAGTTGGCACAGTGGATAGGCCTTGAAAAACTGAACACAGATCAATCGAGAAAACAGGAAGAAGCTGTGTGGAACTATGAAAAAAATAAGCAAAATATACAAACTTAGTAGTCCATGTGCATAATAAGCAACTTCATGGAGAGCGTAGGCTTAGGAGCGCCGTGGTCCCGTGGTTAGCGTGAGCAGCTGCGGAACGAGAGGTCCTAGGTTTAAGTCTTCCCTCGAGAGAAAAATTTACTTCTTTTTTTTCGCAAAGTTATGATCTGTCCGTTCGTTCATTGACGTCTCTGTTCACTGTAATAAGTTTAGTGTCTGTGTTTTGCGACCGCACCGCAAAACCGTGCGATTAGTAGGCGAAAGGACGTGCCTCTCCAATGGGAACCGATAGCATTTGATAGCAAGGTCATAAGTCAACCGATTCCTCCACAGGAAAACACGTCTGATGTATTCTATACGACACTGGTGACGGCATGTGCGTCAGATAATTGTCTGAAAATAAAAAATTAAAATTTTTACTCGAGGGAAGATTTGAACCAAGGACTTTTCGTTCCGCGGCTGCTGACGCTAACCACGAGACCACTGCGCTCCTGAACTCAGGTCGTCCTTTATGTTGCCTATCTTGCACATGGACTACTCAGTTTGTATATTTTGCTTATTTTTTTCATAGTTCCACACAACTTCTTCCTGTTTTCTCGATTGATCTGTGTTCAGTTTTTCAAGGCCTATCCCGTGTGCCAACTTATAACTAAATCTGAGGGGGGGGGGGGGGGGGTGCGATGGGGAGGTTCCCTTGTCAGAACAGAATTTCGAACATCTTGTACCATTTTACTTTGGCTTTTCCCAGGTCGACAAATGCTGTAAACGTGTCTTGATTTTTCTTGAGTCTTACTACCATTATCAACCGTAACGTCAGGACCGCCTCTCTGGTGCGTTTAACTTTCCTAATGCCAAGCTTATCGTCATCTGCTTGATCCTCAATTTTCCATTCTTCCGTATCTTATACATGTCAGCAGCTTGGATGGATGAGCTATTATCTGATTGTGCGATAATTTTCGCACTTGTCGGCTCTTGCTATCCACGGAATTGTGTGGATGATGTTTCTCCGACTGTCGGACAGTAAATCGCCAGCCTCATAACGGAACGCAAATCGCACAGCAGCAGTGGCCGGAACCCCAAAGGCCGCTGTCAACTGTGATAGGGCAGAAAGCGGTTTGCTGTGACAGTGGAGCGGTGAGGCAAGGCACTGCAGCTGTGTTGCTACTGCGTTTCAAATGCAGCGCGTCTTCTAGATATTGAAAATGTAGACATGGATATTTATAATGAAATAATAAGCAACCAGTTGCAAAAATGAAATTTAATTTTTTGACCGGTTTCGGGCACTTAGTGGCTCTCTTCAGAAAGTTATGTCTATCGCACTTCTGAAGAAGGGCACTAAGTGTCCGAAACTGGTCAAGAAATTAAATTTCTTTTTTTCAACTGTTTGCTTATTAATTCATTACCTATGACTAAAGTTGCTGAAGATGGATAAAATACTAAACATGGATATTTTAATAATGAGAGTGGGAGAAAGGCCTTGTATTTGGGATACGAAGGCGGAAGAATACATGGAAGAGGTGGTACAAAGACAAAATATTAGCTGTGTGGTCTTTTCAGGTTTCGCTGTACCTTCGGTTACAAAAAGAAAGTCTCCTGGAAAGTATTTTTTTACACATATTCACTAAATATATAATCTAAGACAAAAAACTACGTACTACGAAGAAATTACGGTATATTGATAATTTTTACTTACGGACCGTCTGACAGCAACTGAATAAAAAACAATTTTAGTGCCATACGCGTTTCGCCTTTATTTTCTGCAAGGCATCATCGGTGGCCTGGAATACGTACATATGTTAGCTATTTTATTTACATTTTTGTCATTGTGCCTATAGGTTATAAACAGTTCTGGTGGTTGGTATTTCCTATTAAGTAGTAATGTTTTGAACTGTACTTACACGTTGCGTGGACAATTTCTTACATATTACGCTCCTGTTGCATTTTTGGCGTTGTTATTCTTCTTATGAACGCCAATTTGCGGTTTTTTCCACATTCCACAGCACTATGCACTGAACGCTTGTTTTAATGTAATGTTTTGGTTTCTGTTGCCGACTGTCAAATGTTTTTGCCAAAGATCGAATGTTATTGCCAAACTTATGGGTGTAACTATTGAAGTATCTTTGGTCTGTTCGTGTATGCATTTGTGTGTGCGTTTGTGTGTGTGTGTGTGTGTGTGTGTGTGTGTGTGTGTGTGTGTGTGTGTGAGTGAGTGTTTTTTGGTGTGATATATATTTTTTGTGCTGTGTGTGTGTGTATTTTGGTGTTATATATATATATATATATATATTTGCTGTGTGTGTGTGTGTGTGTGTGTGTCCAGATGGTGTGGGGAAGAGCTTTTTTTTATTTTTTTTATGTTATCATTTCCTTTACTAAGTGTAGTAGGGAGCCTGTGTTGATGTGTGTTTGTTCATTTATCACATGTTTGTTTTTTGCTATGGCTTTCTGGATGTGGAAGTTTTCGTGCATTTGTATAAGATGTTTGTCATGGTTGCTTATTGTGATTGTAGCTAACATATGTACATATTCCACGCCACTGATGATGCCTTGCAGAAAATAAAGGCGAAACGCGTATGGCACTAAAATTGTTTTTTATTCAGTTGCTGTCAGACGGTCCATAAGTAAAAATTATCAATATACCGTAATATTACACGCAACTGAGGAAGACAGGACTATAAAAGTTGAAGATACGAAGAAATTTGCCGAATGGGGCGGATATCTGTAGATGTTATGTACGCAAATGATTACAGTTTCAAAAAAGCTGGGTGGTTTATTGAGGAGAAGAGCTTCACAAACTGAGCACGTCTATAACGCGTTGTTCAGCTCTGGCCCCTGAGCAAGCAGTTATTCACGTGGCACTGATTGACAGAGTTGCTGGAAGTTCTGTGGGAAATCGAGCCAAATTGTATTCAAGTGGAACATTAAATCTTCAGATTCCCGAAGTCGTTAGAGGGCCCTGCTTACAATGCCCCAAACTTTCTCAATCGAGGTGAGATCCCCCAACCTTGCTGGCCAAGGCAGGCTTTGGCAAGCACGAAGACAAGCAGTACAAACTCTCACCGTATGCGGACGGGCATTATCTTGCTGAAATGTGCCGGCCGCTGTGGACGAGCGGTTCTAGGCGTTTCAGTCCGGAACCGCTCTGCTGCTACGGTCGCAGGTTCGAATCCTGCCTCGGGCATGGATGTATGTGAAGTCGTTAGGTTAATTATGTTTTAGTAGTTCTAAGTCTAGGGGACTGATGACCTCAGATGTTAAGTCCCATAGTGCTTAGAGCCATTTGAATCATTTTTTGCTGAAATGTAAAGCCAGGATGGCTCGCCATGGAGGTCAACAAAACGGGGCGGAGAACATCGCCGACGTATCGCTGTGCTGTAGAGGTGCCACGGATGTGAATCAAAGGGATCCTGACATGAAAACAAATGACACCCCAGTCCCTACACTTCTGGTTGTCAGGCAGTATGGCAGGCGACAGTCGGGTTGGCATCCCACCGCTGTATGAGGCGTCTCCAGACACGTCTTCGGCCTGGAATCCCACTGACTGGAGGGGAACTGTCTCCAGTAATGAGTCCCGCTTCCAACTGAGCCCCGATGACAAGCGAAGATGTGGCTGGAGACGCTCTGGGGAGGGGTGAGATACCAACTGCAGCCCGCCGCATGGCCCGATAACCAGGCGTGATGATATGGGGTGCCGTTTCTTTTCTTAGCAAGACCCCTTTGGTTGTAATCCGCGGCTCTTTTACAGCACAGCAGTACGTCGACGATCTTCTACACCCCACTTTGTTGCCCTTCATGGCAAGCCATCGTGTGCTTACATTTCATCAAGATAATGCCCTTCCGTGCACGGCGAGTTTTTCTACTGTCTGTCACCGTGCTTGCCAAACGCTACCTTGGGCAGCAAGCTCGCCGAATCTCTCCCCATTTGAGAATGTTTGGAGCATTCTGGGCACGGCTCTCCAACTAGCTCGAGATTTTGACGATCCAACTCCCAGTTGGACAGAATTTGGCACGATATCCCTCATGAAGACATCCGACAAGAATATACCGGGTGATCAAAAAGTCAGTATAAATTTGAAAACTGAATAAATCACGGAATAATGTAGATAGAGAGGTACAAATTGACACACATGCTTGGAATGACATGGGGTTTTATTAGAACCAAAAAAATACAAACGTTCAAAAAATGTCAAACAGATGGCGCTTCATCTGCTCAGAATAGCAATAATTAGCATAACAAAGTAAGACAAAGCAAAGATGATGTTCAATATGACCACCATCATTCCTCAACAATAGCTGTAGTCGAGGAAAAATGTTGTGAACAGCACTGTAAAGCATGTCCGGAGTTATGGTGAGGCAGTGGCGTCGGATGATGTCTTTCAGCATCCCTGGAGATGTCGGTCGATCACGATACACCTGCGACTTCAGGCAACCCCAAAGCCAATAATCACACGGACTGAGGTCTGGAGATCTGGGAGGCCAAGCATGACGAAAGTGGCGGCTGAGCACACGATCATCACCAAACGACGCGCGCAAGAGATCTTTCACGGGTCTAGCAATACTTTTTTTTGGTTCTAATAAAACCCGATGTCATTCCAAGCATGTGTGTCAATTTTTACCTCTCTATCTATATTATTCCGTGGTTTATTAGGTTTTCAAGGTTATACTGACTTTTTGATCACTCAGTAAATCCAGAGTAAAATTTTCACTCTGCAGCGGAGTGTGAGCTGATATGAAACTCCCTGGCGGATCAAAACTGTGTGCCAGGCCGATCCTCGAACTCGGTGCCTTTGCCTCTCGAGGACAAATGTTCTACGAGGGTAATCCCAAAAATAAGGTCTCCTATTTTTTATAAGCACACAGACCTGTTTATTTCTACAATGGTTTAATCAGTTTACAACTTGAACATTTAGCTATTTTTCGACATAATCACCATTTCTGTCGATGCAGTTTTGTAGATACTGTCTCAGTTTTTGTATGCCCATGTCATACCAGCTCGGCGCCATGCTGTTCAGAAAGTTATGAACCTCTTCTTTCACCTCGTCGTCGGGGTTGAATCGCTTTCCGGCCAAATGTTCTTTTAACCTAGGGAACAGGTGATAGTCACTGGGCGCCAAGTCAGGACTATAGGGGTGGGTGGGTGATTATGTTCCACTGAAACTGTTGCAGAAGAGCAACGATTTGCCGAGCGATGTGTGGGCGAGCGTTGTCACGGAGAATGTGTACGCCCTTGCTCAACATTCCTCTTTCCCGTTTCTGAATTGCCCGTTTGAGTTTTTCAGAGTATCACAGTACCTGTCAGCGTCAATTGTGGTCCCAGTGATTCAGCTCCGACGACGAGGTGAAAGAAGAGGTTCATTACTTTCTAAACAGCATGGCGGCGAGCAGGTACGACATGGGCCTACAAAAACTGCCACAACGTCTACAAAAACGCATCGACAGAAATGGTGATTATGTCGAAAAATAGCTAAATGTTCAAGCTGTAAACTGATGTAAACCATTGTAGAAGCAAACAGGTCTATGTACTTATAAAAAAAATATAAGACTTTTTTTAGGATTACCCTCGTACAATCTGAGGTACCCAAGCACGCACTTGGATAGCTCGATTAATAGAGTACTTGCCCGAGAAAGGTAAAAGATACGCAGATCGAGTCTTGGTCCGGCATACAGTCTTAATCTGCCAGGAAGTTTCAACTCTGTCATTCAATGCGAAGCAGAATCGTTTGTTAGACGCCACTTTGGCGACTTGCGTGTTGCGAACCTACCCCAGTTATCTAACCGGGGAAAAGGGACCTACAGTTTAACTTGCAATCTGAACCTTGTGTTGTTTCTGGCGTCTCCGCACATCGTTGAGAGATGAAAGCTAGGTTAAAACGAAGAGCGGAAAACCATGGTCCAAGCGAGATTCGATCCGCAACGTCTCTGTTTCCAGACACGCGCTTTATCGCTGCATGACCAGGTCTGATACATATCTGGGTGGTTCATCTATACGTTTTAATGAGTGAGTTTGCGATTATCAAAATACTTGACATATATAGCCCTGTCTTTTAACTGCAATGACTTACAGGGAAAAGTCCCCATCGTCCCCCTCCCCCCTCCCTCCCGGTTTAGTGATAAGATGGTCCAATAGATAGTCCGTCAAAAACTGAACACATATCAGGCATGAAAACAGGAAAACAGGTAGAAAGTGTACGGAACTATGAACAAAAGCAAAATAGAAACAGTGAACTGTCCAAGCTTAACAACTGCATCATCGAGTGAAGTGGAAAAGCCACGTTGTCGTGGTTAAATGGTCCTAGTGTTAGACAGCAAAACGCACCAGTCGGCCATCTATTTTAATTTTTTTTTTTTCACGGCATTATGGTCTGTCCGTCCGGTCATTAAAATGTTTGTTCTCTTTCTGTAGTCCTGGTACTTGTCATACTATACATTAGTTACTGAAAATGAACTATGTGATAAGAATACATTACCGTTGCAAGTAAATGTAATAAATAGTGAGAGAGGCGACATACCACGAAGACGTCAGACAGAAATGAAAACAACGGATGTGAACTACGTTACAACAAACGAATTCAGGAGTCAACACTTCCAAAATGGAACGCAACTTCAAAAATGTAAAAAACATTTTTTTTGACAGCACAGAGAAACTATGTGATTGTGAAACTTTTGTGTTCATTTGTTGCAGCTTACGTGAGAAACTATTCTGTTTTCATCATTTCCTTGGGAGTCATCACATTCACAGTCAGACGAACACCTAAATCGGGCAAGAAGGCTTATCTCAATCACTCAACAGGCGTACAAATTGGGTGCGTCGATTAGAGATTCCTATCATCTGACACACGTATTATCGCTAATGCCGTGTATGAGACACCAGACGTGTTTTCCGGTGGAGGATTCCGTTGACTTGTCGCCTTGTCATCAAAGGTTTGCGGATACCATTCGAAAGCCACTTAATTTCGACTGCTAATAGAGTAGTTTTGCAGAATCAACTTCCCTTCCTCACACCTTACTGTTGCAAACGGACGTTACACCACGAAACATACACAAATTCGAATACAGCGAACAGCGAGGGAGAAAAAAAGAAATTGGCACGAGGGGGCTTCGGAAACGGCACGCCCGCTTGACTGTACAACACCATGGCCACATTACGACGTGGCCTTTCCAGACTGCAACTGCTCGATGTTGCACTTCTTGTGCTTCGACTGTTCACTCTTTCTATTTTGCTTTTTTTTCACATGTCAGTTCACCTTCTTCTCCTCTTCAGCTTTGATAGGTGTTTATTTTTTGACGGGCTGTCCATTGGGTCCTCTCACCACCAAATCTGAGGCGGTGCGATGGGGAGTCTCCCTTGTTAGAAGCGTAAATTACGAGGGTTGAAACTTAAGTAGTGGCAACTATTTATTCACAACTCATACAAAAGATTTACATGTTTGCACCTGTTGCTGTCCTTCAAAGTAGTCACCAGCGTTGTGTAGAACCTGTTGCCAGCGATGTGGAAAGCGTAGCCGGCCGCTGTGGCCAAGCGGTTCTAGGCACTTCAGTCCGGAACCGCGCTGCTGCTACCGTCGCAGGTTCGAATCCTGCTTCGGGCATGGATGTCTGTGAGCTCCTTAGATTAGTTAGATTTAAGTAGTTCTAAGTCTAGGGGACTGATGACCTCAGATGTTAAGTCCCATAGCGCTTAGAGCCATTTGAACCAATTTGGATGGCGTAGTCTACCGTTAGGAGAGCCTGTTCCGTTGATGGTGCGAATGAAGCAGTCGAATATCTGAACAGTTCTGAAGCGAATGCCATGAAGTGGTTCCTTCATCTTTGGAATCAAATCAAAGTCACAAGGACTTACGTCCGGGGAGTATGGTGGAAGGTACAGTATTTCCCAGTCCCATCGACTGAACAGAGCAGCCACAGCTTGCGCTGTGTGCGCCCGCGTAATGTCGTGCAAAATGATGGGTGGGTTGCGCAGAAAGTGTAGCTGCTTCTTTCGCAAACCTGGTCGCAGGTGATGCTCCAAAAACGAACAGTAAAACTTGCAACGTCCCCTTAGAAAAATTATTGAATTACTGTGGTGATAAATCTCTTACATTATTTGATTTTCAAACAGCTGAGCAAAACTGAACGTACTCAGACATTTCGCCCTTTACCTATTCTGATCAACACTACACTGACACACAATATTTTTTAGCGCAACGCAGTCTGACTTTCAACAATCCCTACAAAAGAATGGTCCTGACTAACATTAACCTATACCTTTCACAAATCACTTACCTCACAAAAATCTTCGTTACTCAAGCTACTGCAATACAGCGAGCGCCACTACTGCCAGCTAAATAAAAGACTCAAACTACTGAAGGCACTAACTACTGATAGGCATAGTTAACAAATGAAAGGTTTTAATAGAGAACAAACAATGTGTTTACCTTAATAGTGTTCAAAAGTCATAATATATATATATCAGTTCATGATCTCCAGTGTTACAAATTTACTGTCTCTGTCCAGTTCATCCGCTCTCAAAACTCCGCCATCTCACTCCCCACGTCCATCACTGCTGGCGGCTCACCTCCAACTGCGCAACGCTACGCGCTGTTAACATCCATCTGCCCAACACTACAATGGCAGACAACAATGCAAACTAGCTACAGACTGCACACAGCACAGCCAGTGATTTTCATACAGAGCGCTACGTGGCGTTACCAATAAGAAAACCTAAACAGCCTACTTACACACTGTGCATTGACGGTCTGCCATGGAGGAATGTAGTGCATCAGGATAACACCATCACATTCGTACACGCGAATCACCATAACTTTCTCCGTACTGGGGCTCTGACTCACGCGAATCACCATAACTTTCTCCATACTGGGGCTCTGACTCACTTTCGACTTTCGCGCGACCCATAATGACGCCATTCGTTGGACTGGCGTTTGAGTTTTGGCTTCGTGGCATTGGTTTCAGAACTGTTCCAGAGATTCGTCAGAAAGGAGACCGCTCTCTTCGCACCATCAACAGAAGAGGCTCTCCAAACGGTTTACTACACCTCCCACATCGCTGGCAACGGGTTCTACTCACCGCTGGTGACTACTTTGAAGGACAGTAACAGGTGCAAACATGCCACTCTTTTGCGTCTGTTGCGAATAAATAGTTGCCACTATTCAAGTTCCAATCGTCGTATTTACACCGCTAATGGATCGTAGTCAGTATTGTAAGTAGGCTGTTTAGGTTTTCTTGTTGGTAACGCCACATAGCGCTCTGTATGAAAATCACTGGCTGTGCTGTGTGCAGTCTGTGGCTAGTTTGCATTGTTGTCTGCCATTGTAGTGTTGGGCAGCTGGATGTTAACAGCGCATAGCGTTCGGCAGTTGGAGGTGAGCCGCCAGCAGTGGTGGATGTGGGGAGAGAGATGGCAGAGTTTTGAAATTTGTAAGACTGGATGTCATGAACTGCTATATATATTATGACTATTAAGGTAAATACATCATTTGTTCTCTATCAAAATCTTTCATTTGCTAACTATGCCTATCAGTAGTTAGTGCCTTCAGTAGTTAGAATCTTTTATTTAGCTGGCAGTAGTGGCGCTCGCTATATTGAAGTAGTTCGAGTAACGAAGATTTTTGTGAGGTAAGTGATTTGTGAAAGGTATAGGTTCATGTTAGTCAGGGCCATTCTCTTGTAGGGATTATTGAAAGTCAGATTGAGTTGCGCTAAAAATATTGTGTGACAGTTTAAGCCCAGTCACGTATATAATTTTTCAAAAGTGGACGTTTCATATGTCGACCCTACCAGGATACCTCACTGGAATCTTCTGATTTTTTCTTGTAGTTTGTGTAATTAGTGTAGCCTTTGTTTATTGCTAGCGTGTAATCATAGAGAGAATTTCCTTTGTAATTGTAGTTTTTCATTGTTGTACAGTAAAACAGTTGTGACATGATGTAGATTTGCACCAAGTATTTCGCAGCTGCGATTGCAATTAAATAGACATTATTTCCATTGCTATGTTATCTTATTTTGCTCTTCAAATTGTGCTTTTCTGTGTTATCGTGTGAAATATTGTGACAATTATGGCGTGTGAAAAACGTAATACTAGGCTCCAAAGTAAACTGAGAAATGACAGTGAAGACGAAAGCAGTGTGTTAGCGCCACCGTGTAATGAATTAACTAATGTTCAACATAGTAATTTGGTAATTGTGCATAGGGAAATGGAGCGGGCGGCAAACAATGGCGTAGGCAGTGAAACAATTAGTGAACAGGGAAGCATTATCGATCGATCGCTCGGCAACAGCTCGCCTCAAGAATCCGAAATGACAGGACACAATTTTGCAAATACTGTAGATTCAGGTTTTGCGTCCTCACCGTTTTCTCAAATAAGTCAAGACACATTTTCTGCTTGTCAAAATGTGAATGTTGCCGGTGCAAATGCACTGCCGAAAAGCGTAGAGGAACAGATTCCAGACACTAATGCATTGTTATTACAGCTAATGCAACAAATGGAACAAAATCAGAGACAAACACAGCAAAAGCTTCAAAAGTTAGACACCACACATGAACAAACACGTGAAGATTTAACTACTGAGTTACATAACATTGAATCGAAATGACAAAAAGTCTGTAATGAAGTAAAAACACAAATTTGTGAGCATTTTCAACCTATTTTTTCGCGGCATGAAAATGCGTTACAGAATCACGAAGCAGCCATAAAAGAACTACAAACCATTGTTCACGAAAATCACGACACCTTGCAAGCTAAAATTGACTCACTTGCAACTACTGATTCGGTTACGCAACTTGCAAAAACTCAGGAAAACTTAAAGGACACAGTAGATACTCTGTAACTTGGTTCAGAAAAACGCACTGAGGAAATAAGTACACCAACGGAGAAAGTAGCCGAACTTTCGGATCAGTTCACTAACTTATCTACAAAGGTAGATGATGATCTGAATGACACAAGACCTGTAGCCATCACTGACACAGAAGAATATGAACAAATTAAGAAATTCAAACAAAATCAGAATCAAATTAATACGCAACACAAAAGAGAAATCTGGGAAGTACAAGATCAGTTGGCACAAGTAATACAAAAATTACATATTTCAGAGGACACTCGCGCTCCAACACGGGAAGAGGGACTTAGAAATACGGAACAACCACAAAATAATAACACAGGACACTTCGGAAATTATGAGAGAAATTGGCAAGGCACACCGAATTTTGAGATGGAACCGCCGAAACGACGTAACAATGACCGACATGTGACTCGCCAACATGATGATTTTGAATATAAGCTGTTCATTAGAACACGTAAATTCAAAACATTTAACAAAGGCAACGACATTCATCCACAAGCGTGGCTCCATCATTTCTCTCATTGTTTTCCTCCCAACTGGTCGTTAGAACATAGATTAGAATTTATGTGTGGCTATTTAGAGAATCAACCAGCTGTAAGAATGCGATTGGTCATTCACGATTGTCACAGTGAAGGAGAATTTTACCATGCCTTCCTCTCAGCATATTGGTCTCAAGCTACACATAACCGAGTAAAACATAGCATCATGATGATGAAACACTTTGAACAATCAGAATTTTCCAGTCTTGTCAAATATTTTGAAAATGAGCATTTACGACATATTATTTTGGCAGGACGTTGCAAAGACGACATTGAAGCTTTTCAGGGACTCTTACAAGAATTAGAAATTGACACTGATAATCGTGGAACGCGAAAACAGGAACACAACAATTACGGGTCACATCCGTCGCAATTCCGCGATGAAAGAAATAATAACTGGACACGACAAGGCTATTCTCACAACACAAATCGTGACCAAAACAGACACCACCCGTATGACAACCGTTGGCAGAGTAGTAATAATTACAGGGAAAGATCACCTCTCCGCAGTAATGACTATCACAGAGACAATCAGAGAAACAGACAATATGGGAACCAAAATAAATATTATCAAGGGAGACAGAATAACTTTAGACGCAATGGTCCAGCACGCAGTTACGATTCAGGGAGAAATTCTCCACCACGTGACCGATAAGAAAGAAACTATCGAATCTACCGACAAGACGACAGACGATATGATCGTAACGACAGACCTGAATGCATCAGAACTGGCGGGATTTAAGCAGGGCAGGGCCCTCTCGACAAGGTGAATTTGTAGAAGTTAGGTCTCCAAACCCCAATAACGATGCGCGCCAACAAAGAGATAATAGGCAGTGACTCATACCGCTGGCAGCCACAAAACGTACATATGAAACTAACGACGCAGCTGCCGTAGCTAGTAATTACGTAAAAATGGAAGACATTAGGGACATCTTACTCCAAGAATACGACGTAAAACATAACAACATTGTATATCCTGTGATTCACATTACAGTAAATGACGTAAAATTTACGGCAGTACTTGACTCTGGCAGTCCCATTTCAGTAATTAGTGAAACAGCCTTTAGCAAATGCAACAAATCGAACGATTGCCCCACACTTCCGTTACGTAAGATTAAATTACAAGGTGCAATCTTTGGAAAAAGTGTAGATGTACGCCAACAAACCAACTTAGAATTCTTTTGTCAAAGCCACAGTTTCTCTATGAACTTTCTTATTGTTCCATTATTGTCGACGAAAATTATACTGGGAGTAGACTTTTTGAAAGAATACAAAGCAATCTTAAACTTTCACCATGCTGAAATAAGTTTAGAAACAGAACGTAAGTCAGTAGCTTTGAAATTTGAAGATTGGCTCTGGAACCATTACGAAGAAATTAATCGGCTTTACCTCCTGTTAGACAACAGTTCGGAATTTTCGACGGAACTTGACACTAACAATCACTCTGCAAGTACTGACAGGGATGATATCGACGGCGCATTTGATACTAATGAGTTAATTCAGAATAAAATTCAATCAATTGAGAATTGTAATGACACTGATAGGAAGGACCTTTTTGAGATTTTACAGGCACATTCCACAGTTTTTACTCACAAAACAGGAACAATCAAGGGATTTCAATACCAATTTCGTGTTCGTGAGCATACTAAATTTTGTGTTAGACCGTACGTAATTCCGGCGCATTATAGAGACCGTGTTAGAACAGAAGTACAATCTATGCTTGACGAGGGCATTATTGAGCCTGCAGTAAGCTCATACAACAATCCATTACATGTTGTTGAGAAGAAAAATGGATTGATCAGGCTTGTCTTAGATTCGAGACAAATCAATACTATCATCATTACTGAAACAGACAGGCCGCAAACGTTGGAAGAACTTCTTCAAAATTTTAATGGTGTAAAAGTGTTGTCTTCCATTGATCTCAGATCCAGCTTTCATCAGATCGAACTTCATCCAGAATGTAGAAAATACACAGCTTTCCTTTGTTTCGGTGTTTATCAGTTTGGGAAACTTCCTTTTGGTTTGAACATTTCTTCGGCAGCATTCATTCGCGGGCTAAATTCCGTATTACCTGAGTTCTTAAAACGTCACATCACCTTATATGTGGACGATATTCTAATAGCAGAAGCTTCATGGGAACAACATAATCGCATCCTCAACAGTTTGTTACGTATTTTTGCAGAATCTGGAATTACAGTTAACTTGGAAAAGTCTGAATTCGGTAGGTCAAAGGTGAGGTTTTTGGGACATATTATTTCTTCTGAAGGCATTCAGCCGGATCCTGAAAAGTTAGAAGCAATCAGAGCCATTCCAGTTCCATCCACAAAAAGACAAGTCCGCAGTTTTCTAGGTCTCGTAAATTTTTACCGTCGTTTTCTGAATACGCAAATTCTAGTTACACCAAAACTTTGTTCTCTCACTGGAAAAAATACTATTTGGACCTGGGACGAACAAGCACAGTTGGAATTCAATTCTTTGAAAGAATCGCTACTTAACGCGCCAATACTAGCTCATCCAGATCTGTCACAAGATTTCTGCCTTAGCACGGATTCTTCTAAAGTCGGTCTTGGTGCCCATTTATTTCAAGAAGCCACAGAAAATGACACTACTGTTCAGAAAACCATTGCTTTTGCTAGCCGAGTGTTAACAAAATCTGAAAAAAATTATTCCGTTACTGAATTAGAAGCTTTAGCTATCGTTTGGGCATTTAACAAATTCCGTTTCTTTCTTAATGGTAAGCACGTAAAAGTACACAGTGATCATCGTGCATTACAATTTCTTATGTCTTCAAAATTAAATCATGACAGGTTAAAACGTTGGGCATTGTTTCTGCAAGAATTCCACTTCACAATAGTCTACATTCCCGGCAAGGAGAACATTGTTGCGGACGCAATGTCACGCGCACCGGCTGGGCATGAGAAAAGTAACACAGAAGGCAACCTCGAGAAAAATTTAAGTATTCTTTACATTCAGAAAGTCGCCTTTGAAAACTTCATCACCACATCTTTAAAGGACATTGCTCATGAACAAGATAAAGATCCGATTTGGAAAGACATCAAAAGGAAATGGCATGAAAAGCCGCACACTCACATTCGGCATTATTATCTGGTTAGAAACAACATACTGTTCAAACGCTGCACTGTTGCTGACAAGCTATGGGTACTTTGCATTCCTGACGATTTTGTTAATAAGCTCATTTGGCACATTCATTTCAGATATGCACATTTTGGTCCACGAAAATGTTATCATACTCTTCGGACGACTTGTTATTTTAACAATATGGAAATGAAAATTCGAAGAGTCTTGTCTATTTGTAAACTTTGTCAAAAGGCGAAACCATCTACTATCTCACATCGTGCTCCATTGTTTCCTATTATTCCTTCTAAATTAAAAGATTTTGCTGCTGTTGATCTCTTGGGACCGCTTGTCAGAACATCGAATGGATTTTCGTACGTTCTAGTCGCTGCTGAACTTACTTCAAAATTTGTTTCTTTCACTCCATTACGTAAAGTCACTGGACGGTCTGTATCCAACGCCATTATTAAAAATTTCTTACGTGAAGTTGGCTACATTGCTAAAGTCATTTCAGATAACGGACCGCAATTCAGATCTGCTGTTTGGTCAAACCTGTTTTTATTTCATTGTACTCACCACATTGTAACCCGTCTGAAAGGATTATGAAAGAAATCAATAAGCTTTGCAGACTTTATTGTCACAGAAAGCATCAGCATTGGGACAGATATTTACACTTATTTCAAAATGTGCTGAATGAAATGCCTCATGATTCCACTGCTTTACCACCTACTCTTGTACTGAAGAATGAAGAACCACCGAACAGAATCAGAGAGCTTGTACCTTTCCCAAATACACGTAAACTTCGACACAAGGACATAATTGATTTGGCTATTAAAAATATAAAACTGCAGCAGACAAAAGGAGAAAACTACATGGTAAAGCAAATGCAAAGAAATTATACATTGGTCAGAAAGTTCTCATTAAAGCTCATTCATTATCACATAAGAAGAAACACTTGAGTCACGAATTCTTTCTAGTTTACAATGGACCTTACAGAATCCGACGTATACCACATGATAATTGCGTTGAAGTTGAAACTCTGCGTACTAGGAGGAGTAAAGGATTGCACCACATTTCACATGTAAAACCGTTTATTGAAAGATAATCTGCTTTTTAACTTTGTCTTTGCCATATAACTTTTCGCGTTACATTACTAGTATGCTTGTCAGACTTAGAATCTGTTAACATGCAACAATGTTTGGAGTTAAATATCCAGTCAAGAACCAAGAGAACTTATTGAAACAGAAATTACGAATGCATTGTTATAGTGAACAGACGTCACAGTGTTATTGTGTGTGTACATTCTTGCTTGTTAGTTGCACGATTACGTAACGACTATAAGGCTTACCTACTTAGAACATATACTGGTACTGCTAATGATATTTTAATGCAACTTTTTGGTTTACTTGAAAATACATTCTGGATTTAAAGTACTTTCTGTGAGATACCAGGTGACACAGTGGTTATTTTATGTGACAGCTACACGATTTTATCACAACGCTACTAATGAGTGACAATTTACAATGTTGCTTTTGCGGTGTTTCTGTTTTATATCTGCACAGTTTTTCTGCATTATTCTGGAAAGTAAAACATGTTTTAGTAGTGACTTTTGTGGTACAGCAACAATGAGACAACTTTTTTCGTGGCACAACAATACGTTACTGTACAGTACTTTCTTCATCACGCCAATAAGGATAATAACTACGATATCTATACGCAAAGCATTTCACTTTTGTTTATCATGAGGTAAGTACATTGACTTCTGCAGAACTTAGCTTTCAGAGGACGATAACTACGACACTTCCACAGAGATTATGTTGCAACAAGACGCACAGTTTAGCGCTACAGTACACGTACTTGAGTGATTAATTTTATACTTAAAACATTTATTTTTAAAGATTTTTGAATTACAAAGAAAGTTTTCCGTGATACATTTCATTCCATTGCTGTAATCTGTAACACCTGAGGGTATGATTACATTAATCCTCAGGGGGGTACACGCTTACTTTGTGTACCATGTGTGTGGCAAGCACAAGAAGCCCTAGCTGATATGGTATTTGCTTATACAACTTTACACAGCGGTACCATATTTCTCCAACACAGAATTACACAGCTACCTGATTATTTAACAGAGAAACAAACATTTTTTTACTACATCAGTGACACATGTTTATGCAATTACGCAGTTGGGTAACTTCACACTTGCGAAATTGTATTTTGACTGTACTTTGTGAACTGTTCATATTTTTTTGGACCCATTGTGATATTATGAGAGCTTTGAATGATATATTTCGTATGGGATCACGATTTTTAAAGTATGTTTGAGGCAGATGACACTTTTGACATGAACAGAGAATTTTTTTTAGGTTTTGAAATTATTGGAGGAAGGTACGACGATTTTGAGAGTTGGCTGAGGTGTTATGATGTTATTATTACGATGACTATGTGTATTATGCTGTTGCAGTATGTTTATGATCAATAAGTTGATGCTATATGAGTTATTTTATTATGCTACGTATCTGTTATGATGAAATATTGAAGACGTGTCGACGAATAAGGTAAGGAATAATGAGTAGTGGTTAGGGACTCTGGTTTGTGAAAAAGGTTGTTGGAAACCAAGAATCGTACTTTAAGAGTTATGAAATGTATGTAAATGCGTGAATGTATTACAATGCCGACGAAAATTTTTTGGACTCTGTTATATCAATAGGATTTTGTTTCTACAGATTTGTAACGCAAATTCTTGACCTGTGAAATATTTTTATATGAGTCTGTCACTGTAGCGGAAACTGCTGTCGTAAATATTTCCGTAAGAAAGTTAAGTGACCACCTGCACGTAATGCGTTGTGGGCAGCTGCGCGACAGTCGACTGGAAAAAAGCCATTAGTGTGTGCCTTTCAGAGGCACAGGTGGAAAAAAAGAGGCCATTATCCTCGCTATTGACATTTCTTTGTAGAAAGCATCGCAAATACGACACACTCAAACTTGAAAACATATGATTATATTGTGGAGCTTTTAATTTATGATATTTACTAAAATGCCTAATGAAATGATGAGAAACATTTTACATCTATTGTCTTTCTAGTTGAGAGTTTGCTCATTTTGTTTAATATCAAGTTTCTAGCTGCAGCAGCAATGGTTAAAATAAAATTTTATAGATGTACTAATATAAATATTTTATTCCTACAGATCCAGTAAAAAATAACTGTATGATGGATGTACTCCAAAAATATGAGGGAGCACAAAAAGACATTTCCACTTCACAGGAATTGCATACATAATTTTTGTCAGTGACCTGGTGACTTGTCTGCTAGAGCAAGTTACAGTGATGCATCACTCTAGTGTTAAGATGTGACATAGGTATTAAACATGGCCATTTTTACTGTAATATTTTTTCTGCTTGAGCTTTCTCATGTTTAGATATAAGTTATTGCATTTTCTGCTGCTGTTTGCCAGGCATAATGTTACTGAATTTGACTTTGTATTACGCTGTTAAGCCAGTTTTACTACGGATTTATTTTTCTTGTTTGCTGCACAGTGCCTTATATTATTGTAATATTGCAATTGCTTTGCCAATTTGAATTTTTTGTCATTGATGTTTGTGTTAATTGTTTTGTGCTGCTGCATTGCCTCGTCCCTTAGTTTAGCATCTGAACTCAGTAGATTTAAGTTAGCTTAAGAGGAGGTAGCCTATAAGAGAATGAGTTGCGATGAATTTGAAGAAATGCACTGAGAGGCTATACGAGAAAAGTACAGAAAGCAGGTATAGATAGGACTTTTTGGAAATAATGAAGAACGAAGGGAGATATCCGAGAAGTAAAGAAAGTTTTGTTTGCAAAATACTGCAGTAAAAGAAACCCTGTCCTTTCCTTGTGTTATCCCTCTATGTGTTTGTGTACCCTTGTGTATTTATGTTCTTCCTGTCTTTATATGTTTATCTGATAAGACTTATGTTGTAGTATTTTTCTAATACTCAGTTACATGAACTATGATGAGGAATACTGTTATCCTCAAATGTAATTTGCATTAATAATATGTTATTTACTTTGTAAAGATGTTAGACATTATTAATTCTGTTCTGTTTTAATGCTCATGTGTGAAGTTGATGTTTCAATAATTTTTCTGATCTTTTATGTATTTACTTATGTCATAATTCCTGTAACACTGATGTATATGTTATTTCGATTCTTTTGTAAAGCCCATATTACTACAAATGTTATCTGTATTGTTATGTCCTTTAATGATGTATTTTGTATCTTTGTAATTGAATTCTTATGTTATAAAATTGTAATTGACACCAGTTCATTAAATTAAGCAACTTGTAAGTTACATTTCACTGCACACGTTTCTGTTGGTCATAGTATATGGACAATATGTGAGAAGTAGGGACTGATAGTGTTTGGACGTGTGCTAATAATTCAGCAAGGGACTGGATAACAGCATTGCTGGTTCTAAGGACAATTCCAAAAACTTGGTGAGTGCAGAAGTGGTGGTTATGCACTTGCTATATTATCCGCAAGACTCTTCAATGGTGATTGTGCACCTGCACAGTCACAACAGATGGCTGCTGGTCATCTCTACAAGGACTGAAGTGGGTCTGCACTTTTGATGATCCACCTATACCATTATTTCTACAAGGACTGCAGTGGGTCTGCACCTCTGGTGGCCCACCAATACCATATTCTTTACCAGGACTACAGTGGGTCTGCTCTGTGATGACCTACCTACCAATATTCCTCAAAACTTCGACTGACTCTGCTGTGGGTTAACTCTGTTGTGGACCAATACCTGTCTGCATGTCAAGAGTCAGCACTGTCTTTCCGTTGGAAGGACAACACTACTTCTTCAAGATTGCATGGAAATCCACTACTTCTGTGTGCATTTTTTTTTACTGCTCAGACTTTGAGAAAAAAAACACTGCAATTTTACTGTGATGGATGAACAGGACTGTCTTTATGAACAGTGAGAAAATTTTAGCTTTTGACTAACATTGTATCAATAAGTGTGTGCATTTGATTTCTTTGTTATTGCAATTGTGAAAAAAAAATTAACAAATATGTATTGGCCAGTGACCAAAAAAAAATTGTAAAATTTTTTGTGGGGTGCATGTAAGTAGGCTGTTTAGGTTTTCTTGTTGGTAACGCCACATAGCGCTCTGTATGAAAATGACTGGCTGTGCTGTGTGCAGTCTGTGGCTAGTTTGCATTGTTGTCTGCCATTGTAGTGTTGGGCAGCTGGATGTTAACAGCGCATAGCGTTCGGCAGTTGGAGGTGACCCGCCAGCAGTGGTGGATGTGGGGAGAGAGATGGCGGAGTTTTGAAATTTGTAAGACTGGATGTCATGAACTGCTATATATATTTTGACTATTAAGGTAAATACATCATTTGTTCTCTATCAAAATCTTTCATTTGCTAGCTATGCCTATCAGTAGTTAGTGCCTTCAGTAGTTAGAATCTTTTATTTAGCTGGCAGTAGTGGCGCTCGCTATATTGCAGTAGTTCGAGTAACGAAGATTTTTGTGAGGTAAGTGATTTGTGAAAGGTATAGGTTAATGTTAGTCAGGGCCATTCTCTTGTAGGGATTATTGAAAGTCAGATTGCGTTGCGCTAAAAATATTGTGTGACAGTTTATGCCCAGTCACGTATATGATTTTTCTAAGGGGACGTTTCAGTATTTGACACAAATTTCAAATTGGTACCTCATCCGTTCCCGAGGAAAAGGGGTCGTAACAGTTTGATAGACAGAGACAGACATAAAGATAGATGAATGGACAACAAAGTGATCCTACAAAGGTTCCAATTTTACTGACTGAAGTACCATCATTTCTGGCTTATGTAGCCGTTAATTTGGTAGCAGCCGTTTTGTTTCTGCTCTCAGGTCCGTATCTTCGAGGCATTGTCTTTTCACGTCTCCTTATTTCCTATCTTTCCTGGAGTCGCTGTTTTAATGGCCAACAGCGTATACAGGGTCATTCAGCTACCCTTGCCGACGTCGTTTCATGTAACCGGCAATGTTATATCTGACCTTCATAAACCACGTACCAGATTCTCATATTCTCTCGATCGCTACGAGCAAACTGTTACTCCTACAGAAGAAATGAACAGGACTTTTTGTGGGTAATTTGATGTAACCTAATTAAATTTTGTAGTGGAATACTTTTTCATTGGAGGCCGCGGTTTTCGAGTACTTCAAGAAAAACTTAGAAAAGTGACCTTCAAACGCACCTCCATCCCCACAGTCATCCCTCACCAGTCAGTATTTCTGTACAATTTTCGTGGCATTCCCTCCTTCCACTGTACAAAAATTTCCGACCACATGTACTACTGCCGATATTGGACCTATTTTGGTCTGTATTGATTGAGCTATTACGCCACCGGCATAGTCAGCTAATTCGTTAAAATTATTAATTTAAACGTACCCGTGAGTGCAATGGAAGAAAAACGACTTTTGTAAACGTTACGCCACAAGTAATTATATTGAAAACTCGATCCAAACTTAATCCTTACAACCGTAGTAGTTTCATAGTCAGAAGGCCTGACAATTACAACTATGTAATTGTTTATTTCGTGCTGCTAAAATTTACAAAACTGTTGGCTAAAGTTTTCAA